>NW_023270268.1:52864512-53464512 GCF_011800145.1 Mirounga leonina
TTTCTTTCTTTCTTTCTTTCTTTCTTTCTTTCTTTCTTTCTTTCTTTTTTCTTTTCCTTCCTTCCTTCCTTCCTTCCTTCCTTCCTTCCTTCCTTTCTTTCTTTCTTTCTTTCTTTCTTCTTTCTTTCTTTTTTCCTTTCCTTCTTTCCTTCCTTCCTTCTTTCCTTCCTTCCTTATTTCCTTTCATCCTTCCTTCCTTTCTTTCTTTTTCTTTCTTTTAATATTCTTAAGGTGTAAGGTTATGCAGGCCTTGAAAAAAATGAGAACTACTCCCTCTATGTTTGTGCTCTGAAAGAGTTTGTAAAAAATTGATTTTTTTCTCCCTTAAATGTTTGGAAGATTGTGTTAGAGAAGACATCATTGCCTGAAGTTTCCTAAAGGTTTTTATTTATATACTTTATATTTTAATTTCTTTAGTAGTTAGAGTATTAGACATATTTTCTATTTATTCTTGGGTTTGCTTTAAAAAAATTTTTTAAGAGTTTACTAATTTTATTTAAATTTTCAAAATCATTGTCAGGAAGTTGTTCATAACATCTGCTCATTCTGTTTCTAAGGACAATAGAATCTATATTAATAACCCACTTTTCATGCTTATATTGGCCTCTCTCTCTCCCTCTCCCTACCAGAGACCAATTTTATTTTCTACCCCATTCTCTCTACTATCTCCTTTTGGAACTCAATGACATATATCTTAGACCTTTTGATATTCTCTCATAGGTTTCTGAAACTCTGTTTATATTTTTTCAATTTCTTTCTAGCTTCTTTATATTGGATTATTTCTCCCTTTAATTTAACTTACACTTCCATCTGTCATCTCCCTCTGCTATTAAGTACATCCATTTTTAAAATTTCAAATATTATATATTTCTTAAGTTCTAAAATTCCATTTGATTATGTATAGTTTTCTCTGCTGAGATGTCTTATCTTTTCACTCATTGTGAGCATATTTCCTTTTCATTCTTGAGCACAGATATAACAACTGCTTTAAAATGAAATGTTGCTGATTTCAGCATCTGAGTCTTCCCAGGTTTAGCCTCCGTTGATTTTCTTTTCTCTTGAGAATGGGTCACATTCTTTTGCTTTTTCATATGTTGAGGGATTTTTAATTCTATCCTGAACATTGTGATTGTTATGTTGTGAAACTCTGGATTCTGCTCAGCTCTTCAGAAGAGTATTGATGTTTTTATTTTAGCAGGCATTTAGCTTGGTTGGACTGAAATTGCAAACTCTATCTCTTGAGTAGCTTCTCAAAGCTCAGTCCAACTCTTTTATCCTTAGCTGGAGTCTGTCCCATGCATGCCTGACCCAGAGTCAGGTAAAGATTTGAGCAAAGATTAAATGTATAATGTGAGGCTCTCCTTCTCAGGTCTTCTCTAGGATTCCCTCCTCAATTTCTATTTCTTAATTTCTATCCTTAACTCTATTATCCAATTCTTAGGCAAAAAGACTGTGGGTTTTCTATTAGAGTTATAGCTACTAATTGGTATAGACTGAATATTTGTGTCCCCAAATTCATATGTTGAAATTCTAACCCTAGCGTGTCTATATTTGAATATGAGTCCTCTCTGGATGTAATTAAGGTTAAATGAGGTAATAAAAGTGAGGTACTGATACAATAGGATTGGCATCCTTATAAAAAGAGACACCAGAGAGCTCTCTTTCTCTTCACACACACACAGAGAAGATTCATGTGAACACTCAGTGAGATGGCAGCTGTCAACAACCCAACTAGACACTGAGTCTGCTAGCACCTTGATCTTGGAATTCCAGTCTCCAGAACTGTGAGGAAATAAATTTCTGTTTTTTAAGTCATTCAATCTATGGTATTTTGTTATGGCAGCCTGAGCAAACTAATACATGTGTTGACCTGTCCTCTGGCTAAAAGCCATAATACTAGGCAGATCACTTTGTGTCATTCCCTTCTCCCATATGTTGATTTTCTTCCAGAATCTGCCTGCTTGGCTTCAGATTTTTGGTTTCTTGGTTTCTGTATTTTGTCCAAAGTTTATATTTGCTTTCCAGAGAACAGTCAGATCAGGTAGTTTACTTGACAATAAGAGAAATAGGACCCATGTTGATCAATTTTATTTCTTTTTTTTTTTTTAGATTTTATTTATTTATTTCAGAGAAGGAGAGAGAGAGAGAGAGCAAGCATGAGTCAGGGGAGGGGGAGAAGAAGAAGCAGACTCCCCACTGAGCAAAGAGCCCAATGCAGGGCTAGATCCCAGAATGCTGGGATCATGACCTGAGCCAAAGGCAGACGCTTAACTGACTGAGCCACCCAGGCACCCCTCAATTTTATTTCTATTTTCAAAGAACCATCTCTTTGTTGATTCCCTCCACTATATATTTGTTTTCTATTTCATCAATTTCTGTTTTTATCTTAATTATCTTAAGATATCCTAAGATGATAATCTTAATTATCCTCTTTATGTTTGTGTGGGGGGCTTAGTTTACTGTTTTTTTCCTGATGTATGGAAATAGATTTAGGTCATTAATTTTTTGCAGCCTTATTTTTTAACACATAAATAATGTTAGCTGTGCCTTTCTAATTTTTTATATTGTTTGTTAAATTTTTTACTGCTTATTCTATTATTTACTGAATAAAATTATTAAAACCTTATGGAAATGTCTATTTCTTCTTTTAGTTATGATTTTTTGTATAAGATTTGATTTTTCTGGATTTTAATTGTTCTATATTCTAGAGAATTATCCTTTTTAACAGTATGGAATATATTTCTTTATTGCTACAATATTTCTTGGGTTTTTTTTTTACTTTCTTTTTTTTATTATTATTATGTTACGTTAATCACCATACATTACATCATTAGCTTTTGATGTAGTGTTCCATGATTCATTGTTTGTGTATAATACCCAGTGTTCCATTCAGTACGTACCCTCTTTAATACCCATCACCAGGCTAACCCATTCCCCCACTCCCCTCCCCTCTAGAACCCTCAGTTTGTTTCTCAGTGTCCATAGTCTCTCATGGTTTGTCTCCCCCTCCAATTTTCCCCCCTTCATTTTTTCCTTCCTACTATCTTCTTTTTTTTTTTTTAACATATAATGTATTATTTGTTTCAGAGGTAGAGGTCTGTGATTCAACAGTCTCACATAATTCACAGGGCTCACCATAGCACACACCCTCCCCAATGTCCATCATCCAGGCACCCCATCCCTCCCACCCGCCACCACTCCAGCAACCCTCAGTTTGTTTCCTGAGATTAAGAATTCCTCATATCAGTGAGATCCTATGATACATGTCTTTCTCTGATTAACTTATTTCGCTCAGCATAATGCCTTCCAGTTCCATCCACGTCATTGCAAATGGCAAGATTTCATTCCTTTTGATGGCTGCATAATATTCCATTGTATATCTGTACCACATCTTCTTTATCCATTCATCTGTTGATGGACATCTTGGCTCTTTCCATAGTTTGGCTATTGTGGACATTGCTGCTATAAACATCGGGGTGCACGTACCCCTTCGGATCACTACATTTGTATCTTTGGAGTAAATACCCAGTAGTGCAATTGCTGGGTCGTACGGTAGCTCTATTTTCAACTTTCTGAGGAACCTCTATAATGTTTTCCAGAGTGGCTGGACCAGCTTGCATTCCCACCAACAGTGTAGGAGGGTTCCCCTTTCTCTGCATCCCCGCCAACATCTGTCGTTTCCTGACTTGTTAATTTTAGCCATTCTGACTGGTGTGAGGTGGTATCTCGTGGAGGTTTTGATTTGGATTTCCCTGATGCCGAGCAATGTTGAACACTTTTTCATGTGTCTGTTGGACACATGTCTTCTTTGGAAAAATGTCTGTTCATGGCTTCTGCCCATTTCTTGATTGGATCATTTGTTCTTTGGGTGTTGAGTTTGATAAGTTCTTTATAGATTCTGGATACTAGCCCTTCATCTGATACGTCATTTGCAAATATCTTCTCTCATTCTGTCAGTTATCTTTTGTTTTGTTGACTGTTTCTTTTGTGATGCAAAAGCTTTTTATCTTGATGAAGTCCCAATAGTTCATTTTTGCCCTTGCTTCCCTTGCCTTTGGCAATGTTTCTAGGAAGAAGTTGCTGCGGCTGAGATCAAAGAGGTTGCTGCCTGTGTTCTCCTTTAGGATTTTGATGGACTCCTGTCTCACATTGAGGTCTTTCAACCATTTGGAGTCTATTTTTGTGTGTGGTGTGAGGAAATGGTCCAGTTTCATTCTTCTGTATGTGGCTGTCCAATTTTCCCAACACCATTTGTTGAAGAGACTGTCTTTTTTCCATTGGACATTCTTTCCTGCTTTGTTGAAGATTACTTGACCATAGAGTTGAGGGTCCATTTCTGGGCTCTCTATTCTGTTCCATTGATCTATGGGTCTGTTTTTGTGCCAATACCATACTGTCTTGATGATTATGGCTTTGTAATAGAGCTTGAAGTCCGGAACTGTGATGCCACCAGCTTTGCTTTTCTTTTTCAACATTCCTCTGGCTATTTGGGGTCTTTTCTGGTTCCATACAAATTTTAGGGTTACTTGTTCCATTTCTCTGAAAAAAGTGGATGGTATTTTGATAGGGATTGCATTAAATGTGTAGATTGCTCTAGGTAGCATTGACATCTTCACAATATTTGCTCTTCCAATCCATGAGCATGGAACGTTTTTCCATTTCTTTGTGTCTTCCTCAATTTCTTTCATGAGTATTTTATAGTTTTCTGAGTATTGATTCCTTGCCTCTTTGGTTAGATTTATTACTAGGGATCTTATGGTTTTGGGTGCAATTGTAAATGGGATCGACTCCTTAATTTCTTTCTTTTGTCTTGTTGTTGGTGTATAGGAATGCCACTGATTTCTGTGCATTGATTTTATATCCTGTCACTTTACTGAATTCCTGTATGAGTTCTAGCAGTTTTGGGTGGAGTCTTTTGGGTTTTCCACATAAAATATCATATCATCTGCAAACAGTGAGAGTTTGACTTCTTCTTTGCCGATTTGGATGCCTTTTATTTCTTTTTGTTGTTTGATTGCTGTGGCTAGGACTTCTAGTACTATGTTGAATAGCAGTGGTGATAGTGGACATCCATGCCATGTTCCTGACCTTAGGGGGAAAGCTCTCAGTTTTCCCCATTGAGAATGATATTTGCTGTGGGGTCTGTGTTACTTTTAGGCTCTCTCTTTGCTTAGAGGACCCCTTTCAATATTTTTTGTAGGGCTGGTTTCATGTTTGCAAATTCTTTTAGTTTTTGTTTGTCCTGGAAGATTTTATCTCTCCTTCTATTTTCAATGACAGCCTAGCTGGATATAGTATTCTTGGCTGCATATTTTTCTCATTTAGTGTTCTGAATTCATGCCAGTCCTTTCTGGCCTGCCAGGTCTCTGTAGACAGGTCTGTTGCCAATCTAATGTTTCTACCATTGTAGGTTACAGATCTCTGATCCCGAGCTGTTTTCAGGATTTTCTGTTTGTCTCTGAGACTCGTAAGTTTTACTATTAGATGTCAGGGTGTTGACCTATTTTTATTGATTTTAAGGGGCTTCTCTGTGCCTCCTGGATTTTGATGCCTGTTTCCTTCCCCAAATTAGGGAAGTTCTCTGCTATAATTTGCCCCAATACACCTTCTGCCCCCCTCTCTCTTTCTTCTTCTTTTGGGATCCCAATTATTCTAATATCGTTTTGTCTTATGTTATCACTTATCTCTTGAATTCTGCCCTCGTGATCCAGTAGTTGTTTATCTCTCTTTTTCTCAGCTTCTTTATTTTCCATCATTTGGTCTTCTATATCACTAATTCTCTCTTCTGCCTCATTTATCTTAGCAGTTAGAGCCTCCATTTTTTATTGTACCTCATTAATAGCCTTTTTGATTTCGACTTGGTTAGATTTTAGTTCTTTTATTTATCCAGAAAGGTTTTCTCTAATATCTTCCATCCTTTTTCAAGCCCAGCTAGTATCTTTAAAATCGTCATTCTGAACTCTAGTTCTGACATCTTACTGATGTCCGTATTGATTAGGTCCCTGGCAGTCAATACTGCCTCTTGTTCTTTTTTTTGAGGTGATTTTTTCCATCTTGTCATTTTGTCCAGAGGAGAATAGATGAATGAGAGAATAAAATGCTAACAGAGTAACAATGACCCCAGAAAAATATACACTAAACAAATCAGAAGAGACCTGAAACTGGGGAAAAGAAAGGGAAAGAAAGAAAAAAAGAAAAAAAGAATATGATCAAATATGATCAGGCTGGTGCATAGATCAGTGCCACACACTAGATTTTGGGTGTATTTTGGTCTGTTAGAAGAAAGTGCCTCCCAAAATTTTAAAGAAAGAAAAACTTATATATGTACAAAAATAAGGGTAAATACAATGAAGGGATGGAATAGGAGTGTAAAGAGGAAAATTACAAAAGATTTTATAAAAGGAATTGATAAGGTAAGAAGTTGGTTGAAAAAATAAAGAAGAGGAATAAAAAAAAAAAAAGGGAGAGAATGTGATCAGGCAGGAGACCAGAACAAAGCCATACACTAGAGATTTAGGGTATATTTTGGTCTGTTAGAAGAAACTGTATCCCAAAATTTTAAAGAGAGAACAACTTATATATATATATGCCAAAAATAAGGTTAACTACTATGAAGGGATAGAATATGACTCTTCCAGAAAGTGGTCACTTTTCTGTTCAGAGAGTGCTGCTATTCTTTTCTTCGATCTTTTGTTGAGTTTGTAGGTGTTCAGAATGGTTTGATCCCTATCTAGCTGAATTCCTGGGACCAGATGAAGTTTAGGTCTCCTACTCCTCCCCCATCTTGCTCCCCAGTACTTCTTGTTTTAAAGACTACATATCTGAGGGGCCCCTGGGTGGCTCAGTTGTTTAAGCATTTGCCTTCAGCTCAGGCTTCTCCCTCTCCATCTGCCCCTCCCCCCGTTCATGCTGTCTTTCTCTCATTCGCTTGCTCTCTCCCTCTCTCTCTCTCAAAATAAATAAAATCTTAAAAAAAAAAAAGACTACCTATCTGATATTGTCTAATACTCTTTTTTTAAAGATTTATTCATTTATTTTAGAGAAAGAGAGAGAGCCAGGGGTGGGGGAGAAGGGGACAGGGGCAGAGAGAGAGGGAAAGAGAGAATTTCAAACACACTCCCTGCTGAGCCCAGAGTCCGTTGTAGAGCTTGATCTCATGAACCTGAGACCATGACCTGAACCAAAATCAATAGATGCTTAAACCAACTGAGCCACCCAGGTGCCCCTGATATTGTCTTATATTCTTATAGGTAACCCAGCTTCCTTTTATTTGTTTACATAGAATTTTTGTATTCCATTTACAAACAGTAAAAGCTTTCTGTTTTCTTATATTTAAGTCTTTTTAAAATTAGCAGAATAAGAAAAAAAGTTTTTTTAAATAAGCAGCATAATGTTAGAGTCTGTATTTGTATCCAAATTTGTATCCAGCCCAGTTATCTCCAACTCATAATTGGAATATTGAGGTATTTTGTCTCTTTACATTTAATATCCTTACTGATATATTTTTTGGCTTAAATCTAATTGCTTTCTTTTTGTCCATCCTGTTCCATATTTTTTTTCTTCTCTCTTATCTTTATTGGGTTAATTAATCAAGTATTTTTAAAAATTTATTCCATTCTGGTAGCTTGCTATTTATACATTCTTTTTTAATATTTCTTATAATTTTACTTGAGACATACACTTGCATTCTTGACTTGTTAAAGCTAACATAAGATTGTTCATTTACCATTTCCCAGACAATGTAAGTGCCTTAGAACAACTTCAATCTTTCTCCCCACCTTATGCCTCCTGTTCTACTGTTATTATGATCTTAATTCTACATGTATTTAAAACTCACAACACACTATAATTATTATTTTGTACTGTCAAAATTAATTTACATTTACTCATATATTTACCCTTTCTGTTGCTCATTATTCCTTCCTGTGTTTCCCTGCTTCCATCTGGGATCATTTTCCTCTGCCTAAAAAAATCCTGTTAGTGTTTCTTTTAGTGCAGATTTACTATTAACAAATTCATCTAGTTTTGGTTTTTGTTTTATCATATTTTTATATGAAGAAAAGTATTTTGCCTTCATTTTTGCAGGATATTTTTGCTCAGGATAGAATTCCAGAGGACATTTATTTTCTTCCAGTTTTTGAAACTATTCCAATCATCTAGCTTCCATTGTTTCTATTGAAAACTTTACTGCCATTGCTGTTTTTGCTCCTTCGAAGTAATATGACTTTTTTCTCTAGAATCTGAAGGTTTTTTTGTTATCCTCAGTCAGGAATTTGCTGTGATATCCTTAGATGTAGTGTCTTTGCATTTACTACCTTAACTTTTCATAACTTCTTCAATCTAATGCTTTATCCTTTGTCAATTTGGGGGAAATTCTTAACCATTGTCCCCTCAAATAATACTTCTTCCCTATCAGAACACCAATTATATGTATCTTAAACTATTTTATCATATCCCACGTGTCACTTCAGTTCTTTTCTATAGTTTACATTATTTTCTATCTCTACTGTTCATTTTAGATGTTTTTGTCTAACTTATCTGTTAGCTCAGGAATTCTTTCTCTATCTGTGTCTTATCTTCTGTTAAATCCATCTATGAGTTTTTAATTTATTTTGATGTCTTTCAGTATTAGACTTTGTATTTTATCTTTTAAAAAATAATCTCCAGTATTCTGCTAAAATTATCCATCTTGCCATTTAATCTCTAAATCCTTTATGATATCTGCAATATAAGATTTTCTGATTGTATTTTTCTAGTGTCTATCTTTTCTCTCTCTCTTTTTGTTTTTCAGTTCTTTTTTTAATATGCCTATTTATGTTTTATTAATTGTTGAACATTGTATATGAAAATTTTTAGTAATAATTAACATCATTTAAAGCTGTGGGTGATGATATTGTCCTTTAGTGAGGATTTGCTTTTCCTCTGGCAGGTATTTGAAGAGGAGTCACTTACTTTTCAAGCAAGCATTGTACTTATTTAAAACTGAGCTCCAGCCTTTGTGAGGATTGGTCAATTTTTGTTTTACTCTTAATCTTGACATATAGCCCTTCAGGAGTACAACTGAATGTCTGGAGTGTCTGGCAGGGCTACTCCTCCTTGGTGAGTACTGAACTCCACTTTTTGGTTCCCTCAGTCCTCTGAGACCACCAAAATTCTGGACTTGCCTTATCAGCCTCTCAGCTGTTACATTAAAATTGCCAAATGCTTTGCCAAATACTGACTCATCTCTCTAGGCTTTCCTTGTCTCTGGGATTTTAGCATCTCAAATTCTTCTTTTCAAATCAATTTTTCAGTCTTTGTTTTTCTTTCACCTTTTCTACTTATCTCAGTGGTATGGCTCAACTAATGAACTTAGTCTACCATAGCTGGAGTCTCCAATATATTTTAATAAAGAAATGTTTTTTAAAAAAGCCTTAAGGGGCGCCTGGGTGGCTCAGTCGGTTGGGCGTCTGCCTTCGGCTCAGGTCATGATCCTGGAGTCCCGGGATCGGGTCCCGCATTGGGCTCCCTGCTCGGCAGGGAGTCTGCTTCTCCCTCTGACCCTCCTCCCTCTCATGCTCTCTGTCTCTCATTCTCTCTGTCTCAAATAAATAAATAAAAATCTTTAAAAAATAAAATAAAAATAAAAAAGCCTTAAGATTTTTATCAAGTTTAACTGACTCACAGACTAAAAACTTTGACATATATTAAAGAACCAAGTGTTAATCTTTCTCTGAATTATGACCCAATTTGTTTAAATATAGCCAGTAAAAAAGTTAAAGCAATGACTTTTACTTTATCATTTAAATAACTTTAGCAAATATTATTTTGGTCATGAATAAATGACAAGAACGATTCTGATAATCATGAGTACAGTAATGCACAAAACAGAATCCCTGCTCTCACACAGACGAAGATTTTCTAAATGTATTGAACTGTAAATCCCATATAGTTTTAGCAGTGATATGGCTGTTACAAGGAGGGAAGAAGTATAATGGAATCATCTTTTCTTTCTTTGTGTGAGTCAGTTTCAGCTTGGGACTAGCTATCAAGAGACCTAACCATAAAACCACCTTCTCATTTTTGTAGAATAGGCATAGCATGGAGGTGCCTGAGTAGGTGACATATAGGCCCAAAGCAGAAAAGCAAGATCCCATATCAAGTGAAAAGCCGTGACTTGATGAGGGGAAAAAAAAAAAAAGACCAAGAAAGAGCAAGCATTCAGTCGACCATATTATAAGATAACAAAATCAATTGAACTCAATCCTCTACTTAAGGTAGACTGTACAACTCAGAGCTGTAGAAGTAGACTTAGCTAATTATTTTATGAAAAAGTATATTATAAGGAAATGGCACTGTGACAGACATCAGCATTTCACAAGACTAACATGTGGCACACATCAAAAGCTAAAGAAGTTCGGAGTAAAGAAGAGAGGTCTTTACTGAACCAGACAGTAAATCATTAGAAATTAATACAACCCAGGCGCCTGGGTGGCTCAGTTGGTTAAGCAACTGCCTTCGGCTCAGGTCATGATCCTGGAGTCCCGGAATCGAGTCCCGCATCGGGCTCCCTGCTCGGAGTCTGCTTCTCCTTCTCCCGCTCCCCCCTCTTGTGCTCTCTCTCTCTCTCACTCTCTCTCTCAAATAAATAGATAAAATCTTTAACAAAAAAAAAAAAAAAAGAAAGAAAGAAACTGGGAAGGTAATGCCCTTACAGAATCTTGCCTGGAGAAGATTTACTTTTAAAAGAGTAATGCCAAATTTTACAATGGGATATGATCATTTGCATCATACTAAATCTCATTTGAACTACTATTTCAATCCACCCACCTCAAATAGCCTGCAGTTTTGGCAGTATTTTTATAAATTTGGGTTCTTTTCCTGCCTTATCACCAGCTTTAGTTTACTGTGGGGTGGGGGCGGTGGGAATCAAGATTGAAAAAACTGTTATTATGAAGGAAAAACAGACTTCTTCCAGTAGAATCAATAGCTATAAAAATTATTCTTCCACTACTAATTTTTAAAATAAATAATTATAAAATAGTTTTATTTTGAAGCCTCCGGATTGCTCAATAGAAGTATTTACAGCTCATGTATTTTTCAAATAGGGTATTTGTTGAATTTCACCACCATTGAGATTTTATCATTATGATGCTATCAAAATGTTGTTTGTAGCTTTCTAATTCTTTTCTATTAAAAAAAAGATTTAACAAATTTCAACAAAATTGGCTAAAAAAAGTAATCACGAAGTCAAACTGATTTGCATTACATCGGTACATGAAACCACATTAGAGATGCCAGAATTCAGATTGGAAGCAAGTTATCCACAGTTGATATTAGTATAATATGCCATTAAATTATTTACAAAATTAGCTTTTGGCTAGACATATTGTGATACGTACAAAGAGAGAAATGTGAAATTACCTAATTTGCACTTGCTTCTGGTATAGTAATTTCACGTGAAATGATATTCCTCTAGGTTGCCACATTGCATTTTAATTAGGATCCTTCATTTTTGGACAATGACTGAGTAATAACTCAGCTGACCTTGAGTTTCTTAATCATCACTCTCTGGTAATGAATGAATCAACAAAAGGGAGTAGTTTTCCTTTCCAAGCCTGAATCTAAATGTGACATTACTTACATGTTAAATTGCAGTCCTTTCAGTTTTAAAAGACCATTCTACAGAATAGCTAGGGGTGAATAGAGGCAATTTCCGGAAACATTCTTTAAATAAAGTCAACATGCCCCTGAAAACAAATGCTAGGGCAGAGGATTATGTGATTAGTATTTTTAAGGAGCTTAATTTATCCTTCTTGCCTTTCAGTTATTTTTTAAATGAAATTAGTTTCCTAAATATAAGCAGATGCAGGTCTAAAAATAGTTGAGATACAATTATAAAATGGCATTAAAACTATACCTGTAATCAAACCCCAGCTCCTTATGTAACCTTACCATTGATTTGAAGAACTTCTTTTATTACCTGACAAGCTTGCTCATTCTGTACATTTATTTCGATTTTGTTGGGCTTTCAGCCATGCCTGTAATGTTGCTGAGGAGTAAAATATCTTTCATAACCAGAATCATAAATCTTTCTTATAACCATGAGACTATATCTTTATGGCCATAGATCATTTTAGTTACTGTCAAAAAGTGTCATCATATCACGTTACAAATTAGAAAACTGAAAGACAGTGCGTGGTTGACAATACCTATTATCTGCGGGCAAGGAAAATAATTTTCCTTTCTCATAAACCAACATTTCTAATGACAAGTATTTTCTAGACACACAGAAGTTATTTGGATATGTGCTTTAGCCAAGTTTTGAAAGCACAACTGGTTTAATGGGAGCAAACAGAACTGGTATTTGTGGAAAAGTACTTGTTCAAACAGAGAAAGTTAAAGAAAACAAAGCATGGAAAAGAAGAAATTGACCCTTTTATCTTATGAGTGACGAAAGAAAACGATTACCTTTTGGATTTCAGTCTCCCACACAAACGTTGAGCAGATTCAGTAATGAGATACCTCTTGAGTTTCTTCTTGGCAAGAACTGATGATTGTCTTAATGTTCAATGTGTGACCTTTATTGATATTTTGAATTGTGGTCATTATAAAGTTACTCTTCCCAGGAAAAGAAAATAAAAATTTTGATAAATAAAACTTTGTTTATTTTAATAGAATTTTTAACTTTTTTGTTGTTTTATTTAAACTCTCCTCTTGCTCTCAACCTTATGTGACAAGAGTTATATTTTTAAAGCACTTTGCTTCCTTAGAATTCATAATATCTGCTGTATCCTGATTGTGCTGTTCTGATGAGAACTGGATGTCATAAAATCATAAAAGAGAGTTAGCCACGGCCTTTCATAGATTGTGCCTGTTTTCCCTAACGTATCTGTGCATAGAAGAGCTTGTACATAACCAGGGGCTTTGAGTGGGGGCAGTGGAAAGAGAAAGTAAACCCAGGCAAGCTTTTGCACCCTTCTTTGTCTTTCTGTCCTTAACTACATTTCCCACATTCCCCTGCTTTGCCTTAAATGGCAGGAGTATTGACCCTGGGAAATCCCTTTTGCCAACTGTCGTCCAGCTACCTTTAGCCAATGGCAGATACTAGAAGCAAATAGGATGCAAAAGAAAGTGAAAGCCAGGCTATTTCTCCTCTTCTCATGCTTTGGTGGCTACCCTCACAGCAACTATTTCTGCTCAATGGTTCCAGCTTCCTCTGGGCAGATCCATTATGGTTCTAACTTCCTGGCTTTAATGCACTGCTTCTCTCCTTTGTCTCTCCAGCCCTAGGAGTGGAGTTGGCATTCCAAAGCTGCTCATTTCTGGGCTGCCTCACTTTTCCCTACTTGCTCTTTTAGTTCTTCTATCACCATTTAAACGAGGGCATCTCCACTTACTTTCCAATTTGTATTACAAATACTAGACCTACTTTCCTCTGTATGCTCCCACTTCTACTTCCTTTATTGACTTAAAAAGAACTTGCAATCCTAAGAGAGGGAGGAGAAAAGGAAGGGACCAAAATTTATGTGGATACATAAAAGTAAAGAAAAGGAGAAAAAAGGCAAAACTCATGTTTACCAGCACTACACGTGTACGTGCGCATGCACACATTAATCGAAAGAAACAAGACACTTAATTTTCTCTTTATAACTTGTCCTTTTTTTTTTTTTTTTAAAGATTTTATTTATTTATTTGCGAGAGAGAGAATGAGACGGGGGAGGGTCAGAGGGAGAAGCAGACTCCCTGCCGAGCAGGGAGCCCGATGCGGGACTCGATCCCGGGACTCCAGGATCATGACCTGAGCCGAAGGCAGTCGCTTAACCAATATAACTTGTCCTTCTTGACCTCTGCTTTCTTGTTAAGTGAAAGCTCAGATAGTTGAATTTAGAATACTACTGTGTCACCATTTTCCCATCTAGGTCCTTAGGTCCGTGGGTAAAGTTAATTCTCCTCTGTGTCTTCCAAAAGATACAAGGGAGATTCAGTATCGATAGTGACTCTGGCCTTGGTTGTAGTGGGAGGTTAATGAAGCCAAAGACATGTGCTTGGAGAACCTAAAACTCCCACTGAGAGTTAATTTTGTTTGCCCATTTC
Organism: Mirounga leonina; assembly: GCF_011800145.1. Classification (NCBI taxonomy): domain Eukaryota; kingdom Metazoa; phylum Chordata; class Mammalia; order Carnivora; family Phocidae; genus Mirounga; species Mirounga leonina. The sequence continues at coordinate 52,878,589 of NW_023270268.1, forward strand.
CTAATGGTCTTTGTGGTCATTAGGTTTACTGCTGTTTGGCACTTGATGCATTTTCTTTTTTCTTTGGGCTTTTGTTATACAGGGCTCAAAGCTAAAAGCATCTACTTCTTAAAACTACTGAGTGTTTTTCTAATGGTCACAGTATGTGGGAACTGGGCACTCTGCAAAGCTAAATGTCATTTGGCACAAACTATACTGGGTAATTTATAACCAGTATAACTGTTCTTTCTTGATGAGCAAATTCTGTGTGTGTGTGTGTGTGTGTGTACATGTATATATATCATGTATATATATGTACTGGGAGTGAGAGTTAGGTCTGGTGTTTTAAATTAGACTTTAATTTTCTTTTGGAGGGCATGAATTGATCTGAAATTCATAATTATCCTTATGATACAAAATAAGTATAATTATTGTAATTCAAATAGAAAACCAAGAACATGTTGTAATCTGGGCCACATATGTTTATCTCTATGGTGACTGTTTTCCAAACCAAGATCTAGGATACATGTTATGGCAAAGAACTCCCTTTAAAAATGTTCTTAAAGCTTACTTATATAATCATTCTTATAAGGATGTAAAAATTCAATAATATCATATGCACAATTCACAATTTTTAAAGAAAATAAAATTTTTGTTAATAAGAATTAGTCCAGAAAGTTTACATAATTTTGAATCAAAGTGTATCTTCTCATTGCTCCAAGGAATGATTCTGTTTAATTTGCCTTGTTAATCTGCAGGACTAGGCAAGAATAGAATGGTCACTGGTTTATCCAGAAAACAATAAAACACTGGGATAGTAGGCACGTAAGAATCTAAATTCATGTGCAATTAAACTGGAAGCTGGGGATTAGATCCTTTAAAAATATCTTCCTTGTTCTGAACTACACTAGTATACTCCCAAGAATTTAGAAGAAAAAGAAATCACAGTACATAGTCTCTCCCTATGGAAGAGATATAAACTAGCCTTTCCCAAAACCAGATTAAAATCAGTCTAGTAAAGGGGCGCCTGGGTGGCTCAGTTGGTTAAGCGACTGCCTTCGGCTCAGGTCATGATCCTGGAGTCCCGGGATCGAGTCCCGCATCGGGCTCTCTGCTCGGCAGGGAGTCTGCTTCTCCCTCTGACCCTCCTCCCTCTCATGCTCTCTGTCTCTCATTCTCTCTCTCAAATAAATAAATAAAATCTTAAAAAAAATCAGTCTAGTAAAAATAAGTACACATCTTTTGTGCAAGCAAGTTTTCCAAGTGAGCAAAGACTTAGAGAGGCAGTTCCTGGATAGAATATGAAGGCTATTGAGCAAAGAATCACTGGCCAAGGGATCCCCAAGAGGTAGCCACCCATTTGGGAACAATGTGAGCCTAAGTGGGATGTGCCTTGTAAGCTCCCTCTGTACCTTCATCTGGATTGTTTGTGTAAGAAAGAGTTGTAGCACCAGATATCAAGAGGTCAGAAGAAGACAAGCATCAAAAGCCATAGGGAGGTTTGAGGAACTCTCCTTCAAGAATAAAACTAGAAGATAATTCTCTATGGCTCCTCAATACCAGCTGGTAAGAAAAACAGACAATATACATCAGAAACTTTGACCATGAGAAATTATGTGACTTCTTAAACTTTTGTAGCTTCTCCATGCCTATTACTTATTCATCTACTTTTTTATAATAAATAAGAGCAAACCCCTTAAAAGGAAATCCTGCTTCCTCTTGTTTCTAAGTCAATAGGAAAGAGACTCGGGGGAGACTACATCTAACTTGGTATCCCAGCTTGAGGGGAGAAGAAATCTGAGGAAAGGAGAGGGAAAGAAGGATAGTAAATCCTTGGAGTTTGAGGAAAGGTGCTAAGGTCGGTAGTTATAGGCTGAAGACACAGGAAAGAGAAGAGCCCAGGAGTTAAAAACATCCAGAAATGGGTGCCTTTCCTCACCCAGGGGTCTTATCAGTTGCCCCAAGCTCCCTGACTCCACAAATGCAACAAGGCCAATGCAATCTATAGGAGAAAACACTTTCTGTTAGCAATTTGGTTATTGGGTCATTTAACCTTATTTTCTAATCCACCTCTCCTGCCCCCATTACAACCCCATGAAGAGCAAAAACTATTCCATTCATTTCCTTTACAACTCTGTATCGTTTATAACTATGGCAATCACATACTTTTCATGAATATAATAATGATATTTCTCATGCTGCCCTTTAAGTTCAATGCCTTCTCCAAAAGTAATAGACAAAAAAATATCCCCAAAGGACAAAGGAATAGGATGTGGGCAAGATGGATTGGGATACCAAATGCTTGGTACATTTTTTAAAAAGGAGTATCTCTCTGAACTGAAAGTATCTTCCCAAGAGTTGGAGACCCAACTTTGCTTAGAGGGAGAACTACTGATTTGGTCTCTAATTTGCATTCAAAGTCCAGGTCTCAGCTCAAAATTCTTTGATATTATAGAGTTGTCTTCAGTACAGAGTCATTTTCAAGGAGCGAGGATTCTTCTTTTTTTATTCCCAGCATTTTATTATATTTTTTTTCAAACATACAACAAACAAAAACATTTTAGAGTTAACACCCATATACTTGCCACCTGGATTATACCACTAATATTTTACTGTGCTTGCTTTGTCACATACCTATCCATCTATGCATCCTTCTAGCCATCAATAAACCCACTGTTTTATGCATCTCAAGATGCAGACATCAAAATATTTCTCCCCTAAATATTTCATCATGTGTATGATTAGCTAAAATTTAATATTTGGTTATAGATTTTAATGTAAAATTTGCATATGATAAAATGTACAAACATTAAGTGTATATCTGAGTTTTTTAATCTGCTGAGTTTTAACAATATATACATCTGTGTGATCCTAATCCTTATCAAGATACAGTATTCTGGGGTGCCTGGGTGGCTCAGTTGGTTAAGCGGCTGCCTTCGGCTCAGGTCATGATCCTGGGGTCCTGGGATCGAGCCCCACGTCCGGCTCCCTGCTCAGTGGGGAGCCTGCTTCTCCCTCTCCCTCTGCCTGCCGCTCTGCCTACTTGTGCTCTCTATCTCTCTGCCAAATAAATAAATAAATAAAAATCTTTTTTAAAAAAAGATACAGTATTCTATATTATATTAAATTCCATCCAGCTTTGACATCATTCCAGAGAGTTCCCTCATGCCCTTCCCAGTCAATCCCACCCTCCAAACTCCCCCAGAGTTGTATAACTCTTCTGATTTTTTTCTTAGATGAGAGTATTTTTCATGCTTGCCAAAAATCATGCAAATAATGGTTTTAGAGATGAACCTCTGTGGCCAGTCACACTTTAGGGACATTTGGCTTTAACACAAGAAAAATTTAACATTTCTAAATGACTGATTATTGTAGATAAATGAGTAAAAGGAGAATCATTCTATTGCATAAGTCATCTTCACTCCCTGCCTGTTCATTTCTAATAGCCTGGATAAGAAATAAAGTACACATTGTCCCTGCTTGATAAGTCAGCTATTTCATTTGTCTCACTGTGGAGGGTCAAGGTAGTTCTTCAGGTTCTAAAGATGGTCCCCATGTGATTACTAGTCTCAGAATACAAAAGAGAGCAGATTGTGATACTACCAGTGAGCTCTTTTGGGCCAGGTCACTGATACTCGCTTACTAATATTATAGTGCCCTAGAAAAACATGTAAATACAAGAACTACTTCTTGCCAAGTATTTAACCACTCCTGGGTGGAAGAAAAGAACCATGAAAGGTGCATTTCTTCCTCCAGGCTGGGCAGCAAGCTACTTTCACTGTGCTCAGTAATGGTACCCTAATGGCTCCTGAGAGTGAATTCTACTCCTAAAGTGGCAACCACCTACAGGAAGTAGCTTTCTGGTCCATTGTTTTGCAAATTAAATGGAAAGTTTCTGACTCCTGTAGCCTCTTTACAGGAGTCTTTTTACACGGTCTTCTCTCTAGTGTTTATTGGTTTTGTTTTCTGATAGCTAATATTCTTCTTCTTTATCATGTTGAATCACTTTTCTTTCAAGTTTCTCTTTACTGCATCTGTCTGCACACAGGCACCCACCCCCTTGCTTCCTTTCCCTCACATCACTATATGTTTGATCCCCATCATGGAACTTGCTGCTTCTTCATGTGAATTTCCCACCCCACTCATTCTCCCCATTCCTGCAGTCACCCCCCTTCACTTATTATGCTTTTTGTTTCTCTTTCCTGCTGCTTAATGATTTTTCCTGCTGATAAGCTCTGCCCAAAATACTGAGAGGCCTGAAGCACTTGCAAGACAGTTCATTGGGCTCATTGCTCTGGGCGCATTCCAGAGCAGATGGAAGTAGGGCTCCAGTCATGCTCATCGCAGGACAGCTCTGTAGTGATGTATGTGTAAATCTTATAACATTCCATCAGCATTTTGGTTAATGAGCCTATAGACTTTCAGTTTTTATTTCCTTTTTTTAAAGTTGGAACTTGATACTTTGGAAAATATTTTCCTGTTGGAGACTTATTTTCAGTGCCATCTTTGGAAGCAGAAACAAACCCAATGTTTATTCACTTTATAAATCAGAGTGTTTTTGTTATGATTAACACTGGGATAATAGAATAATAATAATGACTGATATCTGTATAACATGGTTCTTTGTAAATGCACTCTCACGCATTGCCCCATTTGAGGCTAACAGCAACCCTGGCCATTATTTTTATGATTCTCACTTTCTTACATAGGTAAAATATGTCTGCAGACATTACAGCAAGGGAGTTCTCAGAACAACTATACTTAGTACAGAAGCCAACCAGGAGAATATCTCTTTTCATAAGGCCAATGCAAAATTTGCCTTGCTCCTTCTCTGGGTTTTCCTCCCCTGTATCAGCATTTAGTATACAAAGCTTTCTATGAGGCTGGTATCCTTCTTAAACACCCTGCAGTGGTCGGGAAGTTGCTACTACAATAATTCATCAGACCAATACATTGTATGCTGGGACATTTAGCCACATTGACGACCATCATGAATATACAGGCATTCCACTCTTGACCCTGAAGACGTGCTCCTAGAAAAATTGTATGTAGATCAAATTACGGCACATAAAATCATATTGTAAAACACAGCAGGGTAATTTATTATTTAAAGAAATCCTGTAGTTTATCTTTGTGTAAAGAATTCTTTCATGATGCAAATAATCCATATTTTATTTGTAAATTTAAGACTTTAGAAATGAGTTTGCATGAAGTGAAGGACACATCAATTTTAATGGGCTTAAGTAGATGGTGGTCTGAGACACACTTTTCTGAACCATCTAGGGGATCCTAGCAATTGTTCAGTGAAACAAGGGGACAAATTAGTCCCTCTGGAACAATAGAACTCTGCCATTATTCCTAATATGAGTTGATATGAGAATAGGAGGCCCTTTCTCCTCTCCCACAGTGGTTTTACCTTTCCCAGTAATTGTTTCCTCAGAGTAAACTTGAGCTTTATATTTGTGAAAAGCACAGGAATTCTTTCCTAGCAAACCACATGAGCATCAGATACCCTTGAACTAAGCATACAAGGGTACACAAGTGCTTTCCTTGCATTTCCTGAGATGAGGTTCAAAATATTACCTCTAGTCTCTGAATGCTCCTTAAGCAGGCTTTGCATTTCCTAATTTACAACCTTGGAATCAACTCTAAATTCCCTCAATCCTTTGTTCCTATTTCCAGTTCATGGACAAAAAACTGCCATGCCCTTGGATTATTTACTTCCTCTTTTTTTTTCAACAACTTATGCCATATTCCACTTTCATTAAAGAATTTCCTATCTATATAATAAACAAACACCATCCTTGCTGTGAAAATTATTTCTAAAATGCTCACTGCTGAGGAAAGTATAGTACATAGCCAAATTGTGTTACCGGGGTTGTACCATCTCCACTGTAGGTGAGTGTCCTTCCCAAGGAGCCAACCTCAAGACTGTTAGAGGAAACTGTTCTTGAGGAAAGAAAGAATCTACTCATTATCCATCAGTTGTGCATAGAAACATCCTGAGGATAGAGTAAATTTGTCTCAGCTCTCAAGATCCTTTGGAGCTATGCTGTCTGATTCCTATGGAAAAATATATCAAAACAGAGAGACCTTGAGTGTCCAGATATTAGGAGATTTTTTTGGCTATTTTGAGTTGTACCCTACACCTTGAGAGTTAAGTACTGCCTTAGTCCATTTCCAGGAGATATTTTCATGAAGATTTTACAAGTTCTCAACTTGGAATAACTTCACAAGTTTGCTCCCTATTTCTTCCCTGCCAAAAGCAACCACAAAGCCGAAGATATGGAAATTATAGCAAGAGAGACAAAATTAATGAATTTGGTCCTACAATTGCTGCAAATTTTACCTTTTTTCATAGGAGTTCTTTCATCCTATCTTGTTCTGTGAATGAAGTCCAGTATTTGGTATTGTAGCTAGACCATGGCCAAAATCCTTTGCTCCCCATACCACACCTCCAAAATCCCAAACTCTGGATTTGGTAAAATGTATAGGAAAAAGCAAACATTCTTCACCTTTCCCATGGATACCTTTATTTGGGAGGGGTGTGATTAGAGATCTTTAGACATTTTGTTTTAATAGAAATATTATAAATCAGTTTGTTGGAAGGGGAAAGAAAAAAGGGATTGTATCATGCAGATGCTGTTCTTAACATAATATCGACTCCGTGGCAGCAAGCTGGAATTGGGAAGTATGCAAAGCTTAAAGATCTCCTGACTTATCTGAGTTTATTGCTTAAATTCCTTTTATGTTAAACTTCCATAAGATTAATATTAATCTTCAAATTATCTCCACAATATTCAATATAGAAACTCAGGGGCTCCCACAATGTTATATCAGGAGAATGGAGTTTTAAGTGATTTTTTCCTTTATATTTCTCTATTTTTTTTAAATTTTCTATAAATAGGTAGTATATGCTACCTATATAATTATGTATATAATTATACATATTTATCTATATTTACATAGAAGTACTTAATTATTATTACTTATATTTATATGTAAATAAAAGGAGCATATGCTACCTATAAAATTATTTTTTAAAAATTAAAAATGGTGAAAGGAAGAACACCAGTTCCCTACTGCAATTCAAAATCTAAATTTCCTCCTCATTGTGTCTCATCATACACACTTCTCTTTATGTATCATTGTTGGATTTCTGCCTCAACAAAGCAGAAATCTGCATGCCCTCTGCATGCCCTATTTTTAACCCTCCTTAATATATAACACACTTATTCCTACTGCTTTAAGCCACCCACATTCTTTAGCTGAATCTCAAAATTCACCTTCCTCAACCAATCTTTCTTTATCAGCCCATTCCCAAATTCACTTTGCCAAACTTCTGTACTGTGCACTCACATATACTTGTCCATATGTTGTTTTTTGAATATAAAAATTTTACTAAAGTATAATTCACAGAACAAGTGCATAAATTCTAAATGTACAGCTAGATGGATCTTCACAAAGTGAAACCAGATCAAGAAACAGAGCACCATCAGCAACCCCGAAGCCCTCATCATGCTCCATTCCAGTTGCTTTTCTCCCACCTTCACCAAGAGGAACCACTATCTTGAAATTTAACACCATAGATTATTGTCACCTATACGGTGTATATTTTTTTATGTCTGCCTTCTCTCACCCAACATTTTAATTGTAAGTTTAATCCATGTTCCATATGGCAGTACTTTGTTCATTTTCATTGCTATACAGTATTTCCTTAACAGTTGTTCTTGTCCATTTGAATTTTGATGGACATTTGGTTTATTTCCAGTTTGGAGCTATTATGAGTGGTGTTGACATGAACACTCTTATACATGTCTTTTGGAGAACATAACATTTTTCTTGTGGCGGCTCGTTGGTCTAGGGGTATGATTCTCGCTTTGGAGAACATAACATTTTTCTCTTAGGCATATCTAGGAGTCAAACTGTTGGATCACATATGTGCATATGCTCAACATTAATAGATAATTCTAAATAATTCTTAAAATATATTATGTTGATTTTTGAATTCTCTCAAGCTGGAGTTCCCCACTAGTCAGTCATGAGTAGGAGGTCAATGTTGACATCCAGCCTGGTGGACAGCCACATCACACCCAACTCCCGGTGCTCAGCTTATAAGTCAGTAGCCACCCACTCATATCTCTGTGAGTGCATGTGGAAGAGTTTCTTTAGGGAATATAATTCCCATGTCCTAAGGGTTAGTATAGCTTACTTCATCTCATCAACCCCAGCTAGTCATTTTTGTCTATGTGATGTATTCATAACCAGCCTTAAGCCTATTGAGAGCAAGAATTTTATACTATTTTAGTTTTTAGAATTTCTCCTCAACTCATCCACCCCACCTTCCACCTCCCTTGAAGAATACAGCTTTAGATGTTTATAATATGATATTAACACCAACCCGACTATGGACTTCTGCCCCAGGCATTGGTGTCTGCCCTGACTTTCTAGCAGCCCATTTTCCTATGTTCCACGATGGTAGCAACATGTCAGTTCTGTCTTTCTCTCCTCCCCCCACCCCTTTTTCTCCACAAAGACAGACAATTGTGGATACAGATAGACTGTGCTTGTTAAATGTTTTTACACTAAGGGGGCTTCTTCATCTTTACATGGGCTTGTAAGTTCTATCAACACTCATAACCATTAGATGTTTTTATGGAGTATGCAGGCCTCTGTATTTTATAAGGAAAAGCTCAATTATATCTTCCTTAAAATACATTTTTCTTGTTTTCATTTTAGGCTTCAAACAAAGTGGAATAGAAAATTCTGTTTGATGAAATGATACCATATTATGTGGTTATAGTAAATGCATGTAATATACAACATTTATACTCTCAACATTCTTCACATGACTCATATAATGAACATCTTACTATTAAAATTCTCACAGTAAAATTCACAGTAGGGTAACCACTTACCTTATATACATCAGGGCAAGGATGACTGAGAAGCTTTTGCATTCTATTTTGCTTGAAGTAATTCTTATTTATGAAATAAATAGAAAATTTCTCTCCAAAGTAATACATTTTCTGAAGATTACATAATATTTAAAGGAATAAACCCATTTGCCATTCTAATATTTTGCTTACTAGTATATATTGAAATGTGGAATTTATTCAAGCCAGAGATAGGGCAGCTTTTTGTACTTGAGACTCTGCTGGACACTTGCCCTGTGACTTTGGACGAACTCCTCCCCTCCATATCTCAGTTTCATTTCAGTGTGCAAATGGGAATGTTATTTGTCCTACTCTATTTTACAAAGTGTTGGAAGGATTACAAACAATACTGTAATAAACATTTTATGCACATTTATTCATATAACAAGTATTTATTGAGCATCTACTATGGGCCAGGTATTATTCTAGGTACTAAGGATACTGCAGTGAACAAAAACAAACCAAAACCCTTCCATTCCATAAATAAGTAAATAAACAAAATGTATGTTATGTTCATAATTGCTAAGGTGAAAAAAAATTAAATTGGGGAAGGAAATAGAGGTTAGAGGAGCTAGGAAGACCTCAATGAGAAGTTGACATTCAAGTCAAAACTGGAAGAAAAGGGCGCCTGGGTGGCTCAGTTGGTTAAGTGACTGCCTTCGGCTCAGGTCATGATCCTGGAGTCCCAGGATCGAGTCCCGCATTGGGCTCCCTGCTCGGCGGGGAGCCTGCTTCTCCCTCTGACCCTCCCCCCTCTCATGTGCTCTCTCTCTCTCATTCTCTCTGTCTCAAATAAATAAATAAAATCTTTAAAAAAAAAAACTGGAAGAAAATGCAAAAGGAGACATGGAGATATCTTGAGGAAGAGCAATCCAGGCAGAGAAAACAAGTGCAAAGGCCCTGAGGTTAAGAATGTACCTGGTGTGTTCTAGGAATAAGAAAGCCAGCATGGCTGATGCTATCTGAATGAGAGGAAGAATAGTAGAAAATAGCATCAGAGAGGTAACAAGGAGCATGCCACAGAGGGCGATGCCTCCATGAGTCCATGTGCAAGAGTTTCTTCAGGATATATAATCCAGAAGTGGTATTTCTGGGTGGTGACATATAACTATATGTAATTTTGCTAGATATTACCAAATTGCTCCCAAGCGTACAAGTTTACACTTTCATGAGCTTTTATTTGAGTTCCTGTTATTCTACATCCTTCCAATTTTTGACCTTTTCAGACTTAAGTCTATGGTCTTCTGACAGATATGAAATAATATCTGTTGTCATTTGAATGGATATTTTCTTAACAACTAGTGAATTTGAAGATCTTTTCATCTGTTCCCCATATTCCTCCTTTTGTAAATCTTGTCCATATTCTAATTTTCTATTAAATTGTTTTTTTTCTTATTGACATGGACTTCTTTATATGTTCTAAATATTAAATCCTTTGCCAATTAAATATGCTGCTATTGTATTCTCCATGTCTGTGGCCTCTCTAATTTGTTCGTATGGTATGTATTGATGCATAGAAGTTTTATATTTTAATATATTCAATTTTGTCAGTCTTTTCCCTTATGGTTTATGCTTCTTGTCTCGTTTAAGAAATCATTTCCCAGGGGCACCTAGGTGGCTCAGATGGTTAAGCATCTGCCTTTGGCTCAGGTCATGATCTCTGCCTTTGGCTCAGGTCATGATCTAGAGGTCCTGGGATCGAGCCCCATATCAGGCTCCCTGCTCAACAGAGAGCCTGCTTTTCTCTCTCCTCTGCTGCTCCCCCTGCTTGTGCTCTCTCTGTCTCTCTTTGTGTCAAATAAATAAATAAATCTTTTTTAAAAAATCATTTCCTATATGCAAGATATTTACTATTTCTATACTTTCTCCCAATGATCTAAAATTTCAGTTTTTAATTTTAGAAATTATGTCTTTCTGGGATGGTATGTGGTAGAGATTTTTTCTTTTTCTTTTGACCAACTGTGTTACTTCCTCCTCCCTTTTTAGAGAAATGGCAGTTTTATCATTTATTAAATTTCTATACAAGTGTGGGTACCTTTTCGGATACTTTAACCTCTCCCATTGGTCAAATTTTCTTTCCCTGTAATAGTAGCATATTATTTTGGTTGGTTGCTACAGCTTTGTGATAAACCTTGAGAAAACGTATTTGAACAAGTGGACAATTTCTCTTGTTCTTCTTCAACATTGTCTTGGCTATTCTTGACCCTTTGCTCTCCCATGAAAATATTTAAAATTATTTTGTCAAGTTCCATAGCAAAACCTCTTGGCATTTTTATTAGAATTGCATTGAAGTTAGGGGTATGGATGTCTTTATGATACTGAGTCTATTTATTACAGATGTGGCATATCTTTTTATTTATTTAGGTATTTCTTAACACCATTTATTAAAGTTTTGTAATTTTTGAAATGTATTTCATGCACATCCATTGTTAGATTTATTCTTAAGGCCATTTTTGCTGTTGATTTTAAATGGTGCTTCATTTTATATTTTGTCATTGTTTATTCCTGGTGAGTGAAGAATGCAATTTTTTTACATTGGTCTAATACCCAGTAAGCCTGCTGAACTCTCTCATTAATTCTAATAATTTTATTATAGGTGCTCTTGGGATTTCTATGAAAATCATATCATAGATTTCATATCATATCAGTATGATTGCTAAAAAATCATATCACCTGAGAATAAAAACAGTATTATTTCTTCCTTTGTGATTCATATACATTCTATTTCTTTATCTCATTTTAAGTCATTGACTAGGCCCTTAGGACAATCTTAAAGCAAATGCTTGGGGATATTTTTGTTTCATTGCTTATTTTAAAAGAAATGAGTCTAACATTTCATCATTGTGTAATTACTATGAAGATGGATACTGAATGTTTTTTAAGAATGGATACCTAATGTTATCAAATGCCTCTTCTGCTTTTGAGATAATTATATTGTAGGGGTTTTTTGTGTGTGTGTATGGTTTTACTTTCTAAATTTTATAAGGTAAATTTTACTGGTGAATTTTTTAATTGTCATGATGTACTTTCTAATGGATTGCTGGAATAGATTTGTTAATACTTTGTGGTCAATTTTTTTAATATTCTATGTTGTTTGGGGGGGAAATGTCTTTTACTTAGTGGGTGCAAATCTGTGTGTGTGTGTGTGTGTGTGTGTGTCCAGTATATCAAGGCTGTTATTGATGTTGTTAAATTTTGTATATCCTTGCCAAATTTTTGTCTGTTTCATTTATCAATGACTGCTTCAACAATTGTGGATTTGTCAGTTTTTCTTTATAACATGTAAATTTTATCCCTGAATATTTGATTATGCATATGCAAATTACAGATGTCATATTTTTCTAGTGAGGTGAAACTTTTATCATTGTGTTGTGATTCTCCTTAGCTCTGATAATGCTTTTTGCCTTAAAAACTATTTTATCTAATATTAATTTAGCAGCAAAAGTTCATTTTTGATTAGAATTTACCCAATGTGGCTCAGTCGGTTAAGCGTCTGCCTTTGGCTCAGGTCATGATCCCAGAGTCCTGGGATCGAGCCCTGCATCGGGATCCCTGCTCAGTGGGGAGTCTGCTTCTCCCTCTGCCCCTCCCCTCCACTTGTGCTCTCTCTCTGGCTCACTCTCTCTCTCTCAAATAAATAAAATCGTTAAAAAAAAATAAAAAAGAATTTACCCAATGTATTCCTTTGTATCTTTCTCCTTTCAACATTCCTGTGTCCCTGTATCTTAGATGTGTCCCTCAAAAGTGGACTATAGGTGGATTTCTTGTAATCCAGTCTGATAACCTATCTTTTCACTAGCAGGGTTAGACTCTGTAGATTCACTGTAGTTTTCACTAAATTTGAGTTCTACCATATTATTTTGTGCTAGTTTCCCTGAAATTTTCTATGATTTCCCTCCTTCTTTCCTCACTAATTAGATTGAATTATTTTTATTCTATTTTTCCTTCTTTCGTCTCCTTGCTTAGAATGTTTACTTTTAAAATCTAAGTTAATGAGGGGCACCTGGGTGGCTCAGTTAAGTGGCCAACTCCTGATTTCAGCTTAGGTCGTGATCTCACAGAGAGCCCTGCATTGGGCTCCACGCTCAGCGGGGAGTCTGCTTCAGAATTCTCTGCCCCTCCCCGTGCTCACTCACTGCCTCTCTCTCACTCTCTAAAATAAATAAATAAATCTTTTAAAAAATAAAACAAAATCTAAGTTAATCAACACTTTTACACTCCACCTGGTAAAATCGACCTTGATCATCCTCTCCCTTTCACATGGTATTAATTTTCAGTATTTTGCCACTATGTTTCTCCACCAAAGGTTAGTGGTTAATATCACTTTTGTTACTGTTTTATACAATCAGTATTTGTTTATATGTAACCTCATGTTTTCCAATTACTCTGTTTTTTTGTCCTTCCTATACCTGCATTTGTTCTTCTAGATTCAATTTAATTTTTCAGATAGTACATACTTCGGGGGTTCATTTAGTGATTGCCTCACAGATTTTTTTTTTTACCGTAAAATGACTATTACACCATTTTATTTGAATGATAGGTTGATAGATATTTTCTCTTAGCACTCTGAGCACAGTTTTCTCACTCCTATGTTTACTGTAGAGAATTCTGCTATCAATCTAATTGTTATTCTTTTGAAATAATTTATCTTTTCTCCCAGCTGCTTTTTTGGTCTCTCCTTTTGTCTTTTATGTTCTTTTATTAAAGATGCACTTTTTGTTCTTTTATTCAAGTTACACCTTAATGTGTCTCTATGTGGATTCATTATTATTTATCTGCTGGAATTCATTATGGCTTCTGCTTCTGAGGGTCCAGTTTGTTTATCAGTTCTGCAAGTTTGTCAGCCAACATCTTTTTGAATACTACTTATCCCCCATTTTTATTTTCTCCATCTGGCATTCTAGTGAGAGACTTTATCACCTCCTTTTGCCTGCAGAATTTTTTAGTCTACCCTTTCATTGAAGTGTGGCCCTTCTGCGATTGTGGCTTTATGAAAGGGTCTCAGTTTCAACTTCTGATTTCAAGTGGACCTAAAGCTTAGCCTCCTTTTCCCTACCTACCCCCACATTCTGCATGTATCTATTTAAAGACCTACTCTTAGGCACATACCCTGAGAGCAGCTTCCTCTAGACACCAATTTGTATTCTGGTTTTGCCTCTGGGATTTCCCTTACATTCCTATGATATCAAGTATACATTTGAGAAGATACTTCTTGCATTTTATTCAACATGTCTAAGTCCTTTGTAGTAGAAAGGTACACATGTAAAATCTATACTACAGCATCACCAAAAACAGAACTCTAGTTTTTAAATTACAATTTTAAAATTCCTCAGCCCCAGGGCGCCTGGGTGGCTCAGTTGGTTAAGCGACTGCCTTCGGCTCAGGTCATGATCCTGGAGTCCCGGGATCGAGTCCCGCATCGGACTCCCTGCTCAGCAGGGAGTCTGCTTCTCCCTCTGATCCTCCCCCCTCTCATGCTCTCTCTCTTTGTCTCATTCTCTCTCTCAAATAAATAAATAAAATATTTAAAAAAAAAAATTCCTCAGCCCTTTCCCTTGTCTTGGTCACATGATTAAATAATAACATTGTCGTTATTCCAAAACACTTTTCAAGTATTACAAAATGTTATAAAGCTTGTTCTTCCCTACTGTCAACTAAGGATTTCTCAACTCCTCTCCCCTCAAACAAGGAGCAAAAAAAAAAAAAAAAAAGGCAAATTACCAGACAACAAAGGATGAAGTGTGAGCCCTGTGGGATTACACTCAGTTTCTTCTCTTGCCTAGTTACTGAAGTTCACCTGAAGTTTTAAATGGCACTCATTTTGTCAAATAATTCCACTAACATTTCTAAATTCCAAATTTATTGCATTCAATTTGCTGATGAATCACTCATCTTAAAGTGTGAAAATCATAAAATTCCAGAGAAAAGATGCTGGCTACTCTAAGGAACTTAGAAAAAGTACAACTGTTTGAGCCTTCAACATTACTGACAATTCCTTTTTATGAATCAACAGTAGGGTTGGATGATGAAACTCTACCACAGATTTCTCTGGACTACCTTCCACACCATTATGAAAAACTGGGGGGATTTGTTCTCATGCATTCTCACTTAGGGCTGCAAGTCTACTCACTGCATCATACCAGTTCTGGAATGGACTCACTCACTATTCTACTTTGAAGACAGCTATAATGAGAGACCAAATCTCATCCTTTTGCGGGTGATTACCTTAATAGCAGACCTTCACAGTGAAGGACCAGATGAATAGCAGAATTCTCCACAGAAAATCTTGGATTTTCCCAACAAGTTAAAATGTTACGAAGAAATGATCAGAAAATACTGACTATTTGAGAAAGAGGTGATTAAAACAATATTTAAGCAACTTTTCACATGGATAATTCAAGCAAAAAAAAAAAAAAGGTTTTATCCAACATCTTGAGCATTGCTTCTCAAAATTTAATAAGCATACAAATCACCTAGCATTCTTATTAAAATGAACATTCTGCTTCCATAGATGGGTAGTGGGAAGCGGATCACCTAACAAACTTGTCAGTTAACCTCACTTTGAGAAATAAGGACATAAAAGATTGGGATAAAATGGGTTATACTTCAATAATCTGGGTCTAGGCTATGCAATACAATAGCCACCAACTACATGTGGTGATTGAGCACTTGAAATGTGGCTAATCCTAATTGAGATGCGCTATAACTATAAAATACACACTGAATTTTGATGAGTTAGTAAGAAAAATGTTTATAAAATGTCATTAACTTTTAATTTTGATTACATGTTGAAATAAAATTTCATACTGGGTTAACTAAACATATTGGGTTAACTAAAATATATTACTAAATTAATCTTGGGGTGCCTGGGTGGTTCAGTCAGTTAAGTGACCGACTCTTGATTTTTTCCTTGCCTCTTCCAACTTCTTAAAGGCACTTGAATTCCTTGGCTAATGGCCCCTGCCTAAAGCCAGCAGCACAATATCTTTAAATCTCCCTCTGTCATGGTCTGTCCATCTCTGTCTGTCTCTCCCTCATGCGCGTAGACACACACTTCTGATTCTATCATCACATATCCTCTCATCTTGATTCTCTTACCTCCTTCTTATAAAGACACTTGTGATGACACTGGGCCCACCTAGATAATTCATTTTGGTCAGGTTGGAGCCTCAGCAGATGGGTCTCTTTACCACTCTCCTGAGAGCTGCAGAATTTGGCCACCTTACCAAGGAACTAAGACAGAAGTTGTAAGTGCCCAGTGAGCTCCATATGGCTTCATTAATGGCTCAGGGTTAGTTTGAAACTCCGGAAGAGATGGTTTTCTTTTCCAGAATTAAAATTAGTGGTGAAAAGAGTCAAAACCAGAACTCCCTCTTAAGCACTTTCCATGATCCTTGTTACTTCTTGGAAATGTGAACCAAATTAGCATCCATGCCACCTTTCATGGGAAGGGTGTCAGGGAATTCTGAAAACCTGGTTTGTTTGTTTTTTGTTTTTTTAGGATTTCAGCCTATTGCCCTGAAAAGCCTGCCATGGAGTATGCCTCACCCTCTTTACCACCTTCATTTTATAATTCATGTTAAAGGCTAAGCAATGTTGATAGCACTTTCTTGTAGATAAATATTAAAAATTATCAGGGGAAGGACCTCTGCTTCTGGGAGTATGGAGTCTACATACTTATCCCTAATCCTCTCTGTAAGTGCACTAAAAATCCTAAACATTATACTTAAAACAAACATAAGAAGACACTGAAAGGAGGAGAAAAGAAGAAAGAATGACTAGGGACCTCAGGACCCACAGAATGGAACAACACAGCTGCGTTTCCCACATTTTCTTTTTGCTTTTTATGTCCCAAACTTGGAGCTGAAGAAACAGGCAACCAGGAACACCAGTTGGGTGCAGGCAAGAAAAGGCTCAACAAAGGCTGGCTCTCTAGAGCCAAGGGAATGGGAAGGGCAAATTTGTAAGACAGAAAAGTTTAATAATCCCTCTCCCCTAGCCTGACACTACTGAAAAAAACTGGAACCCCATGCCCACTCGTACTAGCAAAGAATGAGGGAAGAGCCCAGACTTCCTCCCTCTCGTGGCTGTAAGACGAACCCAGTACCATCACCCCAACAAGTTATGGGAGGCCCAGTTAGGTGCTGGACTTCCCTCCCTCACCTCATGATAGCAGTCATCCTAAAATTCATATGGAAAGAAGAAAGAGCTCAAATATCTAAAACAATTTTGAAAAAGAAAATTAAGTGAGAAGCAACAATCTACCCAATTTCAAGAACTATTATCTAGCTACAATAATCAAAACTTTATAGTATTGGCAGAGAGATAGACATATAGATCAATGATGTGAATCTATAATTATTTCAAAATGAAAGGCTTAATTTTTTTTTTGCTCTACATTTCACTTTCTTTTTAAAAATTTTTTATTGTTATATTAATCACCATACATTACATCATTAGTTTTTGATGTAGTGTTCCATGATTCATTGTTTGTATATAACACCCAGTGCTCCATTCAATACGTGCCCTCTTTAATACCCATCACCAGGCTAACCCATCCCCCACCCCCCTTCCCTCTAGAACCCTCAGTTTGTTTTTCAGAGTCCATAGTCTCTCGTGGTTCGTCTCCCCCTCCAATTTCCCCCCCTTCATTTTTCCCTTCCTACTATCTTCTTTTTTTTAACATATAATGTATTATTTGTTTCAGAGGTACCGGTCTGTAATTCAAGTCTTACACAATTCACAGCGCTTAATTTTTTAAGATTTTATTTATTTATTTGGCAGAGAGAGAGAGAGCACAGGCACGGGGAGGGGCAGGCAAAGGGAGAAGCAGGCTCCCTACTGATCAAGGAGTCCCAAGCGGGGCTCTATCCCAGGACCCTGGGATCATGACCTGAGCCGAAGGCAGACGCTTAACCGACTGAGCCACCCAGATGCCCCTTGAAGGGCTTAATTTTTTAAAAAAATTATTTGTGCTATGACCAACTTACTCACATAGGACTCATTATTCCTTTTTTTTTTTTTATGAACTTATGTTTATAGGAAAAATAACTACTGGGGAGTTGAGGAGTTTTCTCCCTATACAGAATCTTCACCAGTTGTAGTGAAGATGAATTAAAACTGTACTGTGGATCATATTTATGTAACACTTAGCCTTATATTTTTAAATATTTTGAATATGAATTGTAAAGTTAAAATCCAGATGCAAAGCCCAAATTTAGTCAACTATCTAGACAGCTTCAACTACACTAGATTATCTAGATAATTGTGCAATATGAACAAATAAGAACAATTTGTAAATTCAGAAATAAAGGGCTCTATTTATAGTTGTACTCTGAAGATTAATCCTATGGTAATTTAAGTGAGACCCTGTGTCTGAATTACCTGTGTCAGGGCTATATTGTTTAAAATATACATATAATATATATAGCACACTCTTTTTTTTTTTTAAGGGAAAAGGCGTACTCCCAAAATTCACAGCCATCATTCTTAGCTCATGGGAACTAATTTTAATTCAGGACAGCTCACTAAATGCAAATTAGCATTAATTAATACAGTTGGTAATTGTTCTTTCTGATAGAGGGGCTATATTCAGTTTTAGTCAGTAAGCACAATCTCCAACTGGTTAATTCACTTTTACTCTGAATGCAATAATTTGTTGATGTGTAAACAGTTTATTTAAAAGTTGTGTGTCCTTCAGCAACACATCTGCAAAACTGTGTAAATAGTGATCCTCATACATAGATAATATGAATATCAAACTTTTGTGCAGCATTTGAGGATTTAAAAACACATTTACGCAAGCCAACATTTACTTCCAACAACCCCTTTACTGGAATCATTATGCACTTTCCACAGAGTGTAAGTGACTTTCCTAAGGTAACACAGCCTTGGGAAAGGCTAACCCGCACGTCATAGGCCCACATCAAGCAAATTTTCCCAGTCACCAAACTGACGTCCTGTAGGTGAATATTTCAAATCTACAAAGTAGTCTGATTGATTGAATAATGCTTTCATTTGGAATTGATACTCCTGTGGCAATACCTTCTCAAAAGATAAATAATTAAAAAGTAGTGCTCCACTATTTCTTTTGATAGGTATAATATCAATAAGCATTATGAACACTTACTTGAGACGTGAGCTTAGCTGAAATGGCTAGCATATTGTTCCTTTGACTTCAACTGGAAAAGGAGAACTATCCCAAACCCAAAGCGTAACAAAGCAGAGACAGACAAAGAGAAACACACGTATCTGAAAATGACTTGGTAATTGCTCCAAAACATGAGACACTGCTTTATAATTTAAATCTCCCTAAGGCCTGGTATTAATTTGTCGTACTCCGAAATCAGTATCTCTGTGTCAATGAATGCTTTTGGCTGCGTAGGCTTCTCCATGGTAGGAACAGTGTTTATCATAAGGAAATGATTACATTCGTTTTGTGCATGTTTTTAACCATTCCGCAGTTGTCCTCACTCACCCATCAGAGCATGTCTCTGTCCTCATTATTTGCAGTCCTAACATGCCAATTGCCTCTTTATTCTCTCCCTGAGTCCCTCTTCTTTAAGGTGTCCTAGTGATGCATACTTGTCCAAGCCCAGCCTATAGATCAAACTCCAATCTAATTTGCAAAACCAAGTAAATACAAAGTAGGTTACACATAATTCAGACCTCATCTTCCAGTGATTAAGTTACCTAATTTTAGCTTTCATATTTTCCTGTTTTGCACTTGGTATTCTCCCCATTATCTCTTCACAACAAATACGGCCAGGTCATTTTGATTTTTTGAATACTACTTCAGCTGCTCTTTAAAAACAGTCACAAAAATCTTTGATTATTTAGAAGTCTAGAGGATTTCTTGCTTCCTTTTCCTTACCTTCAGAGTACCATCCTGATGAGGATACACTATGGCACTCTAGGTTTTTAATCTTCCTCTCTTGAGACACAAACAGAGCTGTGTGCTATTTCAGAAGGTATTAAGTCAAGCCAATTTTGTACCCTATAGAAAGGCTTTTAGTGCCTCCTAACATTATCTTTTAAGAGGCCCAAATTTGTGTTTGTAACAAAGTACTCCACAAATTCTTGTTCAGTGAATAGAATAGAGTGTGATTATGGCTGAGCTAAAGAGATACCACTGTGGCTGAGAAGTTAAATTGGAAACATTATCAGAAATTTTTCTACCCTAACTTGAGCCAGAGGTCAAACATGTTCTTCACCTGGTTGGAAAGATGAGATTGATTCAGGGCTTCAGGGTGGTCTGTGGATGAGTGATCCAGTCCAAAGTTCCCTAGGGCCAGGATTCCTAAGCTGTGATCCCGGGCAAACTTTAGGAGTCCAGGAACACCATTAAAGCATGTGTAAAATAGGGTTAACTGTGTACTAGGAGAGAAGTTCTCAAGGCATGTTTCCCACACCAGCAGCATAAACATCACCTGGGAATTTATTCCCAATTATTATTATTAGAAATGTTAGAAAGTCTGCGGGTGGGGGAACCACCACAGCCTGTGTTTTCATAAGCCCTGATGCATGCTAACATTTGGGAATCACTGTTTCAGAGAAAGGGTGGCTAGCTTTCCTCAGGTAGTTAGATCTCATCTCCTCTCTGCCTTGCTCAGCTCCAGCCACACTGATCTCCTTGCAACACCTGAGGCATGTTCTGCTTTGGGACCTTGACATTGGCTGTTCTCTCTGCTTCAAACCCTCTTCCCTCATATATCTCTGCAGCCAGCTCCCTCATCTTATTCACATTCTTGCTCAATTTTTACCATGTCAGTGAGGGCTAGCACCTTATTTTAAATTAGGTAACTCCCACCCCCACCAACACTCTTAACCTCCTTACTATCCACTCTTTTTATTTTTCTAAGCATGTATCACTTTCTAAGCATATATCACTTCTTACATATTAGATAATTCACTTGAATATTATATTTCTTGCTTATTGTCTACCCCCCACCCCCAGAATATAAGTTCCACAAGAGCAGCAATGTTTGCTTTGTTCCCTGCATGCCTAGAATAATGTTTAGCACAGATTAGGTACTAAGTAATTATTAAATCAATGAACGAATACTCAAAAGGATCCATGACCCTGAAAAGAGAGAAAAACTGCTCCAGAGGCAATTGGGCAGTCTTTCACAGAGGAAGTCTTTCTTAAAACCAATGTGTTGGGGCACCTGGATGGCGCAGTCGTTTAAGCGTCCAACTCTTGGTTTCAGCTTAGGTCATGATCTCAGGGTCATGAGATCAAGCCCTGCTTCAGGCTCTGCACTCAGCATGGAATCTGCTTAGAGTTTCTCTCTCCCTCTCCCTCTGCCCCTCCCCCTCAAATAAATAAATAAATCTTAAAAAAATGTGTTTACCTCTATCTTCATGTGTTTAGCACATGAATCTAGGTGTGTGCTACTTGGGAAGACTGGAGGAAAATGATGTAGAGGAGGTTCAAGAATGATGTTGGGCAGAAGTTAGAAGTATTTGTGCAAACTCCCTGTCTGGTTTTTTTGTTTTGTTTTGTTTTGTTTTTTGCCTTACAGGTTATCATTTCCAAGTTTTTAAAATAAAGATATTTTAATTCATTTAATCCTCCTGGAAGATAGATCCTTCACTTATCTCCTTTTATAGATGAGAAACTGGGACACAGAAAGGTTAATATTTTGCCCAAGTTTATACAGAAGATACGTGGAAAAGACAGGATTTGAACCTAGTGGTCTGGTTTGAGAGTGTAGCTCGTACAACTATACTGTATCAACTTTACCTTCCAAAGTTAATGAATTATACCTATGTGTTAGCGTTTAAAATGTTTTCTTATAATTTTTATAGTTCAACCTTTCCTGCTAGGCTGAACAACCTTAAAAGGGGCACCATTTCTTATTCATCAATTCTATTCACCCAGTGCTTAGCATAATGTTACTGGATGGATTGATGATTGGACAAATGGACAAGGATAGCAGTTTGAGGCTGGATGCTCCATTCAGCTCTAGGATAAACCAGTCCCTTGAAACTCCAGAAATGAATGAATCAGCTTTGGCTTTTCCTCAACTTAAATCTGTCAAATAAGCCTGAAGTTTTGTAATTGAAAAACTGTGTAGGTGATCAGCTAAGGGAAACTGAATGATAAGGATATTTGTCTCCAGGTGCTTTTGGCCACAGGAGAGTCTCTTCCCTCAGCTTCCTGCCTCCTTCCCCAGAAGATAAAGAGCTGCAACAGCCGGGGAAGCAAAAGGTTGCTGGGTGAGCCAGCTTAGCCCGGACTGGGCCCTGATTTGCATAGGTAATCAGGACCCAGTGATAAAAGTAAATTAAAAAACTATGCCTAGAATTGAGAGAATGCGGAGGGAATGCAAATCACTCCTGGCTGCCTGGCCTCCTAGTGAGTCATCTAGCTCTCTTCTTCCTTCTTGCCTCTGTCTCAGTTTACAAAACGCTGCCTCCGGAAGACATTTGTTACCATTTAAACCTAAATTCTTACAAATGGAAAGCATCACATCAGAGTTCCTCTGGACGCTGTAAGGCTCTGCCTTCTTACCCAGATGGCTCCAACGGCTCATTGTGCAGCCTCCATTCCTGGGGTGGCTAGAACGGAACAAGGACAGATCCCACTTCGACGCTAAACCTGCGGCTGGTCCGAGGCCTTCCTCCGCAGACCCCAGGGCTGCTGCCCTCAGCTGGGATGGTGAGGCTTGGAGCCCTTCCATCACAGATTCCAAATATCCTTTTTAAAGCACTTCAGCAACTCTTGAAATAAGCAGAGCGGCGCGACTAAAGGTCCCGGCACTTAGGAAATTTACTGGGCAGCAGCTAACGTTAGAGAAGTGGTTATTTATCCTCATTAGAGTTACTGCCTGCAAGTCAGCACACAGAGGGAGTGTCTCTCCACACCTGGGGAGTCTAAGCTTGCACTGTGCTGTTTCTAGGTCACTGGCTCCCAAATGCCAGTCCAAGGGCAAATGCCACTCGGCTGCATCAGAACCACTGGGGTAGCTTTTCAAAAATACAGATTCTGGGCCTAGCTCTGGAAATTCTGACCCACTAGGTCAGAGGTAAAATCCAGGAATCCGTCTGCATTTTTTAAGAACCCCTGCTATGCACGTGATGCCCAGCCATGTACTGTCCTCCACATTTATCCTTGTCTCTCTCATCATTCTTACCTCTTTTTCCCTTTCCTCTGCGTCCTGGAGGAGCTTCCCACATTTGCCCAGGACTTGATTTTATAACTTCAGTTCTGACTTTACCATGTCCCGAATGGATTTCATTCTGCCTTTGCATTCTTAGCATCCTTGCAATCCTGATTCATCTTACCCATCTCCCTTTTGCTCTCATCCTGCTTTTACTTTACCTTTCCTTATGGCTTCTGCTCTAATTTCTTAGAGGCTATATCTTATTGTACCCTACCAAAGAGCCCAAATGGTACTTTAAAACTTTCTTCTGGTTCCTAGAGCCTGGCTGGGTATTTGCCAATAGAAATTGAGTGTGCATTACCCTTGGCCCAGCTTTCTCTCTGTTTGGGGGCTGGTCAAATCCCTTGCTCACATTGACAGCAAAAGCAGGTAGATGTGTAGCTGCAGTCCCCATTACCCACTATAGCAAAGCTTTCACCTTATATGGGCTCCGATGGACTGAAATGGGACTTTCTCATCCCTCCACTTCCTGTTTCTTTGACTTCCTGAAGAGAAGGACTCTATAAAAATCTGTAATCTCCAATATGCTGTGCTCCCAGGACCCTCCTCTCCAATTTACTTGTGGGCAGGATATTTCCCAACATACATCTGCTCCAAAATTTTCCTCACTCCCTAGTCTCTGCCTGGTGCACTACTTATGTAGATTCTAATTCAGGAAGTCTGGGAACTCAGATGCAGAAAGACCCAGTTATTGGTATGTATAGAGATTGGTATAGATCTCTCATATCTAAAACCAAAGACTCCAAATACAAGAGAGTTGAAGGGCCTTCCCCTATTCTTTCAGCTGGGCAAGTCATGAAAAATTGAATTTTTCAGTTCAGTTCTCCAGGCCTTTTGGTTGTATTCTGGTTGTCTGATTAATCCTAACTTTGGTAATGCTATGATGTTCCCTCTTTTGATGAGTTTCCTATCTTCATGGACATTTTAGATCAGAGGAAGCTAACCTGATTCTATTGGAAAGCAGAACTCTGAGAATATTTCAGCTTGCTTTATTTTAATGTAATCAACTTTATATAAAGAAATTTCATTGATTGGAGTAACATTAATTTAACCATTACCAGGAACAACAAAAGCATAAGATGGTAGATAGATGTAAGTCAGGAAAGAGTATATAGATACTTGGCTGTGTACTGTTGGAGAGTAGTAAAATCTTTAAATGACCTTCCCCTACTCCATTGTAACATAAAAGCCCGGAGTATAATAGAAAAAGACAACTGGGGGATCTCGGGGTACATAATGCAATCATCAATATGAAAATATCTTGGTTTCAGGGGCTCTGTGCTGGATCCAAATGTCCTCAAGTTATAAAGTTTTACAACTTCTCAAATAATTATAATTTTATCCTACACTCTAAATAAAAGCTTGGACAAGCCTTCCAAATGTCTTAACACAGTTTAAGGTCCTTTCCCAATGGGACTTTTCCCTTCCTTTCCCTCCTTGTCTTCAAAATCCCTACCATGCATCCCTGACCTGACAGAACCACCATGTTCACAGTTTTCCTACCACCATGCCTTTGCACCTGCTATTCCTCTCTGTGCAGGTCCTATGCCTTCCTATACCTGGAGGACCCCTACACATGCTCAGCACCCAGGTGCCAGGTTGTTTTTTCTGTGAAATCTCTCTTGTTCCCCAGGCAGTTGTGGCTCCCTCCACTTTGTTTATTTAACACTTTGTACCCAAAACTCTCTCATAATGCAAGTCATGGCCAGTTTGTCCCTGTGTGATGTTCGGTATACATTGAACTAAATGAACTGAGACGAAATAATAGGAGACTGATGTTTATGCTCATCTAAATAGCAAAAATGGTCCCTACTGGCCCCTCTACTCTTCCAGAATGGATGATCTTACCTGAACTATTAAAAAAAAAAATAGAGGGAACAAATGAACAGTTTTTTAATATTACCCTGAAAGGCCTTCCCTGGAGGAGATGAGAAGTCCAAAGTCTGTCACTTTTTTTTAAAAAGATTTTATTTCTAAGTAATCCCTACATACAACATGGGGCTCAAACTCACAACCCTGCGATCAAGAGTCACATGCTTCACTGACTGAGCCAGCCAGGTGTCCCCAAAGTCTATCACATTTTAGTTGTATGCCCTTGAGCAAGATTCTTACCTGGTATTCTTCATCTACAGAAAGAGGATAATAATAGAAGTTTCCTTATAGGATTGTTGTGAAACTAAAGGAGATGCTATTTTAGAGTCCTTAGAAAAGTTCCTGGCACATAGTAAGTATCCAATAAAAATTAGCCATTAATATTATTCAGTTGGAGAAGACAAAAATTGAACATACCAGGGTAGGTGCCTAAGTGGAATCACAGAGAGGCACTTGGCCTAACTTTGGAGTCAAGGGACAACATGCCAGAGGACATGACCTTTGAAAGAAGCCTCCACAAGGAAGTTTGGACATGCAGGCTGCCCTCTTTACAGTATTTCCTCCAGCCTACCATGCCTGCAGGACTAATCTGATTTAGGGCCCTTATCTCTACAGTCCACTGCTGCAGCCCAGAATATCCCAGACTTTGGACAAGAGTAAGGATTCTGGAGGAAGCTGCCTCTGTCACCAATCAGCTGTGTGAGCCTGGAAAGCAGCTCAACCTCACTGAGTCTCCAGGGCCTCATCTGTGATGCTCCTTCCAGGAGAGGTAGAGAAGCAATGAGAAGTCCCTAGGGTGTCTGCCTCAGCAGATCAGGTGACCCAATGCAAAACAAAGATAAACGAGGGCTATCCTGGACAGACAGACCCTGACTCTTTTCCCTACCTCCTGATGTGGATAAAGAGATCTGAAAGAGAAGAACAGGACTGTGATTGGAAATGCTGTGCTCTTCTCAGCAGGAATCAGAATGGAAAAGGCAAGGAGTTGTATTGTGAAAGTATTTGCATAGATAGTGTTTCTGGACACCCTGTTTATTTCTTTTCAGGATGTTTCTCTCTGCAGTAATGGAGGGCACAAGCCAGAAGGCTGTGTCCAGAGCTCCTGGCTCAACTTGGCAGATGTGATTCTCTCCTGATTGCCTCTGTGGCATCTCTCTCGCTGGCCTGGTCCCTTACCTGTACAACATAGAGAATCCCCCACTCACTTGGAGCTGCTCAAGGAATGCCCTCTACTGACCCCTGGCTGCTCTCAGGGTGCAGAAAGGAACTCTGACACGTTTCCAGAAACCCACAGAAGCCCGGGATGCGGCTGCCTCCATCTCTTTGTTACAGTATGGGTTAGATTAATTCGTTGGCTTCCTGTGTTTACAGGGCTGGGACCAAAAAAAATGGCAACTTTGTAAAAAAGGAAAGTAGCCAAACAAAAGGCAGGCTCTGGTGGCTGGGAAATAAATTAAGAAGAGAAAATCACCAATTAATTTTTCCCAGGCATGTTGCTTTGTCTTCGAACATTTTTTCTCATGTTATGTCAATGGGTTAATTGCCTTCTGACAAACTGAGTGACAATAAGACATGTTTGCCTGCTAAGATAAAGGAAAGTTAATTGACGAAAGTTAGTAATGAAAATATTGGACTACGTCCATTCCAGGTAGAATATGACACTTGAAATTACAGCCAAAGTGACTCCTTGCAGTCACACATAATGTTTCTAAAAGCTTAGCTTCTAAGAAACCAGCTATCAGTCACCCAGAGTTCTGTGTCCATCACAAACAACCAAGTGGGAATCTATTAACCATGATTCCTGAGCATCACTGGAGTAAAGCTATGGAGCTCATCTCTAGAAAATTTATTACCAATGTCTTCGGCATAAGGGGAAGTCAATTGTTTCTATATTTAACCATAATTTTATTTCTCAGTATAAACTCAGATGGCTGAGTGCATTCATTTCTGAAATATATTTACACCGAATACACAAATTGATCAGTATGCTCAGTTCTTCAGTGATGGAAACAGTGTCTGATAAAGCACGAAGCATGGTTGTTCACCTAATTGGCTGTTGTGTTGTTGGATCTGCAGAGATGAAAAATGGGGAGCATGTCAGATCTCCAACCCTGTGTCTACTAAGGAGCCCCAGAACTTAATCCTCTTAAAATACCAAAAATCTACCAATTTCTGAAGGGCTCTTTGGCCAACATTTGTCATAAATTGAAGGGAAAGTACTACAATCACTCAGTGAGCAATGAAGCAAATAAGATTCAATTAGTCACTGCCTGGGGCATCATCTGCTGGTGATGAGAACTGCATGCATCCAATAGCATCTGTAAATGCAGGTCCAGGGAAAGCGGTGTCTGTAGTGCTGACCCAGTGTGACTACTGACCTTCTTTCTATTCTCTAGCTGTCCTTAGGATGGAGAGACATGTGTCCGTGGCTCTCAAATCAAGCAGTTTGGAGGTGTATATCTATATTAATTGTCTGGGAGTGTTCTTGCATTATTTGGTGAGTGCTATTCCTTTCTTGATGGCAAAGCCAACCACAGACTAGCAGAGAGCCCCACATGAGTGATTTCAGAACATTAAGGCTCTTCAACTTCGAAGGGATCCATCAACTTGTTCCAATAATAACTGAAATTTACGTAAGACTGGATGGAGCCTTTCGTTCCATAATCAGAGACAAAATATGAAAGGGTGAAAGATTTAAAGGAGGGTGGGCCAGGAAAGGATATGGCATCTATTGAATATAGACTAGGCATTCTGTGATATATCATAAAAATATAGTCTCATTTAATTATCACAGTTGTACTTCCTGGTAGGAAAGAGTTGACACACTTAAACTAGTACTGAAAAGACCACAAAGACATTATTTACAAGCATGTATAGCAGGGTTTAGGAAATATCCTGGAGGTAGCAAAAGTGAGGAGTGTCCTCCATATTCCGAGGCCTGCAGGGATAAGAGTTCAGAATGATTACTAGAACCCAGAGTAGATGTATTGAGGGGACTATCTGACAGGAGAAATGGCCAAATAGGAGTGACCCAGAGTGGGAGCCAGGGGAATAAATAACCCACCTCTCTCCTACCACCTTCCCAACTCCTGCTGGTGCTCTCCACTGGCTAAACCCAACCAGAATCCAGAGGGCAGGGAGGACTATTGATGTATCTTCTAGCAGAGAAAAGTGAGAAGTGGGTCTGAAGAAGCACTTGGATGACACTCAGCACCATAGGTATATAATTATCCCTATTTCATAGATGAAGAATCTGAGACTCATAGATGATAAGATCCACAGTTAACTAACCAGGATTCAGACTCACAGCTGACCCACTGAGTAAAATGGACAAGTTCTGAGTGAGATGAAGGACAGACATAAATTCACCCTAAAGCTCTAAATTCATTGCTTCATTGCTCACTGGTAGTATAAGGGAAGGGA
Source organism: Mirounga leonina (assembly GCF_011800145.1). Classification (NCBI taxonomy): domain Eukaryota; kingdom Metazoa; phylum Chordata; class Mammalia; order Carnivora; family Phocidae; genus Mirounga; species Mirounga leonina. The sequence goes on from NW_023270268.1 coordinate 52,906,967, forward strand.
AAGATAAGCAGATACTGAAAAATGATAGAATGCAGGGAGTAGGAGATACAGAGGGTGAGGAAGGGTATAAAAGGGGAAACCAGAGTATCATGCCTGGCCCTGAAGAGGTCCACTTCCTTTCAAAAGTCGTGCAAACCTGGGTCCCAAGGCATTGGACGTGGTTACAGTTCCACCATCAGACACATAGTCAACAGGTACTTTAAGGTGAAATTTCAGATTTTCAAGCCTAGGTATTATTCCCCCAAAGCATTACTGTTTGAAGAAAGAATACCAGAAGTTAGATATGGAAAGATAAACTGCTTTTGTCCTAACCTAAAAAGAAACATTAAAGAGATCTTTGCAATAAGGTCAGTATCTGTCATTAAAATGCCTGGCACTCAGTTGTTCTTGGGACAAACTAAATAAAACACAGCATCGAATCCAGGGACCCAGTTGGCTTCATGGCAGAGTGAAAACAAGCCCTAGGCTTGAATTCAAAACCTGGGTTGAGATCTTGACAAGTCATTTCCTAACCTACCTCAACTTCCTCCCACCATCAATTATTTTCTACTCTTACAAAGTAGGGGAAAATATTACCAATCCAGTGCACACCATATAGATTTATTGTGGAAATTGAATGGCATAGGTATTGTTGTAAATGATAAAATATGTAAAATACGAAATATCTTTATATTATACAGGCCTTTCTTAAATACACACACACACACACACACAGAGCCCCAAAACAAAAACCAGAGGTTGGGTTGAGAGAAGTCTCTATCATGTTTTAAGAAATTTCCTGATAACTGAATCTTTTCCAGCTCCACGCAGTACTTATGGCCCCACGATCTAGTACAGGGTTGAAAGAGAAACATTCACCTAAAATGCAAACATAACTGTGACTCATTTCTTACCAATTTTCTCAATACATCTGAGTGAAATGCAATAACAAGTCAACATCTATCGTTGTCTGTTCTCTGTCTTGTGCCTTTCCTTAACCCCACATTCCTAATGAAGTACTAGGCAGGCAGCCCCAGAATTCCTTGGTGGCTACTGTAGCATCTTCTTTTGAGTAGATGTAGTGTGGAGACCCAAGAAAATCACTTAGATAAGCGGAGCTCACATGTCTCTCTCCCCAAGATCCCCTCGTACCTTGGTCGCAAGGGGGCAACAGCGTGATGCAGGTACCGACAATGAGACGGCTTATTTAACCAGCACTGCGGAGTGCCTCCACTGTGCCTGGCATTGTGCTGGGGCTGGGGATACTGAGATAAGTAAAGACAGATGACCATGGCCTTCCCAAGAAGCCCACTCACAGGTTAATGGGGAAGTTATTCAAGTAAACCGGCAACTGAAGTTCATTATGATCTTCAGGGGTAGAAACAAGCAAATGAATTACATCTACATTTGAAGTGGTTTTAGTCCCTAAACACAATTTAAAGGTAAAAATATCAGACCTTGTTGCCATGTTTTGCTAACATATTATTGACAGTCCAGATGTTTCTCAGCATCAGAGTATTTGGCATGACATGGATCCAGATCCAGATCACCACAGTTTTTACATTAAAATGTTCCAAGAGGTTATTTGAACATGGTATCAGCACAACCCAAGGAAATTAATTTCCTATGGATGATGATCAGTAACCTCAAACCATTAAAATGATCAGCTTATAAAATAAGAACAAGCCACTACTTGACCCAATAAATTTTCAGTGACATTCAGTGACAGAGTCACTGATTTAATTCATTGTTTTCTTCCACCAGAGAAAAATAATCAAGGGACACAGGGTGAACAAAACATGCACCTAATAGGGCTGCCCCAAAACAACAAGCAGGGGGGCCCAAAGTGGTGAAGCCAACATTTAGATGAGGCTAAAACCTTCAGTTCCACAGTCAGAGACAAGATTTAAAAGGCTGAAGCGTTAGAAGGAGGACTTCGGGAAGCACCATCCTTTTAATGAGAATTTTAATCAGATAGGTTACTAATCTGCCAAATTAGATTTCACAGTGACACAGTCACAGGCATTAAAATGCTACAAAAATGAATTAAAACCCCCCTAATTAATGTATGGGTTTGAACTGGTTTTGAACTCCTGAATGAACGCAGAACTGGCAAGTAATTGAGGCTCATGTCACAGACTTTAGAACTGGAAGAAAATTTAGAGATCTTTCTGACCAACCCCATCATCCCTAAGATGAGGAAACTGAGTATCTGAGGGATTAAGGTCACTAGATAGTTCATTGCAGTGGCAATTAGAAAACAGAGTCTACACTTGAGGGTAGGTATAAAAACTTGACAAGTTAAGACGAGAGATGACAGGGACCCAATAATGGGATCACACATGTAGAAAAAAAAACAGCTGTGTTGAAGTTAAGGAAGTAGAGTTAATGAAACTGATGAATTAAGGTTAAGGCTTATTTTAATAATCAATAAGAATTATTTACCTGAGGACAACCATTCTTGTCCACTCTGATCATATAAGGAGATTCTCCTCAGATGAGTGGGTAGCTATAGGATCCCAGAGAGGATGCCTAGAGCAGCCTAAAGCGCTCTCCAGGAAAAATAGGCAAAGTGATTCTGGCCCATGTCCCTACTCCAGGTTTGTGGGAAACCCAGATGCAGGCCCTACCATACAGGGTTCATCTCTGGGAATCTCAAATCTCAGTCCCAGCTTTTCAGGAGGAAAACACTGAGCTAAGATGCAGCTGCCTCATATGCCAGGGAAGCATTAGAACTGTGACATCTGGGGCAGGGCGTTCTTACATGAACTTCCCCAGGTAATTCTGTTCACAAAATGCTGCCTGCAGAATTGGCAGTCTTTGTAAATGTCTTTCTGGTGGATATCATTCATAAAAATTATAGATGGCATAGAGTCCAGTGGTCCCTCAACTTTTAGATTTTATAGACTGGTACATTTTCATCAATTCTAGGCACTCATTGGTAACTTTCTACTTTGCCAGGTAAGGGCATTTTAGAAACTTACATTCATATCATGCAAAAAGGATCATTTTAAACCCCAGAAAGTAGAAAGGAAATGTGTAATAGAAAATATAGTACTCTAAGTTGAACAAGTTCAACTTTATGAAAAATCTATATTGCCCCTCTTTTTGCAATTTCATACTGGACCAGTGAAAACTTAGTCACGGTTATCTCCAGTCAGTCCACAAATGGCATTTGGAGACCATGATCTTATTCCATTAGAAAATACCTCTACCACCACATATATTTATTCAGAATATCTATTCACCTCTTTAAAAAGAGACAGATCCCAAATAAGAGGAATTGAGAGATTTTACCAGTGGTACTACTTAGAGAGGTGTGGGCAGAGTTAAGGACACAAGGGACAATGACAAGCACTAAAGAAAAACTGTTATAACCCGCAGGCCTGAGGGCTGCTGGTGGTGTTACCAGGACCCAGGAGAGCTGGGGCCCTAGAGGAGGGACCAGGAAGACATTGTAGTTATGTGGTAATATGGCCACTTCCAGAAAAAGGAAGGAAAGGAGTAGGGAAAGAGCTGCAAAGGTTTATACTGACCTCTTTCTTACCTTGTCTCCAGGCTCTTGCTGAGCCTTTTACTGGCCCAAACCTTCTGGAAGCCAAAAGTAGAAAAGAGAATAAAGAATGGGTCTGGTGATGGATGGAGAGGGAGAAATGGAGAATAACCAACATAAAGCTAATAACCCCAGAATTATAATAAGTCATCCCTCTACTTTTGAGGTCCTTCAGTTGTCAGAATCTTAAAACTTATTTTATGGGCTAATCAGCAAAAGAACAGGTGTGAGAGTGTTTTCATAGCTTTCCCTTTCTTGTCCCACTGTTTTCTTTCTAGTGCCATTTTTCTATTGAAGATTTCAGTGTGATGTATGAATCAAATTCTAGATACACATAAACTTTGTTTTGTAAAACTTTTTGTCCCAAATATGTTTGTGATGTATAACTATTAGTCATTCAGTTCCAATAATTGTTCATGCACTTTGTCTTATTGACTTATTCTTAAATCATATATAGTGATCTTAGGGAAAATTTTTATGTAAAACTGAAACTAATTTTAGCTATTTCTAAAGGTAAGGTAACATAATTCATGTCAGCAGAAAGTTAAATCCCAAAACCATAACAGAGACTGATGAGAGAGGGATAAAGGAAACACTCAAATGTCAAGAGCCTCTGTCGCCTGTTCTTGCTCATAGAAGGCAGAAGCTCTTCTTTTCTCTAAGCATATTAATGAGGCTCTGGGTATCCAAAGAGAGACCCAGGGCCACAGAGAATGGGTGCACAACGGCTGTGCATAAGGATGTGAAGAAAACTGAATTTCCAGAGGATGTCAAGAATTAGAAAACAGAGGAGGAAAGAGACATAGGAAAACTAAGTGAAAGAGGGTGTGAATAACATGGTGGAAAGTTGAATAGTAGCCACCAGGGGTGGGAGAAACAGAGGGCTCTGAAGAATAAGGATGAGTGCTATCTAATTCTAAGTTGTTTCGTATTTTATAATGCAATGCTTACTCCACTGATTCAAACCATATATACATATAAATGTCTTCTGAGGATGGTCTGAGGGAAAACCAAAAATTGGTGAGTTGCACTTGTGGTTTAGCAGGAAGCCGGGGAAGACAACAGTGGTGGAATCCAGAGCAGCAGACATTAGGAGTTCTAAGTGACCAAGAGAATATGTATGAGCCCTCGGGAGTTCACAGAACACTTGTGGAAGCCACTGAACTGCCCTCGGAGAGTCAGATGGTGGCTCAAGCCAATGCTATTTATTTAGAGAAAGAGAGGTTGGGGGGAGGGGCAGAGGGAGAGGGAAAGAGAGAATCTTAAGCATGGAGCCTGACGCAGGACTCCATCTCATGACCCTGAGATCATGACCTGAGCCAAAATCAAGAGTTGGACACTTAACTGACTGAGCCACCCAGGCGCCCCATCAAACCAATGCTGTTTAAATCTCAGCGAGACAGAGTAATTATACTGCCCGTCTAAGTTAAACACTAAATTCCGGAAATTCAAGAATATGGATCTGCTATTGGTCAACAGGACCCAAGTAATTCAATTTGCTACCTTTATGGGATTGTAGTAAAATCTATATTTGTGGAAAATTTTATACTGTCTCCATTGCTAATATTTTGCATTTTATAAGCACATCATTTAAATTTGTATTTGCCAGAAATTAGCCCCTAACATATATAGATGGAAATAGTTTTAAGTAAAAAGAAATAGTGATCTTTCAGTTTTTACTAGACTATAAAACTAGTACACTATTTGAACGAAGACAGATACTATTTTGCTATACACAACACACTGTTCCCTTTTACTCTCCATTTCAAGCTGTAGTGTGTCAGATTATGATTGGGTTTTAGAACCTCACTAACTTACTCAAGATTTTGAAAATTCTTTAAAATAAACCCACCTAACCTCACCATCAGCCAGTTAAATATTTCAGTATCTGCAATCACATATGAAATTCTTTTTAGAGCAATGAGATATAATAGAAATAGTTTTACAAAGAAAATCTGGAGATCTCAGCAAGAGTCTAGTTCTTCTTTGAAGACCTGGATGACCAAGGACATGTTTCTTATCTTTCCAAACCTCAACTTCCTCATCAACAAATGAACAGATTGATCGTCCAAGACTCTGAGCTAAAGGAAGCTGGTGTTCTAAATAAGTCCATGAATGACTTCAACTTCCTTTCTCTTTTACTTCTTCCATGTATTTGCTCTGTCAACTTACCAGCAATGGTGGGGGAACCAATGGTCTGCCATCTTAACCTTTGTAGCAGTTAATGTGCAGTCACTAGCTTGATTGTTCTACTTTTACTTAAACTTCATCCATTCATCATATCTAGACTAAATATAGGCCCAGCAAATACTAGATTTTAGGGATTCAAAATTAGAACAAAACAAACCCCTGCTCTTGAGGATCTTCCAGCCTAGAGAGAAGAGGTAACCATAAATAATTAAAGTACTGTACTCGAGTTATAGATAAAGCCCATGAGAAGATAAGTATAGTGATAAAATTTTCCAGTGGAGTGAGGGCATCAGAAGAGACTCCATAAAGGAAGGGCTATTTAAAGGGGTCCTTCAGTGAGTAGGAGCCTACCAGGTAGGCAGAGGAGGAGCACACACATGCAAAGGTACTAAGGGCAACATTTCTGTTGGCCTTTCTGGCAGCTTGATGTGGCTATGTGACTAAGTTCTAGCCAATGAGATTATAAGAAATGATAAGTGGCACCTCCAGAATGTTCCATGTATGTAAGTTTTCCTGGCCCTGTCCCCTTCCCAGTGACTGGAAGATGGAAACAACAGGAGCAACCACTTAAAACCTAGAAATGGTACAGTTGTCCTGCTAGCCCTGGACCACTCACCCCTGAATGTTATGTGAGACAGAAATATCTATCTTTTTTAAGATACTGTACTTCTAAGACTTTTTGTTACAGCAGCTTACCCTATTCTCTAATTCAGCCACATTCTGGAATTTAAAATTTGTTGACTAAATGGTGGCAAAACCATAGAAGATGGGGAGAAGAATGACCCGTTCAGGTACATGTATGTAACAGGAGAATTGAAGTAGAGAGAGACTGGAAACAGAGAAACAAGTCATGGAGGGACCTAGACTGTGAGAGGCTGCTCTATGCCGGATACCGTACTGGGCATTTTACTAAAGAGTGTCTCATTTAACCCTCACAATAACTTGCAGAGATATTATTATTACTTCCAGTTCAGAGATGAGGAATCCCAAATTTAGACAGGTTAAGCATACCCAGAGTCTCATAGCTCATTAGCAACAAAGTTGGAATTCACACCCAGGTTTGTCTGTCTCCAAAGCTGATATTCTCCCCTCTGCACCAGTCTGCCCCTAGGTAAGAGATGACATGGGGGTGGGTACAAGGGTGGGCTTGTCCAGACTGGGATGATAGAGTACAGTGGTAAGCAGAGAGCAGCAGATGATATGAGATACATTTCAGAAATAAAACTGATAGGCATTGGTGACTGACTTAGAAATTAAGAATTTCTAAGAAAACAAGAATTATCCATTCAGTGGTTCGTTAGCCAGGAATTAGTCCAAGATTTTGTGGATTTTATGACCTGTTCTTATTTTTTTTTCCTAAGTTGGCTTCAGTTTTTTGTTGTTATTCCTTTCAAAGCTCATTCGGTTTATTTTTGTTTCTCTCTCTAGGAGTCTGGTTTCTTATTATTCAGAGACACTTGTAGTCGATGTTTCCAAAGACTTTTCACCTCCCTCTATTTCCATTAGGGTGTTCCCATCTCCTTTTCCACATCAAACACATACCATGGGGAGCTTGCAACCAAATCTATTGGCAGCCTTTTTGGAAAGCTGGAGGGCAGCCTATTTTACTCTGGGCCATCATTAGTGGAGTATTTCATCCTTTGTTTGGACCAGTGGTCTGGTATGGAATGGCATTTCAGAATCTTCATTGCTAGTTCTCGCTTGTGTGGAAGGTAGTTTTCGTTGAGATTGGTGTTTTAAATAATGCAGTAATACTGAGATAATAAAATTCTGGTCATTGTTCAGCAATGAGCATGGGGAAACACCTAGAGAAGAGTTTGGAAACCAGCTGAACCTTTCATGGCAGGTGTATTTGTGTTTTGAACGGTGACCTCCATGATGTATCTAGCATAGCTAGCACTTCACAGATTTCAACACAATTTCATATTTCTTATAACACTTCACCCTCTTAAGAACTCTAAGGAGCAGGCAAGGTAAAAATTATCCCCATTTATAGAAGAAGAAATAAGCTCAAGTGTTTAGGTGACTTGTCCAAGCCCTTTTGGCTAGTGCTGTCTTAGAACTCAAAGGTCACATATCTCCTCAGTGTCATCTTTACTTTCATAACAACCTGCCATAAATAGGGAAAAATATGTAGTAATGTAAGAAAGCAAAAACACAGACTCATATTAAATGATGGTCTCTGCCCTCACACATTTGCCTTCCTTCAAACATCCCAGATCATTTTGTAAACAAATGTCATTATTCCCAAGAAATGAAAGCACCTGTAATATTAGAGAAATACTCTTATGGGAAGGAAAAGCACTTTTCAGATAATAAGAAAGGTTGTAGAGTATTTCCAGGCTGGAGTGTCTCCTCCCAGAAGCTGGTTTAGAGGGAAGAAACTTCAGTGACTATTTATGGGCTATGTGGCAGAAAGCTTATATAGGCAGGACAGAAATGTAATCCAAAAGCAAAATGCTTCTTCTCATTTTAAAGTCTGGATAGACTGTTTCATGAACTACTAGAAAAAATATCTCAACTCCTTCATCACAGTCAAGTTCTGGGAGCTGAGCCGACAGCCCCAGTTCCTAAGTTTGTCAGAGATCAGACCATTGGGAAGTTGTATGACACATTCAGTGCACAGTTCTATGAACTAAGTCTCTCTGGAACACAGATGCTATCTTTTCATCTTTGGATTTCTAGTGCTTTGGACACTAGGTGCTCATTAAATGTATGGGGGATTACAAGTAATACCTGATGAAAAATAGGAGCTTCTGCCAGTATTTTGCCAAAGGAGCATATATGAATCCCCTCTAATGTTTTACAGATGAATATTTTGATCCCAACAGTGCATTGAAGAGGATGCCCATCAATATACCAGAAGAGCCTCCGCTTCTCTATCTAATCTCTGCCATTGGGCCCCGGCTCTGCTCTTCTCTCCACTCCTCCTCTCTGCCTTTCTCTTTAACTCCCTGTACATGTCTGAATCATTTCTCTCTCTCTCTCTCTCTCTCTCTCTCTGTCTCTCTAAATTTCCTTACAGTTTTTCTCATGGATTAGCTAAGAAATAAACAAAAACTATAGGTCATTTATAAAATTCATTATGAATTAATCCTGGTAGGAATGATTAATATTACTGTTAGAATCAAAACTTTACAAGCATTAAAACTGTACTTAGTAAAATGTGTTAACTAAAAATTAGTAGAATAATCAAATATTCCTGAAAAAATTTAGTTATGAAAAAATTGACCCAAGAAAATTGCACCTTGTAGAAGTAATGGCCATTAAGAGAAAAACTCATTATGACCAAAGCTAGAATCATTTTAAAAATAACATATCAATGACAAAATGAATACTTGACATAAAATTTGAGTGAAAAGAATTGATCTTGGTGAAAATAATTTTAGTAAAATAAAAATGAAAGTAGAAAAATATGAAAACTATTAAATGCACTCTATAGAAAATTAATCAGGGAATTAAATTGTCTGAATGGTTTTCACTCCAGAAAATGCTTTCTTGAACCAAATTATTCAATGTTGGTATAATTCTGACTGAAATGTTCATACTAAAAATGTCCTTGGGTTCAAAATATCAGGTCAAAACAGTAGGTGCTAAAAACGCTCCATCAATGACATGGTATATCTGAAAGCCTGGAAATTATTTCCTTAGCCAGGAAAATGTCTTCTCTGGACTTAAGTTTTTGTGTCTTTCAGTTGAAGATGTTGGAATAGATTATTTTCCCCTTGTTTCTAAAGTTCTATAATTCTATGATTAACCAGATAAGTATTAAATTCTTTAAATTTTTTTAAACTAAATTCCAGGTCAGCATAAATAAAAAGATCATGAAAGTAAGTCAGAAAGAAACCCAGGCAAGATTCCTTTTTGAACACAGAATATGAAAAGCTAGACAATTAATCATATAATGACATAGTTAAAGCCGTAAGATACGTTGTCACTTTAATAAGTAATAAAAAAATGATTTATTTTATAAACTGAGAAAAAAATATTTTTCTTTCATTTTGGAAATTCTGTAGAAGAGAGTATAGTAGACACTGTTGGATCCATGTGAAAATCTGATTTTTCCACATTGTGTGCTCCTGGCAAGAGAGAATATTTAAGTTACACTTAATATTGAACTAGACACTTTATCCAAAGCAATCATAAGAGAATAAGTCAGTCAGGCAATTCACAAACAAAATTTTATACCATCATATAAAATTAAGTAATCAATAGTTTGTGAACTCATTTTGTGTAAAACTTTTTTTCTTCCAGTTTTGTCATTTACTGTACATCTAATTTTGCTTAAAACATTAAACATCGCTGAAGATATTCCTATTTCAAAGTATTTACATTAACTTCCATTTTCTGTTAAGATGATTGACATGACCAACACATTAAACTTAAGATGCATCTTGACTGCTCTTAGCAGAGTACAAAGAGCATGCATTCAAAAGTCGCTGCCATGGAACAAATTGTCAGGTTAGAGTAGTCAACAAAACCCACTACTAAACGATTGCTGTCCTGGTTCAGATAACTACTGGCCAATCCTCCAATTCCCAGCCTGGGTGGAGTTGTAAGCCATTAAAATGAAGTTTAAAAAAGTGAATGTGGCCATTTCTACTCACTTTTCTGTGTAAATAATATCTTTGATTATGAAAAAGTAAGCATTCAAACAAAAACTTGGATTTCATGCAGAGTCACTTACAAAAGAATAAAGTCTGAGACCACTGGAACTGCATTGCTTTGCAGATTTTAATGATTTTGGCTTCAAATAATAAAAAAAATTTTTAAAAATAATAATGATAGTAATATCAGCTAACAATTACTGAGGCACTATTCCAAGCTTGTATGTATTTAATTTTACTAAAACACCGTGGAGTAGGTACATTATTATCCGCATTTTACAGATGAGAAAACTAGAGCTTAGAGAAGTCATAGAATTTGCCTAAGATCATACAGCTAGAGACGGTCATACCCAGGATTTGAATATAAGTTGTATAGCTCCAAAACCTACATACAGTGCAGCCTCCCCAGCACAGTGTGGGTTTTGAGAGGAGGATAATTGCATGTAGAAATTGAAATTCTTTTTCTACAGCAATTGGTTGAGAACTTTAGGCAGAGATTTTCGATTTAATGTGGAAGACAGCTACCTGTAACTGTAAATCTGAAGACCATGATTTCTTAGGTTAAATTAGAATTTGCCCTTTCCTTCATGGGGTTTTATTTTCTCATCTTAACATTTCCCTTGCCTGTTTGACTGTAATTTAATTGCTGTTTAGAGTTCAGTGTCCCTTAAGAATTCTAGGTGAATGTCCTTATCTTGTTTTCTTCATTCCATTTGTGGGTCACAGCGGCCTTATCTCTTTAAACATAACACAGTGTTGTTTTTTCCATTTGCATTTTGGGAGGACCAGGTGAGAGAAGTGATGGAATAATACCAGCATACTCAGTTATGCTGCCTTCGTCCTCAACTCCTCCCAGCTCAACCCTTCACAATTCGGACAAGTCTATGAAAGAGACCAGATTCAGAAAGGCAATTTTGTAGTTTAAACCACTGTGTTTAAATGAAAAGGTGAAGCAGAAGCTTAAAATTAAAGTTCAACTTCTGTTAAATTTCACTGAAAAACTCTGCATTCGACCCCTAAGAATAAAATGGAACAGCGTTTTATCCATGTATTCATTTACTGAACAGACATTTAAGAAGAACCTGCTCCCTGCCAGGCTGTGCTCAGTGCAGGGGACACATCAAGGAGGTCAGCCAGACAAATGTGAGAATTTAAAGGTGCCGTGATAGTAGGTTCAGGGAGGGTGTGAAATAGGAAGAGTCAATCCCCCTTTTGTTGATGGTCAGGAAAAGTTACATCAATAGTAAGATGCTTTGGCTGAGTCTCAAAAGAGAGTTTTCAAGGCAGCCCAGGAATTGAGGTCGGGGCGTGGGTATATTCTAGGCAGAAGGTAGAAAGGGACAAAGATCACAGAGCCTGTTCTGGGTTCTCCAAGGAGTTCAGCCACTGTTTGGTAAGGTGGGGAGGAGTGTGCAGGGAGGGAGAGGCTGGAGAGTTAACCAAGATCCCATCACAGCAGGCCTCATAGGCCACATTAATAAGTGCATAGTTTATAAGGGCAGAGGACAGCCCTTTAGGTTTTTAAGCAAGAGAGTGCCAATGTCAAATTTGTGTTTGTGAATCATCACTCAGGTTATAGCATGGACAGGAGGAAAAGCAGACTAGCGGGCAGGGAGGCCAATTCGGAGGTGGTTCATTAGTCAGACTGAAAGATGTTGAGGGTAAACTAAAGCAATTGAGAGAGCTACTGTTGGCTTCCCTGGCACCTTTACGGGGTTTAGAAAATGGCACCCCCTCTAGACACTTTCAGAAAAAGGCTCCCCTCTGGGCCACAAAGCCCACTGTCTGGGATACAAATAACCCTCATCACCCTCAGCCAGGCCCCAGACCCCTTGTACAGTGCACAAACTGCTCAACACATGCACTGGCCTCAGCAATGGTGTGAAGACGAGGAAGAAGCAGGCGACATGATAGAATGGATGGGATGTGGGAGATGAGGAAAAATGAGTCTAGGATAACTCCCAGATTTCTAGTTTGGGTGAATATGTGAGTGGTGATAGTATCTACCAAGAAAGAAAATTTCATAATAAAAATAGATTTGAAAGAACAGAATCCCATGTCAGAATTAACGTTTTCAATGTACAAGAGCATCCAAATATAATTGTGTACTGTGAGGGGCTCCTGGATGATCAGTAGTGCCTAATCCTCTAGGGTAGAGCTTTCTCTATACCTACAACTGCCTGAAGCTCCAGAGAGGGTCAGTATCCCTCACTCTATCAAATCTGGACTTATTTCCTTTTTCCATGGTTAAGTTGTGAGGATGTGGAAACTCAGAGGACAAACCCTCTCATAGAGCCAAGGGCACATTCCTCACTTCCTGAGAGCTGACTTACAATATTATGAGCAGAGTCTGGGGCTCCCAAGCCCTGGGACTTATTTCCCTTTTCCATGGTAATTTTGGGAATGTGGAAACTCAGAGGACAACCCTCTCATAGAGCCAAGGGCACATTCCTTGCTTCCTGAGAGCTGACTTACAATTATGAGCAGAATCTGGGGCTCCCAAGCCCTGGGACATTTCTGACACTTTCTCTCATATTCATCTAGGACAGAGGAAGCCTATTCATCTTTGGACAGAGCATAATAACCACACCAGAAATTACCAAGGAGATGATCAGTCATATGTGGGCTGAGGTCATGGATGATTCCTCTCAGGAACTCCAGAACTAGACACAATGCCATATAAAGGAGATAGTGGCTGAGGAATTATTATGGTACATGAGTCAGGATAGGATAGGCTATGCTGTGGTAACAAATGACCCCCAAATCTCAATGGCTTAGAACAACAGAGGTGGTTTCTCACTCATGCTACATGTCCCTGACCAGCTGGTTGGGACTCTGCCCTACATCATTAGGTCCTCCCTCCTGGACTCAAGCTGATGGAGCAGCCACTCACTGGAGCTATGCTACCCAATATGGTAGTCCTTAGCCTCATGGGATGGGTTGCTCATATTTAAATTAAAATTAATCAAAATTCAATAAAATTAATTACGATTTATTTCTCATTTGCACTTGCCATATTGCAGGTGCTCAATACCACATATGGCCAGTAGCTACTCTATTGGGCAATGTGGGTAGAGAACATTTCCATCATTATAAAAAGTTGTACTGGACATGCTGAGTTAGAGCATTGGGGCTTAGGGGTCTTACATCTTACACCAACAACTAAATGTCATGTGGTCCCATCTAAAAACTAGGATCCAAAAAGTGCAATTCCACCATGTGCCCAGAAAACAGAGAGCCAGAAATATTCAGTGAGCAGCATTAACAACCACCCATTTGTGGCTTCAGAAGAGCTCACAATTTACCCCTTATCTTTGTTATCATCCAAGATATGAACAGGGAAAGAAGCAGTCATAATTTGGAAATGTGAAAAGAGAACAAGATATCACAAGTAAGTTGTGAGTTCAGAATTAAATTACAAGAATGACAGTTATAGCGATGACATTTCACTGAGCTCTCCCTCTGGGTTATACACCTTATTTATCTTCACAATGACCCTGTGTAGATGTATTATATATATCTAAATATAAGATAGATATATACATATACACATATATACCTATATAGGTATGTATCTATATATGTTCATATATAGGTATGTACATAGATATACATATATATATATATATATATATGTATATACATATAGTGATATACACACATATGTTATAATTCCTGCTTTCAAAATGAGGAAACAGGTTCAGAGAGGTTAGGTTACTTGACCAACAGCTGTCTACCTGACTTCAAAGCACCAGAAATGCTTTATATGGAGACGGAATATACTACTTCCCAAACCGTTTCATTTTTACCATGCCGTCACCTCTCAGCAGCATGCCAGAAGCCAGAAGCCGCCCTCCAGAGCTCTTCCATTCCTCTGATTGGCCAAATAAACCGCATCCTCTCTCCTAAGTACTCCTCCTCTCTCTCCCTTTGCAGCATTCTTGAGCAGAGTAAACAGCGCCATTTCAGCAATTTTAAAGGTGACTTCCAATAAAATATGTATGCAGATTTACTTCAGGCTTGGTAGGCTGAGCTATAAATTTATACCAAGTCAACCACGGAGAGTCTTTCAATTAAAAAAGAAGAAAGAAAATACAGAAAGTAAAGTTTCCATCGGCATTTACCTTTGGATAAAAATGTCATTTGTTTTTTTCTTTTTTGTTGTTGTTTGTTTTTTCCTTTCTTTAAAAAAAAAGTGAATGTATTTCTTCTCTCTTCTTTTTTAATAGAAAAGGGGAAAAAATGCCCATGAAGAGCAAATGACTGAAGGATTTCAGTAGCCTGGTTAATAAGCCTTTTTTATAATGCCTGGAAATAGAGAAATCCTCAGTATGGCCAACATTGCTTCACACAGACCCCTGAGCTCTGGGCTGCAGACCTGTGTGCCTGGCAGTCTTCACCTCTGGGGTGCAGTCTGAAGCACGGCCATTGGTCCCCTCCCCTCTCATTTATGGAAACTGAGGGATTAGCAGAGCCTGAGACAGATCCCTGCTGAGCTGCCAGCATCAGTGGGCTTGGCAGGCTCGCTCCTCTTTCTTCCAAACCTCAGCACCCAACTCTTTCAAGGAAAACTATCTTCCATCCCTGTAAATGGGTGACCTTTGGCCTCTGCCAAACAAAGGCTGCAGATTGCTTCACACTCTTCATTTGCCAAGAATTTATTGGAGCCCATAAGACAATTCCTGTAGCTAAGGAAACTCTACCCCTTTTTGTTAGTTGTTATTGTTGTTGTTTTTAATCTAGGCTGCAGTCCAAAGTTTGCAGCATGAGTGAACTATTATGCTCCACTTTCTAGTTTTGTTTGGCCAGGAACAAAGCAAACAAATAGCAGTGCTTTGTGTAACATTATATATTAGAGGTTTCTGATGTTTGGTATTTGCCTGATCATCTTCAAAATAACACCTTAAAAAGGGGGAATACTAAAACATTAAGTCCAGGGTGTATAAAGTAGTTCTTTGCCAAGTTGCGAAGGCATTAATAAAGTCAAATTGATCTTCATAACAAACTGTATCTAGTAAATGAAAGATATGTGTATCCCATTTTATGGATGGATATACGGTCTGAGTTTAGCATTCATCCGTCTAAGGTCACACATTTTAAGATCACAAAATTAGCTAGAGATGGATCAGTATCCCTGTCACTGTCCCAGAGTTCTTGACCCTTGTGCTTACTCCCTGCCTTAGGATATTGGAGATTAGTTTAATTTTTTAAAGAGTTTATCTATTTATTTAAGAGAGAGAGAGAGAGCAGGAGTGAGGCAGGGGGTGGTAGAGAAGCAGACCCCCAGCTGAGCAGGGAGTCCAGTGCGGGGCTTGGTCCCAGGACCCTGGGACATGAAGGACCCTGGGATCATGACCTGAGCCGAAGGCAGATGCTTTACCATCTGAGTCACCCAGGCGCCCTGAGATTAATTTAATTTTGAAGCAAAATACTTCATGTGAAAGCCACTATAGACAAAATGCTTTTGTTTTAGTCCAAAACAGGAATGGAGTCACAGAGAGGAGGAGAAAAATGACACTTAGAACTACAATGATAGGTCATGCTTACTTCTGTGACATAGCATATTCCTGTGAAGATTTAATTCATCTGGAAACTATGACATGCGTAAAGCCCAGCTTCAGCTGGGGAGGGAAATAGACAATGGCACCGTCAGAATTTTGTGTTGGCCGGGAAAATGTAGAGTAAAAGTAACAGAGCAGCCATGTCCCTTCTCTCCTTTCATGCCCTGACTCTTTCAAGTAAACGGACCCTGTAATTCTTGGGAAATGCACTTTGCAGGATGTTGTGAGCAGACCATGGCGGCAAAGCGGAGGCTATGGGCTGTGTCCTCGGGCCGGGCACATCTGTACCCTAGTGGGGGTGTGGTGCCTGTGGGTGACTTACTGGCTTTAGAGAGCTGGCCGAGTCAAGAAAGTGAGAGAACGAGAGAAGCAAAGCCTTTTCCTTTCCTTGATTGTAGCTTCAGGTTTTGTAAAAAAAAAAAAAAAATCCTTCTTATCATGACATTCTTTAAACTACCTAAGCATGGAATTAGCCTGGCAATCCGATTATAACTCTAAGCTTGTACTTTCTGCTATTTTCACAACTATGTTAGGCACATAAAATATATTACATTTTAATACGCTCTTTGAAGTGAGCAAATGCTCAACACCTTTCTGACATATCCCCACCGCGTCATCTGTTGCCCCCTGTGTCCTGAAGAAAGGCACAGTCAGGTGACGTGATGAGGAACACGAGCTGATGTGGGATCAGCCTGTCACTGCCAGGTGTGCCCCACGCTGGCCCCTAAAAACCTGCAAGTTCGTGGCAGGAAGTTTCCACAGCAGGTAGAAAGTGACAAGAGGACAGGCATCAGTAAGGGCCTTACGTGCCCCCGAGAAGCAACAACTGCGTCAGTCCGGAGTGCACAATGACTACCATAACGTGAGAAGGTTGGAGAATTTCAAGCAGACATGCAAGACTGCTTCCTTGGCTGAAAGGACTCGGGGCTTCTGAGAGGCAGAAAAACTATTCACAGGCACTGAGGTTCTTAATCTTTGGAATTCCACATTCCAGTATAACTCAACTGCGTCCAGTTCTAGTTCTCCCTCTTTCGTGGTATTCATTGGCATCTCTGGACCGTAGAGCAAAGCCGGCTCAGAGGGAACCATTGTGCTCCCCAGTAAGGATGCTAATCCTTTCATTTTCTGAGAAGGTAACAGCTATACTTGCTTCTTTTTTAAAAAGCAGTGGAAGCAGAAGGGGTGAGCGTGTGTATTTCACAGGGACATCTGTCTCCCAGCTGCCAGGCCCCAGTGCAGCCTCTGACCCCTCCCTCCACTGCCGCCGCATCGCGTTTTATCACAGGAATGAGAAAGTGAGCAGTTCCAGACATTCTGAAAACAGCGCCAGAGCAGCTCGGTTTTCTGTCAGCCTTCCCAGACCCCCACTTGGCTTCAGGCTTGGGCCTAGCGAGCCGGCGTGGTGCTTGGGAAGCAGAGCGCACGGCGGGGGCACGGCTGACCAGAAGCTAATGCGGCCGCGCCAGGCGCACATCCAAGCCTGCCCTGTCAACACATCTGTCGCCCGGAAGAGTCCCAGTCCAGGTTAAAGGGCTCTGCCAATTTCCAACTCACATAATTATACAAACAATAGCTTCTGTAGCCAAAGAAAAGGTGTTTGAACTGAAAGGAAATGCTATTTGTTTCTGATGATTTTCCTCGAAGCCGGACATAGCTTTATTTCACAGAGTCATGTATTAGGCTTCTAGTATAACTAGAATTCTCTTTATCCAAGATCTTAAAGACCTTTGTAATTTCATTAATCTTCACGTGTGAATGCTGTAAAACATTGGCTTCTCTATATATGTTCCTGCCTTTGACTCAATAATCTCAAATATAAGAATTTTTTGCAAGGGAATAATGCAAATGGAGGAAATGTGTGTGTGTGTATAAATACATATACATCCAAAGATGTTCCTTATAGTATCATCTTAAGGTTAGAAACAGCCTGAATGCCCTCTTAAAAAAACATTGATTGAGGAGCGCCTGGGTGGCTCAGTCGTTAAGCGTCTGCCTTCGGCTCAGGTCATGATCCCAGGGTCCTGGAATCGAGCCCCGCGTCGGGCTCCCTGCTCCGCGGGAAGCCTGCTTCTCCCTCTCCCACTCTCCCTGCTTGTGTTCCTTCTCTCACTGTGTCTCTGTCAAATAAATAAATAAATAAAATCTTAAAAAAAAAAAAAACATTGATTGAACCATAATTAAATTCTCTCCATTGAATAATGTTCGGGCATGACGAGTAATACATTTGAAGCTATAGTAGACTTGAAAATGCTCATGATGTAACAGATATTTTTTTAAAAATGCAAAAATTTTATGCTACTTGTTTTATACTCTTTTTACACAATTATATACTATTTATTATTATATACTAATTGTGTCAAAATAATAAATGTTTATGGACAAGACCTGAAAGGAAATATGAAAAAACTGTGTGTTGGGGTGGAAGGGGGATCTTTACATATAGGACTGGGAAACTTGAGAAATATATATTTCTTTCAAGTATTTATTTAATGTCATAATGTTGTTTGAGTAATGAAAGAGAAAGTAAAAACAATAGTTTTCCACTTTATATGGCAACTGCTTCCTACATTATCTTTAGTGGGAAATGTAAATGTTCGGGTACAGACTGTAAGGTGCTGTTAACTTCTGGTTTTTTCCAAGGTGTAAAATTTAGAAGGTTGTGGGTAAAAGAATCCTGCAGAGAGAATATAATGTATCCCAGAAAACCCTACTGGGGACATGTTTAAGCTCTGCCTTGATTTAAAAAGTATCTATTCTACTTACACCCCATGCTCTCCCTCCCACAAGGATAGACAACTTTGGAAGGCTAGGCCTGTAAGCAAAATCCTCCCCTCCCCCTGCTAAACTCTCCCCCCATCTGAGTGTTAACTTCTTACTTGTAGGAAACTCAGAATGCTCCTATGAGGCAGAAAGTTGGTGTTTCCAAGTTAATGTGTAACTAGACAATCAAAGCACAAACTGTTATTGAGCATCTCATACATCAGAGGCACTTGTTAAAATTATGTATGGTGCTACATCTTAAGAAATAATTATAATAATGCTTAATATTTATTTGACCAGGCATTGTGCTAATCATTAGATATGTGTTATTACATTTGATCCTCACAACCACCCTCTATATTTTGTTGTCCTATATTATAGATTAAGAACATGAGGTTTAAAGATCAGCTGTTAAATGAAACCAAAATTATGTAGTCTTTGACTCTGAAGCCATACTCTAACAGACTTAAACTCTCTACCTCCCCGAGTTCTCATCCAGGTACTTTTTAACTTTTTACAACACTAAAGCTCATGAGACTTTCCTTAGATAAATCAGCAATTTCCTTTAACTTGCAGATGTTGATAATATGAACCATGAACTGGGGACACTGTAGACGAGGGTCTGGATCCTTCCAGTGTGGAGGTGATCTGTATTCAGGGCAGACAATTCCTACAGGATAATTAGAAACCACACAGAAAACAAGAAGCTGGCAGAGGACAGAATAATAGCTGGATGCAGGGGTATGTGTTTCACCTAAAATTCATGGACCACGAACTCGTACACTTGAAATGTGATTCCTAAGGCCATGGACATTGGAGGCAGAAGACAGGCACCTCCTTACCCAGAGACTGGAAAGACAGCTACAAATAATAGCTCAGTTTGGGTCAACAAAGCATTCTTGAGCTAAACTATTAAGAACCACCATCCGGAGGCTCAGAGCCTTAAGGAAGGGCTAGAAAAGCCCTTAAGCAAAAAGCTTGTGGACCACAGCAGGTGAGGGGCTTGTTCAAGATGTGGGGCTTTGGCAAAGCTCCCTGAGTAGCCTGAGTTTAAACTTGAAGCTTCTGCTGGGTGCAAGGTTTGTGCCTCTAAAACCCTCACACCAGGATGGAAGTTAGCTGTGCACTTGAACCAACATTGTATATTGGACTTTGGGATCAAAGGAGGGTTACAAGAGAGAAAGAGGCCATTTGAGGAGTCAAAGACGTGGGAACTGGGGTTTGAGAGAGAAAGTGTGTCCCCTGAGTGGAAACAATGAGAAACAGAAGATGACACAGTAATACCCTGGATGATGGACCTTCGCACTGGGTCCCAGTGGAACAGAGGTCTGTGTGGGGGCATGTGGTAAACACACCATGGGTCCTAGAGCCAAAAAAGACCAGATTCAGGCCCTGAACTGCCCATTTCCTAGCAGTATGACCTTAAGAAAGTTACTTCCGATCTCTGAACCGGCCATTTCCTCGCGTCGTAGAATGAGACCAATTCTAGTGTTGTTGCCTCCTAGTGTTATTGTGTGGTGTGAACAGCATAAAGTAGGTGAACAACCTGACACATAACAAGGACTCAACACATTTTGGTCTCTTTCCCTCCTTCCTTCTGAGAGTCACCCTTATTAACCAGGAGACTCATTTGGACCAGTTAGAATAGCATTGTATTTTCAAGACATAGTTCAAGATCCCAAGGTAACAGGATTTTTCAACCCTATTTCTCAAAGAACATTAACAGCAATTAAAATACTAAATCGTTTCCTTCCCTCCCACCCAGTGGTATGCTAAATTTTTCTATCTAGTTGACTTTGCATTGGTGAGATTCTTTACACCATGGAACTTGGCAAATGCTATCAACCAGGGCTCTTTTTTGTTTCTAAGAGCTGGTTCATCAGCAGACCATGGCTTCAACCCCACAGCTGCTCCAAAACCTTTCTCTTTGACTCTCAATTTCTCCCCCTCCCACCCACTCCCAGAAGAAACTTATCCTCCACTCTCAGGCTTCACAGATTCCTTCCTTCACTCTCCACCTTCGGCCTCAGCACTTCAACACGTGGGCCCACTATGCTTCTCACCAGACATGGACAACAGAACAAGGCTGGCAAAGGCAGGACTGTCTTTGGTGGAACAGGAGAGAGATGCTGTCAAAACCACTCTGGGTTAATAATAGTTACCCCAGGAGGATTTGACCTCAACATTGATCATAGTTACTTTATACCAAATTCGTAGCATTTTCTAAAACTAGCACTGAAGGGTTTTCCACTCTGGATCCCAGCCCATAGTTTTTTACCTTAAAAAAAAAAAAATCAAAGGAGGGGCATCTGGGTGGCTCAGCTGGTTCAGCATCCAATTCTTGATTTTGGCTCAGGTTACGATCTCAGGGTTGTGAGATCAAGCCCCACATAGGGCTCTGCGCTGGGCATGAAGCCTGCATAAGATTCTCTCTCTCCCTCTCCCTCTGACCGTCCCCCTCCTCTCTAAAAAAAAAAAAAATCAAAGGAAGCAACTTACTTATTTTGGAAACAAAGCCTTATTGAGTCCATCTTCATATTCACATCAGGGGCCGTGTGCCCTTTCAGCTACTGCATCAGATGGGACCTGGAATCCATCATTCCTGCCTATGTTCCTTGGGGGATCTACCCAGACATGATTTCACCAACTCCCATCGGTGGTCCACCAGAACATGAGTGACCCATTATATTGTATAATAATAAATCTAAGAGATTAAATTCCTCCAAATTAAATTCCTTGCTAAACAAAGCTTAGCAAGCAAAATGGTGCTTGAGAGTATAGATAGTAGTTGACTTTTTCACACTCAGGTCAAACTAACAAGACCATCCAGTTACAAGAAATGTCCTCACATGCTGGTATTCTGTACGCTGTTATATGGTTCTCTCTAAGGTAGGCCCTGAGAAACCTGGTCTAGATTGCATTCCTGCCCTCTCTTTTGGACACACCTTGAGATTGGCAAGTGTCGGGGGAAGACAGTGCTGGTAGTCAGCTGCCACTTGGCAGTGGGACTTTTGTAATTATAGACCATGGGCTTCTCAGAGCCACTGTGGAAGAAAAGAATCTTTTAAGTTCTTCTAAAATATTTATTTGTCCTTTTTTTAACTCAAACTATACAGTGAGGCAAATATATTTAATCCATAGAGATGGCCTTAAGCAAGGAAAGGGCAAGAAAGCAACATTTACTTGGCACTCACTGTATGCCAGGCACTGTTCTTAGCAAAGTACCTCATTTAAACCTTACGGCAACCTTATGAGGAAAATACTATTCTAAAGGAAAAATACATTCTTGTGTGTGTCTCCTTTACTCTCACAATCTGACACCAGATGTGTGGGTTTTTCATACATTATGCAATTCTCTGACACCAGCTAGTGTCCTATAATTTAACTCAATTTTGACTCTAACTCCTTGGGGATGGCATCAGATCCCGCAGATTAGAGGCTCAGTCCTACTAGACTGCCTCCAACTTCATATATCAATTGCAAGTCCAGGTTGTCACCTGAACTTCTGACCAACCAACTATAAATTTGAGGATCCCATGACCCCCTTTTTGGGCTCTATTAATTTGCTAGGGTGGCTCACAGAACTTGATTACCAGTTTATTATAAAAGGTTATAACAGGAACAACCAAATGGAAGACGTAAATTGGGTGAGGTGTGGAAGAAAGGGCACAGAGCTTCCAGGCTACCGCTGAGCACAATGCTCTCCCTTCACCTTCACATTTTCACCAAACTGGAAACTCTCTAAACCCAGTCCTTCTGGAGTTTTATGGAGGCTTCATTACATAGGCATGATTGATTAAATCATTGGCCATTGGCAGTTGAACTCAAACTCCAGCCCCTCTCCCCTACCCTGAGATTGGGGGGTGGAGTGGGATGGGACTGAAAGTTCCAACACTCTAATCACCTAGGGTTGCTAGGACTTGAGGACCAAGATACTGAAGAGAAGAGAAATTTACTGAGATGATCTCAATATTGTGTGCTTTGCTATAGTCCTTAGGGCATTTGCTCATTCTTAAAATCTTAGGGCTGAATGCAGCTGCTAAAAGATAGATAAGCCCATAGAGCTCAATGGACTACAAAAAAGGACTTGCTAACACAACCAGAACTTCAGGAGCCAAGATCCCAAGAAATAAGGATAATGCATAAAAGTGAGCCCAACATTCTGTGCAAGTTTTCATCTCAGGGTATTTGGGTTTTTTGGGGTTTTTTTGGTTTTTTTTGGTTTTAAATATTTTATTTATTCATTTGACACACAGAGACACAGAGAGGGAGAGAGAGAGCATGAGCAGGGAGAGAGGCAGAGGGAGAGGGAGAAGCACGCTCCCCGCCGAGCCAGGAGCCTGATGTGAGGCTCGATCCCAGGACCCTGGGATCATGACCTGAGCCGAAGGCAGACGCTTAACCATCTGAGCCATCCAGGCGCCCCTATCTCAGGGTATTTGTTAATTCTTAAGGTACACAGAGCAAAAGGCTAAGAAGCCAAACAGAACATAACTGAGAAATTGAGTGGAGTTTTTGGCCGTGTCATAATACCAGAGAGACCAAAAAAAATGAAGGTCAAGTCTTACCAAAGAGAGCCCTGTTAAATACTCTAAGCACACAGAGAACTACATTCAAGAAGTGCAAGTGACCAAATAAGAAAAAACTCACAAATTTTGAAACCCAGCCTCAAGTGACTGGATTGTGGTGATTTGCTAATACCTGCCAGAGAATAAATAGAATCTTCTCTGAAGAAAGATGACATCATCCAGAGCTTCTACAATGCTTCATTGACAGTGTCTAACATTCAATCAAAAATTACCATGCATGTCAAGAAATAAGACTAAGAAAAGAAGAAAAACAAAATAAAACAGACAATGAAAGCTGATGCACTGGTGATAGAGATATTAGACCTTTCAGATACCAACTTAAAAAAAATGATTATTAGGTTCAAAAAATAGGTAAGATTTAGAATCTCACCAGAGAATTGGACTCTATAAAAAGTAATCACATGAAAATTCTAGAAATGGAAAAATAAAAGAATGAAATATAACAGATATGTGAACCCAAACCTATTCATTTAAACTCAGAATTTAGGAAAAGCCAACAACACACATGGACACAGCTATGAATAGGCGTTTTCTACATATGAAACAAAGGCAATAAAACAGGGTCAAAAATAACAAATCATATAAATACTTGATAACATGGCCATAAAATTTGAAATATTAATGATATCTCAAAGCAGCACCTGACTTTGTGTTTTTAAAATTATTTTTAATCTTTAAGAAGATACTGAATTTCCCTTTTCTGGGTAAATCTTCTCCATTTGATTATTTCAGAGATTTCCTTTTTTTAGAGATTAGTTCCCTCTATTCCATTTTGTTAAAAAAAAAAAACCTTTCAGTTTATCTTTGAACTTCTGACTTAACATTTTATTCCCACCAAGTCTTAGTTGTTCAGAGGTTGGGAAATTAGCTTAAAGGATAAATCTTGCCCATTAACAGCCTTGGCACTTACAATCAGCAACAGAGTGTGATTTCCAAAATGAAAACAACCTGCCACAGTACAACACTCACCAGTTATGTAACCCTGGGCAAGTCACAACCTCCCTGAACCTCTGTGTCTATAAAGTGGGGTCAATTCCATTTCCCTAATAAGGTTGTTATAAAGATAAACAGAGCATACGAAAACCCTTTGTAAACCACAAAGCTTTTTTTTGTTAGTTGTTGTTACTTTTGTTCCCTGATCCCTGTACAAAAGAAATAACTGAACTTCATTTATGTTTGCAGACAAGTACTGTATGTTTTTAAAATAAATGTCCACATTTCCTTCACACAACATTCAACATACTTTTATTAAACATCTGTAATGTTCCAGGATCCCTGACAGGTACTGAAGATGCAAAGATCAATAAAGCAAACACTTTGCCCTCAAGGACCTCATAGACTGGGAGGGAAGATAGACAAGTAAATAAATTATTACAATACATTGTGATAAATGGTGAGACCAAAAAAAAGGAAGTTATCAACTCTGCTTTAAAAGTCAGGGAAGTCAGGGGCGCCTGGTGGCCCAGTTGGTTAAGCGGCTGCCTTCAGCTGAGGTCATGATATCAAGGTTCTGAGATTGAGCCCCAACTTGAGCCCCACCTCAAGCCCGTGTTTCTGGCCTACTCACTCAGTGGGGAGTCTGCTTCTGCCCCTCCCCCAACTTGTACATGCGAGAGCTCTCTCTTGCTCATTCTCTCTCAAATAAATAAATAAAACCTTTTAAAAATAAATAAATAAATAAAAGTCAGGGAAGTCTGGGTTTTGAAGGACAAGTAGATCACCAGGCAAATAAAGGAAGTTGTGAAGAAAATGGCAGCCAGAGGGAGTGCAAAGACACAGAGGCATGAAAAAGCATTATAATTTTTCTTTGATTAAAATATGAGGTTCAGAACATAATCCTGGTCACTGCCCTTCAAGGGCTTAGTATGATAAAGGAGAAAAACAAACAAGTAATCTTAATAGTTTTGTGGAAAATCAGGGTACAAAATTACAGTGTATGATCTCATCTATGGAATTTTTTTAAAATGTGTAAAAGTGACTGGAAACAAAAAAAGAAAAACAAACCAATTAAAAAATAGGCAAAGGACTTGAATAGTTATTTCTCTGAAAAAACATACAAATGGCTAATAAGCACATGAAAAGTTGCTCAACATCATTAGTCATTAGGGAAATGCAAATTCAAAGCACAGTGGAGTACCACTTCCCACCCACTGGAATGGTTATTATTTAAAAAGAAAAAAATAGCAAGTATTGGTAAGGATGTGAAGAAATTGGAACCCTTACAGAAGCTTTGTGTATTGCTGGCAGGAATGTAAAATGGAACAGCTATTGGAAAACAGTTTGGTGGTTTCTCAAAAAATTAAACATAGAGTTACTATATGACCCAACAATTCCATTCCTAGGTATAAATGCAAAAGACTTGAAAATAAGAACTCAAACACATGCCTGCAGACAAATGTTCATATATAACAGCCAAAAGGTGGCAACCATCTAAGTTCAATCAGCAGGTGAATGAATAAACAAAATGTGGTAAACATTTTGTTCAACAAAACGTTTTGTTAAACAAAATGGAGTATTGTTCAGCCATAAAAAGGAATGAAGTTTTTATACATACTATAGCATGGATACACTTTGAAAATAGTATGCTCAATGAAATAAGCCAGACAAAAAGGGCAAATACTGTATAATTCCACTTATATGAACTATTTAAAATAGGCAAACTCATAGAGATAGAAAGTAGAATAGAAATTTCCAGAGTGTGGAAGGAATAGAAGATAGGGAATTATTGATTAATGGTTGCAGATTTTCTACTTATTATGATGAAAAAATTCTGGAAATAGATAGTGGTGATGGTTACACAACACTGTGAATGTACTTACTGCCATTGAATTACAACACTTAAATATGGTTAAGATTGTATTTTACTACAATGAAAAAATGTTTTTAGGATTAAGCAGTACAGCTTTATAATATGGCATAACCTAATCTCTCTCTCTCTTTTTGCACTTATTTGCATTCTCTACATTTTCCCTAATGCATACATATTCTACTTTTTATAAAAAAAAATACTCAAAATTTCACTTTTCAAAAAAAGAGGCAGACAAAACCAATATGGTAAGAAAAAATAAGCTGTGCTTTCTCTATGTGCAAAGTACCTTGGGAATGCAGAGGACACCATCTGGATTTTACTTGACCTGGCAACCGCCTTGCAACTGGCTTGTTTGGAGGACTTAAAATGTGGCCATATGTCATCTTGCCCTAGGAAACCTCTTCTGGAAGGAAGGCAGCCCAAGAGTCAATTATTTTGATTATTCAGCAGAGCTTTAGCAAGACATAGGGCTAGACATCTACAGCTGCCAACTTCAAAGAGGCACTTCTTCCTTGGAATGCAGCTGCCCAGCTGGCCTGGTAGACTCTGCAGAGATTAGAAGGGCCAGATAGAAACCCTCAAGTAGAGAGGAGAAGGGATAGAGACACTAGCCAGCTTCTTCCCAGGACTCCCTCTTCCTCAGGGTGCTGCCAAGGCTTCTCCCCTTTTACTTTAGGGAAAGAAGAGAAGCTTAGTCTTAGTAAACTGGCCTCTGGCCTCCACTGCCCTTTCCTTTGTCAGAAAGCACAAACAGTATTCTATTGTATTGTAGCCATGTCTCTCAAACTAGGAACAAAAGTTTTGGAACTGGGCCTTGCTTTGGAATTGGATCATCCGGCAAGGACCTGGGGCACTGCTAGTTTGCCCAGGATTTTGCTCTAACCTGATTTGACTTGGGGGCCAACTGAACTGCTAGGGGAGGAGGGTGATGTGATGAGCTCCAATAAATCTGTCACTTATGCTGATGATGCTTACAAAGGAAGACAGGTTTAAACCATGTCAGGGAAATGTGGACCCTTAATTTGAAAGTCCCTTACCTGTTAAAGGGCACACGTGTGAGACTTCTAATTAAGGCTCTAAGAATAAAAATTGTCTTTTCTTCTGGGATTATACCCAGAAGGTTGAATCTTGATTTAGTTCAGTCATCCAATATGACAACAGAGAACAAGCACCAATGTGAAAATCTCCTAAGTCCAAGAAAACTCATGGCCACACCCAGGAATTTCATTCTTTTGTTTTCAAACCCCAAGGTCCTGTGATTACAAAATTGAATTAAGAGTTAGGACCTGGGAAATTTTAACACTAAACCCTCATTTTCCATGTAGTTTCTCCTTTGCAATATCCAGCTCTCTGTTGCAGTGACCGGCATACGTGCAGTATATTTAAAGGTTTATTCTCCAGCGAAATTGAAATGGAGACTCTTTGGACTCTGGGACCCAGTACTGTGCTAGAGACAGTGCATAAGGGCTTTCAAGAGCCAATTGTACACATCTCTTCCCAACTCTGTTCATATATTCATGTCACACATTCCTGGTAACTTGAAATCAACCAAGGGAGGGTATTAACACACAGAAATCAACAAAAACTAAAAACCTGGGTGAGTGTTTATTTGTTTGTGGAGACCAAGTGTGAAGCTCAGAACTAAAGATAGAAAGATTGAGTTAAAATCAACATTTTAGGACTCTCAATCCAACCTCTTCTCTTTACCTTGACTCCAGAAGGCAGGAACCAGACATTCACCACCAGGCAGGGGATTAGAAGTTTCTCTCTTGAAAACTAAATGAACCCAGAGATAAAAACCTATAATTAGTATAACTGGGGGGCCCCTTTTTTTAAAAAAGATTTTATTTATTTATATGACAGAGAGAGACAGCGAGAACAGGAACACAAGCAGGGGGAGCAGGAGAGGGAGAAGCAGGCTCCCCGCAGAGCAGGGAGCCCGATGTGGGACTCGATCCCAGGACCCTGGGATCATGACCTGAGCCGAAGGCAGACGCTTAACGACTGAGCCACCCAGGCGCCCTAACTGGGGGGTCCTTAACAAACAAACACAAAAAGGTGATATATCACTCTGGCCAGTAAGTGCCACAGCACTCTCAAGTAGCTGTTTTGTCCCTTGCTTTAATTGTGAACTTTCATCCAGTTTTTGTCAGAGATTTGTGGAAAATCTCCGACATGAAAGCAATAAAAATGTGTTTTTTAAGTAGAGGAAACAAACCATTAGGAAAGCAAAGAAATCTTCAGAAAGATAAGAGGTGATGTTGCAACAATGGGTTAGAATAGCAGATTGCCCTATTTGGTATTCATTACTACATAACAAATTGCCACAATTTAGAAGCTTAGAACAACATCTACTTATTATTTCACAGTTTATGTGGGTCAAGAGTCCAGGTATGGCTTAGCAGGTTTCTCTGCTCATGGTCTCAGCAGGCTGCAACCAAGGAGTCAGCTGAGCTGTGTTCTTTTCTGAAGCTTGGAGTTCTCACCCAAGCTTATGTGGCTGTTGGCAGAATTCAGTCTCTTGTGGTTGTAAGAAGTTGTTGGTCCCTGCTCTCTCTTTTTTAAACCATTGTTAATCTTTTATTATTAAATACCTTAATAGAATAAAGGCTTGTGTTCAGTCCACGTATAACATACATCCCCGTTCTCTTGTTGGCTGTCAGCAGAAGACTCTGCTTTCAGCTCCTAGAAGCTGATTGCAATTCTTTACCAGGTGGCACTCTCCTAGCCTCTCTCACTAATGACGCTCCTTTCCTCAAGGCCAGGGAGAATCTCTCACTCTACTAAGACAGATTCTTATATAACATAACATAGTTCTAGTTTAACTTCCACCTTTACAGTATGACATAAACAAATCAAGAGAATGACTATCCCACTGCATTTGCCATATTCTATTGGTTAGAAGCAAGCCTGAATTCAAGAGGAGAAGATTTTATTACAGGATAACTCATTGGGTCAAAATAGGATATCTCTGCCACAATTGCTATGGAAAAGGAATGATGAGAACAAGAAAGATCCTGAAAATGTAAAGCCAAAAATAAAAGCATTAAGTAGAAGAACTGGAGGGTCAAATTGAGGATATCTCCCAGAAAAAGAACAACAAAAGTAAAGGATAAAAAAATAAGTTAGAAGACCAAGTCAGGAGGCCCAACATATGGCTAATAGAAGGTCCCAAAAGACAGAACAGAGAAAAGTGAAGGGAGGAAATATATCAAAGATATACACATGAAAATGTCCCAGACCTGGACAGCACAAGTCTTCAGACTGGGAAGTGACACTGATGGCCAGCACAATAAATGGAAGAGAGAGTGAAAACAAGACCCTGTCAATAAGGCATGCCACCATGAAATTCCAGAACACTAGGAGGAAAATGAAAATCTTAATGGTTTTCAGAGAGGGAAAAATAGATCAGCTACAAAGGATCCAAAAAAAAAAAAAATGTCATGAGACTTCTCAACAACAATCCTGAAAACTAGAAAAGAATGAAGTAATGCCTTCAGAATTCTGAAGGGAGCAATTTTAGCATGAAATTTCAAGTGAGGCATACCAAAACTGAAGCGTGAGGGCAAGAAAAGACTTTTTTCCATCTTCCAGAGCCAAAAAAATAACTTACTTCTCATGCATTCTTGATTAGGAAGTATATTGAGAATCCATTCTTGGCAATATAAACAAGTAAACCAAAAAAGATGGGGACACAAGGCACAAGAAATAAGTCAAAGAAAAATGTAGGGAAGTGCTGTGGACATCAGCATATAACAGGCTTACAGAGAAGCAATCAAAGTTGGAAGAGCAACAGAGGGTTATGGAATAAAACTTTCTGTTAAAGAGGGAGGATTAGAACAATTAGATTATCTGACACAGTTAAATATTTGTAAAATATTAGTGATAGGTGATTTGACAGATCTGAAAAATTTGGAGTAGGAGAAAAGGAATATAGAGTGGTCCTAAGCGTAAGGTGGAGGTGGGTGGGGTAGGGCAAGTCTTAACTCGTGAAAAAAATAAATAAATCTGTAATCTTAGGAGACTCCTTAGGTCAGCAGTAGAGTAATATTTACTGAAAAAAACGTAAGCGCTAAATATATATTTATTAAAATATTGCAACATGTGAAGAAGATAGGATATGGGGAAGATGGGGGATTTTTTTTCAAGGGTTTGGATAGGTTAGATTGCTTAGTAACAGGAAAATTGGCCAGGCATGCTAGGTAGAAATGTGGACAGATTGTATATTCCAAAAGAGAAGGTGATGAAGAGAGTTGAAATCGGCTACCCCTGGGAGATAGAAATGAGGAATGGAAAGAGGATTGGTTTACTTTTTATTCCATTTGGTACAATAAAAATAAGAAACAGAAAAGAAAATCTATGTAAATGTATTATTTGGGATTTAAAATATTTATCTTGTAACGAATATATCAGATTTCATCAAAATCTGTAAGAATCAAAGTTTTCCCAGCCAGAATAAACAAACAGGAAATGCTGAACAGTTAGAGACCCACCTCTCTCAGTTTAGTGTTTGGTTTAACAAAGACAAACAAACCAAATTTATCTTCCTTTTGTTACGAATTCCACGCTGATTTTGACAGATTTCCCCGAGTGCCTACGCTCCACTACAAATTACTTATTTTTCGGAGTCACTCCCGTCTAGACGGCAGGAGCAGCTCCTGCACAGCGTTTGGCGGATGGGAATTGTAGGTTCTGCTCAGATTTGTTTGTACAGCACTTCCTCCCTCACGCCAAGTATGCATTATATGTGAATGAGGCTCTTCACAGCTCTGCATAATTACCGCATTTGGGGCCATTCTTCTCTTCAGAGGTTGGGTATTTTTTTTTTTCTTTTCTTTTGATTTCTTATATTTTGCAGCGACTGTCATCACTATTTTGATGCTATGGTTTAATAGGGACTTCAAATGCAAATTTGACAACACAAGCTGAAAATTATGGGTGGCAAACAAAGGAACTAAACTTCCATGGCTGCGTTTTGAGAGGCTCCACCTGATGTATAAAAGCACACATGCTTTAGTAGTAAGCCCAGCACACAACCTTGGCTTGTGTAGCGTAAGAAAAACAAGAATCTTCTGAAGACATTCCCCAACCTGGGCTCCAAAATGGAGTCTCAACTATTTTTTCTTACTCCATGTTTTACAATTCTAACTTCGCAGGGAGTTGAAATCCAGTTGGAAACTCCATGTTTTCCAGTGAATCTGTTGCCCTCTTCGTATCATTTGCCTAAGAGTGAAAAGCCAAAGATCTCACAACTGGAAATGCCCAAACAAAGGCTAATCAGAGCAGGAGTAGAGCTGGAGGGGGCTCTCTGGAAGGGGGCTGAGGGACTCGAAGGGTGTGTGAGAAGCCTGGAAAGCAGCTCTAATTGATCAGAATGGGGGTATTTAAATGTTTGAACAACTGATAAGGCCATATCTGGGCTTTCTTAAATATCACCCCTGCATGATTCACTTCCTGTCTATAAGTTACTCATGCACATGCCTTCTAAGTCTGGCTTCCTTAATCTTGACATAAAAAGTGTTCCCTGTTGAAATTAAACATGCTAAAATTTAGGTAGGGGGGTACATTTCATAAACACAAATCTAGTCGTTCGGGGGGACAATGGGACTTAGAAACACACACAGATCAGACTTATTTCTTGAAAAAAGTTATCATTGGCATAATGGATATTTGGGAGAAAGATGAAAGTATATCCTTTGTTAGTTTGTTAGCTTTGTTAGGTGGATATGGAATACAGTGGGAAAGACTCATGCTAAATTTTTTTTTTTAATGGGAACTTCATTGGCAATATTTTAATTTTGCAATAGTTTAGGTTTAAATTAATACCAGAAAATCAAACCTCAAGCATCACACTGGCAAGTCTTTCTTTTCCCTGCCAATGCTAATTGAAGAACAGAAAGGGAGAGAGATCCATAAATAGTCAGAAGGAAATTAGATTTTTTAGATCAATTCTCAAAACCTAAGAAGTTATCAAGCTATAAGGATAAGGGAGTGTAAAAGAATATGATTTTTATCTAGGTCATAAAATTTACAGCTATTTCCTTAATTTAAATTTAGAAGTGATATGCATCTATAATGTGTCAACCCACTGGGATCAGAAACATGGAATCATAGGTTAAAACATTTATTTTTCATCCAGAGAGAAATTGGCATGAAATACATTTATCAAGGGACTACATTTCTAAAGCATGCATTGCATGGCTGCCTAGGACAAAAAAAAAAAAAATTCTGGTATATTAAAGTAATAATTCCTTTTGATCTATAGGCATTAATGTAAGATGATAGAAACAGAACAAAATAAACAATTTTCAAAGAAGAGACAGAGGCCAGAGTATCATCTTGCCTTTCCAATACTTTATTAGTTGTAGTTTTAGCAACTCATGTTCTCAAAAGATAATTACTTAGAAATCTCTTAGCTCACTCCAAAGCTCTAAGACTTATCGATAACACACTGTTGATGTAAATCAAATGCAAGATGTTTCTTTCAAAGCAACAAAATGGTTTATTTGATGCAAGAGGTGTTGATCATTTGAATTAAATAGCAAATTACTATAACTAGTCTACATCAGACTTTAGGATATTT
This sequence comes from Mirounga leonina, assembly GCF_011800145.1. Classification (NCBI taxonomy): domain Eukaryota; kingdom Metazoa; phylum Chordata; class Mammalia; order Carnivora; family Phocidae; genus Mirounga; species Mirounga leonina. The sequence continues at coordinate 52,939,598 of NW_023270268.1, forward strand.
TTAGTTGTTCTTTAATAAGATTCTGAAAATAATTTGTGTTTCTCTAGTAACATGTTTTAGCAGGTACCATGTGCTAGGTAGACTACTGCTAGGCACTGAAAATGTCGAAATAAATAAAGAGGATGCTCTCTGTTCTTATCCTGGAACTCAAGAGTTAGCATAGGGAATAGAAAATTCCACAGATAATTTCAGGAGAGCCTGATAAGTACTCCAAAAGAAAAAGACTCATTTTTCCTGCTAAGGGGGAGATGCAGGAGTAGCCAAGGGAAAGTCTCTAAAGCACCCCCTGAGCTATATCTGAAAGGAAATAGAGACATTAGCCAGGCAAGAAGGACATTCTAGACAGGGGGAATGGAAATATGGGAAAGGCAAGTGATATTGCAGAAGCATAAACTTACACTAGAAATCCTCAGAAGAAATGTTTAAATTAATGGACACACAGGCTAAAAAGCTTCTTCCAGAAAAGTCATACAGAGTAAAATAATTCTTTCCTTATGAGAGTTACCATTGCATTATGTTCTCAGTTGCTTTCAATAAAAAAATACATGGAAAACTTCCCAAGGATTATCCATAAAAATGCTTGGGAAAATTCCAACATTGGCCATTACAAAACATTTCTATAATATTTAATATTTCTGACCTGAGAGGATAAATAAAATGCTAAATGGCTTATATCCATAGAATAAAACCAAGATTTGCTATATTTGAATATTTTCTGGAGCATTACATGTAGTCCATCCATATATCACAATGTGGACTCTTTAAAATTGTGTCCTCATAACAGTTTTCCTATATAAATTTTGAAAAACATGCTAACATAAGTCATGTGGAATTTGCATTCCTTATAAAGTAAAACATTTTCTTGTTCTCAAGTACCAGTTCCTTTTTCTGAGCCCAACCATGAGTTGGGCTGGCCCAAAAGACCCTGGACTATCTTTACCTCTGGTGTTAATGAGACAAAGTCTCATATAACATAATCTTATGTAACATTCTAACTCTAACTCTGTGGATCTCAGTTTCCTTACAGTAAAATGAGAGGGGGGACCAGACGACCTCTAAGCTCTTTCAGCTCTAACAGTTCTTTTACAAGTTTTTTTTTTTTTTTAATCTCATGCTTGACAATACCAAACATGGCATCGTAATGACTTCCCAGCACCAGTCAATGAAACCACTTCTTCAGCATGCATCTCAGCCATGGAGATCAAACATCTTATTAATTGTAGCCAGTCTTGTCCATTTCACTTAGGTCATAATCCTATTTCTCCACCCTTAAGTGGAGCACATTAGACTGAGACTTTCTTTTATTGGCTTTCACCCCGCAAGAGTGGCTCATTCAACTACATCAGCCTAAGTCCAAGTCACAGGGCAGAAAGAACATGAAAGATGGTAAACAGCCAAAGCATTGAAAAATTTATTCCTGACAATCTCCTATGGCTCTACTTCAGGAAAAAATAATCACATAAAGTGGTGCTGCGTCTGCCATTTGATAGCACTGTATTGTATATATTGTCCCTGCTCTGCTCAGTCTTTCTTGACTAGATATAGAGCAGTGGTCCTCAAAGAATTTTAATCACATACCACCTCATCAATTAATATAGTTTATAGATATAGTATAGATACTATGGATATAGTAGATCTTATATTTACATATTGTGTTTACCTATTTATCAATTATATTCATGTAATATTGAACTAACAGGTTATATGGATTATAAAACATATATAAAAATAGAAATTTTAAAAGGAAGAGAGTTTTAAAAATTAATAGAAGTGGAAGTTACAATGTTCTTCCTGAACCCTTGTGGATTACCTTGAGAGCCCTTCTTTGAGACAATTGCTTTAAAGTGCTGACTCTTCTGGATGAGCCAGACATTTACATCTTAAATCTATTGCTTTCTAATATTTTATGATCCTTAGTAACTTCTTATTCAAAACATTAAAATATTTTTAAAAATTAAATCCTGAGTTTTGATATGTTTATGTGAGGTGGTCAGTTTCACCTTTTTCGGTGAAAAAAAGAGGTAACTGAGGGAAAAGTTTACAGGGCAAATAATTTCAGATCAAGTTGTTATTATTACGAAACTTGACCCATCCCAGCTCTCCGAAATCTGACCCTCATCACTCATATTTCTCTACCATTCATTTGATCTTGAATATGGTCTCCTTTTTATTGTAAAATCTTCCTCTCTCTCTCTCTCTCTTTATATGCACATGAGGTAAGACAATAAGATAGTAGCGCTGGTTCAGAAACAAACACTCCAAGAAGTATATATAATTGTATTCTCATTATTTTATGATCACACTTTATTTTCTTTCCTTTTTTTCTTTTTTCTTTTATTACTTAGTTTAACTCATTTACTGGATTGAGCCATTAATAACTTGACTATTTCCAAAAATCAGACCCATACCAAAAAAAATGAGGTTTTGTCTAAAGAGAAAAGATCAAAGATTTACCATCCCTGAGACTGTTTAAATTGATGTGTCCTGGAATTCTGACAGTAAACCCAAAGAGGTCTGAGGGCATCTTTATAATCAGTGTATAACATTTTACATATTAAAGGGAAACATGAGCCTATGGTTTTTAAAAATCTGTTTTATTTCCTCAGAGACCCTCATCACAGATCTCTCCGCCTAGGTTGGAAGACAGTGTGGTGTGCTGGACAGAGCCTTCAGAGGACTTTAAACCAGAGTTCCAATCTCTACCCCATCATTAACTGTGTGACCTTGAACAACTGACTTGTTTAATCTTTGAGTCTCACTTTCATATTCTGCAAAATAGGACACTGTCTACCTCTTAACTTGTTGTGAAGATGGTGTGTTTATAAAGCTCTTAGTACAGTTCCCAGAATATAGCAGATATTCAATAAATGGCAAATGTTTTTGCTACTCTTTTAAATCCTTAAAAATTCTCTCTCTCTCTCTCTCTCCTTCCCTTTTAGTACCTAGCATAATATCTTCTCTGGAGTAAATATTCAATAATTTTCCATTGACTAATACAGATAATCTCCTACACTTTGATAATTTTATTTAACTTCACAGAAGTAATTGATGCTGTGATGCTTCTTCTGTTTTGGAGATTAAAGATAAAATAGTTTGACAACAATATAACAATAACAACAATAAGTCTGTTTGTGCAGTCCTGTCCACTTTTCCAGCACATAGAACATCGATTCTCAGGGTCTGAAGTTATCTTGAGTTCTGAGGTACAAATGAGAAATGGAGGTGCTCTAATCCTGATTATACCAGTGACTGTGTATGATAGACCTGCAAATCCTTTCTCAGGTCAGTTCCATAATGCAGGTCTCTGCATCTGGGGGTTAAGTCTAATCTTCTCCATTTGGTGATCTGGGTAATCCTCTGGCCTTCATATTTGGGGATAAACCTTATCTTTTTCTTGAGAAGGAAGCAGGGAACGTGTTTTTCTATCCATATGGGGCCAGATTAGATTCTGCACGAGAGTGTGCATGCATGCATGAAGAAAAGCAGAGATAGGCAACTGACTCTTCTACAACTCTCTGCCTTCATTTGTAAGAAACCTGGGCCTGAATTTTAGTCTTTAGCCCCAACACAAGAAAGCAGATTCCTCAAAAATGTCAGATAGAAAAAAAGTACAGCCTTGCAATCTGACATGGCTGTAATGTCTCCCTGAAATACATGGCCCACCCTGGCTGTTGCTTGCATCACCATTGAATGGCCAGAAAGACCCACACTCTTGTGCCTCTGTGGGGACAGAAATGCCTTCAGGTATTGTTTTTTTTGTTTTGGTTTGTTTTGGTTTTTTTTTTTAAGATTTTATTTATTTATTTGAGAGAGAGAATGAGATAGAGAGAGAGAGCATGAGAAGGGGGAGGGTCAGAGGGAGAAGCAGACTCCCCGCTGAGCAGGGAGCCCGATGCAGGACTCGATCCTGGGACTCCAGGATCATGACCCGAGCCGAAGGCAGTGGCTTAACCAACTGAGCCACCCAGGCGCCCCAGAAATGCCTTCAAAAGAGCAGCCTCTCCAGCTGGTAGCTCCCTCTGAACAGAAATACAAAGTTAATGAGTTCTGAAGCAGTTCTTTCGACCATTAGAAAGACAATGGTTAAATCTGTGTATTCTGTTTGGAAAGTGGCAAGGAGACAGACATTTGACTTAGAATCAGATCCTGGTGCCTTTCACTTACTCCTGATGTGACATTGAATAAGAGCCTATCATATGAGCTCCAATTTTCTTGTATGTAAAATGGAAGAAATAATATCTACCTCACAGATTTACTGGAAGACCTGATTGAGAGAACTAATGTAAAAAATGTCTAGACAGTAGCCATTCAAGAGGTGTTGTTGAATCTGCATCATATCATGAAATCAAGTTTCCTGTTTTGGTTGACATTCCTAGATCTACCTTATCCCCTCAGTGTGAAATTTTGACAGAAATTTTCTGCTTTTAGAACCATTTATCACTGGGGCGCCTGTGTGGCTCAGTCGGTTAAGCGGCTGCCTTCGGCTCAGGTCATGATCCCAGGGTCCTGGGATCGAGCCCCACATCGGGCTCCCTGCTCGGCAGAGAGCCTGCCTCTCCCTTTCCCTCTGCCTGCCGCTCTGCCTACTTGTGCTGTCTCTCTGTCAAATAAATAAATTAAAAAAATAATAAATTAGAACCATTTATCACTAATCTGGATTTATATTCTTTTGGATAATTAATCATTTAGCATTAACGATTTCTGCTGCTGCAAAGCTAGATTTTGAAGATTTACCTCTGTGTAAGTTTTAGTAATTATGACTTCCCCCGTATTTGCATAGAGCTGTGTTCTCCAAAACTCTTTTCTGTCTATGTTCTCGTTTGTTCAAGAGTTAAGATAGTTATGTTCTTAAATTTTAACATCAATTTCATGGAGATGAGTTTAAATGGTTTTCTGTGGCTGGATACGAATAGGACTGTTTATTTTCAAATCTTCATTTGAAAATGGCAACCATAACCCATAACCCGTCTCAGAAATGACACCCAAATAGGGCAGTGTTTCAGAGGAAATTCAGAAAAATTGCAAGCGTAGATTACGGAACGAGCATCTGACATTTGCCTGGGCTCCTCAGTGAGTGTGATTCACCCGAACGGGTGGCACGTGTACGGTCTGCGGCACACTGGGAAATCCTCAGGCCCACTCCGCACCGTGGATGGACTGCCAAGGAAGAAGAGCAAATGGCGGTCTCCAAGAAAAGAAACTGTGGTGCTAAATTCTTCATGGCCATTTTATTGTAGCACAAGCCAGTCCACATTAAAGCAAAAGAAGGGAATGATTTTGCTACACTTTTACATTAAATGATTTTTATCATTTACGTTCTCAACCTGAGCTGGGTCTCCAAACAGAGTTCATTCTTGCTGCTTTATTGTGTCAGCAGTACAGCTGAGGGGAAATGCGGAGGAGGAGATTTAAAACCCAAGGACCTGGTTTTGAATCCCATCTCTGCCATTTACTGACTCTATGATCAGTGGTTTTTAACTTTGGAGCTTCTGTTTCTTGTATGTAAAATAGCAAAGCACAACAAAATTATTTCATTGTTTATTAGGATTAAATAAGACAATACGTATAAATAGCCCTTCATACACTGTAAAGTGCTAAACAAACCTTAATGTCAATGTGGGAATATTACTATGAATAGGGATATTAGTGATACTGGTACCAAGGTTTTTGCATTGTGTTCAAACCTCCTTGCCCCTGTATATATACCCACCTCCAACTCCATGAAATTTCTATCTATACCTCCCTTGGGTTCTACGCATAACCATCATAATTCCTTATTCACACAACATAACACTCAATGCATGAAGATTTCAACTCCATCTTCTTAAGGCTTTTCATCTGTTTAACTTTCTCCAGAGTGTTTATAGATTTCTCAAATGGTACGGTTATTCAGTCAACAAACAAATACTCGATGAAGGGTTATCTCGAGCAAGGCTCTTATGGATGGCACTGCCTGATCACCTATCTCAGACAAGCAGAGGTTCAGAAGCTATAAGGTTCAGGCTGGAAATAAAAACTAAATACTTTATCTGAGAATGTAAAACATTAGGTTGGACACAGGGACAGAGCACTACTTGCCCACAGGCTGCAGATTATGGAGCCAACGAGAGAGACGGCCTCTTGGACCTTATAGAAGCCAGCAAACCAAGGATACTTGGCAGATGGGAGACAGTATGGAATACAAGAACTCAGGAACAAGAATAGAAGCAAGTGTGAGGTCTGTAGCATAAAGTAGGAGGAGAATGGAAAAATGGCTGTAACACTGAGTAGAATAACTGCTCTTAGGTAGGGGTGGGGAGATTGCTGAGGAAAGGGCTAGTCCTAGTTGTTTTAGTGGAGTAGAGGGATAGAAAGGAAAATAAGCACTGAACATGAAGATTAGTGGGTGGTCAGATCTAGGGTGGTCAGGAATGGCCTATTAGTTGGTGAAACTTCATTGTGCTGATTGAATCAAATTTAGCCCCTTCAGCAAGAGAAGTCAAGATTTGATGAAGTAATATCTAAAAATCAAATGACAATACGGGCTATGGTTATTCATAAGAAGGTTATTGTTCTGGTTTCCAGAAGACTTTCTTATTTCCCAAGAACTCTCAGTGAAGTGGAATTTGTTACCTTGGTGAATATACTGTGATCCAGAGTCTGTGGCTAAAACCAGATTCTGTAAGCACATCAAAAGTGGCTCTGACCCCCCAGGGCAGACGCATATTAGCCAAGCCCATGAGCTACAGAATGCCAACAGACTCGTTCACAACGACAGCCATTATTGTCACACATCCCAGAATACTCAGATGGCACACTGGCACATTCCCTCCCTGCAGGCAAGCCCACGTGGGAAGTCATTCTGAAGTGAGAAGGGAGCTTGCTTGGTGAGCACAGAATCAGAACACAAGGAAATAGATGGTTTGAATGTTTAATGGGATCAAATTATGAGAGCTGGTTTTATTCTTCAGTCACAATAGAAATGCCCTTGACCATCTGCAAAACTCCATACCTTTGGACCCCTTCTGTCTGGAACTGGGCTTGGCTAGGCATGACTCATCGTTTCTTCTATGACTCATTTTTTCCATGTTCCCACCTCTCTAATAGATGCTTTCTTCCTCAGACTTGTTTAATGTATATTAATACTGTATAAATAGCACTTTATATACTGTTTCATGGGATCTCTCTCTTCTCATCCAGTTTGTGTTAACTTTTTTGGTTTGACTCTAAAAGATCTATCATATTTCCCTACTTTATCTATGGGCAGAGGTAGATGAACAGGGCAGAGGGTGCATCATAGCCCCGTTTTACTAATAACAGTTACAGTAAATTTTAACTCTTCCCTTTCCCCATTCAACATAGGAACATTTCTAGGTTGTCAATGGCCATCTCAAAAAGTCATACGTGGAATCAAACACAATATCTCTGGTATGGTTTGATGCACTTACAGAAAGTACAACTTGTCCACTCATTTTTCTCAGGCATTATATCCTAGTAATATACCCTAAGATAGAATTTGTTTTCTTAGCAGCAAAATAGCATTGTTTCTTTGTCTTGAGTTTCAAATAAAACTCTCTTAAATTGTCTTTTTAAGTTATGCTACATATCTCAAGCTTTTGAATGATATTTTTCATTTGTTCCAATTAAATTTCATTTTGCATGCTTTGGCCCATCATTACAGCATACCAAACATGTTAAAACTGGTTTGTTATTGATCAGGAACTGTATAAATACCAAGGTACACATTATAGACTGATACTCTACAAATGATTATTTTCTCTGCTTTATTTGGGCTATCAGTAATGCTAGTGCGATACAAAGGCATGAGCCACATTTCTTCTTGATCTTTTTCTCTTTATCCATTTGGAGCTTTGTATGAGCCATTTTTCTGTCACATTGGTGACCACAGAAGGATTGAAAAAAGATTAGCTTATCTTATACTGATCAATAAACAGGGCTGTAAAGGTACTTACTGCTCCAAAATAAACAAAGTAGAACAGAATTCTGCAGACTGAATAATGCTCACTAAATTCAGATTAAAAGCTAACTTCATCGTTTTATAAAATCACAAGATTATCTGGTTTTCTTACTTTTTCAAGTTCAGTGTTCATCTTGTGGTACTTGGAATATAAGCATTCTGCAACATGGAGTAGTAAGAATCAGATTATCATTCAGACAAAAATACTGAACAACTACTGTATGCTGGGAATTTAAGGGAAATAACAACTGAAGCAGACAAAGATTTTGCCACCAAGAAGCTAACACTCTAGTTGGGAAGAAGACTGTAATAAACTGTTGAACTTAATCTTTGTACCTCCCAAATGACTGATCCCCAAAGCATAGCTAGGCCAGCAGCCCCCAAAAGTTTGAGGTAGAGAACGTCCACCTTAACCAAACACATACATATAACTTGATATTGTTTTCTGTTTAGTCTAACAAATCACTATTCTAATGGAGAAAAAGGCTAGTTTTCATTTTTAGAAATTCTTAAGAGGATAGGATAATTCACACACGCCACAGTTGGGAAAGCCATGACTCAAGCATGAACTTCAAAAAGATCCTTCCATCCAATTAATACCCTACCCCCACCACCACCCCAGCTTGGCTCTCTGATCAGACTTGTCTGAAACATGGAGTGCTGCCTATTCATACTCACCAACAGCATCCTTGCCATAGGACCCTGGTGAGCCAAGAAGTACCCATCATATTGACGTTTTCAAAAACAGGAAGTTGGCTTTTGCCGTATATCTACATGGGCAGGGGCTCCTGGGTGGCTCAGTTGGTGAAGCGGCTGCCTTCGGGTCAGGTCATGGCCCCAGAGTCCTGGGATTTAGCCCTGCGTGGGCTCCCTGCTCAGCGGGGAGTCTGCTTCTCCCTCTGCCTCTGCCTCTCCTCCCCCACCCCAGCTCGTACGCACGTGCGCGCACTCTCTCTCTCTCATATAAACAAAATCTTAAAAAAAAAAAAGACTTATCTACACAGGCAAAAGAAACAAAGGGTTCTTCTCAGAACAAGGGATAGGCTACTCTCAAAGTAAAATTTTTTTGCACTGTAGAATGGAAAGACTGCTTGCAACCTTCAGAATGGCCTTTGTGCTCTTCCCACAATTTACAGAGTCTGCCTCCACCACACAGCCCCTGTACTTTTAGGTAGCTCATTCTGGCTGCAATGTGGAGGATAGATTAGGGCAGGGTATCCTGGAGGCCAAAACTAGTGACGGAGCTGTTGCCATAATCCAGCAAAAAGATCGTGATGTGGCATCCATGTCAGTAGGATTGGAGAGGAGATATGGATCTGAGAAATAATGAGTGAAAAGAAACAGGATTTAGTCATGTATTGCATGTGCAGAATAAGGATAGGATCAAAAGGTGGTGCCCAGGTTTCAAGCTTGGGTAACTGGGTGGGCAGAGGTGTCACTGGCTACAGAGAAGGAAAAATCTAAATGAAAAGACAAGGTGTTCAGTTTTGATAATGTTGTATTTAAAGAGTCTGTAGAATATCACACTGGATTTGCCCATGTCTTAGGTTGGGTTCTCCCAAACAGCTTATAAGTCAAGAATTCATGTGCAAGTTATTTAAAAAGGAAGTGCTCCCAGGGGGAGATTAATAAGGGCGTGGGGGAGGCAACACAGGCTTTAGCGTAAATTCCAATGGGTCAGAATCATCTCACAGCTCCCCGACCTGTGGCAACCAGTTGAACAAGCAACTACGTCCTCTTTTCAAGAATGCATTTGGCTGTTAGCAATTGGTTATTGGTGCTTTCAGCCTTTGCTTTCCAGCGGAGAGAACATGTGCCTCCCAAGCAGCCTCTAGCCCACTGAGCACAGGAGTATAATTATAACGACTCACCATTTCTGGGACTCCTCTACAGTCTGCATTGGAGCATCCCACTGGACTAGCTGAGACTTTCTCAGCACTGCACTGAAGTCTGAGGCTCATTCTATCTAATCCTCCTTCTCTCTCCTTTCACAGATGTCAGACCTGTGAAGGTTTTCTCTGCCTACTCTCACTTCCTCTGTCCTTTACCTTCATAGGTATTACCCTCCAAGAATTACTTCCACTCTTAAGTCCACCTTGGCATCTTCTTCCTGGCAGACCCAACGCACCACTCAATACAAGGGAGCTGGGCTTTCATACTCTGTACCCACCGGCCCTTGGCTAAGAGTGACAATGAGGCAGAAGGAAAAATAAAATAGGTCAAATCAGAGAGGGAGGCAAACCATAAGAGATGCTGGACTCTAGGAAACAAACTGAGGGTTGCTGGAGGGGAAGTTGGGAGGATGGGGTAACTGAGTGATGCGCATTAAGGAGGAGGGCACTTGATGTAATGAGCACTGGGTGTTTTATGCAACTGATGAATCACTAAATTCTACCCCTGAAACTAATAATACACTATATGTTGAATAAATTGAATTTAAATAAAGAATTTTTCTTGAGTGACAATGAGGCAGATTGGAGGAAGGGATGGGCATGCACATAGAAAGAAACCTGGAAAGTTACAACTCTCCCTGCGTGTAGGCAAAGCTGCTCTAGTAATCCAAGACAGCCCTCAGAAGAAGCCACAAGGGCAGGCTTGAAGAGTGGGGCGTGAGCCTGTGACACGCAGAAATACTAAAAAGGACCCAAGGGAGTCTGGGCAGAGCACAGACTCTGGATGTCTGCTACATCCAGAAGGAAGCTGGGTATCTGTATGGACCTGGAACACAGGAGAGAGACTGAGGCTAGAGATTGGGTGCCTTAGTGTGTGGCTGCTGGGTGAAGACTAGAAGGTAAGGTAATGGAAACAATATAGAGAGGGTGGTAAGGGAGGAGACTCAATAGCCAAGGAAAGAACCAAAGAGCAAATTAGAATTTAAGGGGAAGCAAGAGAGAAAAGAGAAGTTAGTGAAAAGGGGAAAGGCAGAGAGGCAGAGGAAAATCAGAAGACAAAGAGAAAGAGAAAATCCAGAAATAAGGGAGTGGTGGACAATGACAAATGCTCCTGAGGTCAAGCAAATTCCCAAGTGAAATGAGCTCAATGGCGAAATTAGGGAGGCCGGAGGAGGAGAGGGTCAACCTGTCAGGGAGCTGAGAGTTGAATGGGAAATGAGGCCGAGATCCCAAGTGCCCAGTACTCCCTTCGGGAAACTTGTCATTGAATTGAAGGAGACAGGGCTGTGGGGAAATGGAACCGTAGGTCCTTCTTGGGTTCTTTGTGATTAGTGGCACACAATGTGCTTGTGAGAATTTTCAGTGGTAACGGTAAACTTCATATGGAGAAGTCAGTGACAGCTCTAGCCCTATACAAAGTACTGGCCACGAGTGTCTGTCAAATGACTTCACCAATTGTGTGTCTTCATAGCCATTGCACTTTGCTCTGGAAAGCCATTAGGGCTAATGTTCTGATGCTTTTTACTACTTTTCCCCACTGGACTGGTCCAAGATAATATAGTTGTTCAGCACCATTCATTTTCCTATGTCTTGTCTAGAAGCTCAATTGCATGTAGTTGCTGACAGAAACAAAAATGGAAAACCAGTCGAACTCAATCAGGATTTCTTCCAATTTGGTTTCTTTGAGCAGCAGGAAAGATTTTGTGATTTTAAATACATTCTCTATCTTCAAGAAGCTCATCCCAACAAATAGGCTTTCTCTCCTACAGGGTCATGGGGAAACCGATTTATCCAGAGATCTCTGCCCAGAAGTAAGCTCTTGAGGCAGGTAAGAGGTAAACCACTTCTTTCCCTAAATCCCACCAGACCAATGAGTTGGACCTGCCTATGGCTCAGGTTTCTCAGAAACTGGCTGCCAGCCAAGCCGGCGCTGAGAGAGGAAGCTGCAAGAGCTTCTTGAAGGGAACAGCAATGGATGGTGAAAAACTGAAATTGTCACGTGGTCCCCAACACAGTCCCCTCTGCTCCCAGCCCCGATTTCCCTTTCTTAAAAAAACTGGGAGGAAAGAGTGTTGGACCGACCCTTGACAGGAAGTTAGAGTGAGGCAGCCACACGCCTCTATCTGGAAGCCTTGTGCTCCTGCTGACCCACGGGGAGGAAATCACACTGTGGTTGAGAGCATGAGTATAGGGCAAAGCAGAATTGTTTAGAGCCCGGGACGCCTGGGTGGCTCAGTCGGTTAAGCGTCTGCCTTCAGCTCAGGTCATGGTCCCAGGGTCCTGGGACTGAGTCCCGCATTGGGCTCCCTGCTCAGCAGGGAGTCTGCTTCTCCCTCTGCCTGCTGCTCCCCCGGCTTGTGCTCGTACTCTCTCTCTCTCTGACAAATAAGTAAGATCTTTAAAAAATTGTTTAGAGCCCTAATGTCTGTCACTTGCTACGTAATCTTCAGCACATTCTTTACATCTCTCGGCCTTGTTCTCCTATTTCTTTTTTTAAAATATTTTATTTATTTATTTATTTTGAGAAAGAGAGAGAGGACAAGCAGAGGGGAGGGGCAGAGGGAAAGGGAGAAGCAGGCTCCCTGGGAGCCCGATGCGGGGCTCAATCCCAGAACCCTGGGATCATGACCTGAGCTGAAGGCAGATGCTTAACCGACTGAGCCACCCAAGCGCCCTTGTTTTCCTATTTCTTAAAGTAAGAATGATTATGCCTACCTCACAAGTTAGTCAGGAGGACTGAATGGGATACTGCCTGGAACATATTTAGCACAGTGCTAGGCAACTAACTAGTCAATCAATGGGAGCTAATCGGATTATTATAGAAACTGGTACTTATGGTATTTATCGAATATTGTCTCATCTTAAATCAGCTTGTGTCTTCTCTCCTTAGGCTGGATAGTCTTTGTGCGCAAATGGAGACTATTTTCTGCCCTTTTCTGTACCCATATCCATTTTCTGCCCTTTTCTGTGCCCTAGAAGCTGACCCTAAGAGGCAGCTTCTGCCAGGCTCCCTTGCTCTCTGGCTTAGTTACACCAAGATTCCACCAGTAGTAGAACCTGCCAGCAGATCAGTGAGAACAGAGTTCCATTTACTCTGGATTTTTGGTCACTCAGACCTGAAAGGAATCCTAGTTAACATACACCACCTCCACCTTCTGACTTTTTGGAGGTCAAAGACAGACAGAGTGGGACTTAAGTATCTGGGTAAGAACCCTGGTGAGAGAATGCCAAGGAGAGAAGTTAGAGATATCTGCATTCACATCAGCAACAAGAAAACAGATGGTTTGATTCTGCCATTTTGACCCCAAGGGCATTTGCTTCAAACCCTTAAACCTGCAGATGTTTTGGTCCCTCTGTGCACTCAGGATCTCTGCAGTGATTCCTCAGGACTGTGATGCTCTCTTTTTACATCTGTCTCCATTCTCTATTGCTCACTCTCTCTCTCTTTATCACAAAAGTGCTCACAATTTTATTATGGATTAGCTAGAAGATACAGGCAAACCACCAGCCTTTTATTCAAATTCATGATAAACAATGGATGTTGATGGCTGAAAAGTCAACACAAAACTGACGATGGCTAAAACTGCATATTGTAAAATGTAATATTGAATAAAAATGACAAAAGAACCAAATCTTCATCACAAAACTTAGACCTACAAAAGTAGACTCAAAAATGAATTCTGCGGAAATAATGTCCACCAAAAAAATGACAGTAGAATCATTGCAATTTTATATAGACAGAAAACTGATAAATCTGTTCAATTTAGATGGAAAAGAATTAAATCCAATGCAAATAATTTCAGTAAAATAAAAATTAAAATTGAACAAAAGAGAGATGACATAACTGCATTATATAGAAATTTGATTAAGAGATTCGCATTTGCTCTAATGAAGTCCATTTCAGGAATAGTTTCCTCAATGAAAATTTATCACCGTGGTTATAGTTCTGATTAAGATATTTATATTTAAGGTGGCCTTTGAATCAAAAGGATCAAAGTAGAGAGGGTCCTGCGTCAGAGTGTTATCTAAAACAACCCTGAATATACAACCTTTAGATAGTTCTGGTTGCTGCTATATTTCCAGAAATTCTATTTTCCCAAGACACGAGTACACTCTACTTGTTTTAATAGCATGGCTACATTTTTTATAGAACCACACACAAGCCCCATAAAATCACAAGCCAGCATCTTGGAATTTGTAACTTGATTTTTTTTAAATTCATATTCTCAAAGAACCATTGAGCTGGAAGGGACTTTAAGAGATCATCTGGTATAAACTATGTAGGACAGATGGTGGTCTATCCCCCCTTGATCCTCCCTGGAGCATGATAGAGATAAAAGAGAATGAATAATAAGAAAAGAACACCGTTGGCAGGGAAAAACAAAAACTGTATATTTGAAATCAGGAAAAAGGGGAAAATTCCCAACAGCCATTCATAATTCCACCATTTAACTATTTTACTTGTGTTTTCATATAATCATTGTATGACTGGCCCACAAATGTTTTCTTAGGAATAGGACAAAATAGCAAAACTATAAAATAAAAGATTTGTTATAAAAGTTACATATTCACAAAATACCTTTTATTTAAAGTATTAGGTAGTGAGAAAAGTCCTAGAGTGGGTATGGGGCGCAAGTACTATGATTCACTTTTGGTAGAGCTATAAATTTTCACTACCTTTGGGCAAGATAAACAGGTAGTATTTATTTGGCTTTAAAATGTGTGCATATTCTTTGACCCCCAAAAGCCCAATTCTGAGAAAAATAAAAGTGCAAGTACATAGATAATTATGTACAAGACTGTTTATTGTTTATTATCTGTAATGGCAAAAAAATAGAAACAATTTGCATGTTCATCTTAGGAGAGTAGTTGAACAAAGTATGATACATCTACCCAATGAAAAGTGATGCCACCAGGCGTGAGAATATCTTAGATCTATCTTCATTGCCTAGAAAAAAGCCAATGGTATTTTTTTAGGCATGTGAAAAAGTTATGGGAAACATATGGTACAATCTTCTATACATAAACCAACCAGAACACCAAGTGTGAGAGATAGCTTAGTAATTAAGACGATCTGCATTTGAATGTTATGTCAGCCACACACTAGCTGTGTGACCTTTGGCAAATTACTTGACTTCTCTGTGCCTCGGCTTCCTAATCTATAAAGTGGAGCAATTCTTTATACTTATTTCATAGAATTATATGTATAGCATAATATATGTCCAGTCCTTAAAAAAAATACCTAACTTAACCTAAGTACTACAAAAGTGTTATTTGCTATTATTTTTATTAGTATAGCTAATGTTTATGTTTATACAAGCAAAGGACAAAATAAGGAGTTTACAACCTAAATATTTAGCATCAGTTATATGAGGAGTGGAATTAGAGGGGAAAACAGTTTTATAGAGATACTTCACTTTTGTTTGAACTGCCGCAACAAATATGTGTTACTTTTGCAACTCTGATGATTGAAACTTTAAAAAAAAAACAGGGAGAATTTTTTTAGTAAAGTATATCAGGTAAATCTGGAAATGTCAGCATGCATTTGAATCTCCTATAGGTGAAGAGTATAGACAGCCAAATTCCTGGAAACCTTTTTTTTTTTTTAAGATTTTATTTATTTATTTGACAGAGAGAGAGACAGCTAGAGAGGGAACACAAGCAGGGGGAGTGGGAGAGGGAGAAGCAGGCTTCCCTCGGAGCAGGGAGCCCGACATGGGGCTCGATCCCAGGACCCTGGGATCATGACCTGAGCTGAAGGCAGATGCTTAACGACTGAGCCACCCACGTGTCACTGGAAGCCTTTTATAACAGGAAACGTGGCCATCTCTTCTCCCATTTGTAAGAGCACAGCATTCTAGGCAGTTTCACTATCATTAACGCTAACGATATATTTGGTTACTGCCTCAACCACATTAAAATGCATTTTTGTTTCTGTAAGTTCACAAAAGGTTTAACAATTTCCATTAGCACTTCTGTAAAGAGCAATTTCAAGACAAAATGCAAATAGTATAATTATGAAAGCATTAGACCCTATTTTTCTTATCATTTTCTATTACTTTTTAGTAAGCAAACTTTTAATCTCCTAAAAACTCTATCATAAAATTTGAAAGCCTAAAGCATTTTATTGTGAAACTACTCAAAATATTACCATAAGTAGAGCTAGAAGTATACATGTTACAATTTAACTTCAAGAGACCAGGTAAAATGCACCTTTGCAACTGCCTTGTATAGTTGGCCCATATTTACTTAATAAAGCAGTTTATTCATTATTCAGGCCATCACCTTCATTAGGTTCTCTTAGAATCCTCAAGATATTTATTGTGCATTATCGAAGGAAAAATTATATTTGCATTTATAATCTTTTGCTAAGGCAGTTATAGGGAGTCTTTACCACGTTTAATGTAGTAATAGCCCTGTTAATACACTTAAACGGAAATAAAACCAACCAAATCACTACTAATCTTCAGGTTTCAAAAATTAGCTTTACCTCAGCCAGTAGTAAACCTGCTCTGTTTTCATTTGGTGTCTGCTCTGCCAGGTGGTAGGCCAGGGGTGGTCCGTGGCCCAGTGGCACTTACATCCTAGTGGGTGAGAAATAAGGAAGCAGATACATAAACAACACCACTGCAGCCTATGATGAGTGTCACAAAGAAAATGGTAAGGGTGTTACAAAAGAAAGTGATCACAAGGATGTGTGGGGGGTACCATGGTGACCACCAGGGGACTTTCAAAGGAAATGACATCTGGGCTAAAACCTGAAGGACAAGAATGAGGTAGCCACATAAAAGGATGAGACATCTTAGAAGTCATGGTACAAACAGGGTGAGGTGATCTTTAAAATTAACTGTTTAGGGTTAGCTTCTCATAATCATTAAATCTTACCTCTATAAAAGTGAGTCCAAGCTCAGATTTTGCTAAAGAAGTCTTAAATATACCATTGCATATTCTCAGGACATTGTTTTTAACATTTGGTGTCAGTCACTATTTCCTGCTTTTATCATTCTCAAATCAGAGAATTTTGTTCTTTAAATTGCTAATATAGGGGCACCTGGGTGGCTCAGTCAGTCAAGCCGCTGACTTCCACTCAGGTCATGATCCCAGGGTCCTGGGACCAAGGCCAGCTTCTGGGCTCCTCACTCACTCTGCCCTTCCCCCTGCTCATACTGTCTCTCTCTCAAATAAGTAAATACAATCTTAAAAATATAAAAAATAAATTCCTAATATAAATAATTAGGAAGATAGGTGCATGCAAATCACATAAAGATGTCAGAGACACTCCCCCACTCCAGCTTCTGAGTTAGGAAATTTTAACCTTAGTAAACCATGAAGCACCTTTTACTATCTGGCACTATGGACACTCCCTTGGCAGCCTCCCTCACCCTCTCCTATTTGCCACTTCCCTTTCCTACTCTCTCAGATTCGACACTCACTTTTTGTTTGCCATTTGACTCTGCAGACGCAGTGAACTTGCTGGGTCACCTTGGACCCGTTTCCTCCTCTATAAAACTAGGCTGTTGGCCAGATTATCTCTAAAGTCTTTTTCATTCCTAACAGTTTATGGTCTACGATTCACGATCTACAAACCCCAACTCTTGTCTCTACCTCCTTACTCTCCAAGTTCACGGGCCGGTATGTGTCTGTGTGCCCATCATCTGAGGAAATGGGTCTGTGCGGGAAGGGGGGAAAATGGAAGCAGGTGCAAGGAGGAGCTGAGTGTGAGTGCCAGGGAGGTAAGAGGAGGAAGTCAAGGCCCACATGGAGTTGTGGTGTAAGCATAGATGGAGTTACAGGACACTTCAATTTTAATTACTTTCTCCTTCAAAAAATAAGAAGTAACAAACTTTGAGTACCAAAATTCCTCATAAATCATGCAAAGACAATCTGCACACATTCAAAACGATACATTGGGGACGCCTGGGTGGCTCAGTCAGTTAAGAGGCTGCCTTCAGCTCAGGTCATGATCCCGGGGTCCTGGGATCAAGTCCCACATCAGGCTCCTTGCTCGGCGGGGAGCCTGCTTCTCCCTCTGCCTGCCTCTCCCCCTGCTTGTGTTCTGTCTCTCTCTCTGACAAATAAATAAATAAATAAATCTTAAAAAAAAAAAAAAAAAAGATACATTGACCTGTCACCCATTAGTGACAATGAGCGGTGCTGAGCAGAAGTGGTACCAGCCACATCCCTGCCATGTTATGTCACCTCAGTTCCTGCTGCCCATGGACTGCCTCCTTTCATAACACAAAACGGCTGTGCTTTCAGTCACTCACAGTGTCTATTCAGGGCAACGCAATATAGTAGTCAACAGGATGCGTTCTGGGTTTGAATCCTGTCTCTACCATTGGTTTGCAATGTGACCTTGAGCAACTCATTTTGATTCTCTGAACCTCAGCTTCCTCATCTATAAGGTGGGAACAATAATCATATCTCTCCATAGGTTTGGTGAAAATCGAATATAAAACATCTTGCATAAAGCTGTTTTCTTTAGCTCATTCAAGTCTCAAATATAAGGTGCTGCCTCCATTTTACAGATGAAGAGATTGAAGCTCAGAGAAGTTTGTAAACTGCCCAGTCACACAGCTTCAGAGTGTCAGGGACAGGATTCCAAGCCAGGTCTTCTGCCACCAGAGCTACCCGTGTGGAGCTCCCCCTCCACAAAGCCCATGTGGCAATGTGTTCCCATGTGTTTTCCTACTTCTTTCAGCGACCCCTGAGGACCACTGAGTCACATGGCCTGCCCTATCGTGTTTACACTGTGTGAGTTGGTGGGACGGGTGGGAAAAGGGGGCTCCTTCCTTGAGCACAGTGCCAGTCTTGAATGGACACATCAAATAAATGACTAAAAACATCATGGGTTTCCCCTGTATTTACCACACGTGCTATTATAGGCCTACACATATTGAAAGGGCCAGAAGCTTATATCAATGATTTTAGCTAAAACAAACTTTGAGTTTAGGATTCACCAAAAAGAGATGCAAGTGATCATCCTCAAACAGAGATGGTGCCAATAAACTGTGCAGGACACAGATCAGTGACCTCCACAATTACCCTAGCTTTACCTGAAAGCCCAGGTCAGCTGCCCAAGCACATTTACAGCTCTCTCTGGACTCGTGCACGGTGGTCGCTGTGGTGTTCATTTACTTGCGCCTTTATATAATTAGCCCACAGATACTATTAGATGGTGATAATGTACACGTACATCACGCTCCGTTTATAGGCTTGTAGTTAAGGCTGTCAGTCACGCTCCACGTGACTACAGCCAAATCTGTCACAGAGTCTAAACTGACCAATAAATCCATGCCAAGGGGAGAGAATAATTTCAGTGCTAATAAACGGCAACTGGTTTAGATTTTGATTTTATTGGCAGAAGTTTTCCGTTGCCCGAATGCCATTTAACTCTTCAGGAAACAGTGCTGAGGGTCCTGAACCTTCCAGTCATAAGTGTAAAAGGGGGGATTAAAAGAGATATTAGCCTCCTGAAGACAAGAGAATTGTGAGATCTGATTTTGAATTAGTAAGTGCCATCAGTGGGGAAGAAGCAACTGCAAGGATTTGAGGCGCACCTGGAAGTACATTGTGCGGCGGCAGTTACTATGGTGATGGGTTTGTTCTCCAGAAGACAGACGCTGGAACCCAGGACAGACGCATGGGATCAGGATGTCATTGTCTGCATGAGGCCCTTCACCCTGACCTGAAGCTATGAAGCTTCCAGGGTCCCATCAGAGGCCATTTTGCTTCCAGCATTGTCCTTGCAGAATCAGTGGCTTGCAGACTAATGCTCTTAAAGTCTGGCAAATGTTCCAAGAATGGTGCCTGGCCCACTTCCTCGCACCTGGAAAGGGCAGCAAAGTGCCTGTCAATGTGTGTGAAAACGATGCATGGGAGCCTTGATGTCCTAATGGGGAGTGTATGAATTCATAAAACTCTGCCCTTCCTAATACTGATGTTGTTTCCTACTCAGAAAAAAACAAACAAAAACATGATATCTGGCTTTTTCACAGTCTCTCTTCCATGACTCTAATGTCCAGATAACGATATTGTGGAGTCACTCTTAATCAGACCCTGAGGAGCAGGGTTGGATTCTCAAGTCAGTGAAAAAGATGAAAAATGGCAAACATTAAAAGTAACTGTTGAAAATCCCTTATGTTGCAAATCAGTTACAATGCATCAACTTTATATATTCTGTTTCAGATTTTTTTATTGAGGAATAATGGACATATAACATTATATTCCTTGTAGGTATACAACATGATTCAATATTTGTACACATTGTGAAATGATCACCACAATGAGTTTAGTTAACATCCATCACCATACATAATTACAATTTTTTTTCTTTTTTCTTGTGATGAGGACTTTTAAGATCTACTCTTCTAGCAACTTTCAAATATGCAACACAATTTTATTAACCATACTTACCATGCTGTACATTACATCCCCATGACTTATTCATTGTTCAGATATTCTTATGTGTATTAAACTTTGAGAATGCTAGAGACAGATGAAAGGAAGGAATGATGCCCTGTCTTCTGTTGATTCCAGGACACTCCACTCCTAATGGCCTTGCTGGCTTCTTCTCATTTCCCCAATTTTTGTGGATTGGGCTGCCCCTGTTAAGCCCTCAAGCCTCCATTCCTGTAAGTCCACACTCACTCCTTTGGAGATCTAACCCAGTCTCACAACTTTAAACTTATCCACATGCTGACTACTTCCAGATAGGCATCTTTAACACCTCTGGACATCCCACCCCAACTCGGATTCATGCATCCAACTAACTGCTTCCTCAAAACCTCTACTTGGATGTTGACCTGGCATATCAAGCAAGCCCCAAACTGAATTTCTAATCTTTCCCTACAAACTTGTTCTTCCTATAATCTTCTCTGTCTCACTAAGTAATTCCATTTCAGTTGCATGAGCCAAATAACTTGGCGTTCCTAGTTGGCATTTCCTGCTATCTCAGGCCTCTGGGCTCGGTAGCCCCTTATGCTGTGGTGATCTGATTGATCAGAGTAAAGAGCTCCATGAGGACAGAGACCATGCCTGCCTTACTCTCTGTTGTGTGCCAACAATAGGCCTGACTCACAATGGACACATAAGAAGCTCATCAGAGAAGAGAGATTGCTGGGGAATGAGTAACAGAGTCATTGGGATGAGACTGGACCCTCAGCATATCAGAATGGTTCATCTTTTCTTTTGCTAATTATGAGACTGTAGCAAGTGGACGAGGTATTTACCCAGATGGCACAGCCCAAAGCACCTTCAAACCACAAGGCTTCATTTCAAAGTGCCACCGTGTGCCTACTAAGATTGTTCACAACAACCCCCTGACGGGCACAATTTTCAGTGCCTACTTCATCGAACATTCAGTACTTCTAAAATTGTGCTAAGAAGACTGAAAATAAGGAACTAAAAATATAAAAATAATACCCTTGTTAATGAAGACATTAGCCTTTTTGTGGTTATTCATGATTCTAAAAAATCTGAGAAACCTAGATGAAGGAAAGTCATGACATATTAATGATTTCAAATGTGTGCTGGAATTGGCAGAACAGAAAGTGGCATGAATAATTCAAATAAGACGCCAGTGGGTTTTTTTTTCCCCCTCTCACAAAAGGTTGAAGCATGAAAACCCGGTGAAGGGAGGCTTCTGGAAAGATGGAATCATACATTGTGTTGTCCAGCGATCTCCTTGCATTTGGAAGGTTAACCCAAGTTCAAGCAACCTAGGACACCATCTAGTCGTTTTGAGGGGATTATATTGAAATCTTTTGACACCACATTTAGTTCCTTCTGACTCTGGCAGCTGCTGGGGAGAGTTAAGACTGAATGTTTGATGCCCAGTGAATTAAAGTCTATTTTTGAACTCAAATCTCTAAATCCTAAAGGAATGGTCACCGAGAAGAAAGGAAGCAGGAAGCAGCACGAGTGACAGTTGGTTTAGTGTAGTCTCTCCTTATCTCTACCACGCAAATGACGATGGGAATCGAATATGCAATGATCTGAAAGGAAGCTCAGGGTATGGATGATGACTGTGAGTCATCAGGAATAAAAGTCAAAAGCACCACAGCTACCTTTCTGCTTTAATACCTTTTCTCCGTTTTCTTTTTACCTTAAACTACTTTGAGAACATAGCTATAATATGCTGAAGAAGAGCGAAATCTCTTCCAACTGTGCACAGATTCTCATGACCGAATATGTCTGAGTGAGATTGAATTTCTGCTAGATCTATTTGATATATTCCATAAGCACACACGCACACATATATACACATACATGTAACATATACACGCACCCATAAAATGAATATATTTTAATAGTGCAGGAAAACAAATACTTTAAAAGAAAATTGCTGTGAGTATGCTCAAGGCTGAAATTAATGAAGAATGAGGGTTTAAGTGATTAGGGTAAGACTTACCTCAGGAAGACCATGAATTTAAAGTTTTCTTTCAGAGATTCTGTAGAGAAGATAAATCAATAGGTACTTGAATCAATCCATAAATTATCTGCTGCAAGTTGTCTTTTAGACATTGGCCCAAAGGGATCAAAACAAAAGGAAAATTAGATCAGCCCACAGGATCAGGCACAGTCTGCAGCCTAGGAAAGGGTAATCCACCCACCCATCTGTCCATCCATATACTGAGTGATACTAATGTCAGTCACTGTGGGAGATCCTGTGGATGTGTAATGAGACTCAGAACAGCTCTCTTCACTGAGCTGTCAGCCCAGTGGGTGACAGAAGCGAGGAAACATAGAATCTGGTTGCCATTCACTGAGCTGTGACAAGGCAGGAGTAGGGGGCTCTAGCTAGGTATGCAGAGACAAATATTATTCAGTAAGAAGCCGTCCAAGATTTCAGACTTTCAAGAGTCAGAATGCAACTCCTTTCTGTAAGGATTAAACTCCACGAAAGCTAAATTAGCTGTTTTAGTTCTTTATTTATACCACAAAACTTATATAATCCTTTCTACATGTTTTAGAGGCACTTTCCAGTAAGTATCTCTCCACGTTTTAAGAACTGAAATAAATACCTAATTTTCAAGCTCATGCCCAGCTATGTGCAAATTATAGGAATACATTTGTTAAACACCTTATACATTGCTTAAAAATAGGCCATGCTCATAATCAAATAATACTTGCAGATTTTAAATTAGCACCTATTATGTGCCAAGCCTTGTGCTGAGAAGTTTCACATCATTATGTAGCAAAAATCTTGTAAGAAAACAATGTGATTCTTGGGCCCCTGGGTGGCCCAGTTGGTTAAGCATCTGCCTTCAGCTCAGGTCATGATCCCGGGGTCCTGGGATCGAGTCCAGCATCGGGCTCCCTGCTCAGCAGGGAGTCAGCTTCTCCCTCTCCCTCTACACCTCCCCCTGGCTTGTGCTCTCTTGCACTCTCTCTCTTACTCTCTCTCTTAAATGAATAAATAAAAAAACCTTTAAAGAAAAGGAAAAGAAAACATTGTGATTCCTAGTTTACAAAAAAATAAAATTATATACACACACCTATATACACTTAGGAAGACTAAGACTTGAGCTCTGAGCTTTTGGTTTCAAGTTATTATTATTATTATTATTATTATTATTATTATTATTATTATTATTATTACTATTATTCTCATCTTACCATCATCATGTATATAATAATGTGTATTACGGATATAAATTTTAGTCATTAACAGCTTGCAACATGATAATACATAAAGACAAGTATTGTTAGTCTAGGAAGACATTAGAGATTACCTAACTCAGGGTGGCCTACAAGTGAAATATGTCTTGTTGGCCAGCATAGTATTTTGTTTAGTTTAATCTGAATGTGAACGTTTCCCTTAGGTGTGTGTGTAGGGTGTGCAGGAGCAGGGCAGTGAGGCAGTGTGACTGTGGTTTTCCAGGACACCCGCTCATAACCGGGTCCCAAAGGCTTTGAGTTAATATTCCCTGAATCTTGGCACAAGCCCTTCTTTTTATGAGTGAGGAGAAAATGCCCAAGAGAGTTAATTCACTTCCCAAAGTCATAGCACTTGATGGCTCAATGGCCCTTGCTCAGGACTTTGGCATGCAGACATGGAGACAACCTAACTCCCGGGAACCACATGCAAACACCACGACTAGGCAACCCAGTTGTGCTCTGAATCTAGCATGCATCAGAATCATTTGAGAGCTTTTGTTTGTTTGTTTTCTGATTGAAAAAAATCAAGAGGACACTCTGCTTGTCATTGTGGAAAAAAAGTAATAATGCACTTGTTTTAAAATAATCAAACCAGGGGCGCCTGGGTGGCTCAGTCGTTAAGCATCTGCCTTCGGCTCAGGTCATGATCCCAGGGTCCTGGGATTGAGCCCTGCATTGGGCTCCCTGCTCAGAAAGGAGCCTGCTTCTCTCTCTCCCACTCCTCCTGCTTGTGTTCCCTCTCTCGCTATGTCTCTCTGTCAAATAAATAAATAAATCTTTAAAAAATAAATAAATAAAAGAATCAAACCATTCAAAAGGGTATATAATCAAAATCCTAGTTTTCTACCCTCTAGACCAAAGCTGTTAATAATTGCTTTGCATCCCTCCAAAAATTTTAAACGCATAAAAATGTATATATTTTTATATCTTTTCCATTTCTTCAAAAAGAAATGACACCACAATATTTTTACTCTCTCACTTACTGCATCTTGTGAATAGTTGATAAGGTTCTATGGCTGTACATATGGATCTACCTTATTCTTCTAAAGGCTACGTAGTACTTCACTGATCGGAAATTCCGTAATGTATGTAACCAGTGCCCTCTTGGTAGACATTTAGGTTATTTCTAGTATTTCATTGTTACAAATATCTTTGTAATATATCTTGGCCTACATATGTAAGTATATTGATAATATCTTAGTATTTCTGAGTGAAAGGAAATAGAACTTTTAAAAATATTCTGATAGAGATTTCTAAATTACCTAACACTGGTGTGCTGAAAACAGTCTGTACCAGTTCACAAAAGCCAATTGTTAAATATGCAAGAATCTTGTGAGCCAGTTGTTAAGCTTATAGCTTGAAATCAGTCATGGTGGGAGTACCTATATCATGAAAATCTGGGCATTCATTCATTCATTTATGGCAAACCAGTTTATCAGCACACCACTGCCTATAAAGATAATTAACACTTATTTGGGGAGGGAGGTTTTTCAAGGATGAGGCCCCATCCCTGACCTACAGAATCAGAACACCTGTTGATGGGAATAGAGAATCTGGACTTGTAAAGATTCTCTCATGGGAGTTCAGTGTGGCCCGACTGGAACCAACGGTGAGGGAATCTCAGTGATGTTCAGAGAAGGGGAGGGTAGGCAGAGGGACCTTTCTGGAAAAGATACTAAACTGGAACTAGAGGACTGTTTAGGAGTTAGATACACAATGGATTCTAGAGATGATCCAGGTGTGGGAGGTGTTTTCTCCAAATATATGAAAAATAGACTTGCAGGAAGTAGAGGTCACCTGCGGGGGGTGGGGGGTTCCCTTTCACTCAGCTGTTCTCACAGCCATCTGTCTTCTACTTTTTGTTAGAGCTTACCTCAGAACTTCCCCTGAACCTTTCCCCACTCGTCCTACCAACTGACATATACTCACATACACACGCCAGGGATGAGTCAAGCTTTGACCTCTCTGCCCACCTTCAAAGTCCTACCTCAGATCTGATTGAGTTAAACTTAAGTGAATGACCTCAAGGGCATTAATATATACTCACACCAAGAGGGGCCATCTCTCTGGGTTAGGTCCTGAGCTGCCCATGTCCCTAGAGACCTAGAAGTCTTGGAGGTCAGATAGGATTTTTCTGACCAAGAATATCACAATGACAAAACAAACAAACAAAAACCTCACTCTCAGTCCCCACCTTCCAAAAGATCTTAAGGAGGTCTCACATGAGAGACTATGATAACCTTTCTACCCACCACACACATCCCCCACGATACCACTCCACTATTGTTTTAGCTAAAGGTGGAAAGGGACCAGCTGATCCTAGATGTAGATAAAAGCAGCACAATTCAATGAAAAGTGAAAATTCCATTGTCTAGGCGATTTTATTTTATTAGATGACCGTTTGGTGAAGCAGATTCAGATAACCAAAGAAGCAGTTTAGAATGGTAGCACAGTGCATGGATTCTAGAGATGGACTGAGCTCCTATTTTAGCTCTGCCATTGATTAGCTGCTTGACTTTAGGTGTGTTGCTTAACTTCTGTGTACCTCAATTTCCCTATGTGTAAAATGGAAATAATAATATGTACAATAACCACACCTATCTCACAGTGTTTTGTGAGGCTTAAATAAGGTAATATATGTACAATATCTGATACACACACATATAGATCGCTTAGAACAATGACAGACGCATTAATTACTTCTATATGCTGTAGCTATTTTGAGTCTTTCAAATGTTAATTCTCCACCTCAGATTGTTTCTCTCTAGGTGGACAAACCGTGGGACAGGAAAAGTAAAGCCAGTTTCATTGCAACAGGAGGAATATATACTATATGATAGATGAGAGGGAGAGAGAGAAAGAGAATACATAGAATGCTTTAATCATATTTTTCCAGCAGTTCCTTGCTCACAAAAAACACATCAAAACTATTCATTTCAACAAGCTACAGTGGGACATAGGTGCAAAAATAATTGCTTTAGACCTCAATTTTGACAGACCTTATAAGAGGTTTCCTTACTTTTAAAATCACTAACTCAGTGTGAAAAAAACAAACTTTAAATTGGACAGTATCTCCTATTCCATCATTTGAGGTTTATTTGCTTTTCTCTTCTTACTTGACCCATCTGAAGGGATTTAATGGAAGCAATGGGAGCCAAGAAGGGTAATAAGGCACTAACTGACCAGGAAAACCAGGAGAAAAGGGTATTTCATTCATCTCTTTCCGATCAACACTGCCTGTGCCCTTTCCCCAGAGGCAGTCACCACAAGAGAAAGGAGTCTCTGGCTGAGTGTAGGCAGAGCGTGGAGAGACCTAGAATCTATTTTATATTTACTTATACGGATGTATACTGACTCAGTGTCACATCTGTGATTCCATTATTAATAATACAGCAGTTCTCTTTCCTTATTTGTTTCTTACAAATTAGGGATTTTTTAAAGGCTTATAATGATGTCATATAAAATATATTAAAACATCCCAAGCGTTGAAAAGAAAGCACGGCCATAGTTTATTTTTGTATTTATGTTAGTGTTGAAAATAAAACCTCACTTAATGAAAAGTTACATACCATAGAAGTGTATGTATTAACATTACAAATTCAGTACAAGTTCCCTACTTTACATTTGCTGGAGGAAACGTAATGCCAATTAGTGAAAATTGGTTTACAGCCTCTTCTCAAGGAAGTGTGTTTTGTGACTTGGGAAGGTATTGCAGGCAAAAGGAAAGGTGTGTTCAGAGACCTATAGAGTAGAAGGAGCACAGTGTATTTATTAGAGGAACATACATTCTGGATGGGTGGAAGAGGGTGTAAAAACAGTGAGAAGCAAAAATAAGGCTTGTGGTAGTTAATTTTATGTGTCAACTTCACTGGTCAAAGGGATGCCCAGATAGCTGGTAAAGCATTATTCCTGGGTGTGTCTGTGAGGGTGTTTCTGGAAGAGATTAGCATTTGATTCAGTAGACTGACACACAGATCGCCCTCACCCATGTGGGTGGGCATCATGCTCTAATTCATAGAGGGCCTGACTAGAACAAAAAGGCGGAGGAAGGACAGACAAATCTCTCTCTTTTTCAGCTCAGATGTTCATCGTCTCCTGCCGCTGGCAGCAGAGCTCCTGGTTCTCCAGCCTTCAGACTTTGGGACTTAACAACCACAGCCTCCCCTATCCATCCCCAACCCGGCTCTGAATTACACCACCAGCTTTTCTGGTTCTCCAGCTTGTAGATAACACGTGGTGGGACTTCTCAGCCTCCCTAACCATGTGAATCAATTCCTAGAATAAATTGCCTATTATATCCAGTAGTCCTCCCTACCTTACCTGCAGCTTCACCTTCACCATCCTCATTTACCTGCGGTCAACCACGCTCTGGGCACAGATGATCCTCCTTCTGATGTGTATCCTCAGAAGGTCAGTAGAAGCCTAGCGCTGTGTCACACTGCCTGTCATTCCCCCCACTTCAGCTCATCACGTAGGCATTTTATCATCTCACATCATCACAAGAAGAGGGCAAGTACAGTTCAATGAGATGTTTGAGGGGTCATTCACATAACTTGTATTACTGTATATTGTTATACTTGTTCTATTTTGGTATTAGTTACTGTTGTTAATCTCTTACTGTGGCTTATTTATAAATTAAACTTTATCATAGATATGTGTGTACAGTTGACCCTTGAACAATAGTTTTGAAATGGCAGGCCCATGTCTTTTTTTATGTGGGTTTTTTTTTTTCAATAAATACAGTACAGTACTGTAAATGTATTTTCTCTTTATTATAATTTTCTTAATAACATTTTCTTTACTCTAGCCTACTTTATTATAAGAATATAGTATATATTGAATCATTATATTATACACCTCAAACTAATATCACTTTTAATTATACTTGAATTTAAAATAATAAATTAAACTTTTTTAAAAAGAATGCAGGATATAATACATATACAAAATATGTGTTACTCGACTATTTATGTTACCACTTCCAGTCAAGAGTAGGCTGTTAGTAGTTAAGTTAGTAGTTAAGTGAGTCTAAAGTTATACATGCATTTTCAACTGCACAGGGTGCCATTGACCCCGCCCCTGCATTGTTCAAGGGTCAACCGTAAAGGGAAAAACATAGTATGCGTGTGGTTTGGTGCTGTGGTTTCAGGCATCCACCGGGGGTCTTGAAACACATCTTCCATGGATAAGGAGGGTCTGCTGTATCTCTCTATATATCCTATTGGTTCTGTTTCTCTGGAGAACTCTAATACAAGACTATAGAGGACACCAGAATGTGGATCGTGAGCGACTGTGGGTACAAGTGGTCCTCAAAGTATGGCTTAGAGCTTGCACCGTCAGCATCACCTGGGAACTCTCTGCCCCATCTCAGATATATTGAATCAAAACTCGGGGGGTGGGAATCAGCAATGTGTTTTAACAAGCTGTCCAGGTGATTCTAGTACTTTGATTTTAATGGTCTGAGAACCAGGAGTATAGACCATACCGAAAGGTTTAGCCTGCACATTGGAATCAGCTGGGAAGCCTTAAATACCAGTATCTGATCCCCACCCCAAACCAATTAAATCTGGGAGTCAGAGTCTGGCATGGGTGTTTTCTGAAAGCTCACCAGGTAGTCCTAACATGGGGCCAAGGTTGAGAATCACTGCCTTAGGCTAACATTTGCTAATCATAGGGCAAGTTTTACTCTCAGAGAGAATTCATTGATAACCATCCCTCTTCCATTTTAAGCCTTAGGGACATTGATCTGTAATTCACATCACCCATTTAACAATGACCATGCCCTTGGCAACCATGTTTCCACGACTCTTAATAACAGAAAGTCATCTCAGCATAGATGGCATGAGGTAAATTTCCTTGTGGCACAGACTAAATTACCAACTAAACAGTCAGAAAAATGGGTCCAAAATAACCCGATTTTTTAAAATTGAATTGACGAAACAATTATTTGGGAGGGGGGCTGGGAGAATGGGAGGGGGGAAAGTGGTAGGGAAGGGAGAGACACAAGTATCTATGAAGAAAAATAAAACTTTCATACTTTGCCTTATGAACTAAAGAAATAAAGTAGCTGGGGCGCCTGGGTGGCTCAGACGGTTAAGCGTCTGCCTTCGGCTCAGTCATGATCCCAGGATCCTGGGATCGAGTCCCGCATCGGGCTCCCTGCTCCTTGGGAGCCTGCTTCTCCCTCTGCTCCTCTCTCTCTCTGTCTCTCATGAATAAATAAATAAAATCTTAAAAAAAAAAAAAAGAAAAGAAATAAAGTAGCTGTAGGCCCTTTGGTCTAACAGGAAGCTATTTCTTAAATTTCAACTATCACCTTCACTTGTCACACATCCTTGGACAATTGTTAATTGGGCAACCTTTGATAATGAATACTACCGTGTATTGAGCACTTCTGGTGGGATCACACCTCAGGGGAGGCAGCTTGAGTTCTAAAGACGGTATATGAATTGAAAATCAGATAGTCACAAACACCCTTGAACATCCCTTAATAGCTGAACTACAAGCGGCACATAAGAAACCAGTCCCCATGAGATCAGCTGATCGCCTCCAACCCCACGTTCCTCTGAGCTCAGGGAGGGGGATGGCATTGCTCTCCCTGTCGCTCACGGACCGGATACTGGCTGCGAGTTCCCACCACCCCCCACCCCCGGCGCCGTACTTTGTGTTGGTGTTTACCATGATGCAGATATTATCATTAATATGTTATTATCATCCCTATTTTCCTATTTTACAAATAACCTGAGATTTGGAGAAGTAAATTGCCCGAGGCTGGGTAATTGTGCCCCAGTTAGGATACGGTGTGTGCAACCACAGGACTCAGATGCACGGCTTCGCTATGGCAGAGCCAATTTTTTTTTTTTTAAAGATTTTTTATTTATTTATTTGAGACAGAGAGAATGAGAGACAGAGAGCATGAGAGGGGGGAGGGTCAGAGGGAGAAGCAGACTCCCTGCTGCGCAGGGAGCCCAATGCGGGACTCGATCCCGGGACTCCAGGACCATGACCTGAGCCGAAGGCAGTCGCTTAACCAACTGAGCCACCCAGGCGCCCCTATGGCAGAGCCAATTTTAAGATGATTTTTCTTTAGTGGGGTCTTTTTACCCTCGTATCGTTTCCAGTGACAACAAACCTTTTCTGAGCAATTAATTATGATCCCAGCAAGATTGTTGAGCCAGTGCTATGGGATCAAGGCAGAACTCGGTTCCCTGACCCGCTGCCCTTTCCCAGAAGCAGCTCTCAGAAGAGCCTGTGTTCCGGTTTTGTATTGGCCAAAGATATATAATTATATCTCAATAAAACTGAAAAATAGAAAAATAATAAAAACAAGCCAGACATTGGACACCCTTATAAAATCCTCTCCAACCCCTGCGTGGTGGTTTCCAGAGAAGGGAGCCCAGGATGAAAGGACTCTCCTTGCAGCTCACAGGTCGCATATACAAGCAGCTCAATGTGAGGCTTTGGAGGAAGAAGCAGTGGAGAATGCCAATAGTGTGAAAAGTTATCACATCCCTTCGTAGCATCCCCAGGCTCAGCTAGAACCTTCTTTCCTTTCTAGTGAGAAAACAGATTCTGTGACGGGGCAGACATTTCCAATTAATGCCCAAAATAAAGCCAGAAGAAACTCGAAAGAGCTTCTCAGATGATTGATTGCCTGCTCAGTTTAGCGTCTCCTTGGGCCCATTCTCCCCCTCCCCCTGGCTCCCAGCTTCTGTGCTACTGTGCACAGGGAGCAGAGAGGGGCTCTTCTCATCACCCACATTTCCTAAGACTTTAATCCAGAGCAGGGAGGAATAGTTCTGCCTGGAGGAGAAACAGAAACAATGAAATACCTCCCTGTTCCACAGCCACCTCCTCTTCAAACAACTCAAATCCCAGTCAGTAGTTAGTTGATGAAAAGCAGAGAGTTGTATGAGCACAGTTAAACTCTTTGACAGTTGCGCAGGTCGCACACTGAGCAACTCCATAGATGGCAATACGAATGACATCCCTTGGAGTTGCACAGTACATAATCTGCACAGCCATATGTGGCAGCTCTGCCAACCATCCTTAAGGCTATCCCAAACCTGCTCGATGTAGTGATGAAGCTTGCAGGCATGGAAGCCAGCTGGCCAGGTTCAAATCCCACTGAATTTGGGCCAGCCACAGACTAGTTTGTTTCTTTGTAAAATGGGGAGTGAGAATGTGCCAGGCCAGGCTCTGGCTGGGAGCGTATGTGGAAGAGTAGTGACGGTGTGCTTAGTGTAGCATCTGGTTTACAGTAAGCCCTCAAGAAATATTAGTTCCCATTACCGAACCCCAGGTGGGGGAGCTGAAGCTTGTGGCTAGGATCAAATTCTGAAGTTACACACTGAGATGGCCAAAGAAGGATGCATGAGGAGACAGGGCAGGGAGCCCCAGGTGAGGAGCCTTCTGGAGATCTTAGGAGAGATGTCCAGTCTTTATGCTCTTGACCCTCTGCAAGGCCCAGGGTCCACCCCCTCAGGCAAGCCTTTGCTTTTTTTTTTTTAAGATTTTATTTATTTATTTGAGCATGAGTGGGGGGAGGGGCAGAGGGAGAGGGACAAGCAGACTCCCTACTGAACAGGGAGCCCGATGCGGGACTCGATCCCAGGACCCTGGGATCATGACCTGAGCCGAAGGTAGATGCTTAACTGACTGAGCCACCCAGGCATTCCTGTGTTTTGTTTTGTTTTGCTTGTTTTTTGTTTTGTTTTGTTTTGTTTTAAAACACCACTCTCGGCAACCAGTGGGAGGCATTGTAAAGTAATAGCTATTAGCTTGACAATAGTTGTAGTGCAAATGCAGAGGGACCTGTATGCCTGCTAGGTTCTTGATTCGCCCCCACATGGATGACCAGGAGCTTCGAGCCCCAGCCTCATGCTTATGGTGGGTGGCAGGCTGAGGGATGAGCTAACACAGGTAGTGACCATGAACAGTGAACATGAACAGGAACCAAAGTCCTGGTCTTGAGTCATTTAGCTCTGGGAGGGAAGAGTGTTTGAAATGTTGAGTCCCAGAGGTAGGCACAAAACCACAATGACCACAATGACCTCCAAAAGGAAAGAATAAGGGGGTCTGGCTTGAAGAGGAGAAGAGCTGGGAAAATAGAGACTGCAGGACTTTTCCCACTTTTCAAACCATGACGCACGGTGAGAAATCTATTTTACATCACATCCCAGTACACACATACACGTATAACTAAACATAACTGCACAAAATGGTGCTTACTCTTAATGTATGCTGCACTTGGATATTATTTCTATTCTACTTCATTTTTTAATGGTATTCTATATGTTTCAAAAACACTACTTTAATGGAAAAGATGGAAAAGTCCCTTTTGGGGCGATCTTGGGCCCAAAATAGTGAGTGAGAAAGTTTGTTGGAATAGATGCTTAGTAATGGCAAAAGGTTTCATGAAATAGTGTGGCAACAAATGTTGGGCTGTAGGGGGTTAAATCACTGAGACCCCACTAGACTGGATCTTTTTTTAATCCCACATGCCTTGTGCAAAGTAGGCATTTACAAACTTATTTTAACCAACTGATCTGTCTTAACTAAACTGAAATTAGCTCCCTCAAGTATATCCTAGTGACCTCAGTGGAACTTGAAACACTTGGAGGGGTGAATGGGTAGAGTGTCCCATTATCTTCCTTAAATGCCTTTTCTCAACGGGGCTTGCACGAGGACCTTGATAACATAGATGTCAAATTTGCATGCTCTGGTAGGGCCTGGAGTACTGGGCTTCTCCGAAAATATTTTTTTCAGGATGTTCAGAACCCAGCAGTTTCCATCAGCTGGAAAGAGCTGAGTAGCTATTTAAAATAGTTCAGGATACTAAGTGAATTTTCTAGAAATGACCTTCTCTCTTTCCTCTTTCTGCAGAAGAGAACTTCTTCTTTTTCCTCCCTTCATGTCATTAGACTTTTTCAATAAAAAAGCTCCAGTGCTTTTTTTAGAAGCAAGCGAGGGCTCTAGTTGTTCTAGAATGCTAATTCTTGCCCAGGAGAAAAACATGCTTGTGAGACAGTAGGTCCTACCTTAACATTTGCGATTTCCATTCCAAGCAATGCAGTCCTGGTTCTTCCCACAGCCCTTTCCTCAATGCTCCCAGAGGACCTGAGCTTTCATCCTGGGTGCTCCCCTGGGGGCCGGGGGGCGGTGCACAAGACCAGAGTTGTCCCTGAAGGAAGGGCTGCTGTGGGGTGCTGTGAGGGCAAGCTGTGTCTGAACTCCAGCTCCTGGCATTTCATTTCTTCTTCAGGGAAAGCAGGATCGTAATAAATATCTCGCAGTGTTGTCATAATGGTAAGAAGCAACGTATATAAACAAGGGAGAGTATAAGCCATGTGAAGACACTCAAACACAGTTGTAGTGGTAGAAGCAGCAGTAGTTTTGTTGTTGTTGTCACTGTCATAGTTACAGTGGGTTCCTCTTAGGGGGACCCAAAGAAAGCTAGGCTCATTTTGCCTGCAACCAAATAGGAAATGGATCATTCCTATCGTCACCATCCTTAAGTATTTGTGCATCGGCCTTCTGCTCACATCATTTATTAAGAGTATTAGATCCACTGTCTATCCAGTAGGAAAGTCTTTAAGATGGGTAATATGGATGTGAAGGGCTAGCACTCTGTGTAATGAGGTGAAGTGAGGAGATCATAGGAAGGAGGAGCTGGGCGACCTTCCTCATCGGTACAGATTTTAGGCACAGACCTTTTCTGTTCTACTAGATTAAGAGCCCTCTCACCCCATCCAGGTCAGAGGCTCTGTTTCATCTGTCTTCAGATTCTCTCCACCCCCTCACCATGCTCTGCTCCATACCTGCAACAGGAATTTAACAAAGCTTTGTCGGGTGGGTAAATACAAGTATTAGTCAATCCTATGACACTGCATCAGACGCCCAGGTAGTTGTAATGCATTCTTTGTGATTGAGGGTAAGGAGCAAATGCTGAGGCTCTTTTCAGAGTTAACTCACTGTGTTTTGTCCTCAAGCTGTGGGAGGAAGAAGTGGGTGAATCTTTTCAAGTCTCTTGGTAAGAGACATATGGGAGGAAGGTGGTGCCTGAGCTTGTCATAAGTGAACCTGTGAGTCAGTGTCTATTGCAGGCAACTAGCTCCTTGCTCAGGGGCTCTCTAGGGAAGAGAGACTTATCAGACCACAAATTCTGAACAGCTAAAGAAGTATTCACCTTGAGGGTGGATGTCAGCCAAAACTCTTAAGAAAATGATCCGACTTAGGGAAAGCTTGTATCTGGAAAAGGGGCTCTACTTGTGGGCAAAATCTCGGTGATGTATCTTCTGCTTTTCTGATGGATTAGAACATTCAAGGCACTAAAATCATTAAGTCTGCTTATCTCAGGCAGAACAAACAAAGAGAAGCTCAAGGGCTTCTTCTCACTAATTTTCAACAACATCAAAGTTAGACCTCAGAGCCTCAGTGTCCCATTGTTTTTGTTTTTCAACTAATCACACGTCAAAGAGCACCTTCATTGCTCTTTCACAAAATATACCAATTTTTAGTTGGATTTAAGCAGCCCAGAAAGTTCTCTAAACTAAAGAGAGACCAAGCAGGGCAAGGTGAATGCTTTCCTTTGCGGTACAGAATTCATTCGGAGGGCTGATGAAAACTCACCATGAATTATGGTTTCTGCTATTTTAAGATGCTCTTTTCTTTTTGATTCGCAATTTCATGTTTCTGAAATTAGTGTAAGTTGGATATTTTATATGTATAGCTAATGGATTTGTTTTTCTTTGAAAAAAAAAAGAAGCTGCCACTAAGCCAAGGGAGTGCTGTATTTGATATTATCTTAGAATTAAGGAAATGGGATACTTCACTGTTTCCTCTAAGAACTTTCAGCCCAGTGTCTGGTGCGCAACCCTTGATTTACTACTGAGCCCCCTCCCAAACAGCCCCATCCTCCCTAGGGTCCTGGAATAATGTAGAGATGGCATATCACAGAGGCACATCGGGGTAGTATATGCTGCCCAGGACCAGCTATGTAGTTTGTGGATCCAAGTGCAAAATGAAAATATGGGAACCGTTATTTAAAAATTAGTGAGAACATTGACAGAGTGACAGCAGAGTGTGAGACTGAACGTGGGCCCTTCTGAGCATGGGCCCCATGCAACTTCACGGATGCCACGTTCCTAATGCTAACCCGCTGATGGCCAAAGGAACATGTGTGTAGACCTTTGAACACTGTACAAATTCTCACACTTCCCAGAAGCCCTCCTTCACTGATACTTCAAGCTTTCCACAACCTCACCCCCACATTTTTGTACAGCCTCCAAATTCTGCATATGCCCAACCAACCCAGTCTGTCTTGAGGAAGGGTGCTGAGAGTCTTGTGCACATAGTGAAGCCTCAGGAGACCTCCTGTCATGGATCTGATAGCATAGCCTCCTGATCTGAGCCCTGGGCAGCTGGGGCTTCTCCTCATCGAGTCTTCTTTTTATTCATCTTTCTCTTTTTCACCAGTCCCGAGGCTTATACTTTAGAATTAGCGGGCACCTGGGTGGCTCAGTTGGTTGAGCAACTGCCTTCGGCTCAGGTCATGATCCTGGAGTGCCGGGATCGAGTCCCGCATTGGGCTCTCTGCTCAGCGGGGAGCCTGCTTCTCCCTCTGACCCTCCCCCCTGTCATGTGCTCTCTCTCTCTCTCTCTCATTCTGTCTCAAATAAATAAATAAAATCTTAAAAAAAAAAAAAAAGAATTAGCATCACTGCTCCATTCTCTCAGGCTCTTCTTTCTCTCGATCCCATGTTCAAACCATTTTATTCCATAAACCAGCCCTCAACAGTACACTCAATGAAGATTTTCAGCCTGAGTAATTGATCTGTGAGTCAGAATTCTCTTCTGTGAGAACCATAATATGGTTTGGTGTATTATCAAGTTATTAGATGAACTTCTGAGGCAGCCTTCATTTATTTGGAGCATGGTGCTGATGTCTAAGCTTTCTTCTGCCGGAATTGGACTTTAATTTCTTCCCCTGAAATGATTATCATTAACTCATTGGCTTAACTCAAACTAATGTATTTGCAATCACATTTTTTTTTTCCTGAGACTATGACTTTGATTTAGAAAACACTTTCAAAACCGATGGTTTCTTAGGAGAGACAGTGCTAAGGAACCAAGAGTCTGACAAATGCAAGAAGCCGATTTTTAACTGATTCCGTTTTCCCAGCAATCTCCAGGCACTCCCCTGGGAGGGGGTGACATGCAGTTCCACACCTGAGAGGGTGCCTGGTACCAAAAAGGATGTGTGATCCTATCAACTAATTGGTTGACTCCATGAAAATTGTTCAAAACAATCCTTTTTTGACAGCTCAGGCCTGACCAGGTACATTCCATAGTTGGGGATAATTGGAATCGTAGATGTCACTAAAATCTAATATCTCACAAGGACTCCAGACTTGAACTTTGAAAAATTATTAGCTGTTGCAGAATGCTCTCATGCTGCTGCAATGGCAAAATTTCCTTTTCTGAATCTATTTTATTACACGCTGAGTCTGCAGGCATATCATTCCTTGCAAGGTTATGGAGATGATTAAATGAACCAATGTGCATAAAGTGCTTGACACACTTCTTGGAACATAGTAAGCACTCAATAAATGTTAGCTATTATTATTATAAGCTCCTTTACTTTGAAATGACATTAATTGCTGTAACAACCAGAATACATTGACTCTTTCTACTGCCATGCAAGGCAGTCTCTTTACATGAGTGCTGATGTTTACATGTTAATTTGGTCTCTAGCTAAGAAAAGAGTTGGCTTTGAAGACAGATTTGGATTCAGAGTCCAGGTTAGCCACTTTCTATAAGCAGTGATTCTTAACTAGGGGCAATTTTACCCCCCAAGGGCTTAATTCCCAGTATCTATTCCTGTCATATCCCCAGGTGAACCAGACACAACAACTGTGAATTCAGGCAGTCTTTGAAAGTCATGGCCAGACTCATAGCAGTTGTCTTTGGAGAAGACCTGTCCATGCATAGCAGAAACTTGAGTCGCTGTCTTTAAATATAGGTCAGGATTCAAATCTCCAGAAGGTTGGGAAAAGCTATCTCTTAAAAAAAAAAAAAAAAAAAAAGATTTGAATTGAGAACAAGATAAGGATGGAGGAATGATACATATTTAAGCAAGACCACTGACCAGTAAATAAGAACCTAGGAAAAAAAAATTCATAGGCTTGGCAGGTTCTAATTAGGATATGACTCAGGGGCATCTGTTCTCCCCCCCGCCCCCCCCGGGACATGCCCAGGTCTCCTTACCAATGATAACTCACAAGGTAGGGGAGGGGATCAGAAAGAGACAATGAAGAGCCCCACAGTGGTAACAGGGTCTGCAGAGCTCAAGTGTGGGAGCGACTTCGTTCCAACAGCAGCAGGAGGGAAGAGGCGGACACTATGGCCCAGATGGGCTCCAAATGGAGCCCCAGCCACAGACATGGGTTTGTACTTTAGGCGGGTCTGTGCTTTGAGGGCCTGGCTTTAAGGCAGAAGTCAAGATGGAGAAAACAGTACAGAGGCAGCTGATCTGTATGTCTCTAGATGTGCAGAGGCAGAAATGTTGAACTTGTTAGTTTGACATGCTTGTGTATGTCTTGTCCAAGACTCAAAAACTGCTAAGCTTATAGGGCACAGCTTCTCTATGCTCTGAAAAGTCCCGTTTGTTATAGCTGATGATAATGGGGAAGGGGAGAATGGCATATATTAGATCACATAGTCCCTGTAAGTTCAGGAAAAGCAGAGTCACAGACATCCCTGAAATACTCGTATGAATCAAAGGATGACACCACCCCCACTATGATGATGAGTACATTAGCTTATGTGTATGGTACATCATGGGTCTTTGTTCCTCACACTCTAAAAACGGTTACCCTAAGTAGGAGAGACACAATGTGCATCACTATGAGATCTTTGGGGACTGTGCCAGCAAAAGCCCAGGAAACTGCCTGTGGGTCTGCATGGACTTGGTCGACATGGTGGGTTTGGATCGCACTATGTGTTGGGCCAGCTCTGGTGAGGACAGTTCAGGAGGGCTGATCGCCCTAAACAACTTCACTTATCATTTAGTGCCCGTTTTACTTTCATAAAACTCCTCCCTAGCACACCTTAGAGAGAACAGAAATCCCTCCTCCTTAGATATCAAAACTTATGCAAAGAGAAATCATGCCTGGCCACTCTAGTTCATGGCAGAAAACTTGGAATCAGGTCTGGGCTCAGAAGTGTGTGTTAATATTTACATATGGAATTACAAGTGCTGCTGTGGATGTGGAAGGGCACCAAGCTCTAGAAAGATTTACCCTTTACAACTCTTCCTCTCAAAAATAGTCTTCCTAAGGAAACAGATGGTAGCTCCCTCTATCTACGTCAAAGTTTGAGAGCAGTCAATTACTCAGATTATTATGCTGAAGATAAACAGTGTTATTTTATTCAGTTCTTCAAATATCTTCTATTTAAATCATAGCTAATTACTATTTAGCAAATTAAACTCATTGAGCACTTCAGAATCGTCTATTTCACTGTCAAAATGAAAGCTTTAGGGAGCCCTTATTGCAAGGAGCTTTTTTTCATGACGTAGAATATTATCTTGTTGGTCTGAATTGGCAACAAAGAGTTTTTTCTCGGAGCCCTTAAACCAACCAAACAAACAAACAATACAGATCACATTTGAAACTCAATCTTCAAGTCGGCATTCCTTTCACACATGGAGTTTCCTGAGTAGAACAGAAAGACCTTGGCAATGTCTCTAGCTGTGGGCAAGGCCCTCAAAAAGCAGATGTCAAGAGGTGAGGAGTAGAGAAGCGGAGGGCTTATGGGAAGGTATGACCCACTGGCTGAGTAGACTGGGCAGCACTGTCCAGGACACCTGCTACCTAGGCTGTGCGCTCCAAGCTCTACAATTGTTCAGCCACCCAGCTTCCCCACAACTTTTAACTCAAGATTTTATACAGTCAGTAATAAGGGTTCCTTGAGAGCTCAATCCGCATCATGGAATGAAGTCCATTCACTGAAAATTACTAGGTATGAAGTAAACACACTACACAACAGTAGAAGACAATGACTGCCATAGGATTATACCTAGCAACAGCACTGCCCTTAGACCCTGGCAAGAAGGTCTTTAAAAGGTCCCTAAAGGGCCACATGCTTTAGAGGATCCCTCTCTGGCCATCCTGTAGCCATATTTCTAGCCCCATCCCCAACTCCCATAATGAGGAGTTCAAGAGACCAAGGGGTCTTGTCTACCTGGAACCCAAGCCCTTCCTTCTAGGTAATGATCCAAGTATCCAGGACCCTAGAATTCCCTGCTCAGATGATCCCAAACCTACATCCCTGACTTCCCTGACCTATACAGCCCTCTTACCCCTCATTCTTTTTCTCAAGAGCAGACTGTGTCAGCAGCATACATGCTGAGAGGCCCAAGGCGTGGCCAGCTGCCAGGGGGTGGGCAGTGGGGGGTGGCGGGGGCTGTTGACATGGGATTTGGACATATAGCAAA
The DNA here is from genome assembly GCF_011800145.1 of Mirounga leonina. NCBI lineage: Eukaryota > Metazoa > Chordata > Mammalia > Carnivora > Phocidae > Mirounga > Mirounga leonina. The sequence goes on from NW_023270268.1 coordinate 52,979,607, forward strand.
GGGGTGGGGAGAGGTCCACACACATACCCACAAGCCCCATGGTGCAGGGATGGAAAGAGAAGGGAGTCAGACTGCAGGCTGAGCACCAGTAAGCCAGCTCTTCCTGCACTATAGAACGCTAAATTTGAGCCTAATCTTCCGGGTAGTTTTGAAGGTATATTTGTTAAGCTAGGAGATATGTTAGATAACATCTATATTTAACAGTTTACCAGACTAATTGACAGCTTCTAAATATTTTAACATATGGTATGTGAGCTTTCATCTGCACTCCTGCCCTGGGGCCCACCAGTGGTAGAGAGTGGGAATGGCAGGGCAATCTCCACTGGAGCTTGGCAGATCTCCTGGTCTGGTGGACATCCTCTTTTTATAACATCACCTGGGTCTGTGCTACCTGGTGAGCAGCTTCCTGATCACACCTCAGTCCATCAGTTATATTGACACAGAGAATTCTCAATGTGTACATCTTTAGCTACTCAAAATCCATCTTTGAAAGAGGGACCTTTATCAGATGTGTTTTTAGTACTCTAATTATTTCACAAACCTGTGCAAACTCTAGGAATTGGGTCAGGAACATTAAATGAATAAATCTTGTCGGTCTTTCGTGTCCATCTCATCTCCTCTTTTGGACCCGTGGCTTTGTGCTGTTCTTAGCTACCCAACATCTCAGCTGTACAACAGTATTCCCACCCAAGCCGGCATTCCCATAAATCATCCTACACTCCCTTCCACCCATGACTCTGTTTCAGAGTCCCCTTTCTTCCCTGAATATGGTTTCTCCAGTTAAAAGCAAAGTAGCCTACAACAATTAATTCATACTAAGGTGTGAATGATTAATTGTCTCCTTACCACATCAAGTTCAATTGACTACTTCAAAAAATTCTAGTTAAACAAAATAATTTCAGCTGCCAGATGTTGATAGACAAATTTTAGAAAATTTTAGTAGGTAAGGATCTTTCCTTTTTCTTGGTAAAAAATTGTGTTAGCAAAAATTTATTGGTATTAATAAAATATTTTTTAAATTTTATAATTTATCTATTTATAATGAAGGCCAAAATAGTAAAATACCCTCACATAATAAATATCCCAATAAGAGAAAATAAACTAATTAAGGTTAATTTGTTATTTATTGGATCAATGACACTGGCGGGCAAAACAGGAGAAATTCACTTTCTCAATAGTGAACATTGCCCAAAGGATTCTATTGATGAACTATTTCCTCTGACTCCCAATTTAATTCTCAGAGTACGACTTTAGAATTTAGTAATTAAATTTGAATCATGACTGTCTCTACTCTTGAAGCCTGCATGAAGGTGATTTCAACCCAAGAGAGTTACTTTTAAATTTAGAGAAGGCTTGTTGGCAAACATGTTATAAGGGGGAAAAATTCCTCAAATGGGTTTATAATGTATCTAATACCCTGTCAAAGACAAAAGGAAGGAAATTGATTTCATGCTCCCAATTGCATATCAGGAGAGCACCCCAGATGCAAAAATCAGAGCCCCTTGGCAGCATAGTTTCACCTTAGACTTGTATAAAGAGGAGCAGACAAATCACAGGGAACATAACTTTCCAACTGGGATGCTTCTGTCATAAGAGGAGTTTCAGTCTGTCAGGAATAAGGAATGTTTCCTCTGTGTCTGGCTAGTTTGGGGGGTACAGAAGCTAATCACTTACGACACAAAGAATGGGGATTGGAAGGTCTGTGTCTGGCCTTGTCCTAGGACAAGGGGGTCGTCCATCCACCATATCCAAGTCATATGGAGAAGGGTGGTTCTTTGCAGTAAGCCATTTCCCAGAGCACAAAGGAGGTGGGGAGGACTTCTTAACCAGCACTGTTTTCAGAAGTATGGGGCTCAGGGAAAGTTCACCATTGTTCACCCACTTGCGAAAATGTGCACTTTCTTATGCATCTCTTCTCCCTCAGAGCAGCACTGCACTCACCACCTGCCCACCGGGCCCCAGTCTCGGCTCTCCTTCTCCAGCACACCAGGCACTCTTACTCCAGGGCCTTTGCACCTGCTGCTTCCTTTGCCTGCAGTGCTCCACCCCAGAGATACACAAACCCCCCTCTTTCAGATATTTTACTCAAATGCCTTCTGTCTCATGAGATCTTCCCTTCCACATTGCCCAGCTCCTGTCTTTGCTTTGTTTTTCTCCTTAGCATGTATATGCTTCACTTATCTGCCTACTTTATTATATGCCTTGCCCCTAGAATATAAATCCCATGAGGACAGGGATTTTTCACCACTGTATCACTAGCACCTGGCACGTAGTTGGCATACAATACATGTTTTTGAATAAATATGTTAAAATAATGTATGCATTGCTTCACCACATATTATTAAAGTTATGTATTACAATGATTAATACCTTTGGGGATTTTACACAGTAAAGCATGAACAGCACAACCTGGGAGAGATAGTATTCCCGGATTTCTTCTGAATGCTCAGTCTGAAAATAGATAATTTTAAATTTTATTTTTATTCTGTATGGTTGTAAGTAAAAATCCTAAAGCCAGTATAAAGCTACATATGTTCCAAATATCAACTTTCAGAATTTTGGCCCTGTAATTCACTGCTCTAACTTACCCGAAAGAAGGCGGAAAAGTACTATGTACAAGAAATGACTACTGATCCCCCAGTGTCTCCTAATCTGTAGGTGCCAAGTTTTAATCATATACCACACGTGGTCCAGGCACATGGGTATTAATCTCTCTGCAGCAAGTGAAGTTTGCACAATTTAATGAGAAATTGCTTTTTTTTCCCCCTTTCGCTCTCTTTTTTTGGTGGAGGAAGCAAGCATAGCATCATTTTTCTAAACTTACTATTATCTTGCAGAAGGTTTGGGTTCCCAGAAAAGGAAGAGGGGAAAAAAATCATTAATGAAAAAGAAGGAGAAATTAAATTCTAAGGGGCCATCTCTTTATTTTACTTTTTATTGTAAAACTGATATCATCACAAGTAATAGAATTTTTTAACAGCCTTTGGTGAGTCTATGGCCCTAATTAAGATTTGATTTCATTATTTCATATTTCCCTCTAGTTCCTGCTCACATACACATATAATTTTCCATATAGTTTCAATCATAGCATAGAGAAAATTTTGTATTTTTAGGGTTTTTTTCCTGCTTAATGATAGTCCATAAACATTACCCACATTATCTTAGTGTTTTCAAAATATCGTATTTTTATGCCTAAAGAATATTCCATTGACTTGCTGAGATACCACATTTACTGTTCAGGAGGAGTTTCCCTTCTTTCTGGGCTACTTCTCTCTTCTTTTCATTGGACTTGTCATCATTTGGACTTTAAAAAAATCTTCCAATTTAGTTACCTAACTTGGCATAACTTAGTGTTACCCAAACCAGGTTCCACAGACCTTTCCATGAGCTACTAATAGTTTATCTGTCCCAGAGGGGGTGGGGGGACAGTGAGAAGGGGATCCTGTCTGCAAATGTATGTGGAAAGCTCTATATTTAATATAACACATCTTGGAGTTTGAGCTTTATACTAGTAGCCTAAAGGCCCTGAGAGGTCTTTCAGAAAAGGCACTTTAAGTCAGCTTTCCCAAACTTTGATCACCAGAGATTAGAACTCTGCCTGGAGCACATTGTGAAAATCTGAGGGAGCATTTGCTTTCCTAGAACCTGGGGGAGAAACACTATTCTAATGGTTCTCTCCAACCAGAGGAGTCCTAGTCTAGGGACTTTTTCCATATCTTCCTTTCCTGCCCAAAAGCATCTCTAAACTCCCCCATTGATTTCATAGCTAGAATCCCCAAGGAAGCAAATGGAAGCCTACATTTTTTTAGTTTTGGACTAGAGGTAGTAACAGGGCAGGTGCTCAGGGACTGGAGGTCTGGTTTCTACTCCCAACTTTGTTAGTCTTTCTGTATGACTTTGGGCAAATCACCACTCCCTATGCCCTGCTGTTCACTCCTTCTATAAAGTGAGGGTCTGGACTAGATAGATTCTGGAAAGGTAAAGCTGAACCCAGTGCCTAAAGTCTGCATGAATGTCTGGGGAGATAAGGGGAAGGACAGAGAGTAGCCTGAGGTATTCTCATCTGAGTGTCTCATGGAGCCCAACCCCGGGACTTCCAAGAAGGAGATGTTGGAACTTTCACAGAGAAGCTTCCACACTAGCCTAAACCCTCTAGCAGAGCATACACATTATTCTCAATAGCCAGGGACATTGTCCATGGCCATGAGTCTTTTCTATTTCCTTTCCTATTTAATTTCCTCTGTTGTCTTGCTGTAAAACACTTTGAACAACTCACCTCACTTCTCTGAATCTGTACTTATCCTCTCTGAGGCTGTTTCCTCCTCTTTAAAATAAAAATAATACAACTTCTCAATGAGATAACATATTTAAAAGGATTAGTACAGAGTAAGCCCTCAATAAATAGTTTTCTCTCCTTCCCTTTTCCTTTCCCATGTTAGGTAAATACCAAGTGTCTAAAGAAGACAAATGCTAAGGTTTAGTAGTTGCTGCCAGAAAAGCCAGTTGAGCATGAAATGCCTCTCCAGGAAATGCCTCAGCTCCAGATAAGTAACATGAGAAAGCAGCTGGTGCATCTTGTGGGCTTGATTATTTAATGCCCATTTATACGTGGGTTACAATGATGTCAGTGAACTACAGAAAAGCAAGGGGCATCTAGGTGGCTTGGTCGGATGAGTGTCCCAACTCTTGGTTTCGGCTCAGGTCATGATCTCAGGGTCGTGAGATCAAGCCCCACATCAAGCACCATGTAGGGCTCCACACTCAGCTGGGAGTCTGCTTGAGACTCTCTCCCTCTCTCTCTGCCCCTCCTTCTGCTTACATGCACACATTCTCTCACTCTCTCTGTGTCTCAAATAAATAAATATTTAAAAAATAAAAAAGGAAATCAAGAAAAGTTTAAATGAATTTGTGATACATTAATAACAGAGGATGATTGGAGTATGCTAAATCTTTGACAATCTAGATTTTAGAGGGGAACTATGTACTTCTTCTAGACATCCCCCTAAGGATATTATCATAGAAAAATGACTGGACTGGATTCACCATCTGGTGACCTAAGCACAACAGACGAAGGATAGTATCTGAGCGTGTCTACTTGATCTGGGCACCTTGGCAGCTGGGGTAATTTCTACGAATGCACTCCCCATAAAATGTCCTTTGGGCTCAAATTTCACAACTAACATTCAAGCGACTGTTTTATTCGTATACTCCACTGATGCCTTCAGTTTAATATAGTGTTGACTGAAGTAGTTCCTTCCTCCATATTCTTGATATACTTTTAACTATAAAATGACAAAGAGGAAAGTAGACGTGAGAAATATGCAGTTATAATAATATTTCTCTAAGTTTGATCTTGCAGCAGAATTATCAAAGATGCTTGTTAAAATTCAGATTCCCAATAACAAGTATTAGCAAGGATGTGGAGGGGAAAAAAAACCCTTGTATACTTTTTTGTAAATATAAATTCGTGCAGCCACTATGGAAAACAGTATGGAAGTTCCTCAAAAAACTAAAAATAGAAATACCATATGGTATTTCTATACCATAGAAATAAACATAGAGCAGCATTGTTTACAATGACTGTATTTATTGCAGCATTATTTACAATAGCCGAGATATGTAAGTAACCTAAGTGTCCACTGATGGATGAATGGATAAAGAAGATGTGGTATATATAGATAAAACGAAATATTACTCAGCCATAAAAAATGAGATCTTACCAATTAAACAAGATGGATGGACGGACCTTAGGGTATTATGCTAAGTGAAATAAGTCAGACAGAGAAAGGCAAATACCATATGATTTCACTCATATGTGGAATCTAAAAAACAAAACAAAAGAATAAACAAACAAAAAGCAGAAACAGAATCATAATACAAAGAACAAACTGATAATTGCCAGAGGAAAGTGGGTGGGGGGTGGGCAAAATGGATGAAAGGGAGTAGGAGGTACAGGCTTCCAGTTATGGAATGAATAAATCATGGGCAGGAAAAGTACAGCATAGAGAATATAGTCAATGGTATTGTATAATATTAAATGGTGACAGATGGTAGCTACTTGTGATAGGCATAGCATAATGTATAAACTTGTCAAATCACCAGTTGTGATTCAACATTCAGGTTGTACACATGAAACTAAGGTAACATTGTGTGTTTGTTATGCCTGGATAAAAAAACCCTCAGATTCCCGAGCTCCCTATCACACCTATTGATTCAAAATTTCTGGAAGTGAGATTTAGGAATCTGCATTTTAAATAAGTTACCTGGATAATTCACATGAAAATTGAAGTTCAGACACTCACTCACGCTTGGGTCATTGCAACTGTCTCTTACTTGCTATCCTGACCTTGTGTTTTCCTTCCATCATTTTTGAAATAGTCCTCCTTGAGGTTCTAGATTTATCATATTATCCTTCAGTGAGGACCTAGCCTGGTTCCTTTAGATCACGTCATTATACTAGACCTGACCTTTAGTGGTGAAAGGCCTTCCTTCTGTTTTCCCAATGCTTCTTGCTGGCCTTGTCCCCAACTCATCCCATATGCACTTGTTCACTTGGACCGACATAAGATGCCTTCAGATGGTGCTCACTGGAGACCTGGAGGTTCCTAAGAGGACCATAGGGGCTACCACTAGGGGAAGGAAGGTGACAGATGGGCTCAAGGGCTTTCCATCTCCATTCCAATCAGAGTTCCATGTGCTTCCTCATAATATCATTTAAGGACAAGACCCCAGTGCGGGTAGAATAAATCTTTTCTAAAAAACTGTCCTAGACTCTGGAAAACAGTATGGATTTTCCTCAAAAAGTTGAAAATAAAGCTACCCTACATCCCAGTAATTGCATCACTGAGTATTTACCCCAAAGATATAAATGTAGTGATCCAAAGGGGCACCTGCACCCCAATGTTTATAGCAGCAATGTCCATAATAGCCAAACTATGGCAAGAGCCCAGATGTCCATCAACAGACGAATGGATAAAGAAGTTGTGGTATACACATACACACACACACAATGGACTATTACTCCTCCATCAAATATATATGAAATCATGCCATTTGCAATGACATGGATGCAACTAGAGTGTATTATGCTAAGTGAAATAAGTCAATCAGAGAAAGACAATTATATGATCTCACTGATATGTGGAATTAATAAACAAAACAGAGGATCATAGGGGAAGAGAGGAAAAAATGAAACATGACAAAACCAGAGAGGGAGACAAATCATAAGAGACCCTTAATCATAGGAAATAAACTGAGGGTTGCTGGAGGGGAGGGGGATGAAGGAATGGAGTGACTGGGTGATGGACATTAAGGAGGGCATGTAATGTAATGAGCACCGGGTATTATATAAGACTGATGAATAAAAAAAAAAAGTCTACATTTAGTATCTAAAACAAAACAAAACAACAACAAAAACTGTCCTAGATTAAATCTCGACATCTCTTTCCTGTCTGCAAACACTTTATTTCCTTTGTGTGAAATTCCTTCTCCTCTCACCCACTTTGAGGCTTCTTTGTCAACAATCCATGACCCATCCATCAAACTTCAAAACCTTGCTCAAGATGCAGTTGGGTCCTACTTACCCTGCCAACCTTGGGGTTTTTCTTATCATCCTGAACTCATGTGAACTCACTGCAAGTGGAGTCAGTTTCCTTCCCAACTTGTCAAATTATAACCATCTCAGCAATTTCCTTTATTCAACAAATTTTTATTGAGCCACCACTATGTAGCAGGACCTGTACCTGGCCCTGAAAATATAGTAGTGAACCAAAGAAACAAAAGTCCCTACTCCTTGTAGAGCTTACTTTTTTGTGCATATCCTTCCAAAAGAGATTATAAATTTCACAATAGGAACTTGGTCTCCTACTAGTTTTGCATCCTTAGTAAAAATAAAAAATTAAATTCATTATAGGAAACACGACAGACAATTCAGGACAAAGCTATTTCATGTCTTAATGTCAAAACCTAAAGTAAAGGATTTTTTTTCTGTTTTTTTCTTAAATTACGAATAATGGTTTCTTTATCTGTTTCCTGCCTATGTTTCAGATACTGTTTAGAATCAAAGACCCAAAATTGGGGGAGAAGGTGAGAGAAATTATAATTATTTACAATTCTTTAATTATGTAATCAATATGATGTACAATTTTTCTCACCCTTTCTTTTTTAAATAGGTCTACCACCCTTGTGAAAAGAGCTTATTTAAATTCCCAAACTTACCTAACCAATTTGCTTTAGTTGCAAAAACTACAAGGAACTCAAAACAGGGAAAATATTACTCATCAGTTTTCTTAATCCCTTCTGAAATCCGCAACACTTTTTTCTTGCCTCACAATAGATACAGTGAGCTTGAAATTTTATACTCACATAACTCAGGTATGACTTCTGATGCCCAGGAATGAGGAGCTAATTTATTCAGAGCAATTCTCCCACTGAACATTGCTAAAAATACTGAATAAAATATGCTTTCATCCTTATTAAAAACATCAATAGGCCAAAACATAGTAAGGCATTACCAAGCCAAAACCTAGAATAAACGAGAACACAGAAAAGTAGGCCAAGCACTAGAAGCTGCTTTTGTTCCAAGGCCATTTACCTATTTGGACTGTGAAACTGAGCTCTGGCTTCAATGGATTCCTGGGGAGAGAGGGATGGAAATCAAATCCCAAGGCCCACAAATGTGGAGAATGTACTAGATGAACCTCGTATTAAAGTGGAACACGAAGGGCCACACCAGAGGGAAGTCCATGGCCTCCCATCCCCCTCCCACGGAGAGTTGCTTTCACCTAGGACAGAGTAAAGTGGGAGGAAAAGAAAAAGGAAACTCCACCCTAAGAGGCTGTAGCCGTGGGAACATTTGAAGTCTGTGCAGCCCCAAATTTGTATCACTGCAAAAAATTTAGTTTAGAGTGGTATCAGACTGACAGTAATCCCAAGCCTTCTCCAAGGGGAAGATAATGTTGCCTTATTAATCCTCTGAGAATTCTCACTTATATTTTCTCAAGTGGTATGAGCAGCACAGCAGCAAAGGTTTAACCAAGTACACAAAGAAAAAAAACACCATGAGCAAGAAGCAGCAGGAAGAACAGATAGCAGAATCAGACATTCAGAAACTTCAGATGTTGAATTATGACATTCAGATTATTAAAAGGAAACACATTATATTTAAAGAAATTTTTAAAGTGAGAAAATGCCTGAAAGGAGTGATCTATAAAAATTATCAAAGCAGTTTATAAAAAGTCAGGTAGATCTCTAGAAATTAAAAATACAAGAATGAATATAAAAAAGATAAATGTCTTTATTTTTATAATTGAATTTAGCTCCTAGGCCCTTATTTCTGCCAATGGTGGAAATTTCAAATGTATTGATTAAAGGTAACTCAGTCACCTCCAGGTTACATTCAGTCTCTTTGGGTAAATATTCAGTAACTCAGTACTCAGTAACTCTGAACTAACATAAATTCCAGGGCTTTGCACATCTTAGGAGGGGGGTTGGTCTATGGGATCTGTCCTCTTCCGGATACTAGCCCCACTTTTTTCATTCTTTGACATTCATTAGCCTCTCTTCTCACTGTATCTGCTATAGAAGCACCCACACGCACTCTGCACTTCTTCTCCTAACTCTTGTTCATCCCAGTTACAAGGTCCCTTTAGGTCCACAGACCTGCACCTAGTCCTAGCCTGTGCCTTCTAGAAGACACGGAAAATTCCCAGCTGTTAGGCTACCTGTGGAGCCATATGATCTGCCTCAGGTCCTCTCTGCCCAAAACCTCACCTGGGAAGCTATATTTTCCCAGACAGGAAGTAGGGCCCAATTCCCCTTTACACTCAGATCTGTGAATTTCTCTGAGTGTTCTGTCTTTCACAATCCCATTGCCCTCCCTACCAAGACTCAAGCAAAATGAAGAAGTAAGCTCTCCTTTTCTCCCTCTTTGTCAAGCTTAACCTCCATCCCAGATTTGCTTCTGTCTCCTCTCTACAATGCAGAAAAATACTCTGTGTTTATTGAAGAATTCTTCCTGTTTTATGTTTGTTGTATCCAGTCTATGCTCTGAGGCCTCCATAATTTGTCTTGATATCCAAGCTTTTGGAATTAAACAAATAATAACATCGAAAATTTTTCTTATATCAAGAACTTTGCGCTCAGAGTCAAAAGCTCTGTCTTTGAAGGCGTTCTATGAAAACTCAAAGCTACAAGTATGACTGTGTTCTCACCAGCTTCTTTGTATTATCTCTTCTCTAAGTTGTGTGTTCTTCTCAGGCTTAGGGTAAAGGGGAATTACTAAAATAGAAAAATAGACCCAGTAACATTTCAAAATACTATTCTACTGCATCAACAACTTTTCTTATTCAGTCTCTACAAAAAGAAAGCATATTTAACAATGAACTTGGTATAACAAAATTACCATGTGGCAAATATGTGGGGGCCGTAGTATTTTATTATACAAGGATTTGGTCAGCCCATAGGTTTCAAGAGCAGGCCACTGGCAAATTATATTAAATTACCATACAGTTCTCAAAGGTCAAAACTAGTGTTATTGACATAACTGAAGATTTGGACAAAAATTTATATTTACTTTCACAGATAGCTATGGAGATAGAATCAATTTTTCTAAATCTTGAAATTGAGTGCTATGCTGTTACCAAGATTATATCACCCCTAAATGTTAATAGGGAGGGATTTTTTCCTTAATAAGAATTGCTGCCATAAATTGGCAGTTCAAAAATAACTCATTACCTAAAAATATGACAATATTTAACATTATTAAAAAGTTTGGGTTTCGTTGAAGCAGAAGCAGTTCACTCACACAAAAAAATGCACATTCTAAGATCTTTCTTTCCTTCAAGGATAAAAAAATATATATAAAGAGAGAGTAGATGAAATCTGCCAACTTTATATTTGGAAAGAAATTCGGAGATGATTTTCCAGCCAGCCATCTTCGGTGTAGACCAAGTAGATAAAGTTATCAGAAAGGATTAATTTGGTCCCAATCTATATGTAATTGAGCTGCCACGTTTGGTACACTGGCTATTAAAGTTTTAGACTAGAGCGTACAGCGCCTCTTTCAGTTAGGATTGAAATTTCAAGACTAACTAGAGAAAGCTTTAAGAATACATGAGGCTCTGAGAAACAAACTGAGGGTTCTAGAGGGGAGGGGGTGGGAGGATGGGTTAGCCTGGTGATGGGTATTAAAGAGGGCACGTACTGAATGGAGCACTGGGTGTTATACGCAAACAATGAATCATGGAACACTACATCAAAAACTAATGATGTAATGTATGGTGATTAACATAACATAATAAAATTTTTTTAAAAAGAATACATGAGATATCCATGACTTTGCATATTCTTGATTGTGATTATAGATAGACCCCACATGAATCCCATGGAATCAGCATCTATTCTGTACTTCTGCATTTAAAGCAAACGACAAAATCCTCCAATTTTCAGAAATATAGGTATGCAGAAATTTAGAGCTGAAATTTATAAAAACTATAGGAACTTCCCATTTTTAAAAATATTTCAGTTAATAAGTTTTGAAAATTGTTTCCAAAAAGTGGATTCATCCATTATTAAGTCATTTACAGAATGTTAGAGCTCAGGGTACATGTGTCATGAAGATCAGTGCCATGGTTTCCACAGCAACTACAGCTTTGTCTCGCTTGAATCCTCACTTTGTGCTTTATTCAGCCTGTGCTAGTAAATTCAGGCCCATGGCCATGGTGAGTACAAGTAGGTGAATATAGGTGCACACACACAACTGTGTGTGGTTAGGATCTTTTCTATAAGAACTAGGTTTTCCTTTTTATCATGTGATGATATACTTAACCTTCAAGCTTGATATCAACAGATCCTTTTGCAGGACTTTCGACTCCCAGACATTGTACTAAAATATTTTCATAATGAAAATTATGACCAACTGCATGTTAAAAAAAAAAATCAAATGATCTCATGTTGGAATAACCTGAATCCCCTAAGTTTATGACTGAGCAGCAGTCCTGTCACTATTTCAAGAGAGAAATGTCTCCTCTTGAGCCTACTGCTAATTCCAGAAACCAGGCTAATAGAATAAGGGGATATTTCAGTTCAATTTGCCTTGAAACCAGGTATCTGGGGTTCACACAGCAGTACTTCCATCCCTTCCAACTGAGCTTCTCAATTGCTTTGTGATTCTTGATAGATTCGTTGATTGTGCCCAATGTGCCCATCACACCAGGTCCCAGTGCTTGACTGATTGCTGTATAGTGCAATTAACAGGCCGTCAAGTTATTTAGAAGATTTGTCCCACCATGAAAGACAAGCTCCATCATGACTACTCTAAAGCTTCTTGCTCCACTGTTTTCCATGGCAAGATTTCCTCCTAAATGAAATCTCTGTTTGTATCTTTGGTGTTCATTTATCAATACATCCAACAAATATTTATAGAGTTCCTGCTCTCTGGAAGGGGCTGTGCTGGGCACTGGAGGCCCTATGCTGACCCTGTAACTGAACACCTTGAATGGGGTCTAATAAGGACCCATTGCATGGTGAACAGTATTAGAGAAATGTTCCCACTCTTAGGCCATCCTCAGCTACCAAACCCTTATACTGGCCTCAAAATGGCCACTACCATGTTTTCTTCTTTCATCATAGGCTTTCATCTCATATTCCAAGGTCTTGTCCTACAACTGACCCTTGTTCCAGAGTCCTCGTTCCTCCCTGTTTTCCTAGTTCATTCCCATTACCAAAGAAATTTCCACTTGATCCCCACTCTCACCTCAATCTAGCTTCCAGCTTCCCATTCCTAGAATTGCCCAGCTGCTCTATCTCATACCTAGTTTCATTTTTCTTCTACCTTTATCCTTCTTCTCACTGGAGTTTTGAAGTGTTCAAGAGACAGGGAGACCCAAGGCACCATGGGGCTTTTGTCTCTGAACAGTTCAGGGCCTGATGGCATTGGAGGAATCAGGGATTCAGATTTGAGCCTCCTTGGCTACATTCTGGTTAAATAAGCTTTGTGGTAATGGTATGAGGATCTAGCCACTTTTGTCCTATTGCTTCTCTTGGTAAATGTCTCTATGTTCCATACAACACATTACTTCTTTATCCGCCCCCACTCCCCAACCAGACTGAACTTTCAGTGAGGAGACCACTATTCATACATTCACCTGAAACAGAATCTCACTAACTCTTCCTTATTCTCTCCATCACCAAGCCCTATGGGTTTATCTTCACTGCCAGTGCATCATTTAGGTTCTTAACACTTTGGGCCTGAATTATTACCCTCTCCCTCCCCCCAAATAATTAGTCAAATCTACCACCACCCATCACCACTTTCACCCATCAAATTCATCCCTCTAAATGCAGCCATGGTATTTTTTCCCAAAATATATGTCACTTCCTGGCCTGAATCCCCATAACTTTCAGAATAACATTCAAACTCCTCGGCTTAGGACACATGGTTCATTATTAGGTCCTGCCTACATTCACAGCTTCCTTTTCCAGCAAACTACCATCCACCCATGCTCTCTTTATTCCACTCATATAGGACCGTGTGTAGCTCCTATAACTTCTGCTTCTGATTCACCCCTCCACTATTTCACAAGTGCTGACTGTTGCCTCTACCTGGGATACCCTTCATCCTGTTGTAGGGGAGGAAAAAATAACTTCACTTCCATCTTTCTAACTTCTTCTATACAGGCCCCTGTAACAAAAGACAGATTAACAAGAGAAAAACAAACAAAGTTGATTAAGATGTAAACCTCATGTATACATGGGAGATACTAAGGGAAAAATGAGTAACTCTCACAGAGGGAGCTTAAATACCATCTTGAGCTTAAAAAAGAAAAGAAAAGGAAAAGAAAAATGTGTGGAGAGGCTATTGTGGAGAGGTGAGCATGAAAAGTGGAGTTTGCTATGGAGATTTCAGTTCTCTTAAATCTCCATTGATGAGAGTTTCTAGTGATTTAAAGTTATCCTTCTCTGAGAGAGACAGAGAGAGAGACAAAAAAAGGAGGAAGATATATTTTTTTTTCCTTACATAAGGGCAACTTTTACTATTTTCAAAGCATCTCCTATGTCTGCTGTTTCTCAAAATAATCCTAATGCCTACAAGGCACATTTTGGGGTGGCATATTTTGCTACCCTTCACCATGAAGAGTCAAATTAAATCATATTAATCTTATTGGCACTTCAAACTCAATTTACCATGTGTTGTGCACTGTACAAAGAGCAGTATATGTGTTCCTTGAGCCCAGCTCCAATTTAGATGTCCCTCAGTTTCTATAGCATTCTGTGGTTACCTCTATTAGAGCACCTATCATAGATAACATATTTATTTTCTAAGTCTCATTCATTTATTCAACTTTTATTTACTATGTCATACAATAGTAGAAAACTTAGACAAGTTTTCTACTCTCCAGTCTTACTGTCTACCAAGGAAGAAAGATAATTGAGGAATAGCAATAAAGTGAGTATCAGCGGAGGGAAAGAAGGTTCTGTGGGTAATGGGGGTTCTTAACACTACCTAATCAGGAAAGGCTTCCCCAGAGAGCTATCCTTTAGTGGAGGCTGAAGCATATTCTAGGAAAAGGAAGGCCCATTGCAGGCCTAGAAGTGAGAGAGCACATGCAAGGGTCCTCTTTTCAGGTAACTAAAAGAAGTTCGTTACAAATGGAGACAGGCAAGGGGCTGGCAAGACACCAAGATGAAGAGGTGATGGAGGCTCTGGCTGGTGGAGGGCTCAGGAAACTTTATTTAAGGAATTTGGATTTTTATCCCCCAATAATAGGAAGGTGATTAAAAGATGATAAGAAGGGAATGACATGATCAGACTTGCCTTTTAGAATGATCACTGTGGGAAGCTCCCTTCTACTTGCTAGTTGGGATGCTGTCTGATTTGTGCATCATTTCTTAGAGCCAATTAGAGCTTTAAAAAAAAAATAATTACTGTGGCTGCCTGTGAAAATGGAGTGTTTGGGGGGCAGGGAGAAGCTAGATACAGGGGCACTAATTAGGACACTGTTCAATCCAGGTGAGAGATGATAGTGGACTAGATAGTACCAGTAGGAATGAAGAAATGTGGACAAATTTTAAAGCTGCTTAGGAGGTAGAGCTGGTAGAATGTATTGGCATATTAGAAAAAAGACACAAGGAAGAGGGAGTCAAGGATAATCCCAGATTTCTGGATTTAGATGATTATGGGTGCCATGCCTGTAATTGGGAGTGTTTGGATGGAGAGACAGTTTTTGGTTTTGTTTTTTTTTACAGATTTTATTTATTTATTTGACAGAGAGAGACACAGCGAGAGAGGGAACACAAGCAGGGGGAGTGGGAGAGAGAGAAGCAGGCTTCCCACAGAGCAGGGAGCCCAATGTGGGGCTCGATCCGAGGACCCTGGGATCATGACCTGAGCCAAAGACAGACGCTTAACGACTGAGCAACCCTGGAAGGACAGCTTTAAGAGAAAGAAGATAAACTCAGTTTCAAGCTTGTTGATTTTGAGGTATCTTTAAAATAAACAAGTAGAGTTGTCCAGGAGGTATTTGCATACACATGGATCTAGGGATCAGAGTAAAAGATGGAGACAAGTCTGGAAACGGAGATTTGAAAGTCATTAGCACATATATAGATTATAATTAAGGCCAAGAGGATGGATATGATCCCATAGATGGTAGTAGGTCTAACAAGGCAAGAGTCATACATTATTTACCTCTGTATCTGCAGGGTCTAATATTAACTATGTCTGGAACAGAGTAGGTACTTCGATAATTTTATTGGACAAATAAATGAACAGTGTGAAATACAATCCAGCCTACTTTGAAAAACTGCCTAAATATAAAATATTAAAGATAAAAATTGTTATGGTATTGGTATGCATCAACCAAGTTTTTAGAAAAGCATTATTGGAATGGAAAATCTAAAAAAAAAAAGTTGGATAGGGCATCTGGGTGGCGCAGTCGTTAAGCATCCGCCTTTGGCTCAGGTCATGGTCCCAGGGTCCTGGGATCGAGCCCCGCATCAGGGTCCCTGCTCTGCGGAAGGTCTGCTTCTCCCCCTCCCACTCCCCTTGCTTGTGTTCCCTCTCTTGCTGTGTCTCTCTCTGTCAGTTAAATAAATAAAATCTTAAAAAAAAAAAAGTTGGATAGAATAATAACTACTTTGAAGACAATGAAATGCATTGCATTTGTACAAATTAAGGCATAGTTACAGTCCAAAAATTACCAAAGCAGATTGCAAATGCTATTTTATTATCATCATTTGTACGGTGTCTGTGACAGTGCAATTAAAATTTGATAATCATATTTGTCTATGCATAATAATTAGCAAGAGACAAAGAGATTAAAGGGATAGTTAAAGAGAAACAAAAAACGAGCAACCTTTAAACTGAACATTTGGCACCAGGGGATCCTGCTTTCAGCAATAGGCTGTTATGGTGGCTTGCTTTCCATTTTCCACTTGTTCCTCTCACAGAGCTTAAATGTGGGGGTACAACAAAACTCCTCTCGTGTATTATCATGGTAATTTTGTAATTATTTTCAAAGGGAAGTCTTTGAATCTTTCTGTTCTTTTATTGAACATAACATTTAAATGTAGGAATACATTCTCCAGAACCAAACAGTGCCTGCCAGGAGTGGTAATGGATATCAGCTCAACTACTCAAAGAATATGCCCCTACTACTCTTTACGTGTATCTCTTTTTTCCGCTTGATTCTTTCATTTCATTGGAAAACATAGGAAATACACCTCAGAGATTTTTTTCCCCCAATTTTTGCATCATCTCAGTAGTTAGTACAAAGCCAGAAGATAATGAAGTGAGTCATTATCAAGTGAGTGAATTGAGGAGGAAAACAAGCTGGCCAAAGTCAGACATGGGTTCACATTAAAATGTGTACCTGCTCAGTAGGTAGAGGAACTTAAATAAGATCATTCCATCTCTCTGGGCCTCAGTTGTCTCATCTGTAAAGTGAGGGATTGGATTTGGTTACCTCTGAGATCTCCAGCTGTATAATTTTATTTTATTTTTTTTAAGATTTTATTTATTTGACAGAGAGACACAGCGAGAGAGGGAACACAAGCAGGGAGAGTGGGAGAGGGAGAAGCAGGCTTCCCGCCGAGCAGAGAGCCCGACGCGGGGCTTGATCCCAGGACTCTGGGATCATGACCTGAGCCGAAGGCAGATGCTTAATGACTGAGCCACCCAGGCGCCCCCAAGCTGTATAATTTATTATTCTATCCTCAGGAACACTATATTACTTTAAACTATGTAGATTTTATTAAACTTGACTTTGTTTCATTATTTTATTGTATCTGTTCTCTATTAAATACTAATTTTTGACATCCTAACTATGTCTCCATGCCCCGTGGAACTAAAGGGCTAGAAACCTAGCATGAATATGGGAATATGATAACACTAAAAACAATGCTTCCAATCTTTGGGTGTTTACTATGGGGCAGGCATAAGCCTAGGCATTTCCTGTTATTTCATTTGATCTTCACAACATAACCCTATATAGCAAATATTAACATCTCCATTTGATAGAAGATGAAACTTGACAGCCAAAAAGTGCTCTACCTTGATTTCAACCCCAGGTTTGCCTGCCTCCAGAGGCTGTGCTCTTAACCACTCTGTTATGTCTGGATTTCTGGCTAGGTTCCACTCTGAGGGTTGGCATCAACCCCAAAGAAGCAGGTAGCACTAATTGAGGAGGGTTTAATGGAGCCATCAGGGTGTTTAATCACAAAAATTCAGACTTGAGAGGTAAACGAGGAAGGCAGAACCAAAGTTGTGCTGGAGTGCTGTTCACATTGTGATGGTAAGACTGCATGAAGTATCACATCCAAGGGGAGAGACAAGATTGGACGCCGGAAAATGAACAGTGACAATGGTAGCCAATAGGATCTTAGCAGAATTCTCTCCAGGTCTTCTTCATTAAGGCCAGATATGACAGGATTATGTGGAAATTCTCCTTCAAAGAGTATCTAGTGGTGGCAGAAAGAACTAGAGTGAAAATATCTATAAAATAATGGAAATGGATCCCCGGAAACTGGTGGCAAGTAGTTTGTGCTGCAGCTTCTCTCAATGGTTCGTGAAAGGCACACTAGAGAGGCTTTCCAAATTGGTCAAAGAAGGAAAGGAGAGGTGGATAAAGTGTACTAGGCAGAGATCTCATGTGCCTGCTCTGTACAGCTAGTAAATAAAACAAGTACTGTTGGTCCGGTGTTCTGTAATGCCAGGCCATCTCATTTCACATGGTAAAGACCTCAGAGGTAACCACGCCCACTCTTCAGAAAGTTTTCAATCTTAACAAAAGATGATATTGAAACATCAGAAGAAAGTGGGTTGCATTCATCAGGAAGATGCAATTGGCTCTTACAAAGTATTCTCTCTTAAAAAAATGAATGTGAATCTAATCAAAACACTATATTAATTAATAAATAGAAAATAGAGGGGACTAGAGAAAAAAATGATATCACAAGAAAGTAATCAGTCAAATCCTGAATATAGAATATTTTATAGGACAAGTGATCCTGTTTCTTCAACCACAAATGATTCAGTTTCTCCAACAAATTAAAGGCATGAAATAAGGAGAAATGGATTATGTATATATTTTTTAAGATTTTACTTATTTATTTGACAGAGAGAAACACAGCGAGAGAGGGAACACAAGCAAGGGGAGTGGGACAGGGAGAAGCAGGCTCCCCTCTGAGCAGGGAGCCCAATGCGGGGCTTGATTCAAAGACCCTGGGATCATGACATAAGCTGAAGGCAGATGTTTAAGGACTGAGCCACCCAGGCACCCCAGGGGAAATGGATTATAGAATAAAATATACTTTATAGATACTGATTTTAAAAGAAGTCATTGATGTAATAATACAACATCTGGTCATTTCAAGTAAATAATTGAACAAGAGAGGTGTATGCTTGTGGGTGTCCATTGCTCTATTGTTTGTAATTGTGGAAATACTAGGCATCCATTGAAAAAGATACAGTATTGAGACAGAAGAGTAAATTAAAAGTGAGAAAAAAAGCAGGGTGAGAAAAAAAGCAGGGTTTTTTTTGGTATATATATTATGGTATAATATGGTATGGTAATCAGAAAACCTAGATTTTAGTGTAAGGCTACTTTCTGCTGTTAAACCTTGAGTAAATTAATCTCTCTGAGACTCAATTTCCTCATTTAAAATGAGAATGATTAGAGTTCCTATCTCATAGAAACAGAGGTATCTCATGGAGATCTGTAAGAATTAAATATAGTAATGTTAAGCATAAGACCTGGCAGAGTAAACATTTGATATATCCCTCTACAATATAAACAGACTTTCTTGAGTGGTTATGGCTATCTAGAGAAGAAATTGTAGATTTTCCCCCTTTTTAATTTTAGATAAACTTTCATTGTCACTAAACTATAAAATTTTTGTCATTTTCATTGTGAGAGTATATGTGTATATCCTTTTTAAAAAAACATGAACAAACATAATTTTTTAAAGCAGTTGTAGGTACATAGCAAAACTGAGTGGAGGGTGGAGTTCCCATATCCCTCCTGGCCCCACACGCGTGCAGCCTTCCCCACTACCAGCCATGTATTCTCTGAACCGTGAGTGTTTGGGGTGTGATTTTAAATGTTCATATGAATGGTATTTTTAACTGATAATTTGATATTTAATTGTTCTATCACTAGAGAAAATGGTCTGTGAGATCTCCATTCTATAAGAATTTATATTTAAACTTCTAGGGGCACCTGGGTGGTTCAGTCCTTAAGCATCTGCCTTCGACTCAGGTCATGATCCCAGGGTCCTGGGATCAAGCCCTGTATCAGGCTCCCTGTTCAGCGAGAAGCCTGCTTCTCCTTCTTCCACTCCCCCTGCTTGTGTTTCCTCTCTCACTGTGTCTCTCTCTCTCTCTCTGTCAAATAAATAAATAAAATCTTTAAAAATAAATAAATAAATAAACTTCTATTTTCCTATGTAATCTAATACATGGTAAATATTTAAAAAGAGGCATATTTTCTACATGCAGGGTTCTAGATATTTTCTATGTGATCTGTCATTTTTTAAATTTATTTTTTAAATTCAAGTATAATTAACAGTGTCACCATTTTCATATATATATATTTAAAAATTGGTGATTATGATTGTGGATTTGTCCATTTTTATTGTAATTTGTCTTGTATTCTCAGGGCTTTGTAGTGGTCGTTTTAATCCTCATTGATCTTCTTTGCCTTCTAGTCTATTTCCTTATGTAAACTGTTTACATATGGTAGCATAGGAAAAAGGGTAATGGGGAGATTAGAAAGACTTCAAGCAGTATGAAAGTCAGAATGGTGTGGTGGTTACTAGTTCTGAAGCTTATCATGTCTCAACCTAAACTTCCTCATCTGTAAGATGTGGCTGATGACAATAATAGTACCTACTCCAATCCAAATCCACACCTTGAGGTGCCTTGGGGTAAACATTGGGGCCATTGCAAAAATCCCGACTAATTTCCTGTCTTAATTGGGAAATAAATCAATGTTGACTTTGAATAATATATGGGCTTGAGAGAGTTTACCTACTTGTAGTAATAAAAAACAAATTATAAAAATTATTTCCCTAGGGGTTCCTAGCTGACTCAGTTGGTAGAGCATGTGACTCTTGATCTCGTGGTTGTAAGTTTGAGCCCCATGTTGGGTGTAGAGATTACTTTAAAAAAATAAAATCTTTGGGGCATCTGGGTGGCTCATTTGGTTAAGCATCCAACTCTTGATTGCCGCTCAGGTCATGATCCCAGGGTCATGAGGTTGAGCCTCATATTGGGCCCCGTGCTGTGCGTGGAAACTGCTTGGGATTCTCTCTATCCCTCTCCCTCTACTCTCTCTCTCTCTCCCCCATCTCAATAAATAAATAAACAAACAAACAAACAAACAAACAAATAAAATCTTTAAAAAAGAAAAAAAATTTCCCTAGCTAAGCTGAAATCCCCAGTGGTCATTATAGTATGACCGGTCAGTGTTCCTGAATCATGGGTTCATCACCCCAGTTTTCAGAGGCACTAGAGGAGCTTTCCTCAGTTCTCACTTTATGAGTAAATTCTGACTAAACTAAAATACTTTTTAATTCAGTCATAATATTTCTAATATCTCAAGAAATTAATAGTAGTCAAGATAATAAAGGGATTTTACTTATAATACCTGGTCCTATCACTATCTTCTATAAGTTATTTTAGACACTCTGTCCATCTCTTTTTTCACAAAAGTACATAAAGCCAAACCTAATCTTCTCTTGACAAAATACAAAGAAAGAAGTAAGCTTTAAAGTCTGCAAATAGCTAAAAGGAAAATTCTGCGTGGAATGGACATGGTTTATAATGAATATTTAACTTTTTTTTTTAAGATTTTATTTATTTATTTGACAGAGAGAGAGACAGCGAGAGAGGGAACACAAGCAGGGGGAGTGGGAGAGGGAGAAGCAGGCTTCCTGCTGATCAGGGAGCCTGATGTGGGGCTCAATCCCAGGACCCTGGGATCATGACCTAAGCTGAAGGCAGATGCTTAACGACTGAGCCACCCAGGCACCCCTGAATGTTTAACTTTTAAAGTGTCTAGATTTAATAAGTTTGTCCAGCTGTGAAAAAGTACCCTACTCTGGCCCTCATTTATCCAGAGCTCAGTTCGGTTTAATAACAAATATTTGGACCTCTACTATGTGCCAGGCACTGTTCTAGACTTTTGGGGAAACCAAAATGGGTGAGATATGGTCCATGGTAAAGGGAATCCTAGCCTGTTTAATAAACAAACAAAGCAAGAATTAACACAGTTTTATACTAGAGGTTGACCACAGGTAGCCTACAGACATTTGGCTCACATGGCATTTTAACATTTAATTGAGATATTTTATTTTTTATTTTTTTATTATGGTCAGTTAGCCACTGTATAGTACATCATTAGTTAAACCTACACATTTATAACGCTTTGAGATCTTTTCAGCAGATAACCTATAAGCATTGTACCTGGGTAAAGAAAGCAATATTTGCTGTTAAGCAGAGGACATTTGTAAAGTTATTACCCATACAGTCATGCCCTAACTTCAAATGTTTGGTACAGAGCTCTCTACATCTGAAAAAGTCACCCACCAAAAGCAAGAAGCTAAACTGAATTCTGGAAGGAAAAAATGCACTCTGAAAATAAATTGCCTGGATTCCTCCTAGCAGGTGAATTTAGAACCTGATGTTAGTTTCTGATTGGAAATTTCAGAATGAGTACAGCATTTGAAGCCGAAAGTGCAATTGCATTCTTGCACTTAATTTTCTAAGGTTCAGCTATACAAACTTTATTATACATGGTTTACACATTTCAAAACTTTAAAAATGCATTTTCTATATATATTTCATATTTTCATTAAAAGGATTATTTTCAAAACCAAAGTGTAGCAAGAGTTTGTGATGACCTTTTGAAACAAGTAGACTAATCAGTTAAAAGCAGTCAATGATTTAATTTTTCTTGCATTTCTATTTATAGAAATGACAATTCTTCCTTAAACAATGACCAGTATAATTGACAGAGTATATGCATTTATTCTTTCTCTGTTTGCCATTCTCTGAGTACTGAAGCATAAAGGAAGAGGCTATTATTTGGGACCTTGAGCTGAATTTATAACTCTGATCTTAATTCAGTCAGTGATCAGAATCCAGTGTAGTACCTTTCTGCTTGGCCTGGAGCAGCAAAAGAGGATCAGCCAAAAAGAATCAAGTGAATGAAGAACTTGAGCTGCAGTATCAAGTAGAGTTCCAGGGTGAATGAAAAACCTTAGTCTCTTAACCATTTACATTCAAGGAAAGTGTTCTCTTTTTTCTTTCTTTTTTTTTTTTTTTTAAGATTTTATTTATTTGACAGAGAGACACACAGCGAGAGAGGGAACACAAACAGGGGGAGTGGGAGAGGGAGAAGCAGGCTTCCCGTGGAGCAGGGAGCCCGATACGGGGCTCGATCTCAGGACCCGCAGACGCTTAACGACTGAGCCACCCAGGTGCCCCTAAAGGAAAGTGTTTTCAAATTTTCTTCTGTAAATGTTCTCTTTCCAAAATCATTTCTCCCTTATTAACCTAAGAACACATGGTAGAGGAAAAGTTGAATTAAAGCTTGACAGTAAGTGATGTTTGCGAGTAGCTTAGGATGAATTCTGCCTAAGATTTGTAGCTGACCCACCATAGAGATATGGGTAAAATGTGCCACAAAAACCCTGAGGATTGACGTAGAGATCCCACAGCAAGGCCTACCACCATATTTTACAGAAATTGGACACCCAGGCAATACCGGAGCCAACCGCCACCTCTCTACTTTCCAGTGCCCTGAAACACTTCTGAGGCACCAGTGTCTCTCAGCATAATGTAGGTCATCCATACCAGCAAGTATTTGAATGGTTTCCACTTGCACAGTCAAGCTTTTACTCTCAAGAAAGAAGGAACACAGGAATTCAGAGAACTTGAGTTTTTTCTTGTGTGTTAAACTATATTTGGACAAAAGCCATTCTATTTGACCTACTTGACCGGGTACTGTGTCACTCTCCAAACATAGTCTTGCTTCTCTTGCCTCTGTGTTTTTCATGTTCTAAAGTGTCCCTTCCACATTTCCTTACTTTCTTAAGTTCCCACTCATCTGTGAAAGTAAAGCCCAAGTTTCCCCTCCTCTGGAAAGTCCTCCATCATGCCCTGTCAAGACCTTCTTTGTCTACATTAAATAACCTTAAATATACTTTAAAGTAATTATTGTGTTATCTGTTTAACCGTCTACTGCAGATGAGTGCAGGTGACATGTCTTTCCTGTATTTAGTGCCACATGTTGAGCTGGGGCTCAGAAAACATGTCGAATGAACAACTAAATAAATGAATATATCCATATCCATAAAACCCCACTAGAATGTTAGTTAGTTCACTAGAACAGACACTGTCTTATTTATGACCAACCAGTATATTGATTCCTATGATTCCCAGGTACCCCTCTTTCTTTAAATAACAGAAATGGAAAAAGCAAACTTCCTGGCACCCAGTAGTAACTTAATAAATATTTCTTGAATGAAAGAACATTTTTAAGTGAAAGACTGTATTTTTTTTGTATTAGGCAATTCTATTGGAAATTAAAATAGGATTTCTTTTACAGAAAATAATCTGTTTCTTCAACACCAAGAGGACCTCCATTTAAAAGTATTTGGATCCTAGTCTCAAAGCCAAAAGAATAAATGGCACAAGTGCAGATAGGGCTTAGTAGCAATACAATTGTAGCAAGATAACATCTTTAAAAATTAATTTATTGCTTTTCTTTTCTCAGCTTCCTTTTATGTGACCACAGTGTCTCAAAGAAAGTAGAATGATTAGATTGAGAATAAAAGAGAAGAATGGTACATGTTCAGCTTTGCAACTCTGAGGCAGACTTGAAAATCAAAGGACTATCTTGAGGGAGCCCAGAGATCATGACATCAAAATAGAAAGAGATTAGCTGAAGGGCCAAGCCACCAACCCCCGCCCCTCCTAAGGAGGTCCTAAGGATGACCAACAGATATAGAGATAGGACAGCTCTTAAGGTCAGGAAACGAAAGAGACCATGACCTGACCTGGGGTACCCGTGAAGTACAACAGGAAGAGGCTTGATGGATGTGAGGATGGTCACCATCAGAAGACTGCCCACCATTGTTGGAGTCTAGTATCAGGAGGAAGCTGAGATCACTAATCATAACTTTAAAGACCGTTGCATGAGGCATAGACAGAAGAGATACTTTGCTGTTCCCTCTATCAACAGGTGTCTTCATGCCACCTGTGGTTTGTCCAGCCTAAGAACATTCACTTGCACCCCAAGACTTTTCTGAATTCCATCTACACTGTCCGATGTAAATAAGTCCCATTTTTTGATTGTTCAAGATATCCATGAGCCTCCTACACATCCTTTAAATAGGTGCATGAGAGAATCCTTGGCTTCTAGTGAGGCAAGGGGAATAGAATGGCATGGAAGAGAGAGGCCCAGCACAGGTACTTGGGAAACACTAGATAGTGATTAAATAATTACCTCCATTACACATATTTTAAATGGAATTGAGGTTTCCTTTGCAGTCTATATCAGTCAGAGATGAGATTCAATTAGCATAATCTTAGTTTAAATCTGGTCAGAACATATCTAAAGTTCAGATCTCTGTCCTGAATACTGAGCATGAGAAACACATTCAGAAGAATGTGGACAGGATGATTATATGAGAATAGTCTAAGGTCCTGTATACATGCAGCCTGAAGAAGAGAAGACTTGGGTGAAGGTTTCTTTTTGGGGGGCAGGGTGGAGGGGAAGGAGGTGGATAGAGCTGGAACTCATTAGTATGCTCTCCTGAACAATGGCTGGCTCTAGTAGTCAAAGTGGTCCAAAGATGGTTCAAGAACAGTTGGTTGACCACTTGATTACAATAATGCCACAGGACTTCTGATGGATGAGTGGGATAGTTAGCAGCTGGGATGACTTCTGACTCTGAGGATCTATAATTCTATGAAATGAAGATAAAAGGATTCATTCAACCAACTAACATTTATTGATCACTCACCATATGTCAGCCATTGTGCTATAAGTGCTAAAGATGTAATGGAGCAAAATGGCCTCTTTCATGCAGCTTACAGTCTAGAGGAGAGAATATAGACATTGATCAAAAAAAATCACACAAACAAATATAAATTTCAAAGGTGACAACTGTTACAGTGAGAAATCCACATTGCTATGATAGTGTTCATGAGGGCTATACCTGGGCAGGAAGATGGGGATAGCTCCCTGAAGATATGACTCTTAATCAGAAATTGAGAATGTGTAAGAGCTATCCAGGGAAAGAAGGAAGGGAAGAGCAATCAAGATCATTGGAAGGCGCAGCCCCGTCTTTCCATTTCCAGGTGGAAAACAATATAACTCATTGAGAGGCAATATGACACAATATTAAAAGATAGACTTGAATTCCATATCCTTCACTTATGAGTTGTGTGTCCTTGGGCAAATTATTTAGGATCTCTGAACTTAAGGTTTCCTACCTGTCAAATTAGGAAAACATCTACCTCACAAGGTTGTTGGCTAAGATAAATAAAATAATGAATATAAAATGCTCAGCCCATGCCTAATACATAGTGTTTATTAAACGTTGACTATAATCCATAAATAGACATGACATGACAATGACAATTTATTCATGGAAGGCAGAACATAAGCCTTTTAAACTGCAAACTAGTAGATTCTGGGTTTGAGTAACCCAGCAGTAAGACTGGGAGCACCATTAATGAATGGTAGGGAGTATGAACTGTGGTCCACAAACTTTAAAAGAAATCCCATGATTCTCCATTTTGCTTTGAATCTAATTAAACCTTACCCTTACCTAGATCAAGAATTTTTTTTTAGATCAAAGAACTGTGCCAGATCAAGGAATTCAATCTCAAATTCTAATCTTCAGTCCATCGCAGTCATTTGATCAATTCACTATCCAAGATAACTTCACCCCTTGAAGGCAGGCAAATAAACTAGCCAAAGTCTTTGTCCATTTCCTCATCTGGGAACTTTCCTCTCTGGTGGTGGTGGTAGTGCTTCTTCTCCTTTTCCTCTCCCTCCTTCTTCTTCTTCTTCCCCTCCTCCTCCTTCCCTTCTCCTCCACCATTACCCCACCACAAGGCATGGGGGGAGGGTGAATGCACAAGGGAATGAATATTCTTACATCTCTCTTCTCCCACTCCTTCCATCTTCTGCCATGTCTGACTCCAATTGGAAGCCACAGAACAAGAGAGTCTGATATAGTCTTCAAAGGTCAGCCTTCTCAGGCACAGAGTAGGTTAGAAAAGGGCAGATAAGGAATCAAAGTTGGGGGAGGATGGTGGTAAATGTCATGTTGTCACCTTGATGAACATTTATGTCATCAAAAGAAACTAGTTATTCTTGGAATGACAAAAGTGTAGAAATGGAGAAATGATTAGTGGTTGTCAAGGGTGGGGTTGGGAGGGAAAGAAGTGTGGCTATAAAAGGGCAACAGAGGGATCCTTCTGGTGAATGTTCTGTATCTTGACTGTATTGATACCAGTATTGTAGATGTGATGTTCTATAGTTTTGCAAGATATTTCCATTGGGGAAAATTGGGTAAGAAGTACATGAGATTGTTCATATATTATTCTTATAATAGCATGTGAATTATAATTATCTCAAAATAAAATGTTTAATTAAAATGGAAAAAAAAAAAACAGGTGAGCTTAAGATCAGATAGATACTGGATATTTCAAAAGAAGTATAATCCTTTGCTTCCCAAAAAGACTGTCTTCCATTTGGTTTACACAGAAATCTCCTGAGACTTTTACTCAGTAAAAAATCACTGAACAAATTGGGTTTTGCTAAAAGTTCCTCATTCTTTGACTTGACTACATCTTTAAAAATTTTGTTAGATTGCAAAATCCTGAGCAGACCCATGAATAGCCTTGGTCTGTGAAGACATTAGCAGAAGTACATAACCAAGCATATGAAGGCAGAGAGAACTGAGGAACCGGTGTCTATTAGACATAATAAAAGGAATAGAGCAGGGGAAGTGAAGGCAGTTTATTTAAATGTTTATTCTTCATTATACAAGAGGGACTTAAAATGCATTTCAAACTTAGTACAATAGGATTTTTTTAGCATGTGAAGAAATCTGAATGGTGCCTGGGTGGCTCAGTTGGTTAAGCGTCCGAATCTTGATTTCAGCTCAGGTCATGATCTCAGGGACCTGGAATCGAAACCTGCCTCAAGCTCTGCACTGAGGGTGGAGCCTGTTTAAGATATTCTCTCTCTCTCCCTCTGCCCCTCCCTCCACTCACACATTCTTTCTCTCTCTCAAAAATAAATAAGTAAATATTTAAAAAAATATATATGTGAAGAAATCTGAGTGAAGAGAAAACCACAGGAGTAACCATGAGACACAGGAGTAGAGTTAGTACACAGGGTACAAGTATGCGTCACGTACACTTGGAGAAGTCAATCACTCGGGTAGCCTTTAGCCCCACCTTCCTAAAAGCCAATGTAAAAGCAAAATATGATCTATTACATGGTTATAAGATAAAACTTGATTTGAAAGAAACTTCTTTGCTGTGTCCTCATAGAAGAGACATTACACTTTACTCAACAACAACCTTAAGGTTAATAAGACAACTAGTTTCATAGTTCAGCAAAAACAGTTCTATCAGCGACCTAAATAATGCAGTTTGGGTGTACAGCTTTCTAGTTTTGACCTGGGGGCATTTTGGAGTATATTTAGAATGGAAGAATTGCATTCTTTAGAAAATCAAAAAATGTTTTTCAAACAAGCTTTATTTAGGTAAGTATTAGTGGGATGGCAAACTAAAATCCCTACCGGGTCCAGGCAGGTACAATAACTAAGAAAAGTGGGATGTCGGGGCGCCTGGGTGGCTCAGTCGTTAAGCGTCTGCCTTCGGCTCAGGTCGTGATCCCAGGGTCCTGGGATCGAGCCCCGCATCGGGCTCCCTGCTCGGCAGGAAGCTTGCTTCTCCCTCTCCCACTCCCCCTGCTTGTGTGCCCTCTCTCGCTGTGTCTCTCTCTGTCAAATAAATAAATAAAATCTTAAAAAAAAAAAACAAAAAACTGTTGAGCATTTAAAAAAAAGAAAGAAAAAAGAAAAGTGGGATGTCTGTTAAAAACAAGCAGACAGTACAAATAAAGTGAAAAAATGGTGCTTTATAAATGGCCTCCAGTTGGGGGCTACCCTGAGGTGTGGTAGGATTTCTGCAAGTTGGAGCCTACTGCTCATTACAAGCCTATTGTTACCATAACCCAAATCAGGGCCAGAAGTTACCGGATTTCTTATTTTTCCTTTGCATTAGTCAGAGTTCTGTTACAGAAAACAGAAACCACTCTGGCTATGTTAAGCACAAAGGGCAAAGGGCTTCCAACAGGGAATTAGGGGCTTAGTGTGCTGAGGCCAGGCTTCCAGGACTGACTGCCAGAGGAACAATGAAGAACACGCCCCCAAGGAAGCTGTCAACTCTGCTGGTCAGGAAGATGGAAAATCAGGAAGTTTCCCCCGCACCGTGAACTCTAGGAACAATGTAGAGATTAGGAAGCTACCGATGCTGTTACTGTTGGCCCTGGAGCCAAGCTTCGCCTGTTAGGTCCATACTGGCAACAAAAATAACAACAGCTAAAAGGTGCTGCTGACCTCACTTGTTGATCCCCACAAAGCTGGTGACAAGAATGCTACTGCAGAAAATCCCAAAGCGTCCTTGATCATGCCTGCCACCAGGGGCAGCTGGGATCTCTGCCTTTTATATCTCACTTGAATGCATCTGCCCACTCAAAGCTAAAGCTAAACCACTTCTGGATGCCCAGATTACAAAGGGCATTTTTAGCTGCTCAGCCTCTGGGGGCGTGTGACGGAAGGGGGTGGGGGACATGTGGAATGTATGCAGAGCAATAATCCATTTTAGCACCATATTGTATTTTTATGCAGAAATCACTTGAGCTTTTAAATGCTGATAATTAAATCGTTATTTTTAAACTAATGGGCAGGCCAATAATGTGGGAGTTGATAAGATACATCCGTGAACATATTCAGCTTCATGGCAAGTAACTGGAGGGTAGGTTTTGGTCCACTTCTGCTCAAGGAAGAAAAGAAGCTCAAGCCCTGCCCCCTCCCACCCATGGATATATGAATAACAGTTTATATAGTCCTGTGCTATAGTCAAAACACCTAAAATGTAGTTATTACTAGTAAATGCTTGATGAAATAATATTCCAACAATACACAAATACTTACAGTAAAAATTTATTTTTCTCCTCTCACTTGCACTGTCAACTCCTCAGATGTAACCTTCAATAACATAGTGAAATAAATCAGACTTCGCTGTGTTTGAATTGAATATCCTAGAAGCACTCTTTGTTTCAGGGGATTTACCAGGTGGTCTACCAAGAGAAAGCTAGAACCAAGTGTTTGAAACGTTTGAACTCATGAGAGAATCTATCCAGTATATACTGTAGGGGGGGTTAATTGCTGTTGAGAATCTATCCAATATATATTGTTGGTGAGTCTGTTGACTGAGGAATGGGCTTACTGTCCAAAGCAGACAGTTCATATTCAGCCTGGGAACAAATATAATTTCCCAAAACATATTTTATAGCCAAGCAAACAAATATATTTCTTATATCAGATGTATTTTACAAGCTTTGCAGTAATCTCAGATTTTGTGGTTAATGGTCATATTTATTGCTAATATTTGAATATCTTAGTGTCATCCTTTTCTCAATAAACATTCAAAAAGAGGGCAATAATTTATTCTAAAACACTGTAGGCAAATATTTAAATTTAAACAAGACCTTTGTTCCTCTAGCTTATCTTTCAACAATGTTCCTTGTTTATTTTGCTCCGGTTTTCACCAGCAAGTAAATATTCTCTAACCTTCTCTTTCTTATCTTATGGAGAAGAGTAATATTCAGCACTTCTCAAAGTACTTGGGTCAACAAGACATTGTCTTCTCAAGGTAGCTCATCAAATCCATAGTGATCTATAATTTCATTTACATCTAGCCAAAGTCAAAGGAGGGGTTTAGGCTTCTAATTATTATTTCCACAGTTTGATATATATATATATATATACACACACACACTTGAGACATTTGTAGTATACATGTTTGCATGTGTGTGTGGAGAGAGAAACCTGTGAGCATGAGTGCACATGCACATTTGTATCATATCATTTTTTCAAACACTTTCACATGTTATCTTATTCAATTGTCAAAAAAACATGAGGAAAGCAGGTTACCTATTTTTTTAAAGATTTTATTTATTTATTAGAGAGACAGAGAGAGAGAGCATGGGGTGGGTGTGGGGGGAAGAACAAAGGGAGAGGGACAAGCAGACTCCGCACTGAGCTTGGAGCCCAATGTAGGGCTCGATCTCAGGACACTGAGATCATGACCTGAGCTGAAATCAAGAGTCAGGCGCTTAGTAGGTTACTTATTATTATCTCCAAAGAGGCTCAAAGAGGTTTACTGGCTTCGTTAAGGTAACTCAACCAGTAAACCATCAGACTGGATTTGGGTCTTTTGTGTTCAGTCCTCTTTTCACTAAACTGTGTGCCTTCATATAGAAATCAAAAAATATAACTGAAGGGCTTTAGAGTTCACATCCCAGCTCCTGGAAAGTGGGTAGCACAAAGAGTAGGTGAGGTATTTTCTCTCAATAGCATCTCTTCTTCTCCCGGCTCTAGCACTTAGAATCTGCTGTTGCTCATGACCAAAGCCTGTGTGTGTCCAGTGCTCCAGGAACTGGGTAAATATTTTGCAGCCTCTTGTCTGAGTTCTTGACCTTAGTTCGTAGAGAATTTAGGTTCTAATTTGGTTTTCTTTGGTCCTCTTTAATATTGGAGAACTACTCCTTAACCTTAATGTTTTTCTTATTAAGATACTTTTATATGTTAACTATAATTAATTTAGGAAAAAATAGCTTCATAAAGATAAGAAAAGAGAAATCAGCAGTAACTGTGAATTGCCTGTTCATATCATTTGCCCATCTTTTTCTGTTGAAGTAGTCATATTTTTCTTATTGATTTAAAATAACTTTATATATTACAGACTTTAATCTTGATCTTGATCAGGATCTTCTTTATTGTGAGCTGGTGGAAATCAGAAGGAAGGTCAGGAAAAGATGGACTAAGGACTTGTGTGAAAGTCTGCAGCCAAAAGAGGATCAGGTCAAGGGACACTCTGTCTCATGACTCTCCTTCCTCATTCCTAGACTTGTTCTTAATGTGGGGTACAAGTGTCACATGGGGCATTCACAGACTTTCCAAAAGGGTGCATAGACATAGATATTTTTTAAGGGAACTAATTTCCAGGTCTCCAAACTTCATGTAACTTGTTCCTAAGATTGATGGCCTAGGAAATCTTTTCCTACCTCCCTTTTCCAGTAGTGTTTCTCCCATTTAAAAAATTGTGCTATGGTGATTTACACTCAGGTATGCATATAACTCAATGGGAATTGAGTGATATTTGCTATACCTGCCTTCATTCACATCTACATGAGCAAGATTTCTGAATGTTTTTATTAAAAGATACATTTTCTATAATGAAATTCTTCTCTTAATAATGACCTATCAAAAGCGACAATATGTTCATGTTGTTTTGATCAGTTCTACCATATATTGATCAGGATAGTGTAAGAAACCTAAAACTTCAGTGGCTTAACATGACAAAAGTTTACAGCTCCTTCATATCTCAGACTGGTACAGACAAGGAGGCTCTTCTTCATGGCAGATAACTCTGCTTCCATCTTGCATCTCTGCTGTCTCAGAGTTCCCAGCTTCCAACTGGGAAGACAAGAGAAAGAGAGCATAGAACTCAAGCCACTCTTAGGTGCCTAGGACAGGAAGCAATACATCATTTTAGCCCATACTCCCAGTGGGAAACTGAGAAATATAAACTTCCTATACCTGTAGGAAGAGAAAAGGGAGTGGTGAACACAGCATTGTCTCCGCCACAGGTACTCCGGATAATAATGTTAATGACAACTCAATCTAGATGAATTTTTTTAACAGGGTCTTATGGCCACAAATTGTAATTCCACTTTATTTTTATAGCAAAGTATAAAAAAGTAAATAAATAATACTCTTAAGCACAAAAATACATTTTACTAAGATGAAATTCTGTAAAGGAATGGAAATAAGAATTCAAGAGGGAACCAGAAAGATGTAAAATTTACAACTCTTACCTGCTGGCTGATGTTAGGTATCAAGTTGCTGTAACATTTGCATTCCATTGGATTTATTATAACAAGTTGGGTAATAGTATCCATTTAAAAAGCCAATATTTACAACAAACTGTAGATTATATTCTTTGCTACTGTTCAAGCTTCTGATGAATTTTTTTTTTTTTTTACATTACAACATAAAGCTGAAAAAAGATGCATAGTTTTTCAAAATTCCTTTAGGAGATAGTGAACAAAAATGTTGAAGCCCAGTGCTCTATGCGATCTTTAGGGAAACACCCACCCAATTTGATTTCACTTAAAAGCTAACAAGAAAGAAAGAAAAATACATTGTTAGCAGGACTGTTTCTGCTGTACCCGATTTGCAGCTGCCAGGGGCTGCAAACCATAGTCATTTATAACTCCAACTTCCTCGGAAGTCCAGGGATAGAGAGTTCCAGGTACAGAAATGTATTTCTTGGTGGAGTTCACATGTCAAGGTAACAAAAAGACCCACTGCCGGCCACACCTTGCTTAGGTTTGTGGTCAGGCTACCTTAGAATTTAAGTCTCTCACCTGGAAGTCAGCAAATTCTTAGTGCCTTACTTATCAGCTGGTCATATTGAACCACTCCGCCAGCTAAATAAACATCCTACCACTTTCCAGAAGAATCTAAAGAAGGCTGTCTTTTGACTATGGAAGGCAGCAGTTTTAGACAAGGGTCTAGCTCTCCTTCCTAAAAAGGCCCATTGGCCTTTATTGCGACAGCCTCTCCTCTCAGCGCGGGCGAGAGGCCTATAATAGGGTTCCTCATGAGAGCCTCCGTGCCATTTCCCAGGTGCAGCCCTTTACAGAAGTACAACTGGGGAGTTCCCAAAATTGCTCAAAGAGAAGATGGTCTAAGAATAATGCCAATTATTTAGCAGATGTTTCTTGACCAGAATTTGAGATCGCTTTATTTTTGTATATGTGCTGTGCTCACTTCGGCCGCACATACACTATACTAAAGCGTATGTGCTTTCGGTGTAAGTGACAACTGGCAGTGTTCTGGAAACCTAGGAGGGCAGCGTACATGAAAAGGCTAGTGAGTAAATAAATAAATACATACATACATAAATACATAAATTTTTAAAAGGCCATTGAGAATGCCGTCTGATTTGGAGATTAAAGACCAAATTCTGCTTTCTGAACCAATAAAGTTAAAAGCCATACAAAAGAAATCTGCGTCAGGTTTCAAAACATAAATAAATAAACGGTTCTCTCATTCTTCTTGAACACCAACCATTTGCAAGGTGAAGTGCTGTGGGGACCAAGAAGAAAGATGTGATGAGCTTACAAATCAAGAATTCAGAAAGTCCTTTCCTGATCAACATGCAGTCACTCCCTTCACATACCCTATTTTATCTTCCTCATGGAATTTATCACTACCTGACATTTTCTCCTCTATTTCTTTATGTGTCTGTCTCCCACAAGAACGTAAGCTCCCGGAATGTTGAGACTTTGCCCATTTTGTCCATGGATGTATCTCCAGGATTCTGAACAGAGCCCAGCGTGACTTTTTTTTTTCTTTAATTTATTTATTTGACACAGAGAGAAAGAGAGACAGACAGCAAGCACAAGCAGGGGGAACGGCAGGCAGGAGAGAAGCAGGCTCCCTGCTCAGCAAGGAGCCTGATGTGGGACTCGATCCCAGGACCCCGGGATCATGACCTGAGCTGAAGGCAGCCGCTCAACTGAGTGAGCCATCCAGGCGTCCCCCAGCATGACTTTCAACAGTCTTGTCAAAGGATGAGTAAATTCCTACCCTCAGAAGGAGTGTGGACTCAAAAGATAGAAAAACGAAACCGCAAATATCAATAATATTCATGTGCCTATTCAGTAAAAAGGAGTTCAAACAAAGTAATAGGGGCTTGAAGAATTGATGGATCTTACGGAAAGGATCAAATATCCTAGAAGAGATAATTAGATTGAACCTCACTTTCCTGGCTACTGTAGGAGTGGGGGGGCAGGGCACACCATGGAATACATACAGGGAATATTGGTTCCATGCCTGTAAGTTTATATGAAATGAAGTGTTGCTACTAAAGCCTTCACAATAGTCAACAAATCAATTAGCCTTTATTCAGGGCACTCCCTACACCCTACAGCATGCACTGGTCAATCTTTCCTCCAAACGGGTGTCTAGATAATTCCAGTTCTGCCCTCTCCGCCCCGATCACACCCGTGGCATCACCGAATTTAAAAATCCAGTCTTTAAAAAGAAGTCAATCTATAATCTAACAGTAATTTAAAGAGGGCTTCACCTGGTGTTAACTCTCAAGGGCACTTTTAAAATTTATAATCTTCATGATGTCAGGTTACACTATGATTGTCTTGCTGGTGCCTTCGGGACAGGCCATATGTCTGTGAATGGGGGATAAGCGCTTCCTAGAAGGGAATGGATCGTCTGACTACCATTCTAGAAGTTATCAATCCTGGACAGAAAATAAGAACTCTGGAAGTGGACCTTACATTTATGTCAGAGATTATCTTCCTCCTCTCTCTGGGCAGGTAGTTAGTATTGTCCAAACTCCAGGAGGAAAAGATTCTCTTGACATCTAGAAGCAGATGAAGATTGAGGCAGGTTACCAGCCCCCACAGGGGAGACCCCTAAGGCCAGTCTGGGATGTGTGATACTATTTCTCTTCCATTCACTTCCTAGTCTAGTAACATCTTGTTATGTTTAATCCTGATACCAGCTGTCTTATGAGATGAAGGGGAGAATCTGTCTCACATTGGCTGGAACGACAGAAGGGAGGAGAGTTCCCTCTCATCCTCAGTGAGATCAGAATGGGGTTAGCTGCAGTGTCACCAGCAGAGGATAGCTGGGCTGAGCAGCATTTCCTGAAAGTCATTTTTGGTAGTGATAGCAGAGCAAAGAAAATAAGGAGGCCCCGCCTGCCTTGGGTGTGCTTGAAATGGCCTCTGAGAGCACCTGGAAACCTGAAGAAAAAGCTGAGGGACAGTTAGAAGGAGAATTTTACCTAGCAGTCAGGACAGCGGGTGTTTGAGCTATCAAGTTTAGTCATTAAAAATTAACTTGTTCCAGATAAACTCTTAGTCAAATTGAAATTTTATACATGTTATTTTTATAGTAGTAAGGAGCTATCCATTTATTCTCCTTTTTTTTTAAGAAAGCAACTTGATTAATGGTGAAATACAAAAAGGTTTCCCATTAAAGTGTAGAAAAGATTGGGGCACCTGGGTGGCTCAGTCGTTAAGCGTCTGCCTTCAGCTCAGGTCACGATTTCAGGGTCCTGGGATGGAGCCCCACATCGGGCTCCCTGCTTGGCGGGGAGTCTGCTTCTCCCTCTCCCTCTGCCTCTCCACCCTGCTTGTGCTCTAGCATGCCCACACTCTGTCTCTCAAAGAGATAAATAAAATCTTTTTTTAAAAAAAAAATATTGTTGGGGCGCCTGGGTGGCTCAGTCGGTTAAGCGTCTGCCTTTGGCTCAGGTCATGATCCCAGGGTCCTGGGATCGAGTCCCGCATCGGGCTCCCTGCTAGGCAGGGAGCCTGCTTCTCTCCCTCTGCCTCTGCCTCTGCCTCTCTCTCTCTCTCTGACTTTCATGAATAAATAAATTTAAAAAAAAAAATTTTTTTTAAATATTGTTAGCACATTTAACTAATATTGTTTAAGTACTACACAATTAGAGAAAAGAAAAAAATGTATAAAAAATTGGAAAGGATGAGCCAAAATAATAACTATTTATAAGTGATATAATCACATAACTAAAAGAGAGCCAGGGGTGCCTGGGTGGCTCAGTCGGTTAAGTGTCTGCCTTCGGCTCGGGTCATGGTCCCAGGGCCCTGGGATCGAGCCTCGCATCAGGCTCCCTGCTCGGCAAGGACCCTGCTTCTCCCTCTCCCACTCCCCCTGCTTGTGTTCCCTCTCTCACTGTCTCTCTTTCTGTCAAATAAATAAATAAAATCTTAAAAAATAAATAAAAGAGAGCCAATGGAAAACTATTGGAAATAGTTGTTAAATGCAGTAACTAATAACCAGTAACTTTACTATATAAGAACCACAAGTTAGAAAATGTATTGAAAAAATTCCCATTTAAAACAGTACTTGGAGGAATAAAATACCTTGGAATAAAAATAACAAAAAACATGCAGGATGTATATGACTGAATCTTGAGAGAATAAAATGGCTTTTGCTATGTTTAAATTAAAAGTTAAATATTATAAAGATGTTCACTTTCTTAAAATTAAATTATTAACTGAATATAATACCAGTAAAAACGTCAACAGGATTTTTCTGGTTATTGTTGAAATCACATGTGACGAATAAAGATCTTCATTACAGAATTATTATAGTTGCAATAGCCTTGAAACAATCTGAATGTACGTCAAGATGAGATGGGTTAAATTATGGCGTATTCCCAAAGGATGCCATTATGGTATCCTCTTATTTAAAAAAATAAGGGGGATCTGCAGGCCTGGATATGGAATAATCTTTAAGATATATTATTAATGTAAAGATCAAGTTGCAGAAACACACACACAAATGACATATCTATGTGTATGTGTACATATATATACACACATAGAGAGAGATACATACAGAGAGATATATTATGATTGCATTTGTGCACGCATGCACATGCACACACACACACACACACTTCAAAGAGCACCCAAGAAACTTTGCCACTGGAGATGTGGAATGGGGAATAGGGTAAAGAAAACTTACCTTTTTCCATATATCCTTTTTATACCATTGGGTGTTTTTATTTTGTATATGTCTTAACTTTTCAGGAAAAAAAAAATATTTTTAAGTAAAAAATGACCAAGAACATAGACCTAAAAAAGAGCACTTGTTCAATTTAACAGTACCTATTAATATGTAGATGAGCATTCCCATCTACCTAGCTGGTCAACTTCTCCCATATCCTAGAGAAATTGTTGCCCATGTGCATAAGTAAGCATATACAGGGTTAGAAAGACATGGCATTGCGGGGCAGGGGGGCGGCGGCAACTAAAATGTTATCTTTCTCTATAGTGCCTACTATTTAGAGTGTGAATATTTATAATAACAAAAGTTGGAAACAGATATCCATCGGCCGGGCAGGGAGATATTTAATAAATTTTGGTACAGCTAAGTATTTTTCAGATGTTAAAAGGAATGCAATAAGTGCATACCTTACATAAAGATGTTCATGTTATAATGTTATTAAGTGAAAAATCAAATGATAGAACAATGTATATAGTAGTAGTAATTTTTTGCATAAGCATAGAAAATGTATGGAAGGAAACATATCAAACCATAAATAATAGATGCCTGAGTAAGACAGTATTTTATTTACTTCCAAGCCAAACCCGCTTCTCCCCATCTCCTTCCATGCTGCCTCCTGAGGGAGTAGCTGTTTCTGATCTGGGCTGTGAATCAGAGGGTTCGCTGATGTAACCTTGGCTCCAACCTGGCCTTTTGCAGCTCCTCATTGGGGTGAAGAGCTCACTTAAAGCCACCAGCAACATTATTCTCTGGTTCCCATTCTGCAGGTTCTCTGTGTATTGGCTCCTGGGGAATTTTGCATGAGAGAAATGATGGGATTAATGTGTTTCTGTGGCTCCACCATAACCTCTAACAGATACCTCCAGGTACTTTTACGGAGGATTTCCCCTCCTCACCTTTTATACTTTTAACATCAGCATCCACGTATTTTTTTTAATTTGTGAAACCAAAATAAATGTAAGAATACAAAGAAACTATGACATTCCTAAGAATAAACTTAACCTTAAACATAAACATAAAAATAACACATGTAAAGTGGTATTTATTGACGGTGAGAGGCGTAATGTGCAAAGGGTTTGTGACCACAGAAGGATTAATGAAAAATAAAATGACCATTGTACTAAACCTAATGTTTAGTTTGTTTTGTTTGGTTCGTTTTTTCTTATACTTGTTTTTAGTTTTCCAAAATGGGTAATATACTATTACATCATATGTATTTAGTTAAAAAGAATATTAAAATATTAGATCAATTTATATCTTTAACAGATAAATTTTAGTTTACACTATTAACATTTGATCAGAAAAAAGAACACTTTACTTGAAACATTTTATTAAGCTTATTAAAATCTTAGTTCATGTATTCATTCATTTTGATTCACATGATTTTCTCTCCCTTTCCTCTCCATCTCCCATGAGAGAAAATCTCTGAAATAATTTTAGGAAAGAAAATATGATATTGAGTCAAAGGCTGTAAAAATATTAATGCCTCCTGATGCAAGTTTTCAGTTTGCTTTTTATAACTTCCCTTCTTTGAATTTGCAATACCTTATAAGATATAAATGCATTAATTTAATACAACCTTCAACAGCTGTCAGCATTTTATATAATTTTTTAATTTATACCAAAGTTTTCTCCTTTATTCATTGAATAAGCTCATCTTTTGAAACATATCTGTTTGTTTATTGATAAACATTTTCAGATTTAGAACCCTTGCTGCTGGAAGCCTTCCCACATAAGGAAAAATTTGGTGAGACACATTTCCTCGATGTTACTATAACATAATGCTTTATCCCAGCCAGGTCCACAAATCACAGAATAATAGGTAAAAATGGACATTGTAAGATAATACTGTGATATACAGTTAATTCAAGGGCAAATGATAATGTAGGTATACACTGTGTGATGCACGTGGGCCCCACCTCTAGTTCCAGTGAATCATTCAGCTGTCTGAGAGGTTCCTTGGGGATAATGGCACCATCAAGGGAACCTCTTGACACAAGGCCTATAACATCATTTAGAGGACTAGAGAAGGATGGGTGAGTTAAGAGCAATAAGAAGAAAGTCGACATGATATTCTATGTAGAAAACCCAAAAGACTCCACCAAAAAAATTGCTAGGACTGATACAGGAATTCAGCAAAGTTGCAAGACATAAAATCAACGCATGGAAGTTAGTTGCATTTCTATACACTAATGATGAAGCATCAGAAAGAGAAATAAAGGGATTGATCCCATTTACAATTGCACCAAAACTCATAAGATACCTAGGAATAAACCTAACCAAAGAGGTAAAGGATCTATACTCTGAAAACTACAGAACACTTATGAAAGAAATTGAGGAAGATGCAAAGAAATGGAAAAACATTCCATGCTCATGGATTGGAAGAATAAATATTGTTAAAATGTCTATGCTACCCAAAGCAATCTATACATTCAATGCAATCTCTATCAAAATACCATCAGCATTTTTCACAGAGCTGGAACAAACAATCCTAAAATTTGTATGGAACCAGAAAAGACCAAAGGAATGTTGAAAAAGAAAAGCAAAGCTGGTGGCATCACAATTCCAGACTTCAAGCTCTATTACAAAGCTGTCATCATCAAGACAGTATGTCTTGGCACAAAAACAGGCACATAGATCAATGGAACAGAATAGAGAGCCCAGAAATGGACCCTCAACTCTATGGTCAACTAATCTTCAACAAAGCAGGAAAGAATGTCCAATGGAAAAAAGACAGTCTCTTCAACAAATGGTGCTGGGAAAATTGGACAGCCACATGCAGAAGAATGAAACTGGACCATTTCCTCACACCACACACAAAAATAGACCCAAAATGAATGAAGGACCTCAATGTGAGACAAGAATCCAACAAAATCCTTGAGGAGAACACAGGCAGCAACCTCTTCGACCTCAGCTGCAGCAACTTCTTCCAAGAAACATCGCCAAAGGCAAGGGAAACAAGGGCAAAAATGAACTAGTGGGACTTCATCAACATAAAAAGCTTTTGCACAGCAAAGGAAACAGTCAACAAAACCAAAAGACAACCGACAGAGTGGGAGAAGATATTTGCAAATGACATATCAGATAAAGGGCTAGTATCCAGAATCTATAAAGAACTTATCAAACTCAACACCCAAAGAACAAATGATCCAATCAAGAAATGGGCAGAAGACATGAACAGACATTTTTCCAAAGAAGACATCCAAATGGCCAACAGACACATGAAAAAGTGCTCAACATCGCTCGGCATCAGGGAAATCGAAATCAAAACCTCCATGAGATACCACCTCACACCAGTCAGAATGGCTAAAATTAACAAGTCAGGAAACGACAGATGCTGGCGGGGATGCAGAGAAAGGGGAACCCTCCTACACTGTTGGTGGGAATGCAAGCTGATCCAGCCACTCTGGAATACAGTATGGAGGTTCCTCAAAAAGTTGAAAATAGAGCTACCATACGATCCAGCAATTGCACTGCTGGGTATTTACCCCAAAGATACAAATGTAGTGATCCGAAGGGGTACACGCACCCCGATGTTTATAGGAGCAAAGTCCACAATAGCGAAACTATGGAAAGAGCCAAGATGTCCACAACAGATGAATTGATAAAGAAGATGTGTATATATATACAATGGTATATGGTGGGGGGTGGGAAGGATGGGGTGCCTGGGTGATGGACATTGGGGAGGGTATGTGCTATGGTGAGTGCTGTGAACTGTGTAAGACTGATGAGTCACAGACCTATACCCCTGAAACAAATAATATATGTTAATAAAAAAATAAAAAATAAATAAAAATGCAAGAATAAAAAAGT
The DNA here is from genome assembly GCF_011800145.1 of Mirounga leonina. Taxonomy (NCBI): domain Eukaryota; kingdom Metazoa; phylum Chordata; class Mammalia; order Carnivora; family Phocidae; genus Mirounga; species Mirounga leonina. Next base: position 53,020,869 of record NW_023270268.1, read on the forward strand.
ACTAGTGCCAGAATACCTCAATTCAAATGCAAATTTCTTAACTTAACTTCTGTGCCTTAGTTTTCTAGTCAATAAAATAGGGATGATGACAGGTCCTACCACATGGGTTTGTCATGATCAAATGAACTAATCTACATAAAATTCTTAGATCAGAGCCTGGTACATGGGGAACAATCAGTAAGTGTCAGCTATCATTACTGATGTATAAGTGACTTTCAAGCCTTTAAGTCATTTCTTATTTTTATTATTACAGACAGCAGTGCAATGCACATCTTTGTTTATATAATGTTTTGCTTCTCTTTAGTTATTCCCTTAAATTAAGTTCCCTGGAATTAGATTGCTGGATCAAAGAGTTTATCACAATGACTACCTTTTAAAGAAATTCTTTTAACCTCTGCCCTTGAGGAAAATTTGGAAATTTGGTATGGAAAATAAATACTACTTCATATAAAAGAGATGATAAAGCAAAGAAATCATGGATTTATTAGACAATAACAATTTAGTAAAAACCCATTTTATTCATAAAACTATGTAGACATACAACAACTCTGGATTCCATCCAAATGATTTATTTTTTTAACTTTTTTTTTTTTAAGATTTTATTCATTTGACAGAAAAAGAGAGAGAGAGAGAGCACAGACAAGGGAAGCAGAGGGAGAAGGAGAAGCAGGCTCCCCAGTAAGCAGGGAGCCCAACTCAGGGCTTGATCCCAGGACTCCAGGATCATGACCTGAGCTGAAGACAGATGCTTAACCAACTGAGCCACCCAGGCACCCCTATTTTTTTAATCTTTTTTAAAAATATTTTATTTATATATTTGAGAGAGAGAGCATAAGTGGGGGGTGGGGGGCGCAGAGAGAGAGGGAGAAGCAGATCCCCACTGAGCACAGAGCTCAACTCGGGGCTGGATCCCAGGACCCTGAGATCATGACTTGAGTCAAAGACAGACACTTAACTGACTGAGCCACCCAGGCACCCCCATCCAATTGATTTAATTCAGCAAGTATTTCCCAGTCTATTATATGCTTGTTCCATGCTAGGTGTTAAGCAGAGTAGGGAAGAATATGAATGGTCTTTGTCCTTAAAGAATCAAAATCTCTGTAAGAAGGTAAGATGTGAGAATAGTATCAGACTATATAATCAGGTGCCAAATTGAATTTTTAAAAAGATCCCAAATATATGGTACAAATACTAAGTATTAGGCATAGTAGCCAGGCAATAAAGAGACAATATCCAGTTGGCAGTGAAGAAAAAAGTGTATTACCACCCAAGTGATAACTAATTTAAGCTCCACTTTTCCCCACTATTTTATAACTGCTTTTAATCCACCCCAAACCAACAAGACAGACTTGCATTTTGAATATCATCAGCAGAAAATGTTTGCTTTTGCTAAAATACCTTCTCTTCTCTGACATTTGAAAGATAAAGCAGCCCTCAAACTTCAGCTGTGGGCTTTAGCCACAGGAGCCCAAGAAGGTCTCTCGGCAGTGGACATGGCCTTGGTTGAGAACTGTGTGTGTTTATCTGTTTAGGAAGGGCCTCCACCAGCTGAAATAACAAAATCATCTCCACTTCACTCATTGTCAGGGCACACTGCTAATGTGTCTTAATCAAAATCTCCCTCTACAAGATTTACTGCACTTGAGTCTCCTCTCTTTTGTCTCAAAGTCAGGAGGAAGGGGATCAAGCTGCCCTCCCCTTTGAGATGAGCAGGATCGCTGGCTTCCTGGAAACCAAACCTGAAATAGAGGCAGAAGCCCTTTCATCTAATTGAGAAAGTCTTCCCCGTCACCTTAAACCTTTTCTGTAGGGAGACAAGCCCCATATAAAGGGTTTTCTGGCCTTTGAAGATGGCCTGCCAAACACCATTCTTGTGCCTTATCCAGCTGTTATTAAGCTGCCTACTAGGCACAGATCCCTGAGAAATGACAGGCTGCAGATTTCCCTGGAAGGCTTAAGCCTCTGCAATCATCAAGAGAAGGAGCTGCTTTGCCCAAACAGGCCCCAAAGCAGACAAGGGAAACTGTCTTCCTTATATGGTGAAAAGTGCCCTGTCCCTTTAAGGCCAAGAGACTTGGCTGCAGACAGACGGTCCCTGGGAAGTTTGCCGGCAGCCCCATCCGTGTGTCTGATCCTTGCAGCTGTGCAGGTGAGTTCCCAAACCTTGTTTCCCCAGTTTACCCTCTACAACATCTCTCTTGACAGGGCGCGTTGGAAAAGCTGTTATCTAGGGCTAGAGAATTTCAGAGTCAGCAGGGGTGGTGTTTGGAGAAGTTTGAGTTGAAGGAAAAAACAAGGTTACTAGGGTAATGTGCAGTAATGCAGCGGGGAGGATGCTTCTAACTTCCAGTGGGGAAGAGGCATCAAGGTTACACGGGGCCCTGAGGCATTCCAGAACAGGGCAGGGGAAACAAATTCAGCAGAGGAAGAGGGACAGATTCTAGGTAAAAGCCTGCAGGGTTAAGTTTAAGATCCTGAGCAGGAGAACCTGGTCAACTGCAAGTTTAAACCAAACATAGCTGGGAGGAAATAATGTTTCTGCAAGTGCTAAAGGCTTTGCAGGAGCCGGAGCTACAGGGCTGACTGCAGATGAGAAAGTATATCCGAATGTTGGCAATGTCTACTGGCATAGAAGGCTGCAGCCTTAACCCTTCTTGCAGCTGGCTGTTTAACAGGTACGGTTGGACTGCACAAAGCACGAGAGGATGGGGGTGCCGGTGCATGTATGGGGGACTGCAGTAGAAGACTAAATAAATGAATAAGATGGTGATTGTGGAAACGCATCTCTGGTATCCCCACAGTACCACCTGCAGAGAAGAGAGATTTTCTAAGCTTGCAAATTCATGTCGTCTGCAAGCAAAGGGCTGGAAGAAGTCTCATTTAATCTGATTACTGCTCTGTTATTTACTAATTGAGCTTCCTGATTCCCACCCCCCTCCCACCCAGCCGCCTAAGATATTGATTTGAAATTAACCAATAGAACTTTTTAACAGCATGTGTCTGTGAAAGGCTGAGATGTATACAGTTGGGGCTGGGATTTTATTGATAGGATAAAAAGAGGTGGGCATGGCATATGAAGAGAAACACTTGATGGTCATTTTACAGTGTATCCCAAAACCTTTAAACGGAGCCCGTTCATCAGCTAGAGCCGAAAAAGAAGTCCACCCAGGAATTTACAAAGGGAGATGCCAAATTAATAGGGCTTGGGGTTGTCTTCCCTCCTAGTTGAATCTAGGGCCATTCATCACTCGGAGGCCAGTGATTTCTTTACAGTTGTTGTGTGGGGGAGTGAACATAGATGCTGGGTTAACATTCCTTACATACTCCATGCCTTTAAAAAATGTTCATTCATCTGAGTATTCACTGATGAATTCTTTTTATTAGTAACAAGTGCTCTATCCCTTGTTTTCTGAAGACAGAATGTTCATGAAAAAAGATTGCTTTATCAACAGGGGTTCTTTAGTGCAAGAGTTCCTCTCTTCTCACTTCTGATGGGTGGGCAAAATGGTGATTATCACTTGCTGAATAGCAAGATCTATTGATTCTGAAAAATCACAAGACTCCACTTGGGCCTTACTCCTTCGGAAACGCTGATGTCCTGAGCAAAAAGTTACTGCGTTCGCGTTCACAATTTGGAAGAGAGCAGGGTGCGTGAGTCTAACTTTGCTTCATTTTGTATCAAGCTAAATCCAGAAAGCAGTGTCAAATACACTGCTTTCAAATATCAATGCTACCAAGAAAAACAAAAGCCCATCCCCAAAGCTGGAAAATCTCTCAAAGTAACATACTGTGATCTTTCATAAGCTAAATCAAGGAATGGAAAAGGAGAAACAATGTGGCTTCCTGAACATTTCACACAGTGACCTTCAGTCTCATGTTGACTTTACAACTTCAGGCAAGCTTTTAAGTTTATCTGTGCCTCAGTTTTCTCACCATTAAAATTGTGCGTTATTGGGAGGGATTTTCAGTGGAGTGGAGAAATCAGTTACTGGAATTGAACAGATGCGGGTTACATTTTCAGTCCCTTCATTTATTCCATAACCTTAGGCGAGTTACACCACCAGTCTGAGCCTTGGTTTCCTATTTGTAAAGAGAGTAGATAATTAACAATGTCAAAAGAATTAGAGGAACCTGAACCCAGAAGAGCCTCCATAAATGTGACTTTTTTTTTTCCTTTTTCTATGACTTAGGAAACTATATTGTTCCTTGGGGGAGGAAATGTGTTATGAGAACGGAAACCAGCTCCACAGCACAACTTTAGAACCATAGTTAATTCACCCCCTCTTCCTACCCTCCTACAAAAAAAGATGCCCATCTTCCAAGGAAACCCACTCTAGTTATTAACCAGGTTCATGGGAAGTTCTTCTTAAAGCAAACCCTCTTCCACGAATTTTGTGTTCAGAGACATGAAGAACAGTTGATTGGTTTCCTTTGGTATAAAAATATTCTGTATGTTTGAAGAACAATAGCAAGCCCTCTTAGAATCTCAGCAAAGGTGATCTATCCAAAAGAAAGTTTAAAAGCATTTTTGAAGGACATTTTTTTGTTATTATGAGGCACCTGTTTCCAGTGTTTCCCTAATAAACAATTGCTATTTTTTAGTAAAATCTCCTAACACATTCACATAGCTGTCATTAAGAACATGGGTAGTGTTAATTTTACAGTTTTCGTTGTTCACTTCAAGCCAAGAACAGTGTGACTTACTGGCAAGAGGGCTTTGTACAACATACTTTTAAACTGAAAACATTCTCTCCAGCAGTTTGGAAAGGTGGTGATCAATTTCAGCAGCAGAAACATTCCATTGGAAGTACAGTGCATACATCAGCTGGGAATTAAGAGCTGTCATTTCAACTAAATTAAGGGACGTTCGCCCCTATAGCTGATCTTCTAGTTGTAGATTCACTACCACCTCTGTTAGGACACTGGTGTTTAGGATCCACAGTTGGCCACTTAAAGTAGCTGTGGGACCCTGGGCTAGTTCCTTGCTGTGTCTGAGCCTCCGTTCTACATGCTGCGTTATGGAAATGATAATGATATGTATGCACACGATTGTGCGAAAGGCAGGAAAGTTGGCAGTGTAGGTGCTCAATAATTACGTTGGAGTTGAGTGTCTGATAGTCTCTAACAAGATCCTCCTTGTACTTTAATAAGATACTGGCCTTAGATCTTGTCTTTACCCTTTAGAATATTCTGCAAGTGAGAATGTTTCTAAGGATGTGTAAATTAAATTTTTAATGAAAACTTAAGTTTCTTTTTTTTTAAGATTTTTATTTATTTATTCATTAGAGACAGAGAGAGAGGCAGAGGGAGAAGCAGGCTCCCAAGGAGCAGGGAGCCCGATGCGGGACTCGATCCCAGGACCCTGAGATCATGACCTGAGCCGAAGGCAGACGCTTAACCATCTGAGCCACCCAGGCACCCTGAAAACTTAAGTTTCTAATGAGGTGGAACCGAAGAGAAGTAGGTGATAAGGCAATCTAGATCTTGCTGCAGGGGTTAACTTTGGAAACAGGTTTAACAGGTATGACCCTGGTGGGTCACACGGGACCTCAGATTGATTATATTCTTTTTTTTTTTTTAAGATTTTATTTATTTATTTGACAGAGAGAGAGACAGCGAGAGAGGGAACACAAGCAGGGGGAGAGGGAGAAGCAGGCTTCCCGCGGAGCAGGGAGCCTGATGTGAGGCTCGATCCCAGGACCCTGGGATCATGACCTGAGCCGAAGGCAGCCGCTTAACCGACTGAGCCACCCAGGTGCCCCTGATTATGTTCTTTAAAAAATATTTTTAACTTTCGGCTGCATGGGAAGTACTTGTGTGTCTGGAAGGAGGTGGCACGGGGGAAAGCAAGTGGTCTAGATGCAACAGGTGGAGTTGCATCTCTCAACACACCTCCTCCCACTGCCACCCCCGACCCCCATTCATCCTGAGCTGTCAGATGCTGTTTTTTTCAAGAAATTGCCAAGCTGGGGAAGCTTGAGGAAGTGTCTAGACCAACATCTTGCCCTCAATCAAAGCTGCATCCCAAATTACCAAAACCAATGGCCACCTACGTCTGCTCAAGGAAAGAGCCTTTCAAGTTCAGTTCTATTGTCTACCTGTGCTGGGGCTGCCTTTGGGAAGTTACCCCTTTACTGACTTGGTAATACAAGCCGATTTTCTCTTAGCGTGCTCTGCTCTGTCCTGTGTATCATGGCAAGTTGCTGGCCTGCCTGGAGAAAGTTGCCACTGGGGGCAGGGGGTGGTGCTGATAGGGTCACAGCCTCTTCCAGGGGCAGCACTCCTTGATACCTCTCTAATCCCCAGGTGAGCAAACATTCTTCTCCCCTGACATCATCACTTCTGTTTTCCCTCCCTGTCCTTCTCTTTATCGCAGTGGTTCCTAAACTCAAGACAGTGTGCCTCAGAATTACCTGGAGAGTTTGTTAGCATACAGAATGTTGGGACCCATCCTCAGAGCTTCTGATTTGTAGGTCTGGGCTGGGGCCTGAACATCTGCAATTTGTAACAAGTTCACAGGTGATCTGGGAACTACTTTGGGAACCACTCCTCTAGTCCAGTGCTAAATCTCACTCTAGTGTCTCTAGTGACCTGCACCCCTCCCACCTTCCAAAATTATACCTGCTCCATTCTTGAGAGTGAAATAGAGCCTTCTCCTAACCGCAGTTAAATATTACTATTTATTGAATTCTAATTGTAACAAGCACTGTGCTTACACACCTTACATCCATTATTTGTAATTTCCCCAACAACCCTACAAGTCTGATAACATGAAACGAACAGAAAGAGGGTAAAAAGCCAAGGCCTCATAAGTGACAAAAAACAGATATGGTATTTAAACTCAGATTTATCTGGAAAGATGGGCTCTTTCCGCTCTTCCAAGGCTGGCAATAGATGTTTAACTTGTATGTCAACTCTGATACATTGGGAGCAGCTGCCTGGAGCACTGGGTTGAACAGTCCCACGGGGACTGGGTGCTCAGCGGGAGGGAGTTCTGGAATCAGTGAGCCACATACACCAAGGGTGCAGGAGTGGAGAGGGGCAACACGGGGGCCGTGTATTTGCCATTCCTACATTATGCTTCATTCACGGATCAGTTTTGTTAGTTACTAGAATTAGATGAGAGATGAGTATTCAAATTTGTTCCATAGGGAACAATAAAACTTGTATTTCCTTTTCTCTCCCCTTCTCTGAAGGTGAATCTAAGTCTTTGAGCCTAGATTTGAGAAGGTATGATAACCTGTAAAATAAAATGAAATGCAACTGTTATATAGATAGTGGTCATCACATGGGCATTTAACTTTAAAGTGGTGGGGACAAGGGAACTATGTTAATTATGGACTTTGTATGTTGTGTGTCTTTTTGTGTGACCTCTCTAATGGATTGCTTTATACTGAATAATCCACTGTGACTTAATAAGGAGATAATGACATTTCTAGTTTTGTTCCTCCCTCCATCATTCACATTCAGTGTGGGATTTGTTATTTTTAGTATCTCAGTGCTTTTTCTGAAAAATGAGTTTGATAATGCTTTTCTGCTTCTTCCTAACATTTATTATGTATGTGATTAAATGACATATAACTTCATGGCATCTATTTTATTCAGTCAATAGATATTTATAAAAATTTATGCCTGGGTGCTGGGATATAGCAGCAAACAAAACAGACTGCTCTCATGGAACTTACATTCTAGAAGGAGGGACAGACAGTAAACAAATAAAGAAGAAAATTGTGTATGGTGGTAAGTGTGCAAGGTGAGAGTGTGTGTGTGTGTGTTGCTGTTTTAGGTGGTGGTCAAGGAAGGCCTTTCTGAAGAAGTAACATTTAAGCTAGGACTTGAAAGTGGAAAAGAGCCAAACATGGATAGTCTGGGAGTGCAACATTCCAGGCAGAGAGAACAGTCTGTGCAAAGATCCTGAGGTTGAAGGTAAGCAGGGGCCAGATCAAGTAAGCTAACAGCGGTTTTCAGCTTGGGGTGATGGGACCCTCCCCAACCCTGACTGGAGGGTGTTTGAAGATATGCAGGTGGTGATTTGGATGCAAAATGCTGGAGTTGAACACAGAGCACAAGTGACTTTTAATGGGCAGGGACCAGGGATGCTAATATCTTGCACTGCTTGGGATGGACTCACATGAGACTTGCCCTGCTCATGCTGTGCTGCAGATATTGTTCCTATTGAGAAATCCTGAGAGTCTCTAAGGCCCACATAAGAAGTTTGAATTGTACCCTAACTACATTGGGAAGCTATTGAAGAGTTGTAAGCTTTAAAAAAAAAATGATCTTTTTTTTTTCTTTTAGTTTATTATGTTATATTAATCACCATACATTACATCATTAGTTTTTGATGTAGTGTTCCATGATTCATTGAAAAAAAATGATCTTGAAAAGATCACTTTGGCTACCGAGTGAAAAGTCAATCCTATAGGGACAAAGGTGAAAGCAGGGATGGTCAGTAGGCAGCTCCTTCAATAGTCCAGAGTAGACACGATGGCGGCCTGGGCAGGGCTGGAATGGTGGGGTTTGGGGAAGAATTTTCACCTTCAAGAAGACTGCTAGCTAAATGCAAACTCCTGTTTTCCATGACACACCTATGTTATCCTTTTTTTTTTTTTTTGAAAGAGAGATTTTTCAGTTCCAGAATCAGCTGGTTTCCTCTATATTCATTTAAGAGAATCTTTGCAGCACCAAATGACAGTAGACCTTGCTCTTTCAAATGCAAGTCCTCATCCCCTTGCTCTTTAACCTTGGGGATCCGTGTGCATTTCAAGTTGTTCATAGCTCAGAAAGGTAATCTATTTGATTTGGGCTTTTAAAAAGAGATAAAATTACATGTGCTTCTTGAATAACAATATATGATTTCTCTCTCTGAAGGGTCAATAGGAATTAGCCTACCTATATCATTTTACAAAACCAGTGCCTAATCGTGTGAATAACAGGGACCAAGTCTACATTTATTCTGCTGAAAGAGAAACATTAAGTGAATATCAAAATCTCTTGAAGAGATTGCAGGCATTGCAGTCCTAATTTTACTTGAGCAGTAAAGCCTTGCAGATAGTTTTCAGGTGCATCAGCTCCTCTCCCACAAAGGCAGTTCAGCTTCCAGAATTTTAGTGAATCCCCCTCACTGCTATCTTCTCTCTCCTCATCACCATCTCTTCTCACTGCACCCCCACTGCAAATGGCCCCCAGAATGCTCCAGGGTTCATCTCCAGAGGAACCCGCCTCTCACGTACTGGGGTGGGTGGGCGGGGTGGGGGTGGGAGCATCCTGGCTTCCAGGCTGACCTGAGGGGGCTGGCTGGAGGAACGAGAGGAGGCAGCTGTCTGGAGGCCTTACCCACACCAGTGAATGGTTTCACTGAGTGTGGAAGTCAGGAGGTGGGTCTTCCCACCAGCATCTTGTGTTCTGAGAACAGAGGAGGGTAGTCGCCAAAGGAACACAGGGGACCGGATGTGGGACCCGTGGAACAATCCTCCACAGCCTCCAGCTGGAGCTGATGAAGCCAAGTACTTCCCGACCACATCCTGCCTGCCAATTTCTAGATGAAAGTGAAGAAGAGAATCAGAAACCAGATAAGAAACACCCCCCAACTAAATCTTTAAACCCATCACCCAATCACGATAAGCCAGGCTCCCAGGAAATAAAATATCAAGTGATCTCACTTGCCTGGAAAAGCCAAGGAGGAGGAAGTTCTGCCTTTATCTCTGGGCACATGTGTCATCCTGCAAGGGGTGGGCCACTTTGCTGCTGGCCCCAGAAGGGGAAACCAGAATCATGTATAAGGAAGGAAAGAGCAAATGTTTTGTGCTAGTAAGTCCTGTCCCAGCTACCAACTAGCCATGCAAATTTGGAGAGGGTCACCTTCTTGAACTTGAGAAATAGGGTTGATCAAAAGTTCTTTCAGACTCTGATGGGCCCTGAGACCGTACTTCATAATTCAGCTCAAGGTCTTCACTGCTTCCCTAAGACCTCTTGCAAACCAAACCATCCACCTCCCCAAGTCCTATTTCTCTCTCTTCTGAATTAATAACTTTCTTCATGCTGTCCCCATTGGCTCCCTTAACACAACTAGACCATTATCGCTTTTCTTTCTTTCTTTGCACATCTCTGTCCCTCTAGTAGCTCTTAAGCTCCTCTGAAGAGAGTCACTAATGCCATAGTTTTGTTTTTCTTTAGAATCTTCAGTGCTGGGACACCTGGGTGGCTCAGTCAGTTAAATGTCTGCCTTCGGCTCAGGTCATGATCCCAGAGTCCTGGGATCGAGTCCCGCATCGGGCTCCTTGCTCAGCGGGGAGCCTGCTTCTCCCTCTGCCTGCTACCCCCCCCCCCGCTTGTGTGCTTTCTCTCTCTCTCTCTGTCTCTCTCTCTGACAAATAAATAAATAAATAAAATCTTAAAAAGAAAAGAATCTCCAGTGCTTAGCACTATACCTGACATTTATTAGATGTTCAATAAATGCTTGCTGTTGAATGAATGGAAAGAGAGGATATAAAAATAGAGAAGAATGAGCCCAAACCAATTCAAAGCTCAAGAGCCAGCTTTTGCTAAAAGCCATATATTTTGCCCATAACATCCTGGACTTAGAGTTCAAAAGAGAAAGAGAGCGAGAGAGAGAAAGAAAGGGAGAGAGAGAGAAGAAAGAGGGAATTTTAGATATTGTAGCAATAATTTGCAGATATCACAGCTTCTAATACCCTGTGTCTCCACTGACTTACCAGTTTCACAGGATTTTAGAAATACTAGAGTTTTACTTAGACTTTATGGAATGTCTTATATTTATAAAGAGCTAGTATAAAATTGCTAAGTAGGTGGGTAAAGGGGGTCAATTGTATGGCGGTGGATGGTAAGTAGACTTGGTGATCACTGGGTAGTGTATACAGATGTCTAATTATAATGTTGCATACCTAAAACTTATATAACGTTATATCCAATTCTTCCCCAATCAAAAAAAATGCTGAGTAGAAATTTCCAGATGTCTCTCTATAACTTCATGCCTCTTTAAGCTATTCCCAGAAAAAAAAAAAAATCAGAAAGTTTAAAACTGCCTGCATCTTGTCTTTAAAAGCTTTGATCCTTCACTTATTTAACTTGTAAACTCCATGGCCTCATAATTGCTGAAGAACCTAGGGAGGGCCATGTGGGATGAAACCCCTTGTGTAGCCAAATTACTAACACAGTTAAGCCTTGCAGGGGTGGTGCTGAGAAGGGAGGGAGTGGGGACTCACAGCAGAGGTGGCCTGGAATAGGACAAACCTAAGCCCGGTCTAGTTCCAGGAGTTTGGATTTGAGGGGAATTGAGATAGGGCACATTGTCCAAACTTTGGGCAGTGGCCAAATGTTTGATGAGTTCAGCCTAACCAGGGAGGACCATGCACAAGTGCTTCAGCCTCAAGAAAGGGGTCAAGCGGTGCCTGGGTGGTGCAGTCAGTTAAGCCACTGACTCTTGGTTTCCACTCAGGTCATGATCTTAGGGTCGTGAGATTGAGCCCAGTATCGGGCTCTGTGCTCATCATGGCGTCTGCTTAAGACTCTCTCTACCCCTGCCCCCCTGCTCTCTCTCTCTCTCTCTCAAATAAATAAATAAGTCTTGAAGGAAGGAAGGAAGGAAGGAAGGAAGGAAGGAAGGAAGGAAGGAAGGAAGGAAGGGAGAAAGGGAGAAAGAAAGAAGGAAAGGCGCCAAAAAGAAAAGGGAAACACAGTTGAATGTGCCTCTTCCTTGAACCAGGCACTGAGGAGAAGATGCTGCCACTGGATCCACCCCAGGGCTGGGGCAAGATGACACTGCCCCCAAAAGTGTGGCATCGATAGTGCTGTCCCCAAAGGATACTGAATTCCAAGATACTGTCCACAAGACGAAGAATAACAAATGTCTCCGCTTCATCACAGTGATGGGTCATGTATGGCTCATCCATCCATTTTCCTAAGCCCCGTTTCCAACTTGAGCAACAAGTGTTGTGAACTCAATGATTTTTAATTTTCCTGTCCACCGTGTAAAGCAGCAAGACCCAGGGCGCCTGGGTGGCTCAGTCATTAAGGGTCTGCCTTCGGCTCAGGTCATGATCCCAGGGTCCTGGGATCGAGCCCCGCATCGGGCTCCCTGCTCCGCGGGAGTCTGCTTCTCCCTCAGCCTGCTGCTCCCCCTTGCTTGTGTTTCCTCTCTCACTGTCTCTCTCTCTGTCAAATAAATAAATAAAATCTTTAAAAAAAAAAAAAAAGAAGCAAGTCCCTTTGGCCCTTATTAGTGCTGTCCTGGGGGTGGGGTAGAGGACAGTGGTGAGTATTCAACTATAGGTTTAATGACAATACTAAACCTCATTTAAACCAAAAAGAGCAGATTTTTGGTAAGCTCCAGGGGGTCTTATCTAAGGGGCACACCAGGAAAAGCCCCTGAGAAGCAGGGGAGACTGTTGACCACAAGGGCTATTGGAGGTGTCATATCAGGAGCATACGTTTGCTCGTGACTCTGTGGGCTGCTAGCCAGGGCACGTGATTGCCCCAAGTAGCTAGTGTCAATTGAAGGCCCCACAGGCCACCCGGCCAACAAAATGGATAACGAGACAGCAATACCATGGGGTAACTTAGCCAAACTCTCAACAATACCTTACAGTTAAACCATAAGGAAAGGCAAGGGATTAAGCTAAATTTTAAGATAGTGTCGTGAAGTGGGAGAGAGAGGCAGAGAGAAAAATGTGATCAAGGTAGGATACCCAGAGGACTTCAAGGATGCCAAAATGATCTGACTTAAAATGGAGAGGTGGGGAAGGCTGGTGTTCATTTTATCATTATTCTTTAAACTGTGCATATATGTACTTATATCCTGCCTTGTATGTATGATATATTTTAAAGTAAAGAGATAAAGTTAACTCCCTCCAATAAATGGAGACCCAGTGTCTGAAAGAAATTAGGAACTAAAAACAGTTGTCCAAATAAAGCCCATAAGACCTTCAGTGAAAATTTAAAACAGAAACCATAGAACCGGTACAGATGTCAATCTCTCTGTCCCCCCACCACTTCCCCCTCCCCCCTTCCTTCTGCCCCCCCCCCCCCTTCCCCCCCCCCCCCCCCCCCGCCATCCTGCTGGCCAGGGCAGGAGTGATTTAGCACACTTTCTTTTCCAAAGCTGAAAGGTTAAAAATAATGTGTACTCTCTGGAAGCTGTTGTTCTAACACAAGGTGGCCATTGGACAGAAGCCTGTTTAACATCAGAATGTATTCAGTGGGGCTATGGGACCGCGCTGTGCGGTAAGCAGCTTGCCCTGCCTTCTGCCTGCCTTTCCCTGTGTTGCTGCCCATGCTAGGGCTCTCTGTTATGCTCTGTACACCAGCTCAGTATTTCTTATTTTGCTTCACTCTTTACATGCCTCACATAGCTCATTTTTTTTCTTGAGCCCTAGCTTAGCCAAGTTCCCTATATTTGGTTCCTTTGATCTTTCTGTTAAAATCAATCTCTTCCTCTAATTATTTTCTGTTCCACTTCTTTGAACCCCTTCCAGCTGCCTCCATGTCTCAAGAAGCCAGGTGTTTATTAAGAATCTGGATGAGGTTCAGGCAGAATCAGGTAGATGCAGCTGCTTGCCCCCAGGTCACTTGTTGCCTCCTCTTCAAGCAGCAGAGATGGTTTTACTAAAGGCACCTGACATTCCAGAGCAGTGAACACCGCCCTGCATGCAGCAGGTGCTCTGTAAGTAATTACAGAATGGGGAAATTGATTGGGATCTCTTTTAAATGGGCTAGGCTATATTCGAACTTACACTTAATTTGCTTCCCCATCCCACCCTCAGCCCAGGTCTCTTTCTGCTTTCAGGTTTTTCTTTCTCTTCTCATAGTTATTTCATAGCTTATTTCTTCAATGCTTTACACATTTTCAAATTAAATTCCCTTCTGTTTCCTGCCCATGTATTTAACTTCATAGTTTAATTCATTTCATGAGATTTTGCTAGTAACCTTGTTTACCAAATTAGTGTTATTTTTAAGTTATTCTGTTCTACCCCTTTCCTTAAATAACAGATAATCATTTTCATATTGTCTTATATTTAATTTCTGTTTATTAGGTAGACTTTGCTTCTGTATTTGTTAATTTTCAGTGTTTTTCTAATTAGCCACAGTACAAGATTCATCATATCCTGTGGTTCCAACACAGATTTGGGTGGAGAAAAAAGACCATTGTCTTCAAATAATATGATGTCTGAGATTTGCTTCAAAATAATCTAGGGGGGTGGGGGGAGTATGGAGGGTTATAGGGGAAATAAGATTGCCATGGATTGATAGTTGCCAGAGCCGGGTGATGGGTACATGAGGGTTCATTATACTTTTCAATTATGTAAATGTTTGAAGTGTTTCCATAATAAAAATTTATTTTTAAAAGAATCAAAAGAATATAGATAGATACAGAATCCATCCTATGAATTATCTTAGAACTCCAGCTGTCCTTGTCATTGTCATTTATTGGTTCAGCCATCCTTCTAAATTCATTGTGAAGTTTAGCACTTGCTTCTCCTCTTCCTTTCTTTCCAAACTCTCGTTCTCACCTGGGACATTTCCTGGTGCTGGTGTTTGACTTGTTCAATGCCTCACATCTGCGACGGTAATCATCTGCACTTCTACTCTTTGTCAGCAGCCCACTATCCCTTGATTATATTTTAAGTCTTTTCTAAAATGATGCAGATTTCTTGTGTGCTGTCCAGCACTCTAGCTAAGGCTTTCAGGCTACGTTTTGATACAGAATTCACTTTTTCTCAACATCAATCAAAACATAAAACACATATATAATCCAGCCATTTCTGGTTTACAGTCCTTCAGGTCCCTATCAATTTCAAGTTCAAATCCAAGTTTAGTATTTTTCACATCCAGCTCTTGCTTTCCTACCATTTCTAGCCTTTTCTCTACTATTCTCTTGTATATATTCACACTTTCTTTTCTAGTTATACCAAATTTCTTTTATTTGTAGGTAAGAGACCATGCTTTCTTACACCTCCAAACTTTCGACCATACTATTCCCTGAGATTGGAATGTCCTTTCATCAGTTGGCCCCTGGGGAACTTCTGCAACTTTTGTTTGTCCCTCAAAACTCAATTCGAGCATCACTCCTTTGGGAAGGCTTTCCTGAGCTGTCCACATTGAGTTAAATGCTCCCTCCAATATCTTCTTTCATAGCACTCTTTGACCATGCCCACCCACATACTTTGAAACCCAAATGAAATCATGGATGTTCTTTGTTTTCTTTCTAAACTGTAAACTCTTTGACCTCATTCAACTCTTTCTTTCTAAAGTCCAACCCAGTCCCTGGCACACAGTAGGTCTTTGAATGAATGAGTAATTGAATGAACAGAAGAATGGATAAATGAGTGCTGTTATCTCCTTAAGGTAGCACCTCCCTCCCCAACAGGTAGGGCTCTAGGTCAAAGCTCTTGGTCCTGGGCAGTCCCTGGGCAGTCTTTGCCTCCTAACTGCCCTTCTTAACCCTCCTGACCCATCTGGTTCTAGCTGTAACCCAATTGTCCCTGTTTCTGCTGAGCCCTTCCTATTTGGTGCTTCTTCCAAGTGACTGTTTCCCAGAGTGTGGTACACAATAATTTATAGGTGATACTCAGACAAGTGTCTTTTGATGGGCTTGTATTTATATTCATGTATGTTTGAGGAGGGGGAAATGAGCACATAAAACCTGTGATATCACAGAGAATATTGCTTAGGATGAAACAAATATAGGTAGTGCCATGGTAATCAACTTTACCTGGACCTCATGGACCAGAGGCAAGGTGCTCAAACATAATCATCAATGTTCCAAACCCTCAGTAACTGAAACCTCGACCAGGCCCATTAGAAGTATGGACAGCCAGGAATAACACCAAGAGGAAGAGATTCCCAAACACTGAATTCCATAGGCACCTCTGTTTTTTATTCAGTGATATACTGAAATGTCACTTCCTGCAGTTGCAGAGTATATGTACTCTTAAATATGTTATATGTTACAGATGAAATAGTGAAATATCTTTTGAGCTGTCCAACCATATCCTCATGCAAGTTCAGATTTTTAGTGTGGGTTCATAGAAACTCACAGATTTGTCTCATTGATGTGGGTCCTCATCTTTGTCTGAAACCATCAATTAGGATATCTAGCTATTTTGAAAAAAAATGCCATTCCTCTCAATAAGAAAGTTATTTTCAGCCATATGTTCTATATGCCAATTTGACTTATTCTAATTTTTGTTTGGCATTTTTACTTTTCATTTTTACAAGTTTAATAATATTGTTTTTATAGAATTTACTATATTTCATCAACCCTAATGTACCATTGATATATAAAACACATCATTAGTTTATATGCTCCTAAAGAACAACAGACATGCTGCTAATTCTAATTGCAAGATGCTACTGATTCTAAGACACATCCCAATTTCAGAGGTGTTAAAATTATTTTTAAAAGCATGCTTAAAATTGATAAAATGCAGTATATATATGTACACTTCACTTGTATTTTACCAGATAATACTTATATTCCATTTATCATAGTGATAAAAAGTTTCTCTTTTGAATGGATTTAAAAATGAATTGATTTAAAGAAAAATACTATGTAAATAGGAGTATAGGTGGAATATAGTGTGACAAAATCCTTGAGGTGGCAGCCTAGTGATTGTGACTTGGCCTGACTGCAGAGAACCAGATACTGCCTTTTGGCCCCACCTGTGAGCTCAGGCCAAACACTCCCTCCCCACCCCCTCAGCGCTGTGCGCTCCTAAGGGAGAGCCTGTCTCCTCCACGGAGCGTGGGAGAGGGATTTGGGCAATTATGCCTCTGCTCAGGTTGAGGAATGTGGCTATAACTCACTGAAGTCATTTTATGAGAGTGAAAAGAAATTCCTAAGAAATCGACTCATTACAGGTATTGAAGTAATCTAGACTTGCCGCTATTTAAATAACAGCGTACTGAGAGGTTTCTATTTTGTTTTGTTTTTAACCAATTCTCCATGAAGGAAGGAAGAGAAAAACAGCATTTTAGCCTCTCTTGCTGAGTAATTTATTTACCAATAATGGCTGACATGAAACCGTTTCAGTGATTATTAAACCCAAGAATGGTCTGCTTTGTTCTTCATAATAAATTTACCAGTTACAATTATGAATAACTTGAAGCAAATTGTATTTCATTGACAAAACACGGAAGTGGCTAATTTCCTACTTCCAGAATGGAAGTGAAGAGAGGGATCATTTTAGATGGAGTTGGGAAAAACTGTTGACGTTCCATTGGAAAAATGCTCTGCTTTCGCACATCATCTCCCTGCCTGTTGCGTGGATTTATGTTCATGGTGCTTTCAGCTCTCACCCTGCACGAGGTCTAGTCCTCAGACTGCTAGGCACTAGGTGAACATTTCCCCATGAGCCACGCAAAACCGTCTGATTTACTTGGTGCTTATTCTTGAAGGTTATTGTGAATCATTAGCCAGAATGCAATAGAGCAGGAGGTCACAAGTCAGTCAGTCGCCACTGCCTGAACAGAGCCTGGTTTTGCAAACCTAATTTTGAAGGTTTTAACGTAGCTGTAATTGAGAAGATAAATTGAACACATATGCATATCCTAAGAAAGGTATTCTTCAGAGTCAGCAAATAGTCACATCATACTAAGCATTAGTGAACCTATTACAGTATAATAAAAAGGAAAGGTCTTATAATAGAAGATTATTTATAGGCTGTTAGTTAGTGTAATTTTAAAAATACAAGCAGTAACAATTAGCAAAATTGATAGTATTGGAGATGCAGCTATTTCCACTCACTGGTACTAATAATATTAGCAATAATTCTATATAGTACTGTCAATTGAAAGCTAAACCTCTTCCAAGTTCTTTGTTTATCCTTATGGGTGTTTTTATCAGATCATTAATGCATAATTTTAGAAGAACCATTTCCTCATATTCATAAAAGTTACTGACCTCATACATTAAATTTTGAAATTTATTCATAGTTTGGAATACAATTATAAGTGTGATGTAGTCCAGTACCCTTTCTCCAAGCAGACATAGTGGTCAGAAAGTCAAATATATTTAGGAAGTAGATTCGCCAAGACTTGGTGTCTTAGGTCAGGTTCTCTAGAAGCAGAGCCTGAGAGAGGGATTTGGATGCAGGTGGTTTATTGAGAGAGAAATCTATAAGGAAGTGAGAGAAGCAGGATAGGGAAGAGGGAAATGCCAAGCAGGATGTGGATCAGATGGTATGCTTGGCTTGATGGAGGCAGATGGATAAATTGCACCATAGAAGATTAGCTGTGAGCCTTTGTAGCCAGTACTCCCATCAGCTGGGGGGCAGGTGTGGTGGCCAGGAACAGGGACCTGCTTGGGCCACTAACAGCACTAAGTACATCTGATGCTGGAGGGGGAGGGGTTGGGGAGAGGGGAACAAGGATGGCCCCCAGGTTTGTGGCATAGTGAATAGAATGTGAATAGAACAAGTGAATAGATTCTTATATGTAGCAACAACAGTCCCCTCATAATACCAACAATCTAAGATTGCAGAAGAAATATGAAAGGATTCTCGGGGCGCCTGGATGGTGGCTCAGTCGTTAAGCGTCTGCCTTCGGCTCAGGTCATGATCCCAGGGTCCTTGGATCGAGGCCTGCATCGGGCTCCCTGCTCCGTGGGAAGCCTGCTTCTCCCTCTCCCACTCCCCCTGCTTGTGTTCCCTCTCTCGCTGTGTCTCTCTCTGTCAAACAAATAAATAAAATCTTAAAAAAAAAAAAAAAAAGAAATATGAAAGGATTCTCATTTTACAAATAAATAAAATTTTCCTTTAGCTTTGACTTTCTAGGTGAAAATACCAACTTCTTGGCATATTTGCATAGGATCAGTTTTCTGTTAAAGATATATAAACTTTAAAAAAAAAAGCGTTTTTTTTAGACCTCTTCCACTTATTCTGCTTCGTGTTGAAAATGAACCCAAACTGGTTCTAGTACTCTAATAATTGAAGATTCACCTAGCTATAGTCCCAATATTATGTTCGCTTTTAATGAAAAAGTATTATGCATTGTTCTTGTGCATTCATCCTTCAGTCCAGAAGTCAGCAAACTATGGCTTGTGGGCCAAATCCAGCCTACAGCCTACTCTTAAATGGCCTGAGAGCTCATTTTTAAAGGGTTGATTTAAAAAATGCAGCAGACTATATTACCCACAAAGCCAAAAATATTTACTATTTAGCCCTTTACAGAAAAGTTTGCTGACCCCTGTTCCAGTCCATTAAAACCCCAAACCTTTTTTCAAAAATGTGCTGACCCAATCTATATTTTGAAATAAAATTTGACATTCAAAAACTTCAAACTAGTAAGTGATTTATGGAACCAGAAAATTATTTGTTTTATAAAAGGATTCATCACAGAATTTATACAAATAAATTTTAGCTCATCTGAACAGTTTTTTTATTTATTTTATTTTTATTTTTTTTTAATATTTTATTTATTTGACAGAGAGAGACACAGCGAGAGAGGGAACACAAGCAGGGGAAGTGG
This sequence comes from Mirounga leonina, assembly GCF_011800145.1. Lineage (NCBI taxonomy): Eukaryota > Metazoa > Chordata > Mammalia > Carnivora > Phocidae > Mirounga > Mirounga leonina. Next base: position 53,040,354 of record NW_023270268.1, read on the forward strand.
GAGAGGGAGAAGCAGGCCTCCCGCAGAGCGGGGAGCCCAATGTGGGGCTCCATCCCAGGACCCTGAGATCATGACCTGAGCCAAAGGCAGACGCTTAACAACTGAGCCACCCAGGCACCCCTGAACAATTTTTTTAAAAGAAGATTTATTTATTTGTTTTGGGGGGGGTTGAAGGGCAGAGGGGGAGGGAGAGAGAAACTCAAGCAGACTCCCAGCTGAGCGCGGTGCCCCACACCCCCGCTAGATCTCATGAACCTGAGATCATACCCTGAGCTGAAACCAAGAGTTGGAGGCTTAACTGCGCCACCCAGGTGCCCCTGAACAATTGTTTTTAATGGAATTCTTCAGCAAATTCAGAACCATTCCTTTTAAGTAAAATAAATATGCATAATTTTCTTTGTTTCATAAAAATATTACTACCCATTTTGTGACTATTGTAAAAAAATTGAAAAATCCAAATAGATACAAAGGTAAAAAATCACCTGCAATATTACCGTCTATCATTAACCGCTGTTAACATGTGGCTACATCTTTTTCTGGGCATATAAACATTTAATTTTTCAAAATGTGGGTCATGTTGTATGTATGATAGTGTATCCTCTTTTATTCATTTAATGTTATAATTTTCAAAAGCGTCTTGTTTGACTGCATTTATTCCACAGAATGAATATGTCACAATTTATTTAAACATCTCACCATTTTTTGACATTTAGGTTGAAGCTAATTTTTCACTATTGTAAATGCCACAATGAGCGTCTTTATGCATAAATCTAGATCCTCATCTCTGTGTCCTTAGGCTAGATTTTTGAAAGAGTAACTATTGTCTCCTCCCCCCATTCTGTTCCTTGTCTTTCTTACAAATTGGTTCTTCTTCTAGCTCTGTAAATGATGGAGTTCCTCGGGGCTAGAAACTTGGCCTTCTCTTCTTACTCTCTGTCTCTGCAGAAGATATCATCTACACCCAAGCGTTCAGATACACACTCTCCCATATTTATATCTCCAGCCCCAGATCTCTCTTCTAAGCTCCAGACGCACATATCCAGGTATCTACTTGTCATCTCCACTTGTATGTCTTATACCATCCCAGATAGAAAATGTCCAGAAAGGATTCAGTATCTTCCCTCCCTCTGCTCCCTACCAAACCCCCTTACTTATTGCCCATTTCTGTAAAGAGACATCACCTTTCCACTCAATTGCTTATGATACGAAGCTGGAAACCATCAGTGACATCTCTGTCTCCCTCACCAACCCCATCTATTCAGTCACCAGGTCTTGTTAATTCTCTCATCTAAATATAGTTTTAATATTTCTATTTCTCTCCATCTCCGCCACCCCCACCTAAGCCATATTAATCTCCTCCCTGGACTACACATTTGCTTCCTACTTGGTCTCTGTGCATCCACTCTAGTCCTGCTCTGTCCTTCTATCCCTTTCTTAATTCTCTGTCAAGGAGAACATTTCTAAAAATGTCAGTCTGGGGGCGCCTGGGTGGCTCAGTCGTTCAGCGTTTGCCTTCGGCTCAGGTCATGATCCCAGGGTCCTGGGATCGAGCCCTGCATCAGGCTCCCTGCTCTGCAGGAAGCCTGCTTCTCCCTCTCCCATTCCCCCTGCTTGTGTTCCCTCTCTCGCTGTATCTCTCTCTGTCAAATAAATAAATAAAATCTTTTAAAAAAAATAAATAAAAATGTCAGCCTGCTTTTACAAACCTTAAGTGGTTGTTGGGATAAAGATCTTAATGGCAACCCCTTTTCTTGCCACTTTTCCCCTTACTCTCTTGCTCCAACCTAGTGGTTTCCTTGCAGCTACTCGATGGAGGCAAGCTTCTTCCAGCCTCAAAAGCTTTGTTTAAGAGGTTTCTTCTGCCTTGAACACCCTCCCTCTTCCGCTGACCGGACCTTTTCCTGATGGCATCCCCAACACACATACCTACATGCTCTCAGCATTGTATGAGTCTACTTTTGGGGTACTTATGACAAGTTGTAATCTAAATTGTTGTGTATCTTTTTTCTCCTGTAATGTCTGTTTCTCCATTAGACTGATGTTTCCTTTTGGGCAAATAGTGTTCCTGTCTTTTCACCATAATATCTCCCACATGTAGTAGGTGCTCAATAAACACTTGTTGCATGATTAACGGGTTATGGGGTATAAACTTTAGGAAGACATTTATCAAAGAGTATTATCAAATAGTATTCCAGAAAGTTTGTATCAACCAATTTATAAGCTCACCAATAGTATATGACTGTTTCTTTGATCACACTCATTCTGACACTGAGTATTATAGTTTTAAATAATTTTAAAATATTTTATAGGCAAAATCTTACCTCATTATTATTGAAATTGCATTTCTTTGATTACTAGTGAAGTTGGACATTTTTCACATTCCCCCTTACCTTGAGTGATCATATAATTTATCATGTAAACTGGGACACTTTTGAGAGTGAAGAAAGGTGCTGTTCATAATTATGCCAGGACAACAGGTATAAAGCAGGACCATCCTATACAAGCCAAGATGGATGGTTTCCCTAACTCTTTCATTTTCATGTAGCCTTAGAATTCTGGGCATCTAGAGCTGAGAGCAGAGGTCCAAGTGGTGATCCAGTGATAAATTAAAGATAACAATAGGTTTTGTTCCAAATTTTAATATGGATACCTTTGTGCTGTGCTGTCCCGTGACTCAGTGACTTAGTCTGGAACTCCCTGTCACCCATGCTGCCTACTTCCCTCATTTACCTCAGCTGCCTAACCCTTGAGACGTCTGACAATTTCATCCAACTCTCCTTTCATGAGAAGGCCTGTGGCCTAAAGAGCTGCAAAGACTGCCTTGCCCATAAATGCAGAGCTAGTCTGAGGCAGAGCCAAGACTCTGGGAAGAGTTCCCTCCTGTTCCACCAAGCCACCTCCTTCTTCACGTTCACATGCATTCCTCCTGCTCTCTCAGCACTGACGATGCCAGCAGTTATTTTCTGCTTTGGTAACACTTCCAAAGTTATGTCGAGAAGTGACCAGAACAGAGTTTTTACTTCTGAAAGCATCCTGTGAGGATGTTCCTCTTTGACAAGGCTCGCATATCAAAGCACAAGGCGCACGCAGTTTCAGAGGCCGTTCAGCTCGTCCTGGGATCATGTGCCCATGGTTTCAGTATTGTAATGCTTCCCTGAGCTCATGCAATGAGTCTACAAACTTTCCTAGCTTTTCCTAAATGTCCTTTTATGTAATGTATGCCCTTCAGTGAAGCTCAAAAAGTAAATTCAGAGTTGCTTACAGACATGCATTTTCAAGAATTGCCAGGAACTTAAGGAAAGTAGAATATGATGACAGAACTTGTGGAAAAAGAAAGACGAGAGTTTAAATAAGTTGAATTTTTGTCAATGCCATCCAATCTGAGGTATTGCTTCATTAGGAAAAGAATAGCAGCCTTCCTCTTCCAATCTCATCAATAGGGAACAAATTTCCTTCCAGTGGTATTACCAATTGAGCCTCTGTGTACTGTTGTGCAGATTGTGCACTGCATAACCCTAGGGGGTGCCATTTACATCGCCACCTGGGCAAAAGGTGCCAAATGGTTCCTCCCAGCAGGCACCTGTGGTGCAGATCACAATCCTCCTAGTACCACTGGACAGGGCACAATCTGTGTGGCCATATGTTGAGGCCCTGAATGACACCTCTGTGGGACTTTTCCCCGATAAAGAAAGACGCCGTCCCATGCTGAAGTTAGAGTTGCCTTATTCACCAATGCCTATAGACTTTTTAGAGTAATGTTCATTTCATACATTCACCTAGTTTTTATAAGCACTATAGCATCTGTCAAGCCAAGTGTCCTGGTTTCAGGTTTAGAAAATAGGTCATTGGAGCTATCTTTTAAGGTCTGAGTTGCCTAGATTTTGCCATTTCAATTTTATTGAGGAAAATGCAGGAAAGAAATGCACTCTCATGGTTTTCTAGAGAATCAAAACATTTAAGATGTTAATGTATTTTTAAAGGGATGTTTTCCATTAAGATAGAGCTCTGCCAATGAAAGAAAGAAAAAAATTGGATATAGGCTCCATCTCCAAAATATCTACACATACAGACTAAAAGTTAAGGTTGGCTCTACAGGAGAAATACCATGCATGCAACCCACCTAATGGAGATGTAGACGTTGGTTTTGAATTAGTGGAGGAACCAACTTCTTATGTCCCAACAGGGAAGGGGAGGAAACCATTGAGAGATACTTTTATACCATATTTCCCATAGTGTCTAGGATGAAATCCAAAGGGTCTTTAAGCTGGAAGAAGCCTATTAATTCATTCACTTATTCATTTGTTCAATTAATTCTTACTATCTGCTTAACGCCATGATCGTGCCGCCTAGCCCCGTCATAAGGAAACTGAGGTCACAAAGTTGGTTAGAGACCAGGCTGGAAACTAAGCCCAGATGTTCTATATCCAGGACACTTGGCCCCATGGTGCTGTTAAACATTCCCATGTAGTTAAATTCAGGTGGTGAAATGGGAGAGCATCTGTGTACTGCATGTGACTTGCATGTAATTCATGTAATAAAGATGAAATAGGAACCTCTTTGCCAGCTATTTCTTTATTACTCTAAATGCCACAACTGAGAGAAAGTTCAACGTGAGGGGCAATCATTTCTGAATTAGTCTGGGAATTTTGCAAATAAACCTTTTTCCCAGCTCCTTATGATTTAAATATTTCAATCATGTCTTTTCTCACATGTCGCCCTGACAGATTAAAATCCTATAAATAGCACTGGCCTCTGAGAAACATGCTCTCATCCCTACCCTTTGAGTATTATTCCAGTTTTCTGTCCATGACAAAACTGAAAATCCCAATCTCATGATGGCTACCTTCTGGAAGGATTTGTTTTGGGGGGGAACTTGAAGCATGTAGCTCATAATGATGTGGAATTTCCTTTCCTGAGGTGTCTATACTCTGACTTTACAGTTAAGGCTCCCAACTTGCTGAATATCAGTGCTGAACTTGTTGACAGTTGAGGAGGTGGGGCGCATGTGAGCAGAGGAGAACAGCGGCTCTTGCCAGCTTCCTTCTTCTCTGCACAGGCATAAATACTGCCCAAGGAGCCTCTGCAGGGAGGAGACTGAGGATTCCTTCGAAGTTGCTGGAAGGAGACGCTTTCTGGCGTTTTGCTTGGTAAATTTATCCGTATGCATGCAGGCCAAAGAGCATGGAGGCTTTCGCTGAGTGACGAAGAGCCAAGATTCTGAAGCCAAGCTACCTGGGTCCAAATCCTGGCTATGCCGTCCAGCTTTCCTGCTTTTTTGACATTAGGCAACTTACTTAACCTCACCATCTTCAGCATCCATACCTATAAATGGAGATACTAGTTTCTTCGTAAGAGTTTTGGAGAATTAAATGAATTCAATGTTATTATTAATAATTCCAGCAACAAATACCGATGAAGCTTCTATTCCATTCCAGTTACCGTGAACAAAATAGAAATAGCTCCTCCCTTCACGGAATTTAGAGTATTTGTTCACGGTAGGAGCCCTGATCCATTCAAGGGATAAAACGTCAATGTGACGTGTGGGCAGAATTTGTTTTTAATGAATTAGGATAGGATTTTAAAACCCAAAATAAGGGTTTTATGAAACTTTTAAGTATTTTTATATGTATGTGTGGCCTGGGTCTTGACATAAAATAGTTTTCTTGAGTCTAGTAGAGAAGATAAGCAATTAACAGCAACCTCAGTGTGTGTGATAAGTGCAGTGAGTATCTCAGGAGCATGGGAGAGATACCCGATCCCTTTTGTGGGGCATAGAGAATCAGGAAGCCTTCCAGGAGGAAGGACATTTAAGCCTAGACTGAAAGGATAACTAGAAATTTGCCAGAAGAAGGTGGGGGGAGGTTGGGCAGGAAGCAGTTCCTTTAAGAGCAATGAGGAGCTAAGGGGGTTTTGAGAAAGCCCGAGAGACTTGCTCAGATTTGCATTTCAGAAAGGCACTCTGTCGGCATGCAGACAATGCGCATAGGTAGTAGGAAGACTGTTCAGTCATTTCAGGACAGAGTAGTGTAGACTAGGGTGGGAGCAGTGGGTATTCAAGAGGGACTGGTGATTGATGGCAGAAGGTGCTGGTCTGTGATGACACCCACTTGACTCACATCTCTGATGTCTAATGTACAAAGACTGCAGGGGACAAATCTAAGTCTGTAAGCCCCAAGCTTCTCATCTGAGGAAACGGTCCTATAAACAGGAAGACAGGACCTTTCAATCACTTTCCAAATCATCTCTCCATCCTGCTGGACATATCTGTAGACTGTTGCCGGCCTAAGAATTGGCAGGGCTTCCTGTTCCAAAATGGGACAGTTCTTGGCAGGAGATGGAAAGCTGGAAACAGAATGGAAACTGGGCTAGCCAGGCACCTTGCATGAAGAGAAAAGAAAAAAGGAAACCTGGTACTTTCCCATCTGATCCAGAATATCTGGTCAGAAAAATAATTTAAAAAGACAGATAATTCAAAGAGGTTTCTATTTGGCTTTGAAATGCCATGCAGTTTTGGCAATGGATTTACCTTGCCAAATGTTTTTCTAAGGCCTTATTTTGCATTCCCTGAACACAGACCATCTGGGCAGCAGGGGGATGAGTCGGAGCCCAAGAGGGAATCTGGGTGGGTGGCTAAGGAGGTCCTAATGTTTAAAAATTGGGACTGAGACCACAGCTCTTCTTCATCACCCAGTTGATCAATACTTGTCTATCTGTGTCCTGCCACAGAGCAGGGAGCTCTTCCTGACCTAAACCTTGCCAAGTCACATGGTGATTTGAAAAGTAGCTATCTAATTCCCAGCACGCAATGTTTCCTACCCACATCTCTGAACACTCTCAGAGTCACCTCCATCCCACAGGGGGGCAGCCAACTGACCCAGTGCTTCTCAGCAACCTCAAAATCGAACCATATTTGGAGCACAAGGCACACCATTTACAGATGTTACCATAAAAGACATTTTAAATTATAATCAGTCCTGTTTTACAGAAGAGCTGTAAAGGGGCCAGACCAGAGGCCCCTTTTCCTGTATTCATAAGATCGCTGCTTCCAGACAAGTTAAAAGATTAGTTTATCTTCCCTGGCTCAGGCCCTAGGACAGGAAAGAGTCACACTTCACTGAAGTTACTTAAACAAAGGGTTTCTGCACCCAGTCCCAATTAGGACCTAGAAGAAATGTCAGGGTGGCAGCCACTCCCTACTAAAGAATTCCAAGCATTCCCCTGTTCCTCCATCTGGAGGGTGCAACGCCAGGGTAGTGGCCTGGTCCAGGCTTGAATTCACTGGGAATAATTAGTAACAGCCCAAATCTGGAAGTTCAAGGAAACTGGTTCTCCCCAATCTTTTGTAAAATTAAGTGCTGGGGTTTTTTTCTTTTTCTTTTTCGAAAATTTTCAGCTTTATTGAGGTATAATTGACATATAAAATTGTAAATATTTAAAGTGTGTGCCGTAGTTATTTGATAGAAGCATACAGTGGGAAAGGATCCCCCCCCCCATCTAGTTAACACATCCATCACCTCACAGTTTTGTGCCTGTGAGAACATTTAAGTTCTAAGTGTTTTTCATAAGCACCAGAGAAGAGGGCATTTCTTAGTTTCCCAGTTCTTACGAGTCAGAACTGGTTGGTTCACAGGAAATTCTTAATCCTGAAAAGGTGTTCTTTGACCCATCTACGCTTTTCAAATGTTGGTATCTTTCACTTTACGGAACCTTGTTCCTAATTAGATGAGCTACCAAACTTAAGGAACCAGTGTGTATTCTGAAAAAGCCAGCATATGTTTCTTTGACTCGGTTTCCAGAAAAATTTGAGGGCGCAGAGCCAGTGCATGCGCCCGGAGCAGGTCACCTGATGTCCATGTCTTCCCCTCCTTTAACGTCTCCTTGATTGGAGGTGGCCAAAGGGGACTTTAGAGGTTCGCCTGAACCTTTAGAACAGATTCTCCTCCAAAATTCCAGGTATCAGTCCCATCTTACACTTAACCCCTCCATTCCCCATACACACACCTCTCTGAGGTCATCCTCAGCGTGCGGCCGGGAGGGGGAAGGAAGCGTGAGCTAAAGCAACAGGTTCCGCCCACAGCCTGAACTTGAAAGGGGAGGCAGCAAAGTGACTGGAGCTGGGCGGTGGAGGGAGAGGAAGTGGCCGAGGAAGGTGGAAGGGAAATGATGGTGCATGACCACTGAGCACACGTCACTTCGGGCTCCCACATGGGCTAGTGTCTGTGCGCGCGTGGGGGGGGGGGGCCGAGGTCCTTCACCCGATCACTCGGGGACTTCCGCGTGGGCTAGGATGCGCCGCGCCCGCGCTTTGGGGTACCAGGAGGCTTACGCAGGATAAGGAGCCCCGAAAAGAGGGCTTGAGACGCGCCCAGAAAATATTAGTGCGTCTGGGGGTTAAAATCCACCACCCTCCCCAGGGTGCCGCCCCTGTTAATTGGCCGGGTCTGCATGCCTAACGCCCAGTGCCCCCTTCCCTCGGCCTTTTCCCGACCTTTCCAACCCCATCCCCGCCTGGCCTCCCGCCCCAGCCTGCTGCCGCGAAAACCGGGAGAGCGGACTACGCCGCGCCCGGCAGCCTCTGGGCATGCTCGGTGGCGGGACCGGCTCCGCCGCCGGGAGGGCGCGTCCTCCCTCCCCCAGGGCGGCGGCGGCGGCGCCTGCAGCTACTGCCGCCGCGCCCCGGCCCCGCACACCTTTGGGGGCGGCGAGAGCCACCCTCTCCGGCGCAAGCTGGGAGCGCCCCCCCACCCCGAGGCTTCCGGCGAGCCGAGGAGGGGCGGGTCAGGGAGGCGCGGAGGCGGGAGTGAGACCTCCGAGCAGCCTGCGGTTCCTTAGAAAGTAAAGCTCAGCTGGCGAGCAGAGCCCGGCTCCCCGCCGCCGGCGGGGGCGGGGCGAGGCGGGGCCGGGGCGGGGGGTGGTCTCGGCGCCCGGAACGGTGTGCGAATTCAGTAGCGCCCACCCTCTTCTCGGTCCCGCCCCCAGGGAATTATAATTCTCTGGGAAAGTGGTGCTCGGAGAATCTTTGGGGCGGGGTGCAGGGGCGCGCCCGGCGCAAAATGGTTACAACAAAGTCCATGCGCGCCCCGGGGCCCCTCTTATGGAAAGTGTCCGCGCTGATGGCTGGGCACCCCCTTTGCTAATTTGAGGGTTAGTTCCTGGGAGGAGTATGGTGAGAGGGGTGGGCTAAGGGAAGCCTCAGGCTGGTGCCGGCTTCGGTTCCCAAGCCTCCTTGGGGGGCGCACCTCAGGCCAGGCAGGCTCGGGGCACTGGGCCGGGGTGCTCGCGGCGGGCGGCCGGAGCAGGCTCGGCCCAGCAGCTCACTCTCTGCCTCCCCCCCCCCCCAGGATTACCGAGAGGATGGGATGGATCTAGGCAGTGACGCCGGCAGCAGCAGCAGCAGCAGCCGCGCCAGTTCGCAGTCCAACTCCACCAAAGTGACCCCTTGCTCCGAGTGCAAATCCTCGTCGTCGCCGGGGGGCAGCCTGGACTTGGTGTCTGCCCTGGAGGACTATGAGGAGCCCTTCCCGGTCTACCAAAAGAAGGTGATTGATGAGTGGGCGCCGGAGGAGGACGGGGAGGAGGAGGAAGAGGAAGACGAGCGCGACGAGCGGGGGTACCGGGATGACCGCTGTCCGGCCCGGGAGCCGGGGGACGTGAGCGCCAGGACCCGCGGCGGCGGCGGCAGGGGCAAGGGCGCCACCACTGTCATGCCGCCTCCTGTGCCCAACGGCAACCTCCACCCGCACGACCCCCAGGACCTCAGGCACAATGGCAACGTGGTGGTGGTGGCCGGCCGGCCCAGCGGTTCTCGGGGCCCCCGCCGGGCGGTCCAGAAGCCCCAGCCGGCGCGGGGCCGACGCGGCGGCCGGGGCCCGGCGGCTGGACGGGTCCTCTGCCTTCAGCCCACCGACAGTGGGACGTGCGTCCCGGAGGAGCCCCCGGTGCCCCCTATGGACTGGGAGGCACTGGAGAAGCATCTGGCTGGACTGCAGTTCCGGGAGCAGGAGGTGCGGAACCAGGGCCAAGCGAGGACCAACTCCACCTCCGTAAGTTGGCCGGGGTGCGTGCCCACGCGCGCACACACGCGTACACACCCCGCGCTCCGCCCGCACGCACCCTCCTGGCGCGCCCACCCGCCTCCGGCCCCATTCATCCCTCCCCGAGGGAGGGGGCCGGGCCTAAGAGCCTGCCTTCTGCTCCCCTGGGGTACGGTTGCTCAGTCTGGGAGCTGTCTGGGTTTGCCTGATGGGCGGAGAGGAGGGAGTGGCAGCCAGAGGGCAGCGGAAAGTCGGGTTAGTGGAACCGGCGACTCATTTTAATGGAATTACTTATGGAGACGAGGTTGTGAGTCACTTGCCTGAAAATAAATCCGGGGAGATCTTGGCACCGAGGCCAGTGCCCTGCGGGTGATATTTCAAGTCGTAATAGTTGTGGCTTTGTCGACCGTGGTGGGTCTCCCTTCGTTACCAGTGATGTCTCGCCTATATATAGGCTGTCCCCGTGCCCACGCTCACAGTCGCCTGCCCACACCTCCGGTATGGCAGCAGGGTTTGTCACATCTCGCGTTTAAGAGGATGCTCCTGAATTTGAATGGGTGGCCGCCCTCCTCTAAGACTTCGTTCCTTTCTGAAATCTGACCTATTGTTGACCTGGGGAATGGGGTGAATTGACCTGCTAGGGTGAGGGAGTGGTTGTTGCCTCTGTCGCCTCAGCCTCTCTGGTGAATCCCTCCTAGTTTTGAAAAGGAGCCACTTGCAGTTCCTTACCGGAGGCTACTGCCTCAGTTCAGGAAATCCAGAGAGGGAGGGGTGCTGAAGTGGAACCGAGAGAGGGAGAGGAGGAGGGCTCCATCTATAATAAGAAGCTCTGGCAGGTTTGCACTTGTCTCATCTTTCTTGCCCCTGAGAGGAGAGCAAATAAATGACTTAAAAGAAAAACATCATGAATGTAGCTCCGCTGTTCATCACTGTTGTGAGATAAAGCAACAGTTGTAATTTGAAATCGTTAATGATGCCCCTAAATGGGGCTGAAGGGCCCCCAGCTTCACTGCGCTGCTTTCCGTGGGTAGCAGCGGTACGGCAGTGCGGGAGAATGCTTGCTTGCCGGTGTAATTTTTCGGCTCCAGGGCCCTGGGGCTACTGGAAATTGGGTGCATGCACTTCTGACTTCAGGGGTGAGGACAGTAACTGCGACTCACGGGGAAATTGGCACGGTTTCTATCAGACAGAGCTCTTGGCTGACTGAGCCCACTGGTTAGTGTCCCTTGAGAGACTACCTATTAAATTAACACACTCATTTTAATCCCAGCTGTTTACCATGGCCACTAGCAGATGTGGACTCTTTCCATTACAGCTACTCCTCTCTCTTTTACCTTGCAATGGAAAACATCCCTTTCCCACTTAGAGCTTGAGAAAAATACCTGATTAAGCTCCCTGGACTTAAACAATGACTTGAAGATAAACACATTTCATTTACTACTGCATGACATTTTTACATTCCAGGAGAACATAATGATTGCTGTACACATAAAGTTAGGATTTGATGATGACAGTGAGCTCCATTATTTAAAAGTTATGAAATAAAATGTTACTGAGCACCTGTGTGTTATGTGCTAAATGCAAGGTCTGATTCTCAGTGTTGCAGTTACGTATCTGTCCATGTGAGACTGGAATTTTGGTGAGGAAAGGTAAGGGTGCAGACTGACTCCCCTCTAGGAACTTAAAATTTAATAAATTACTTAACAGCATCCCTTCCCCCAACACACACACACCCATAGCCTCGTTCTTATTGTGAAGACTTTATGAGTCTTTCCTTCTTGGGCAATCTTTGAAACTAAAGGTGTCGCCTCACCTATTGAACAATTTGCATATTTCGGCTCCCCACCCTCCACCCCAGTCCCTCTGAAAATGTCCCCTCTGGGAATTTCCTCCACAAGTTACACAGAGAAATTTGGAACCCATTTCTTTAAAACAAGTATGTGTACAGAAAAAGGGGAGGGGAGAGCCTTTGAGGTTGTTTAATCAATTTTACCATTTTTTGGTTTGTTATTAACAAAATTACTAGCCAGTGTCGGTTTAGAATAGTGTTTTTCATACTGTAAGTTACTGATGAAATCATCTTAGCATTTAAAAAAGAAATGAAATAAAATAGAATATACTACCGTCCATTGCGGGTAGTTACAGTAAGCTTGGTTTTAAAAACTTTTGGTTTTATACACTGGGTCATGATGTAAAACTTATTTCTCACTGTGGGTTGTTATGAAATTTGAAAAACACTGATTTAAATCCTGTTTACTCCTGCCCAGAATAAGTGGGAGAATTTATAACTATGAGGACAGAAACTTGAGAATAACAAAGGAGTCCTGTAGAAGAGAAATCCTATCTAGAGGAAGTTGTTCAAGTCCAATACTTTGCTCCTCTTTAAAAAGTTGTGTACATGGGGCACCTGAGTGGCTCAGTCGGTTAAGAGTCTGCCTTCGGCTCAGGCTCAGGTCATGATCCCAGGGTCCTGGGATGGAGGCCCACATCTGGCTCCCTGCTCAGCGGGGAGTCTGCTTCTCCCTCTCCCTCTGCCGCTCAGCTCCCTCTGTGTGCCCTCTCTCTCTTTCTCTCTCTGTCAAATAAATACATAATCTTAAAAAAAAGTAAAAATAAAAATAAAAGTGTATATAAATGGAATTAATACAGAGTACTGGGAGGAAGGATATAAAATGAAAAAGAGGGGTATAGTCTCCTTTACCTATGAAGAGAACCAAATAAGCTTTGCCCACCTGAAGGAAAACCCCCAGTAGGGTTGCCTCTATTGGGAATAAAGTGGCTGATTCCTTTCCATCATTCCAGACTACTCACCTCTCACAGCCCTGACCACCTTCCCCAAAGTAAAGTAAGGCACCCTGGTGTATTTTCTTAGTGCTTACTGCTACCTGACATTATCTTGTTTGGTTCCCCTTCCATTTTTGGTTTCTCTAGAATCAAGTTGTAGTGTTGCCTCTCTTTTAATTGCTGTAACCCAGTGCCTGGGATGCAGTAGGTTCTCAAATACTGAATGAATGAATGAATGAATGAATGAATGAATGAATGAATGGTTTATTAGGCCCAGTTGCCCCAGACTTAAGCTAACCCCCTCATCTAACAGGTGAGAAAATTGAGGCCCATTGAAGTTAAGTGATTTGCCTAAGAGCCCACTAAGTAACCTAGGGAAAGCTTTCTTCTTATATCAGACTAAGGTTTTTTTCTTATTTTAAGGCTAAAATCAATTTGAAGTAAAAGGGAAGGAAAGAGGCTTCCCCCTCCCTAGATTTCCTAATGACTAGTCCCCTCTTATGCTTCCTGGTAAATATTAAGGACCTAAGTAAATTAGGAAATAATCAAAATCCCATTATTTCGGAGTCTCTTCTCACAGGCCTGGTTTAGTTTTGGTTTGTTTTAATGGAATAATGGCTGCAGCAAGATCTCAAAAGGAAGGATGAGATCTCAAAATTGTGTTGACCATCAGCCATTCCTAATCTAGGGAAAATTTAGAGGCAAATTAAAAAACATACAACATTTAGGTGGGATTTAAACCCTAGAGCTTACCTTTTTTTTGGTGAAAGGGTTTAAGCAGCTAATTTCTCCCTTAGTGTCAGCTGAAGAGGATGGGGCTTGGATGGTGCCGGGAACTGTCTTTGGGGTCAGGGCTCTGAGGTGCCAGAGGAAGTCCTGAAGGAAACACTGTGGTGACCTTCCATCCTGCTATCCTGCTAGACAAATTTGCCTGCCCTCAGGTGGCCCAACCTCCTTGCTGGAGCAACCCCCCCCCCCCCCCCCCCCCCCCCCGCCATCTTGATGTCAGAGCCTTGAGGGCTGCAAGGTCTCTTTTTCCCACTGCCTTATCCCCAGCAGCTCCCCCCTGCTTGGCACAAATGCCCGACACACACACATGGGGAGGAGGAGCCGTTCACCCAACAACCAGAACTGCTCCCAGAAGCGCCCCCTCCAGTTGGCCAGCCCCTGGGCCTCTGGTATCCACCTGTTTCTCACAGTCCTGCCCTGGGCCTGCATCAGCATCAAGGGCCCCACACAGTTAAGGAGTAAAGAAAGATACTGGGGATTGGTGCTTTTGACGTCAGATCTAGAACCAGCTGTGGCAAGTTTAAGGGAGACCTGCTCCCCGATATTTGTATTCAACCCTGAATTCTCATTTCCCTGCCTACTATGACTGGTAAACTGGCTTGGGCAATTGGAGGGAAACCCCGGTTTCCCTCTTCGCAGCATAGACCCAAGCAGTCCACTTTCTTTTCTTCTGCTTCTCCTGGATCTTACTTTTGTCTCCAGATCACTCTTCTACCTACTCAAGGGCTCCCCTCCGCATGGCCAGGTGGGGTGACAGTGCCCATTGTCTCAAGGTACTCCTCTTCCTAAATGGACTATTATTCCGCCTCTTTTTCTCAGATGTCTTTCTGTGAGGTTTTCTGTCCTCAGTGTCTGTGGTCCTCCAAGTTGAGCCTGTTCTGTCTCTGGAAACTCACCCTCTTTTTTCTCCCTCTTTTCCCACTTCTGATTTTTTTTTTTTTTTTAAATTAACCGTTGAGGTAGAGTTGACAGTCCACCGCACACATTTGAAGTGTGCAATCTGGTCAGTTTTGATATATGTGTACGCTTGTGAAACCAACACCAAAATTAAGATCATGAACATATCTCTCACCCCAAAAAGTATCCACATGCCCCTTTGCAATCTCCCCATCCTGTCCCTTGGCCACCACTGGTCTTATTTCTATCACTGTAGGTTAGCTTGTTTTTTCTAAAATGAATGTAAGTAGAAGCATATAATATGTACTCAGTTTTTGTCTGGCTTCTTTCACTCAGCATGTAATTATTTTGTGATTCATCGGTGTTATTGTGTAGAGCAATAGCTCACTACTTTCTGTTGCTAGGTAGTGTTTCATTTTATGGAGATACCCTATTTCTCTGTTGATGGACATTTGAGTTGTTTCTAGTTTCTATTACTAATGAAAGTGCTGTGAACATTCATTTGTAGGAACATATTCTTTCATTTCTCTTGGGTAAATACCTAGGAGTAGAAGGGTTGAATCATATGGTAGGCAACTTTGGGGGTTGCCTGTTTTCCAAAGAAGCTGCACCCTTTTATGCTTCTGTCACCACAATTATTCATATACTCACTATAACCTTGGCTTCCTCTCCCACTGTTTGCTCTGTTCCATCTCTGTCTTTGGGGACTTGCAAAATATCTCTCTTCAGGTGACTGGGATGATTGCTTCCCTCTCTCTTAAAACAGTGAGAAAGCACCAGGATCCCATCTTCCACCCAACCAGAGTCATTACACCCATTGTTCAAAAATATCCATTTTTAAATTAGAGAAGAGTTCTAGTTGTAGACCCAACACATTTTAATTATGATTTTGTTATTTTTAGTGCCTGTGGCAGGTGCATTTCCTCTTTTAATGAGAAGATAAGAATAATTTTAATCGATATGGTTGACAGCAAATTCTCCTGAAGTTTTTTCCTAAGTACTTGAAAATAATTTGTCTTTTTATTTGTTTGTACTATTAACTAGTAGCAAACTTTAAATTGCCTATATTTCTTCCTAGAATGGTAGTAAACACAGGTTGTTTCTTTTTTTTTTTTTTAATTTTTATTTATTTATTTGACAGAGAGAAAGACAGTGAGGGAGGGAACACAAGCAGGGGGAGCGGGAGAGGGAGAAGCAGGCTCCCGGCCGAGCAGGGAGTCTCATGTGGAGCTCAATCCTAGGACCCTAGGACCATGACCTGAGCCGAAGGCAGACATTTAATGACTGAGCCACCCAGGCGCCCCCAGGTTGTTTTCAGTGTATTACTCTGTAAGCCTTTTGCCCAGGTCCTCCTTCCCCATCAATGATCCTCTGAAGTAGCTGGAATGGCTGAAGTAGCTTGTTTCTGTAGTTGCTTGGGCTATGTTTAAAGTATATGAATTCCCATTTTTATAGACTGAATTAAGAGGTCTTTATTACTCCTACAAAATATTGTAAAATTTGTAAGTTTAATAAGTCATGTGCTTTGGCAGCCTGGGGCACAGCAGTGAAAATATTCTGTGTGGTGTGCAACTATCTCTTATTCTTGTTAGAGAGCGCTACATGACATTGTTAAATCTTTTTTTTTTTTATCACAACCAGCAACTACCAGGACTTAATGTACTCTGTGCTTCAACCTTTTACTTTGAAATGTTTAGTGCCATCATTGCCTGTTTTTGTAATTGATGTTGATATTTGTTTACGAGCTGCAAAGGCTGTTCTATCCATTAGCGTGTACTCAAGACTTTAAAGAAATATATGGTTGGGTTACAAAAACATTAGGTTTGCAGGTGAACTACACGTTCTGGGGCTGTGTGTGTATTTAAACTACCATCACATGATTCATCCTCTAGCGGAACATTTGAAAGTGTTGTAGTTGGACAAAAGGAGATCTTTGCCCACCAATTGTTTTGCACATAGGGTCCTTTAAAATTTCCTAAGGAAAATTTTCAGGGTGCGTATCTGAAAAACAGATGTAGACATTCTCATCACACATTCATGGAGCTCTTTGAACATCTCACCGCTGACATCCTGTCACCGTCCTCCCATCTTTTTCCAGCTCTGCCACACTTTCAACTCCAGATCCTTTGCCTGGCATTCCTTGTTAGTTCACTCAGGAAGGCCCGGCATGAGCCCTTTTCTTCGGAGCAGGTCCAGATGCTACTGTCCACCGAACTGCCCAGCACTTGCTTCTCCATGGCCCGCTCTGATTCAGGGCCTCCCCTCTTTGGGAAACTGTACCTGATCATCTCGCTCTTCTGAACTTTTTATTCCACTTGTGTACCACTTCCGCATACTTAGGTTTTGAAAAAAAAAACTTTCTAGTTTTAAGTGTTTTCATGTTATCACATTCCATCCTTATGACACCTAAAATGTGCACAAGGCAGTACTTATTTCCATTTTAAAGATGATAATACTGAGGCCCAGCAAGATTTAGGGATTTACCTGAAGTCTTTACCTGACCCGACAAAACTCAGACCAGACCTGTCAATTTCTGACTCTGCTTCCGGGCTCTTTCAGTGATATGTCAATTGATATTCTCAATTATCTTTTCATGGGTATGTGTCTTACCTACCCAAGTGCTAGTAATCATAATTCCAGGTCCATGTCTAAACTCTGTGACATTACATTTGCATTTAAAAATAGAAATTTGTTTTTACTCCTAGACCTTTACCCCTGAAGACATGAATGGTCTTGTTTTCTTACTTTTGAAATTCAGTCCCAAGTATTTTAACAAAAAGGGCTTTTGCAAATGCTTTTCTTAACCACTTTTGGCTCCTTGAGCTGTTAGATGGGACAGATGATGTTTTATACTGTCAGTGACCAAAAGATTATTTTGCATACAACTTCTGTGGAAATTTAAGTGTCAATTATGAAATTAAACTTTTTAAGTAGAAAAGTAATAGGATTTTAAAGATAGAAAGGATCCGAGAGGTCATCTCATCAAACCCTCATCGTTTTCAAGGGCAGAAATAGGTCTGTGGAGATTAAATACCTTCACTCAGCTTCCCCGAACGTCCTCAGCCCAGGCCTGTCCGAGTCTGGAAGTAGATTCTACTTTTTAGCACTTCATCAGAAGTTTTCATTTTATTGTTTGTTTCTCTTTTTCTTCTGTTAAACCAGCATTTTCAGACAATTATAAAATTGCTTTCTTCCATGCAGACTTCAGCTCATCACTGTGTGTATTCCTATCAACAAAACAGTGCTCTCCCTGGGTCAACGATATTTTCTGTCATTGTTCCTTTTCCTGTCTGTCCAGCCTCCTTTCCACCACTGGGCCACACAGTTCTTCCCTCTTGTGGGGCCAGAGGATGACTGGCCCTTGAGAACTCTGCAAGGAGCCACCTGAGTTCTGGGAGGCAGAGAGGGGAGCAGTGAGGGTTTGGGTTCACCCTTCCGCAGGTCACTTCTACAGACAAAGTCCTTCCGTGGACTGTCAGGCTGCGAGGTCGAGCCTGAGCTCAGAAAGACAGGGGGGAGAAGATCTCTGTGCAGCTCACCCACATGCAAGTAGAGCTTTAAGTGAATAGTTGATTGTAAGCCTCCCAGAGGGGAAATTAACAAGAAAAAACGAGAAAGAAAAGTATTTGTGGAGTTCAGTAGCAGCCCATGAAATAGTCTCCACTAGGACATCAGGCTTCGTCAGAATGTGGGTGAGAACAAGGAATAGAAAAGTGGACATCAGGAAAGGGAGATGTGTTTGGGTTTTTATGTTCCCCATATGATGTTTCTTAGTTTCCCATTTAAATGTGTAGAACTGAGCCATCACTAATTCTTCTTGTCAGGGCCAGGAAACTCATAATAACCGTTCTCCTTCACTTAGCCAAGCCTCATCAAATCTGTAAGAGCCCGCATTGTTTCAGATGCTCTTGGTTTGTTTCTTTGCTTTGTTTCGTTTTTGGCTACCACTTCACTTTTGTGATGTTATTTTCCTTATATATCTGTTAAATTATTATGTCAAGCATGTTCTATCACCAATCTTTGTCACTTGTCTTTCTCTATTTCCATTCCTGCACATACTTAACCTCATCTTATTGTCCCCACCTGATCTATTTTTCAATGTGTGTGTCATTTGGGGTTATTCCCATTTTTCCCTACTTTGGTGGTATTTTCTCCAGAAAGTTTGTATAATCCGGAAGATGATGGTTTAGGCCATGCAATACTCAGGTGATAGGAATGAACTCAACCAATGTTTGTTCAGCTCCAGGTTGATGGTTTTTTAAAAGTACTTGTAAAATATTTTTGAGTTACCTGTAACTGATGTGAAGTTACAGCAAAGCTTACTGGAAGCAAAAGAGTTAACCAGTTTTCTTCCATCTAGTTGTGTATATCAGATTTCTTAATAATTGCCACTTATATCTGTACATTCTACTGATACCCTTGAATCTCCACCCAAATATTTTATATTTATTTGTAATTGAATGACGTTTTTTGTTATATCCATCATCAACAGTATCATGTTCATCTTTTTTCTTCTTTTATTTCCTTCCATTTCTCAAAGTTACTCCTTGGCATTTATGTTCTTGAAAGTGATTGTGGATCTTTCTTCCTTGGGATATTAGTATAGTATATATATATATTTTTTAAAAACTTCAATTTTTATGGATTACAAGAAGCCATGCATTAGTCAACAGCTGATTTCTGCAAATATATCAATTCAAGAGGGTTTTGTGAAAAACCCATGTCCTAATAGAGATGATTGATCCTTCAAAACTCTTTCTTGTAGAAATGAATGTCTGAGTTATCCAGAGTTGGGGTTTTTTTGTTTTGTTTTTTTGTTTTGTTTTGTTTTTTACAAAAAGCATCTAGCAAGAAACTGTGGGTTGGGCTTTTCTAGGTGCTGCTGCACTTGCCCAGGCAGATTAGGCTGGTTTTTAGGGTGCTTGGAAAAGGGCGGAGAGCAGAGCACAATCTCTGTAGCCTCACAGCCAGGCCTCTGGGCAGCAGATCCCCCGTCAGGACCTCCCTGAGCCTGGGTGAGCTCATCTGGCACGGTGTTGCCCCCTCAGTGGTGCATACCCATTGCAACCTCCCCTAGGATCACCACTGTGATCCTCAGCCTGTAGAGAACCAATTCAAAGTCTGTATGAAAATGGTTCATCCAGTTCTGGGCACCTCTGATGACCAGGGCCCTTGGCCAGGTGTCCTCATGGACCAGCTGGTGATGAGGAGACGAGGACGGGCACTCTTCCAGGCCCGCTAGCTGTGGCCAGGGGCCCCTCACTCACAAATACGTTGTAGGCATGTTCAGAACAAAACAACAGGTAAGTTATGGCAACTACTAAACTAACGTCATTTGATTCTGCTTCCTTCTGGGTTTGCCATATATGGAAAGAATTTTGCTGTCTAAAAAAGTTTAAAGGGAATGAGGTAATTTCCTTATAATGCCCAAGATCTCCAGCAGTGTTGTAAATTTAGATTTGAGGTTAGACCATTAAAAAATAAAAACAGAACCAAAAAAGCTGCTGTGTTATAAAATGCTGGGGCATTTTGAGCGTCAAGTCCAGCAGCACAATGGTTGGTACCCCCCTTTTCCCCATGCAAAGAAAGAGTAGCGTGAAACTTATTTCTAAAATAAGAAGGGTCTGGACCTGTGGGAACCTGCACAGTGTCTCCTTAGAAGAGAACTTAAAGGCTAATCTCAACTCCTATAAAAATAACATGTTTTCAAATAGTTTCAAAACCAATTTAGCCTTCTGTTTTTCTCCTCATGGCACCAGTAGCTAAAAATTATACCACTTATGAAAATTGCAGACGATTTTTTTTTCTTTGTGAAATCTTACATAATTTTTGGTCCATTTGACCTGGTCTGACATTTTATTATGAGCAACTGCATCTTAAGTGCTCTGTCCTTTTTATTTCCACTCTAAAATTGGTAAGGAGTAAGAGAGAAGACCACTGGGATTTTATTTTTGAATACTTAAATTACGTAACTAGTGATCTCCTGTTAGAGTTGCTGCTCAGCCTACAGTGGCCCCACACAGTCTGACCCAAACAGCCCTTAAAGTCAGATCTTGTTCTAGAAGAAAAACTTGAGGTAGCAGTGGTTTTAAAACTTCTTAAATACCTGCTCTACTATGGTATGGTGGTTTCAGTATTAGATTTATGTTTCTTGTGTTTCATACAGAAACACTCAACAAAGCCAATGTATAACTGTTGTGTGTGCACTAACTTATAAGTAAGACCCCTACAGAATATTCCAGTGTGCTGGCAGCCTAATTAGAACTCTGTTTTCCTAATAAGCAATTACACTGGGAATCCAAATATTAGAGCTGGGAGGGATTCCATAGTAAGGATGGCAAACCCAGATGCTTCCAGAGCCGTGTAGGTAACTCAGGAGGGCAGTGCGTCACAGGGAAGCAGGACCGTGGTGAACTGGATGGCGTGTCCCAGACATAAAGGGGCAGCTGTTCTAACACACTGACTGACTTGTTGCCATGCCAGAATATAGTCAACGTTCTGATATATCAGGAAAAGCCCAAGACCAAGCTTTTATGAGAAATATCTTGAATATGAAACTCTGACAAGTAACTCAAAAAGAAAAAAAAAAGCCACATAATTTTGTAGGGCTAATAAGCATATCAGTTCTTCAAAATATGGTCTTTGGGCTACCAGCTTCCCATCCCACACCAAACCTAGTCTCTCTTTACAGATGAGAATCCTGAGGCCCAGAGAGGTTCAATGACTTTTCCTGAAGTGGGGGTAGGGGGGGCTTGCTAGAGGTCTGGTGAGATACTAGAAATGAGAGATGCTAGGGAAGAAAACTCATGAAGCAATGTTCTGATTTACTGACACCAGAGTAGCTTCCTCTACCCCTTTCAGGGCTTAAAATAATTTGAAACAATAACATCTGGGAGCGGGGGGGAGAGCTAACAGCATACACCTTATTCTGTTTCACTTAATTTTTATACACATCTCATTACTTAGAATTTACTTTTCTCTTTCGTATTCAAAGCAGTTCAAAAACTGATTTTTTATTTGGAGTCAGGGAAGTATATTGTGATTTATTTTTCATTACTTATGATTAATGAAAAGGGAGGAATTCTTTAAGAAAAAGTTACCTTAAACACACACACACACACACACACACACAGGATATGTGGTCTCAGTTCTTTTATCTGCTGGAAATTCGTCTGAGACCATTTAATTCAAGGGGTGGCAGTAGAGGTGAGTTTTGATAAAATTTCTTGTTATTATATGGAATCTAATGAAACTTCAAGATTGCTGAATCATATTTAGATTTTATTTAACTCCAGCTGTTACTACATAATATACTGTTGGAAGCATAGAGGTTGCGAAGTTTTGGGGTTTGTTTTTTTTCCTCTTTAGAACCACTGGCTCCAAGTACAAAGTCAACACAGATTTCAAGCAAACGAGACAAGTTTGGGGTCTTGATTCACTTTCCTTTAGAAAAATAGGAAACACTGTTCATTTTGCTTTTTAGACATGACTTTTTACTTTGGAATAACTTTAGATTTACAGAAAAGTTACAAAGATAGTCCAGGAAGTTCATGAATATCCTTCACCAGCTCTTCCTGATGTTAACATCTCATATAACCACGGCACATTTGTCAAAACTAAGAAATGAACATGGACACAGTATTATTACCTACACTCCTGGCTTTATTTGGATTTATATTAGATTTTACAATTAAAATCTAGTCAACAAAGGTAATGAGTAATATAGCCTTGTCGGCTGGAGAGAGGGGAGAGCTATGTCCCTCCATAGTCTCCCTTTCCTCCCCACAGTCATCCCAAGGGAACCTGAAACCTAAGCAAATATTCCACTGTGTGTTTGCTTGTAAGTGTGTTTTGAAGACCATTCTCCTAGCCCCTCTGCCAACCAGGTTGCCTTCCTCTGTCCCTCCTCGGTGGAAACTCTGCAGCTGCCCTGTGGGGAAAGCGTGTGCAATGAAGAAGAGCAGGGCAGGTAGAGAGAGTAGCATATGCAGGCCTGCAGAGGGCACAGCTTCTCTAACCAGGAGGGTGGATGTGAGGGGCTGTGTCTGGAGTTCCCGAGGGTAGCATAAATTACATATTTGCCCATGGGCTCTTTTCCGTAGGCTATAAATGGCCACAAATTTTCACTGTCCTTGGGAATGTTATTTGGCTCACCAACATCCAGATCTTTTGTTTGTTTGCTTGCTTGCTTGCTTGTTTTCAGGAAACAGCTTTTCGGCTTGGGAGTATACTTCTTTAAAGTTAAGCTTCCGGTTGAATTGTGAAGGCTCTGTGACTGGCATGAAAGTTCAGGCAGAAGGGAGTAAGTTACAGTTGACTAGAGAGAGCTGTAAGTGACTTAGGGGATGAATGTCACTCAAGATGTGAAATGAGTAATAAGTCGCGGAAACACATGTGGGAGATTTCACAGATTAGAAATAATAAGGAAGCAGGTTTGAGACTCTTGCAGGCGTGGAAAAAGAAAGGAGACTGAACTGTCAGGATGTTCAGTATTTGTTGACCGAATCATCAGAATTTTAAAACCTAAGCTACTAACGGGCACCAGACAGAGTTTTGTCAGCAGCAGGATGTCCCCGTGACTCAGTGATTTCTCATGAAGAGGGTTTCCTGGTTAGTCATTCCCTGCCTTGGGTGGCCTGGCTCAGCTGACAGGATCAGTGATTTCCTCTTAGGCTTGTTTAAATTTCCCAGAATTCTTTTACTAATTACATGTTCAATGTATTGCGGATTATGATACTACTCAGTAAATGTTTCTTTCAGCGAAACCCATAAAGTCACATTGGAAATTGTGCTTTCTAGACCAGAATGTTTTGAATAAATATTTCAAATTTATATACTCTTTTGAAATTCATTAGATGCTGAGCTGGAGGAGAGGATATTTTGGCATCACCGACCTCTATATTCTTAGGCTCTTCCTCCCATGGTGGATGTTCTTGGGCTTTGCGCCCCACATGAGTTACCCTTCCTAAGAGTGCCCAGGTTCCTTTTAGGGAGTTACCCGTTCCCTGCTGTGTATGATTTTGGTGGGAGGGTAATTGCAAGTGGCTAACTCATGTTCTGGAACCTCAGCCCCAGATTCTCTCTCCCCTGGCTCTGCTTCCCTGGGACTAGGTGTCTAGAGCACTCACTGCAAGGCCCTCAGGACAGCTGGAGGCCCTCATAGTGATGCCGGCTGCCAGGGTCTTCCCCTGAGGGACCATGGCTGCTTCTGCTTCCCGACCTGCCCTGCCTCCCTGGCTTTCTCTGTGCTGCCCTAGTGACTACCTCCTGTTGAACCTGTGAGTTTAGGTCAGCTGACGTGGGTTTTATTGCTTTCAAATCAGGAGCCCTAACTGATGACAGCAGTCTCTTGACTTATGAATCAAGTTCATATATCTGTAGGCCCAATATCACTAAATAGAATAGTATTTTTCAGTCTTTCACAGAATCATTGAATATCAAAGGTGGAATGGAACTTAGAGCTCATCTGGCCCAGTCTGCTTCATTTTACAGATGAGGAAATAGGCACACAGAGCAGGAGAGACTTTGGAGGTGTCATAAACAGAACATTGACATCCCGCTTGGATGTCGTAGGCTTATCTGCCCAGGGCATCTTGGCCACACACCCTCATTCTACTCCTATGACTCATGGGGTGACTGGGCAGATCTAAGGGAGACATCAGGATCAAAGCTAACTGGACCACATGGGGTTCAACCTATGGCTGGTGATGCTAATGCCAAGATTCAAACACGGGGCTGAAACGTCAGCAGACATTACCCCAGCACCCTCTGATGCCGGTCCAGATGTGTTCTTGTGATGCAGCTGAGACTTTGTATAAGGAGGGTAGTTATCAGCAGGCTCTGGAATCAGACAGACCTGGCCCAGAATAGTAGTCGTAGCCTCCTTATAATTATTGGGATAAAAACAACTAGTATCATGGTATAAATCTATAAATTTTTAATGTGAATTAAAGAATGTCTTCTAACCATTCTTTATTTTCTAGAAACTATGCTCTTGTGTGATCTAAGGGTAGCAAGTCTCTGAATTTTGAAGGAGTAAGCTTTCTGAGTTCATTTTGGAATAAGAGCTGGATTTTAAAATTGCTTACATGAAGCTTTTCAGCAAACCACAGTCCACACAATGATGTCTGCCAGGTCTCTCCTTAAGATAGGCCGTTGTTTTTTCTTCATGGCCTATTCAGTCAGTAAAGACATACTGAGTGCCTCCTATGTGTTAGGTATAGAGGGTAAGGTTGAGCAGAGGCTCACATGGAGCAGTCACGTCATGGGGCTTCTTGCCCTCCTGGAGCTTACAGCCCAGTGGGGGAGGCTGACCCGAATCCTGTAAACACGCCAACGTGCCTCGTGCTGTTGAAGAGGGTGACGCTGCTGTGAGAACGGGAGAGACATGTGTCAAACCTGTTTCAATGATAATAACAACAGCTATTACTTACTGAGTGCCAACTATGGGCAGATAGTGAGCTGGCTACTCTTCCTTTATTGTGCCTAATGCTCACAGTGAGGCGAGGTGGATGCTGTTACTCCCATTTCACAGACAAGGAAACTGAGGCTTCTGGCAGGATCACAGAGCTAGCTCAGGTCTCACTGGCTCCAAGGGCCATGTGCTTTCCATTTTCAACTAGTAAAACTGCTGCACCAGGTACTTGGGATTTAGCCTCTCTGACATTCATTAGCTTGTCTTTGCTAATGGCTGCAGTCACGTCCGAACATATGTAATCTCTGGATATACAGTATCTGCTTGTACCCACATGCTGCTATTTGAGAATTCTTCGTAAATGGAAACTTCTTTTAAATTAATTAAAAATTCATTCAAGGGGTGGTTCAGTTGGTTAAGCATCGACTTTTGATTTCAGCTCAGGTCATGATCTTGGGGTCTTGGGATTGAGCCCTGTGCTGGGCTCTGCACTCAGCGTGGAATCTGCTTGTCCCTCTCCCTCTGCTCCTCCCCGCACCTGCACGCTCTCTCTCTCTCTCTCAAATGAATAAATAAAATCTTTAAAAAAAAAATCATTCAACATAAATGCATGGCTTTATGTTTCTTCCCTTCGTTTTGAAGGTCCCCACCAATACCCCTATGCTTATTCCCATAAATCTGGCTAAGTCCATTAAGACAGTCAAAAACTTGCCCTTTGTGTTGGTTTGAAGGAATCATAATGATCCTCTGGTTGAGTGATAGAACGGTGCATTCCTGCTCTCTTGACACCCAATCCTGAGCTAGCTGCTCCTCAATTGTTTCACCTATAGAGTGGGACTGTGGGTCACTAGGTTATAGGCAGCTGTAAACAATGGGCCATGCCTGAGTCCTTGCCATGTGTTGGGCAGCACAGCCAGAGAGCTCTCCTTGCAGAAGTCCTGGGACCACATTCAGCATAGCGTCACCTGTGGCAGTCTAGCAAAAGCAACGGCCATCTGAAGGCCCAGGGGGGGAGAGAAGGTCAGGTAGGCTGAAGTCGAGGGGGCTCAGGCTACAGCAGAACCCAGTGCCTCCCGTGATTTTTTTCTTGCCCATTCATGTACTTAGTCACTTAACAGCCATTTATATTCAGCAGCTGCATGTTGCTGGACACTAGGGGAGAGGAGAGGGCTATGAGCTCTGTCCAAGTGGCATATTTATTTTGGTGAGGGAGGTGGACATTAAACAACTTCCTCGGGTGGTTATTTAATATCCGAGGAAAGGGCCATGACGGGAGGTCAGGGAATCTGGAAGCCTCTGGCTCGGCCACCTGCAGAGGCAGCCGCAGGAGGACAGCTGACCCAAGACCTGGAAAGAAAGGACCCCAGTGCAGGGTGGGATGGCCAGAGCCGCCCTAGGGAGCCCCATGGGGGATGGCGGGAGAGGGGTAAGGGAGGGGGGAGGAGGGGGACAGCGAGGGTGCAGGGAAGGAGTTTGGAAAGATTTGTGGAACTCAAGTCAGGACTAGCCTGAGATAAATTACTCTCTCTCCTAACAAACATAGCCTGGGCATCTGAGTCTGCATCTCATTTATGGCACTTCCCACCTCTACACCTAAAAGCCATCTTTTATACAATAAAATAACCGTGTAATTTTCCTGTAGTAAATTTAAAATATTTTTTATGCTGCAAAGAGTTTAATGATAGACACAATGCTTGAAATGCCATTTCCTTGTACCCAGAGAACTGGGGTACTGTGGGGAATGGAGGCTTTTAGGGAATTAAGTGGGAAGAAGCTATTTGAATTCAGTAGTGAATTAATGTTAAATCTCTCAGGCTCCAGGAAGTTCTTGAGTGTTTTGGTTTAAAGGAGTTGGCATATTTGTGGGATTTTCTTATCAAGTCTCCTGGATGCTGTGGGCTGGGAATATGTTAAAATGGAGTCCCAGCCTTTCTCCTGATGAGCTACTTGTGATTTACCTGAAGCTTTAGGCACACTGACCTGAGACTGGGCAGAGATGTTGAAATGCCAGATGCTGACAGGATTGGGGGCAGAGAGTCAGGTGTTCTAATGTCAGCCGCGTGAGCACTCAGTCCTGGGACTTCCTCTCAGAAGCCTCCAGTGCTCTGCAGGCAGGGGCAGGAAAGTTAGGGAAACCCCTCCCTTCCTCCATCCATCAGCGCAGGACCAATGAAATGTAGGAGCTGACGTAAAGCTGAATTCTCTCGTCTACCCACCCACAATGAAAACCTGTTGAATGTCAAATATGGTTTGCAACTTGGAAGTGAAACGTTTCCTGCCACAGGTCATCCAGTAGAGCAAGTCCACACCTGCTCATCTGGTCGGTGGTTAGTAGAAGGAATGAAAGAGAACTGTGTGCCTTTGAGCTAAGGCATTTTAAATACTTACTACTCTGATTCACCTTCACTGCCGGTTTCCTTTTATCTTGACACTGTAAGTAATCCATGAGCCTTCCCTATGGAACATTGCAGGTCTTGTTTAAATGGTAAAAGCGTCTCCAACGCAGGTGATCAGCTTGTTAGAAGAGCCATTTGCTACACAAGAAACATGAAATGCTTTTGTCTGGTTGGAGCCTAAGGACTCCCTGTAACGTGGGTAGTGCCCATTTTCTTTAACCATTGGCTTCTGTTCCTTTAGTTATTCCTTTAAAATAGCATCATGCTGGGTCTAAGAAAATTATTTACAAATCTCTATCAAAAAACAAAACTGGGCAGGTTTTAACATTAAGTAAAAGTCAAAAGGAATCTGAATTTTCTCCTTGGCATGGTTGCTTTGCTTTTTAACCTGGAGACTGAACTAGAGCTATAGGTTATGAACCACACGAGTATTGCGTGATTTTTCTCTAACCCTTCTCCATTAAAAAAAAAAAAGGGGGTTTAGAGTGAACCCAAAGACTTGTAATACTTTGAAAAATAATCACAATTACATATGATTCGTTTTATACACCTATTAATGGCAATACACTCAAAACGCCATATAGCAGAACCGTTGTGCAACGTCTCAGTTTGATGGCTTTTCTGAAAAGCGTAACCATGCTTCTATAAACGTAATGAAAGCCTTTTTCATATTAAAGGCATGTATGGGGAGATGGAATGTTTCCTTCTCCCTCCATAACCGCACAGTGATTAAATATTGACTAAGAGCCAGGAGTTGACAGCCAGCGGCCTCACCCTGGTAAATGCTGATGTGTGTGGCTGAATGTAAATAGAGAGCCATCCCCACAGGCCAGTGGTTTTTTTGTTGGGAGGTAAGTTGTGAGTTCTGCACAAGGTGTCAAGTTTGAGTGCTCCGGTGGAAGGATGTAATGTGAAACAAGTAATTCCTTTAAAAGCAGCCCAACTCTGTCAAAAGAAAAATATATTTTCCTGATCAATCTGAATAACGAGGATGTCAGTCAGAAGTTTGAACAAAACAGCCAGGGTACCACTGAACGCCACTGCTTGCAGAAACAAAAGAGCTGTCTGTCACTGGAACCGCTTATTCTCTCCCAGACAATGACGACTTAGTTTGTATGAAACAAACTGGTGGATATCATCAGACTTATTTTGTCATATTTTGTGATACTCATTTGATTGGGAAATTTCAATACATCGTCTGTATTTTTGTTGTATGTGTATTTTCTTTTTTGTTGTGTTTTAAACAGTTTTAAACAGTCTGAAGATTTAGAATAATGAGTTGTTTCTCTCCCTCTTGGTTTGGGGGCGTGCAAAATGAGCTGTTTTTGCTTAGTTTCGAGAAGAAAATAGTTTTCATTCCATTTATTTCCTGTTAATAAGGTTCATTACAGATCTAATTATTTTTATTCTAAGACTTTTTTTAAAAAGATTTTTATTTATTTGACAGAGAGAGAGAGGGAGAGTGTGCATGCACAAGCAGGGGAGTGGGAGAGGGAGAAGCAGGCTTCCCGCCGAGCAGGGAGCCCCATGCGGGGCTTGATCCCAGGACCCTGGGATCATGACCTGAGCTGAAAGCAGACACTTAACCGACTGCACCACCCAGGCGCCCCTATTCTAAGACTTTTAAACTCTGCAACAAATACCTGGAATTTGTTTCAAAGTAGCTCCCACCTGGGTTGAATGTCCAGTCTGAGTCTCTGCCTGCCCTCTAACCGTTTTTGTTTGGGCTGTCTTTTAAACACTAGAAGTTGCTGTGGCACCTTCCTCTAATTTTCCAGTGCCTGTTTAGCTCACACATGTTCACACAGACTTGGCTCAGGCCTGTAAGTTCAGTCTGTGGGAGCTCAGGGACTGTCAGCCTGACCCAGGCCCTGCCCCAGAGTCGGGCCCTTGCTGAGAGTTTAGGGAGCCAAATGGATGCATTGTGAAATGTGAATCAGTTTCCTCAAATTCTGGGTTGTTGTTTTTTTTTTTTTAAGTGAACGGGGAGCAAATCCAACAAAGTAATTCCTAGTGTTTTTCCCTCCAAGAGAATACCTTTGTAGTTTAACGGCTTTCCAAAATTCAGCTTCGGGACTGACTACTTTGTTGGCCCTCATCCTCCTTTCTGCCACCTCTGCCTGCCTTCGGACCAGCTCTTCACTCAGCCTGAATCAGTCCATCAGCACTGAACATCTGGCATGATTTCAAAGAAACTTGACTTGGGCTTCAGTCGGCTGGGGGTGGAGGTTAGCCAAAGAATGTTTACTTTTTCTGATTTCATGTGGCAGATAGAATGACCATCCCAACTTTTCAAATAGTCTAATCAAGATGACTTTTGACCCTCAGAAACAATCCCCTCAGCCTGGAGACTAAGCTGTGCCTTTGTTCTTAGCGGATTCTGCTGAGTGTCTGACAGGGATGTGGAGGGGAGCGTCCCAGTCCATGAGTTCTGTTCCCATCACTCAGGAAAGTACATTCTTTAGATTAACGTATTGGGGCAGAAACTAAAATCGACAGTATTTGAGACGAGGTTTTCAATTTCACTCTTTCCAAAAAAACAATGTACTGATAAGAACCTACTCTAAAAGCATGTTCTAGATTACAACATATAGCATAACAGAAATGACAAGATGCAGTCACTGTGCTCATGCCACTTAAAACAGTGGGTCTGTGGATCAAACAAAATCTTAAGAATGGCCTGCTGAGTGCTGAGCATTCTTTCACTGGTAAGAAATTAAACTCAGAAACACTAAATACAATTCCTGAATGTGATTTCCCGTTGGTTATTGATACACTCTAGAAGATTCCTGAGGAGAGGTTTATTGCTAACAGGAATTTAGTGGAGGTGTCCTCAGGGTTGACTCTTTTCCAAGAGCCCCCTTACAGGGCCAAATTATCCGCTTGCTTTTCTCAGTGGGTTTACCACAGTTCATACATTCATCAAAAATATAGAGAGCCTACTACGTTCCAGGCACTGAAGCATACAGTCCTGGAAAACACAGAATCCTAGTTCTAATGTACACACATATTAAACCTGTATTAGAGTTTTCCAGAGAAACAAAGAAACAAAACCAGTAGGGGTGTGTGTGTGTGTGTGTGTGTGTGTGTGAGAGAGAGAGAGAGAGAGAGAGAGATTTATGTTAAGGAATTGGCTCTTGCCGGGACTGACAAGTCTCAAATCTACAGAGCAGGCTGCTGGGCTGGAAATTTCAACAAGAGTTAATGCTGCAATCTTGAGTCCAAAGTCAGTCTGCAGGCAAGAGTTCCTTTTTCTTCAGGGGGCCTCGATCTTTTCTCTTAAGTCCTTCAGCTGATTGGATGAGGCCCACCCTCATTGTGGAGGGTAATCTGCTTTAGTCAAAGTCTATGAATTTAAGTGTTAATCGCATCTAAAAAAGACCTCCACAACAACATCTAGACTGGCATTTGACCAAACAATTGGGCATCATGGCCTACCCAAGTTGACGCCTAAAATTAACTATCTATTCCCCACCCACCCTCAAATAACTATGTCATTTTAATTTAATGGCTCTCGGACTTGAGCAGACATCAAAATCCCCTGGAGCACTTGTTAAAACAAAAAGCTGGCCCTCACCCCCTTGACTCAGGAGATCTGGGGTTAGGCCCAGGAAATTGCAGTTCTAACAAGTTCCAGATGAGGTTGATACTGCTGATCCAAGGACCACACTTTGAGAATCATTGCTTTATGTCATCCAGGATCTGCCCCTTAGCCTCATGGCTCAGAAACTGATTTTGTGATCATAAGAAAGGTAGTTTTATTTTTCATAGATGGACTCAAATAGATCAAGATTTACCAGGCTGATGTATAAAATATCAGTGCAAATTTATTGATTTCTGATAAGAACTAAATCCAGCATGGTGGGCAGCATAATCGTATCAGCTTAGGAGCGGTAGTCCCTGCTTGGGCAGCTCCATGGAACACAGCAGAAGGAGCTGGAGAATCAGCCAAGGAATGGGATGATTGATTGCTGCACCCATCCCCACCAAGGACGGTCACGTTCTGACCGGCCAAGGACCCCTCTCCCTGAACTTTGTACGAGGATTAGACAGGGCCATTGTTTGGGGAATGGATCCTTTAAGTGGAAAGTTCGGTTTTTACTGGTCTGTAGGAATGCTTCTCTCGGCACTGCGAACCCTACTTAGCAGTGGGGCACAAAATCCACAGAGATTGGAAATACTTTTAGCAAATCATTAAACATTTATTTTTATAGTAACTTTTCATTAGATGTAACATATACTGTTTTTATGACAGAGGAACTTGGGCAGCATTAGAATTTGTTATTGTGTGTCCTTTATTTGTTGAATTTCCTTTGTTGGTGGTTAATTTGAGTAAAGGTACAATCTCCCCTTATAAGATGATTTCCATCTTTCTTTGCACATGAAGGGAACTTGACTTTGAAAAAACATTTATATGTTTCATATTTTCACAATGTTCCAAGTCCATTTAGAAGTTGTTTTTCCCAAGCTCTGGCTTCTTGCCTCCCCATCATGCTATTTTTAGATTTTACATTAAGAATGGGATTCCTTTCTTAATAAAGATATTTGAACCAAACTGTGTTGTAAAAAAGTTATGTTCATATTATTTGTTTTAGTGTTCTTGTTCCAGAATCCTGCAATTGCCTTTACCAGCATTAAAAATTTGGCCCTTTGAATAAAGACAGACCCTTAAAACTGGCTCTGAGAAATCAGAATGTGGGTTGAGTCTGCATAACCCCTCACACCATGCCTGCCATGAACTTCTGGTTAAAAACATTTGAATAAATAACCTTAGCACATGGGGATGAAATGCCTGGAACTGCCTATGGGTTATTGTGTGTGGACCTCAGTGCAGACAAGATGTAGATCCACAGCAGTCTCTAACACGGCACAAAGCAGGTGCATTCTCACGTTTGACCTTCTGGTTTCACTGTCATATCATCCCAGGGTCCAGTCAGCCAACAGAAACCATTCTACAAATTTTAGGAAGTAGTTTTAGTACAGGGAATTGGTTACACAAGTGAAGGAAGAATGAAAAGTGGACACCAAGGTAATCCGGAGACTAGTAATTACAAGAAGCAGCCACCACCTTGAGGGTTGAGGGAACAAAAGGGAAGAGACAATGTTACCAGAATCTTCCTTGGAGGAGCCTCATGTGGCTGGGCTATAGCTCAGGTTGTGGTGGTGGGGGTGGGGGGCACAGAGCCACACGTGGGGACCATCCCTGGGGCATATCTGGCAGCCACAGTCAGATCACAGAAGGGTTGTCCTAGGACTGGTGCTCTCTGCAGCTGTGGGAGGAATGCCCCACAGAAGCTGGACCTCATGAAACATCTCCCTCCTCTGCTCTCACTGGTCAGTCCACTGGTGCCTCCCATGGGCAGGGTCTAGCAGGGAGACAGGTGGCCAAGGAGCCTGAGAAGTACGGTTTACAGCATCCCAGCCTCGGCATCATAGAGCAGAGGCTCATGGCTTTCTTTGCTTCCTTTCCTTCCTCTGTTAGTCTTTACTATCAGTTTTTTTCACTTATTTCTATTTAAAAAAAAAAAACCCTTGGTATCTCAAGTAAGGGTAGTGTTTGTGATAAAGGGATCGCTTATAAAAAACAATGGAGGGAATCTGTTAATCTATTTAGATTATCCTACAGATTGTTCCCTAGTCGTTAGGAAATAACTTTTATGTTAATGAAGGAAACAGAAATCTCAGCTTATTTTTAATATCACATTTAAGTTTCTCAGAGAATAGAATGCGGTGTAATATTCTTATTTCACTTTGAGATTTTATTTGACGTCATGTTCATATTTGGGTATAAAAGTCTGTCCTCGTAATAACTGTTCTTATCTCGGTGTGTCTGTCTTGTGTCTTGAAAAAAAAATGATTCATTTTCTCCTAAAGATTAGAATTCCATGGTTTCTCTTTTTAGAGAATTCCTTTGTGTGTTCATCTTTAGGGCTGATGGAGTTGGTAATGATAGTGTCCTCCTTGTATCATATTCAGAGCAGTTCAAGAAGCCTTTCTTAAGGGCCTGTCAAGTACCATGGCTTTGGGCATCGGACAGAGTCGGCTTTGAGTTCCAGCTCTAACACATCGGTATCTTACCCTGTTGAGCTCAGTTCTTCGTCTGTGATGTGAGAATAAACACTAACGTCACAGGGCAGCTAAAAGACAGTGTGTGTAAAGTACTTGACATGGTGTCTGGGAGGTAGGAGGTGCTCCATAAATGGTAACATGCTGTTGTTATTATTTTTTAAAGATTATTTATTTGAGAGAGAGAGAGTGTGTGTGTGTGTGTGTGTTTGCTCATGCACATGCAAGTTGGGGGCGGGGCAGAGGGAGAGGGAGAGAAATCTTCAAGCACACTCCTTGCTGAGCGGGGAGCCCCAGGCAGGTTGGATCCCAGGACCCTAGGATCATGACCTCAGCCGAAATCAAGAGTTGGAGCCTCAACTGATTGAGCCACGCAGGTGCCCCTGTTGTTATTAATTATTACCATTTTGATAATCATTCATAGTTTGGGTAGGCATTTTAGACATTAGTAAATTTAATAGTAAAGTTTTCATTGTTGAGATATTTGTGTTTAATTTGCACAGTTAATCAGCATCTTAGCTGTCATTGGCTCGGAAGGGAATTTTTCTTTTAAAGTTATTAGTTTGTTTAGGATTTATGCAACTCCCTTTCCTACCTCCAGAAAGGATTTAGGTGACTGGCTTTTCATTTCTAAAGTTTTAATAAGAGAATTAAGAATAAATAACTCAAGTGCCTTAACCATTTTTCAGGCCTTGGGGTTTTCAGGCCTTACTTGCAGGCTGACAGTTGGCTAATCGGAATGGAGATTTGATAGGGGCTGAGGTGACGAGATGTGTTCTCTTCTAGTGACTAGAGTACCGAATTGAATTTTTAGAAAGAACTTGGATTCTTTGTTTAACCACATCAGAGATTTGCCAATAACTGTAGGCAAACTGTTTGAGTCTTTGCTTATTTTTATTTTGTGTTTGTCATCTCCTTGATTCACAGTAGCTTATAAGAATTAATAAGAATGTTTATACATAGCATTATATTTACCTTGGATGAAAAGGGCTGTATATAAACTATATCTTATTCTACTTTTGTTGGTATGGGGTAGGGTTTTTAGCCTTGCCTGTGTATCACAAACCCTGAGAGCCTTTAATATATTCAGATCCAAGGCATCACTCTCTTATCCTAAGAGCCTGATTGAGTTGGGACCCTAGCATTAGTGTGTGTGTGTGTGTGTGTGTGCACGTGCGCACACGTGTGCGTGTATCTCTATACCTGTCTGGCTGTCTATGGATATATGTATGTATGTATCTATCTGAGCTCCACAGGTGGTCCTAACATGCAACCAGTTGGAAAACACTGGCATAAAGGAAACAACCAGCCTGTGTGCTTGGTTCGTTCTCTTACATTGCATCTATTGGCCATTTTGTTGCTCGTTGGATACAGGCAGATGTATTAGTTTTCTACTGCTGCTATAACAAATTGCCACAAACTTGGTGGCTTAAAACACATTTATTATCTGATAGTACTGGAGGTCAGAGGTCTGAAATAGTCTTGAAGGGCTAAAATCAAGTAGTTGGCAGGGCTGATTCCTTCAGGAAATTCTAAAGGAGACTTTGTTTCCTTGTCTTTTCTAGCTTCCAGAGGCTGCCTGCCCTCCTTGACTCATGGCCCCTCATTCCTACCTCTTCTTTTGTCATTACATCTCCTCCTCTGATTTTACCTACCTTCCTCTTATAAAGATGGTAATTCCATTAGACCCATCTGGATAATACAGGATAAGCTCCCCATCCAAGACCCTTGACTTAATCACATCTATGAAGTCCCTTTTATCAGGTAAGGAAATATAATCACAGGTTCTGGGGATTAGGACATGGACATATTTGGGAGAGGCCATTAGGACATGGACATATTTGGGAGAGAGCAGGAAAAAAATTCAAATCCCATTTTTCTCATTTGAGTATAGTAACCTCTGAGTTAATCACATTTCTTTTCTACAGTTTCTGATAGGCAAGAGAGGAATATTTCCAAAGGCTGGAAGTGATGATACCATATTCAGAAATTTGATTTTATTGATTTTTTAGAAGCCTAACAGTTTTTAAATTTTCACATGCCTAGGAACTTGCTTCAGAGATAGATTGCATAACA
Organism: Mirounga leonina; assembly: GCF_011800145.1. Taxonomy (NCBI): domain Eukaryota; kingdom Metazoa; phylum Chordata; class Mammalia; order Carnivora; family Phocidae; genus Mirounga; species Mirounga leonina. The sequence continues at coordinate 53,075,810 of NW_023270268.1, forward strand.
TTTGAATCTCATCAGCTCTAAAATGGTACATTGCTAAAGTTTCCCTCAGGTAGAGTACTTTTCTGCCACTAGAACAGTAATTCTCAACAGAGTGTGACTTACTCTTGAATTTATTCTCCTGACAAACATTTGTTGACTACCAAGTGTGTGTTCAGCCCCTAGATACAAGAAGTCTGGATTCCTGACCTTAAGGTCAGGGTCAAACCTGGTCACTCCTAATGGTCAATATATTTGTATTTCAGTATAACTGATTTCCTTGTAATCCTATGTTTTTTGCTATATGCATATAAAAACATCATTCTATAAAGGGGTCCACAGGCTTTACCAGAATGCCAATTTTCATGGTATTAAAATGGTCAAGAACTCCAGTGACAGGCCAACAAATAGGACCCTAAAAGAATTGTAGGTGTCACCAAAAAGATGATCATGAGATGGAGGAAGCTGCTCAGGGGAAGGGGAAGCTCCTGGCAATGGTTTTTAAGTCTAGCTGCTTATTGAGATGATGAGCAGAAGGTGGGTGGTGCCCCTTAAAACTACCAAATCTGTTGGACTCACCAACAGATTCTGATTTGATTTTTCCTGGCAGAGTTCTAATACCTGTCATAAAAGAAGTGATGTTGACTCTGGTCTCATAGAAGTGAAGAAGAGCGGGAAGACCTACAAGAGTAGGGCTGAAGTCAAGGGCTCAGTAAAGGAGCTAGAAACAGTCCTATAGAGCTGGGACACAGACATGGGCAATAAGTCTATTAGCTCACCCGCCTCTGCCCCTGTGCTTCTGCCAAATTCTGCTGAAGACTCTGCGAACTTTGAGCAGGATAGAACCAAATTTAGACACTTGGCAGCTCAACAGCTTAGCCAGTTCATTTCCTAGTAGGGAATACAGGTTTCCAGTAGTTAAGAATGTGGGCCTGAGCTAGACTGCTTGGGGGCTAAGCCCCTGCTTCTCTGCTTACTAGCTCTGTGACATTTGGAAATGTGCTTCATCTCTTTGCTTTAGTTTCCTCACTAACATCAGTACTTCCTAGGATAGTGCCAATAGCTGAATAGGGCAGGTACTTTTATTCACTCCATTTACAGATGGCACTTAGAGATATTAATATCATAGCTGGTGTTGTGGACTGAATGTAGAGATACTAATATCATAGCTGGTGTTGTGGACTGAATGTTTTTGTCCCCCCTCAAAGTGCGTATGTTGAAGCCCTAACCCCCAGTGTCATGGTATTAGGAAGTGTGAAGTCTTTGGGGGGGTGTCATTAGTTTAGATGAGGTCATGAGAGTGGAGCCCTAATAATGGGATTAGTGCCCTCTCCCCTCTCCACCATGTGAGGATATAGGAAGAAGGCTGTCACTAAGTACCAAATATGCTGGCACCTTGATCTTGGCCTTCCCATCCGCTTAGGCACGATGGTGGTCCACAGGAAGGATTCACTTTATTTGAGTAGGTCAGAGAAGAGAATCTTGGGCTAGGTCTTTAAAAATCATTAACCCTGAATTTGCCAGGAGGATGTGGAAGAGGACATCCGAGGCAGAGGGAGCAACATGTGTAAAATTATGGAGACATAGAAGAGAGACTGCATGGGGACCACATGGCCATGGAGTACCGTGTGCGGAAGATAGCCAGCAGCGAGAGGGAGGCTGCGGAGCAGTGTTTCTCCAGGGTTGTGCTGAGTGAGCTGTGTATTAGAAGCAGTGCAAACACTCCTGAACGAAGACAGGGTGGCCGTGGAAGAGAGAAAGGCAGAAATACAAGCCATGTAATGCATGTTGAATCATCAGAACCTAGTGAGAGATGGTCTGTGTTGGCGGGGGAGAGGGGGGATCAGAGAGGAATCTGGGTTATTGGGTTGGCACGAAGTGATTGGTTGGAATCCACTGAGTCTTTGATGAGCTACTACTTGCAAAGGAGGCCTGCCAGGCTGGAGCCATCACGCACCCATCCTTCCCCGGCTCCCCAGAGAAAAGCAGAGATGAAAACAGCATAACTGGGCAGTGATACCTGGGGGTAACAGGGAGAAAGCCATCTGCACAGCTACAGTCCCCCCTCTTCTGTGACACTTGCTAGGTAATGGTAACAATAGTAAAAGGGAATTTGAAAATGTGGGACATAAGTTTCAGTGCAAAGAATTGAGAGTCATGGTACCAAAACAAAGAACAGATGTACAAGAACAAGAACACTTGGGTGAAGATAAAGCCTTACATTGATCATGGAGAAATGAATAATCACTCTGAGAGCATACCAAGGCTATGAAATCATGAAAGGGAGATAAAAACTAAAACCATGCTCTCTGTATATCAGGGAGGGAAGTGACTGAAACTTTCTAGACAAGCACCACAGTGTTTTCCCTCTAGATGATGTCATTCAGTTAGAATAAGGACTTAAATGACCAGCTACTGAATTATCCATTTTTCCATGCCTAACTGGCTTTTCCTGTTGTGTTTCGTCTTTGGCCTTCTGCTGCTCAGGAGATCCACATCTTTGTGTACAGCCTTAAATCCTGCAAAATTATTAACATGAAGGACTATTTTTTTAATTCCTCTAAATCGGCAGGAGGCAATGGTACCACTTATTTCTGCAGCCATGGTATTTGATAAGTTGGTAACGTCGTTGTATGTTTTCAAACCTGAATATTTTGCCTCCGTTGGTAACAGTATCCAGCAGGTTGCTATAAACCTTGTCTTTATTAGATGTCCTTAAATGTCTCTTAGGTTAAAATGTGGAAATCCTGTATCCACTCACTTCCTAAGTCTTTCCTTCAGATTCTTCCTCCGAGGGATTTTTCTTTTTCTTCCATTGTTACCTTAGAAGGAATTAAGCATTATATCAATTTTGTGAAGTTTCTTATTGTAGACAGCACATATGTAGGACACAAATTAGTATTGAAATGTTGTTAGACCATATCTTTACCACATTTTTCTAAAAATGTTAATCTATTAGGAAGTGTAATTTATATGAGTATTACACAAACCAGAAGGTTGGTACTGTGTAGTGGAACAGGGCAGGCTTTGGAACCAGCTGAGCTGGATTCTAATCCTCTCCGTCCCTTCTAGTTTGTGACCTTGAGCAAATTACTTGACCCCTCTGTACCTTGACTTCTACATCTGTAAAATGGGGCTATTAATAGTACCTAACTTCGCAGGGTTGTTAGAGAATTAAATGGCAATGTGTATGTACACCTGACCCATAACTAATGTTAGTTTTCTGTGTCATTGTCATCATCATTTCCTCCATTTTCATAACAGTCAAAGAAGGCTTATTTTTCCAAAGGCTTACTACAGTTTTCTATACCTGGTTGATTCTTTTTATTCTTTTTTAAGATTTTATTTATTTATCTGACAGAGAGAGACACAGCGAGAGAGGGAACACAAGCAGGGGGAGCGTGAGAGGGAGAAGCAGGCTTCCCGAAGAGCAGGGAGCCCCCTATGTGGGGCTCGATCCCAGGACCCCGGGATCAAGACTTGAGCTGAAGGTAGACGCTTAACGACTGAGCTGCCCAGGCGCCCCTACCTGGTTGACTCTTAAATTAACGAATCTGAACTTCTGAATTGGAATGATACAAAAGGAAAGTGATTTTAAAATCCTTTCCTTGATTTCTTGAGCCTTTGTTTTTAATTCTGTTAACAGAGCTCCTGGAATTTTCCATTTAGCTATCTTCTACTTGTGGCTTTACATGTGCAATGAGAAAAGTTGGGTAATAGAGGGAGACGCTGGGCAGGGCGATTTATTTGACCTACATTCCTTACTCTGGGTTCAAGAGGCTTTATTCCTATTTGTGTGCACAGTCTTGAGTAACCACCAAAAATTCCATCTCCTCAGGCATTCCTTCTTCCTGAGGTAACAGATGCAAGCCCTGTCAAGCCCACTCAGACACAGGTATGCTGCCCGGGCTGCTCTGGTGGAAAAGGAAGGCTAAGCGCCACCACATGACCCAGTGGGAAGGAAGGCTCTCGAGTCCACTGACTGGAATTTGAATCCTAACCCCAGGCAAATTACTTCAGCACTCTGAGCCTCAGCTTTCTTATCTCTGAGGTCATGAAATGGAGAATCACAAGGAACATGGCACCAGACCTGGCACAAAATAAAACCTACTTCTCCAAGAAGGTTTCCTGCTGCCTCCTTGGTGCCAGGCCCTCCTTGAGCCAAGTGTCAGGGACCAAAGTGACAAGATAGACAAGCCTGACCGTGTTAACTGGCCAGCAGACAGATGGCCCCGCAGCTTGTTACAGAGGAGCATGGTCAGCATAATGGTGGGGAATAAGGAGCGGTGAGAACACCTGGAAGACTCATGCTGAGACCCAATGGATAAGCGAGGAGTTTACCCCCAATCTGGTGGGAGATGGGAAAGAGGGCCATGCAGGAGATTGCTGGGCACGCAGAGAAGTTCAGTAAGGCTGGCCAGGTTGAGAGGGATGGGTTTGGGGTCCCATTTAAAAATTTTGACTTTATCCTTTTTTTTTTTTAAGATTTTTAAATTTTCTTTTAAAGTAATCTCTACTCCCAACATGGGGCTCAAACTCACAAGCGCCAAGATCAAGAGTCACATGCTCTACTGACTGAGCCAGACAGGCACCCCTGGACTTTATCCTAAGAATAACAAGAAACCTATTGCAGGGTTTTACATGGAGAAGTGATACAATGGATTTGGATTCTAGAAAGATAATTCAGGGTAGAGATTGGATTTGAGTGGGAGAAACATGGAGGCCTGCGGTCTGACTCAGCTGAGAGGTAGCGGACGTCTTCCAGGTGAGAGATGATGGTAGGCTGGTCTAAGGAAGAAGAGGCTCCAGGAAGAAAGAAGTGGTGTTTTCATTCATTCGCTTATTCCACACATACTCATTGTGCATCTTTGTATGCCTACGCACTGCTTCAACTGCCCTGGATACAATAGTGAACAGTCTCTGCCTCTTGGAGCTACAGTCATCCTATAACACAAATGAGTATAAATGAAACACACCCGACACCTGATTTTATGACCAGGCTAATGCTTACCTCCCTGATCTCACTCTCGGAAGGAAAGGTCAAGTCTAGTCGACCACGTGTTTCTCTGGCCAACCTCCCCAATGCACAGTCAGTGCATACCTCTGACCATGATAATGGCATGCCTAAGTCCTAAAAGCCAGAATTTTCTGCTACCCCCCAGGAGCCGCTCTTGCAGCTGCCCTCCCCCCACTAACAGATCCAGGAAAGGGACCGAGTCAAAGCTATTCAAAGCCAGGCTCACAAACTAAGCCACCTTACAGTGACAGAATATCATCATCAACTCTGCTACCCAGTGGTATCTGGCACTAGAAGGTAAACTTTGCAATGAGACCATTGGTTGTGAGAAACCCCAACCTCCACAGTAATTGTTGCTATGCGACTATATGGCAGTGATTCTCCACTTGTGGTCTCTGACCCTGGTGGGCAGGGTGGGTCTCAGTGACAGAAGTACACCTGAACCATGCCAGATCTTTTTTCTGCTGCTGGAGGCCTGTGATCTACAGTTACACAGTCTTTCATTTTTACCTAGGGCAGAGGTGTGTGTGCGCAAACTCAAGATACCTTCAATCATATATGCAAGTTCATATGCCTTAAATAAGGGAACCCTTACCCCGCCCTGAGAAATGAAGACAGCGGACCTAAACTATGGGGACCTAGATAGCACTGTGCACAACCAGCTCCTTGGGGCTGTGCTGAAATGCAGGTCATGGGATTTTTATGTGAAAATCCCCATTTTTAAATGTTGGCAACTAAGGGCATTTTTTTTAAAAAACATGCAGTTTGTAATCTTCTTCTTTTCTTCTTCTTTCTTCTTCTTCCTTCTTCCTTTTCTTCTTCTTTTTTCTTCTTCCTTCTTCCTCTTCTTCTTCTTCTCCTTCTTCTTCTCCTTCTTCTTCTTCTCCTTCTTCTTCTCCTCCTCCTCCTCCTCCTTCTTCTTGGAGAGGTGCAGAGAGAGGAGAGAATCTTAAGCAGGCTCCATGACCAGCGCAGGGCTCCATCTCACAATCCTGAGATCATAACCTGAGCTGAAATGAAAAGTCAGATGCTTAACTGACTGAGCCACCCAGGCACCCCAACGGTTTGCAATCTTCTGTGGGCTGCATTCTTCCTTTATCTTATCCAGGGCTGTCCTGCAGAAACCTCTGCTTGTGGCATATATTTTTTTTCCCCTTTTCACTCCTCACTGAGTCCTTTGGTCCCTCATTATGTCCAATAGGAGTGACTCAAAATTGGGCAAGTGTTCTTGCATTTATAGAAAAGTTATATACAAAGTAAGTTTATGTATATACAAGGATTTTATATAAGGAAGAATTTTCAGCTGGGGTGGTAGCAGTTACTGTAAGTTACAGTTGTAAATGTTTCTCTGAAGGGAGAAATTTCTGAATTCTGGTCAATTTACAAACACATTATGGAACACAAACATTATAAATAAAAGAAAAAGGTGCATGCAAATGTATTAAATATATATTTACACACAGAACATATATGAGTACATAATATATTTTTCTTAGGAATTGTCAGATACTTTTTCCTGCATCAAATGGTGAGGACTATTTAAAGTAAAAAAGAAAGAAAATTCATATATTTTGCATGGATATTTTGTTACGTCTCTTATGGCAAGGAATAACAAAAGCAGGTGCCTCTATTCTGAGTTATATAGCTTTAGATTGCTTTTTAAATTAAATACAAGTTTCAGGAAGGAAAAATTTTTTATATCTCCTTTATGATTGTCATCTTTTGCTTTCTAAAAATTAAGGTATTTGCTTCTAAAAGAAGTAATCTATTTGGTCAATACTACTATATTAGTAGGTACCTTACAGCTTTATAAATTTGTTTTATGCACGGTATCCTTACAATCAGCTTCTCATTTTTATGTACATCCTTAAAAACATCTCTTGGAGGTAGAAAATACAGGTTTTAATAAAGTAATGAAGATAAAGGACTTAATGCAGTGCCTGAAATTTGATAACCATGCAACATGTCAACAGTTATTGTTATGCTTAATGATATCACTGCTGTTGTAAGCCTGGTTGACATTTGAAAAAACTGAGTCTTAAGTAACCGAAGTCCATTATTGTAAAACTAGTAAGTTTTAGAGACTAAAAAAAAGTTTAAGACACAGTTCTACTGACCTAAACTCCATAGCCTTTCATTTATAACAAAAAGAACGTTTTGTTATTAGAGCACCTATTTATGTGCTGGGTACATTGCACATATTAGCTCATTTAATTTTTTTGCAAGTACAGTTGACCCCTTGAGCAATGCAGGGGTTAGGAGTGCCAACCCCCCTGCCCTTTGAAAATCTGCATATAACTTTTGGCTCCCGCCAAATTTAACTACTAATACCCTACTGTTGACCAGAAAAGAAAATATTAAGAAAATCACTTAAAAAGTAAATGCACTTATAGTACTATACTGTATTTATTGAAATAAATCTGTGTATATGTGGACCCATGCAGCTCAAATCAGTGTTGTTCAAGAGTCAACTGTATTGTATAAGGTTTCGTTTTATAGATGAAGAAACTGGAATTACAAAAGGGCTAAATCACCTACCAAGGTCACATTGCAAGTGAGTGGCAAAACCAAGAAGTGCTCCTAGACCTGAAGCCAAAGCCCCTGACCTTCTTCCAGAGTACATTGTCTTTTATTACATTGTATCTAATTGATGCTCGCAAGTAGCAAGTATTTTATTTTTAACTGATAGGAAGCCTTTGAGAGGTTTAGGTCACTAAGAAAATAGTCTTCGTTTCATAAAATTGCTGGCTAAAGTAGGAGAAAGCAGTCATCTTGAATAGATAGGTTTTTCTGTAAAATAAACAAAAAGGTTTTGTTCTTGGCTTAAAAAAAAATCTCTATTTCTTTCCATGTCTGGGAGGTGACCTTTCCGACATTACACCGTGGGTAGAATTCATTCTGTAGGATGTGAGTGGGATTTGGGGAGTATGATGGGAATGACTGATGAGTCCATACCCCATTCGTAAGTGGCTTGTCATTGTTAAAAACAGTGCAGTTCTGGTCTCACAAATGAACGGAGAAAACATAAACGATGGATATAGGGAAATATCAGTTCGGATTAGGTTTAGCTGTGAGTGACCCAAAAAAGCCTCAAATGCCAGTGCCTCACACAAGATAGAATTTTATTTCTCATGCATGTGAAAGAAATATGGAGGTCAGGAATTGAAGGCCGTTTCAAGATGACCGAAGATTTTTTCGTGTTTTGCTTCTCCATCATCCTCAATACAGGCCTTTCGTCCTCATGGTCCAGGCTGGCTACTTGAACACCTTCTATCACATTGTAATCCAGCTGGTGGGAAGGAGGAAGGGCCCATCTCCCTTCCTTTCAGGACCCCTTCCAGAAGTCACACCTGACACCTTTGTCTAGATCCAGTTAGCCACAATGTCCTCACATGGCTGGAATGTCCTCACATGTATGTGTGACACACCCCTGGTTGCAAGGGAGGCTAGAAAATGGAGTCTTATCCTGGGATGTGGGGGTGAGGAGATACTCTCTCAATGAGGAAGAGGGAGAGAACAGCTACTGGGGGACTAGTAGTCTGCCACAGAAAGAATGGAAAGGAGATCACTGTGTAACAGAGAAAGATTGCCTCAGGTCCTCTCTTTGAGGATACCTTATGTATGCTTTGCCTAGGATGGGAATCCTGGGACAAATGTGCGGATGTGGGTCCTCACCTTTTACGCTGAGTGCCTGCCTTCGAATGAATGATAGAAATGTTTAGGAGCCCATGCCTTAAAAAAAAAAAAAGATGACAACTTCATCATTTTTAGTAGCTCCTTTGCACGCTGCTTCACTACAAATAAGACCTACCTGAGGAATTACATTACTAATGAATCACTAGCTCAAAACCTGCTCTTACTTTCATGGAAGCTTGCGACTTCCATGTGAAGGTCTGAGCTCCCTGACATAGATACAGACTGCATGAGGGACATGGATTCCGAAGTTCTTGCGACCCGCTCTCGTCCGCACACATACACTCAGGGCATCTCATCGTGGGTAGGAAGTAAATACATGCATTGGGAAGAATTTTTAGGGAGCTGGCCGCTTTTCTGCTTTCTCCTGTCATAGTGCTCTTTCCTCTCAAGGAATATTGAAATAGTAATCCTAGCAACTATTTTTGGAATGCTACACCCATGACATACGTTATTACACTTAAACTTCAGAACAACTCCCTAAGGTAGGCTTTATTCATTCTCATTTTATAGACGTAAAAGCTCAGAGACAGTCGCATAACTAGTAAGGAAAGTTGCTGGAATTTGAACGTGGGTCTGGTGGGTTCCAAAATCCACACCCTTTATCACCATAGCCCCTCGTCTTTAAAAAATACAAGAAGGTACAAGGACCCATTCAATGTTTCTTTTTGTGTAAGTAGCCTAGGGAAGGTAGAGGGGTTTTTCCTGGTCCTTGGACTTGGACAGGGACTCCCTGGACCCTCTCATCGGTTCTCTACTGAACCAGTGAACTTAGCAACTGTCGCTGTTACAGAGCCAAAGGAGCAGACTGCTCAGAGCTCTCCAGGGGAGGGAGGTCATAGCAAAGAGCTGGGCTGGAGCCCTACTCTTTCCCCAGTTTCTTGCTTTTCACCACTTTTCTGGGGTTTTTTGTTTGTTTTTGTTTGGTGCTTCTTTGGTTTGGTTTTGTTTTCGCAGTCACCTTCATCTTACAGCTGTCCATAGTTACCAGATGACTGTGTCTCTAGGGCTTTGGGTTTCTTCGTCCCCCTGGGGGAGTGGGGGATGAGGAGGGGGAGAAAGGGAGGTAGGGAAGGAGTAGAGGGGAAGAAGGTGGTTACAGAAAGAAGAGCAAGGAAACTACTTTCCCTGTCATTCTCAGCAAATTTTCCCTCAGTCTTTATTGGTCCAAATAGGTCAGGTGTTTGTCCCTGACCCAGTACGTGAAACTGGGAGGTGGGATAATGCAAGTTAACTTTGAGCCACAAATCCCACTCCCAGATTAACTTCCCCCAAGCACCTGGGCCTTGCATGAGAAGCTGAGGGTACCCAAATAAACGTAAAGGTTATATTTATAAAAGACTGGGAATAGGGCTTGGGAAAGCATCTAGTATCTATTGGACTCTCCCTGTTGTGAGAATCAGCCCCCACCCGCTTCTAGCAGCACCCCAAGACCCCAGGAATTAGGGCTCATCCCTTGACTCGCGACTTTTGGAAGGCTGCTGACCCCTAGTGTTTAAAGTAGAGCATTGTACAGAGAATCCAGAGATTTGGGTTCACCTTTGAAATGAGAATCACAAAAGCTGTGCCATCCCCTCACACAATGAGGGTGTGAGCAAAATGAAGTTTCTAGAAGTCCTTTAATGAGCCCAAAGCCCCCAGCCACTGGCACATGGATGTTTCATGAATACTTGCGGAGTAAATGAAGAACCCAGATGTCACTCAGCTCTCCTGCCCCCTCCCTAGCCACTGCTTTCACTTGTACATATCAAATATATCAGCCTGCTGGTGTTCGCAAAACAACAACTACTGAGCAACCAATTGTATTTGGAATATGTGCATATAAATATGAAAGTATGCCAACAACCCCAAATTCACATGTTTTGTGACGTGGAATGCCACTACGCTGGTAGGGTAGCAGAGAAGACACTGATTGTTCAGAGCTTTTTATTTTAACCAAATCAGCAAACATTGCTACCAGGAGCCCTATTTTGAGCTGTGGGTGAAGCTGGGTTAGATGGGGCTTCCCTTGGTCCATGCTTTTTAGGTAACAGCGTATTTCCTGGGTTCCATGTTTTGGGGTAGGTGCAGAGAGGAAAGGCAGGTAAATGGTAATTATAAGATGAATCTTGAGAAAAATGGAATAATGTTACTGTCTAAATTTTGTTTTGCTTTTAACTGACTTCCAATTCAAGTGTAACGTGGCAGTTCTCAGCATGAGAGAAATTGGGCGCTAACCTCTGAGGAGAAATGAGCGGCCCCTGGCTGCGGAGGGCACCGAAGGACAGATAGGATTTCTCAGTCTGAGGTCCGGGGGAATGTTCTGGGAAGTGGTGGCAGCCACAGCTGTAGAAGTTCCCCCAGCTGTTTGGTTTTGGCAGGCCAGGCTGCTGCTGACTGAAGAGAGCGGGGCTGCTCCCGGCCAGGGGCTCTCCTGAGGAGGAGCCTGGAAGAGCCCTTCCAGGAGAGGAGTCACACTCTCGCTTCCTCTTCCCCTTTGCACGGGGAGAAGGGAAACGGGCAAGTCCGTGCCATCGTGGCCAGATGGGTCACGGATGGGGGAAAAAAAATCAAACTCTATCATTGTACCAGTTTTGTTAGCCTCCTCTTGTCTCTTAAGTAAAGGCAATGCTACTTATTGTCAAGATCATCATTATTCATACAATTTTGGTATTTTGTTGAGAATGAAGATAGATACTAAATATTCTCGCTTTCAGTTGACAAATTGCTTGATTCCACTTTGGATTCATTCTTCTCTTCTAAGATACATAGTGTTCTTACAGAAATACAGATTTTATTCAGTCAGTGTTTCACTGAGACTTAGAAAGCTACTTATGTTGCAAACCAATCCCAATCAACCAGTTTGAACAGTCCTATTTTAAGCTGTGTTTGTGCTTCCAGGAGAAAGTGATGGAAGCGGCTCCATGTTGGCTTCATGGGACTGATGTATGAATAACGGGCAAGTAATGGACGACCTGGGGTTCGTGCCAGCAGAACCCCCCCCCCGCCCCCACATATCTGATTTCACAAGCACTTGACACGGGCTCTACCTTTTAAAAATGTGCCAAGTACATAAATTTGGTTGGTATGTTTTTCTAAGTGCTCTCTGTGACTCTGTAAAAGGAGGATTAACTATTAGGAAGGTTACAACACTAGGTAGAAAAATAAAAGTATTTTTAGAATTGTGTTCTCCACAGGTTTAGTTTTAGCTTCAGTGTGTTTCCTTTGGTTTGGTTTTTGCTCCCCCCATACTGCCACATTTGTGTGTGTATGTGTATGTGTGTATGTAATAGATAATAACTACTTAGGAATTCTCTTGACAAAAAGTCTCAGTCTGAGAAATGTGGGGAAACCATGGCTGGAGATCTGACACAGCTGTTGAATTTTGGCAAGAAAAAGAAAATGGAGTTCTCCTTTGTTTGAGTGCTTGAGGCACCAATGTAGCATGCTGCAGTGTGATTTGCGACAGAGGGAAGCAAATGCACAGGAATGTGCTTCATACCTGCTGTCTTATTAGGTCCTCAAATAACCCTTTGAAGCAGGTTTTATTATTCTCCTTGTAGAGATGAAGAAGTTGAGGCTTAGATAAGTTACGAAATTTGCCCCAGGCATAGTTTCTAAGGGGTGTGGCCAACTTCTGAATCCAGACATTTCTTAAACTCAAAGACCTGTTCTTTCTACTACACCAAATGGTGCAGTACTCAAGTTTTTGTCTCTGAAATAAAAATACACGCAACAATGAGCATTTATTCCATTTAGTGTTTCTCAACAATAACAGTGGTTTCTCTGGAGCCCTTTATATATTCACTGAGATTTTAATTGCTTTGTATTCATTTTGAAAAAGAAACTATTAATAATAAGCATATTCTGGATCACCTGGATTATCACTTTATAACCGAGCACTACTCTACTACGTAAGCAATTCTGGTTCTAATTATGTTTACATTGACACCAAGAAGTATTTCTCCACCTCAGAGATTTGCTAGCTGCTCTCCCAACACCCACTCTCCCTTTCTTCCTAACAGAAGCCTGATTTCACTGCAGGGAGCAATATTCCTGTATTACGCAGACTCCCTTGAATTTAAGAATGGCCATGTGACGCTGTTCTGCCCAATGATACGTAAGTGTTATTGGGTGGCGCTTCCCAGAAAGATTCTTAAATGTAGCCACTTAGCAGGCTAATGCCTTTTGCACTCTCTATTCTTTCCTCTTTTCTAGCCTAGAAAGAGACTGAGTTATGACCAGGAGGGCAAGAAAACATGCTAGGGATGGCTGCAAATGGAATGAGTCTGACTCTCTAGTGACTGCAAAAAACAAAACAAAACAAAACAAAAACAAAAAACCCCCAACAAACATCATGACAACCATCTACAGATGATTTATTATAGGGGAACAATAAGCTGACTTTAAAAATAGCCTGAGTGTGATAATAATTTACATACCATGAAATTCACCTGTTTTAAGTGTACAATTCAGTGATTTTTTAGTACATTTTCAAAGTTGTACAAACATCACCACAATCCAAATTTAGAAAAATTCCACCACCCTCAAAAGATCCTGCTTGCCCAATCCCACTCTCAACCCTAGGCAACTATTCATCTGCTTTCTGTCCCTATAGATTTGCCTTTTCTGGACGTTTCATGTAAACAGGATCAGACAATGTGCAATTCTTTTGCATCTGGCTTCTTTCACTTAGCTTACTGTTTTTGAGGTTTATCCATGAAGTAGTATATATCAGTAATTTATTCTTTCTTATTGCTGAATAATATTCCATCATATGGCTCTCCTATGTTTTGTTTATCCATTCACCAGTTCATGGACATGTGGATTGTTTCTACTCCATTGATACGAATAATGCTGCTATGAACTCATACATGTCTTTGTGAGACATGTGTTTTCATTTCGCTTGGGTGGATACTTAGGAGTGGAATTGCTGGGTCACATGGTAAATTTATGTTTAACTTTTTTTTAAAGAAACTGCCAAACTTTTTCAAAGTTGTTGCACTACCCTACATTCCCACTCACAATGTATGAGGGTTCGGTTTTTCCATATTCGCACCAATAATTATTGTCTTTTTGATTATACCCATTCTAGTGGTCATGAAATGGGATCTCACTGTTGTTTTAATTTGCATTTATTTCCCTAGTGACTAATGATAATGAACATCTTTTCATGTGCTTATTAGCTCATTTTTTTAATGGGTTTGTCTGTCTTCTTATTGGTTTGTAAGAGATCTTTGTATATTCTGGATATATATCCTTTATCAGAAATAATATCTGTACATATTTTCTCCCAGACTGTGTTTTATATTTTTACTTTATTATTGATAATTTTTGAAACACAACAGTTTTTAATTTTGATGGAATCTATTTTTTCTATTTTTTTCTCTTATGGATCATGCTGTTGGTGTTGTACTTAAGAATGTTTTTCTGTGTCCTTTGTATTTCCATATAGATTTTAGGATCAGCTTGTCAGTTTCTGCCAGAAGTCTATTGGAATTTTGATGGGAACTGTGTTGTATCCACAGGGCAATTTGAGGAGAATTGCCATCGTAATTATATTGAGTCATCTAACCCATGAATATAGAATGTCTCTCCATTTATTAGGTCTTCTTTAATTTCTCTCAGCAATAATTTATAGTTTTCAGTTTATAAATCTCATACATCTTTTGTTCCTTAGTTTCTAAAGCCACTGTTTTATGGACTTTCTTCTGCTAAATCAAAGTCCTGATTCATGTTCTAATTGGCAGATAAAATAGAAAATTAAAGGAATAGAAGTAGACTTAACATACATACATAATGTTTTTCTGTGAAGGCTGCGTACCATCTTGGTGCATTAGATGAATGATCAGTTTCACAGTGGACAATGGAGACGGTGATGAGAAAACTGAGTAAGCACCTGGCATGCAGGACATCCACACACGCAACCCGAATGAACCTTCACTTTACAGTTAGTACCATATGTGTAAAAGCCAATAAAGCAATATCATCTGTCACAATAACTATTTATTCACTGTGATTAATTGGTTGTACATCATGTTTGTTTATATTTGTAAATTTGTTTCATGTATTATCAGCATAGAGAATTTTTACCTAGTTTTACATTTACTGACCCAATGTTTTTCCCTTTAATGGGTGTCTAGTATTCAACGTGGGAAAACACTGATTTTAGTTTATTAGTTTACAAAGCATTTTCAGCTTACCATCTTACTATTCTCAGAGCAACCCTGGAGCTTCAGTAAAATAAGGGTTTTTATTATTCCCACATTATTAATGATGAAATGAAGATACACAGACATTAAGTGATGTGTATAATTTTATACATCTATATGTGGCAATTCTGGGATTTAAAATTAGGAATTCGATCTCCAAATCCCTTACCCTTTCTGCTACATATATTAGTGATTATTGATCACTTTCTTAAACCCCTTAAACACAAGGGAAATAGAAAACTTTTGGGAGGCTTTGCAATCTAGGTAGGGAGGTAAAACCCATGAAACATGCTAAAAGTAAAGTTAGTATGAGAGAGCCCACAGCCCAGACACTAAGTTCTGTTGGCATCTAGAATGCAGACAACTCTCTGGACCTGAGGAATCAAGTAGGAAAACACAAGCTGAACGGTGGAGAGGGTACTATCAGGCAGCCCAGAACCATGACACCACCCCAACCTGCCTTCAGAAATGGAGCGCTCATTCCCCCCCAGCTTCTGGGAAGGTTAGCAGTCAACAGTTCTCATCCGGGAGCCTCTTTGGGGATTGCTCATGGCCAAAGAGAGCTGCCTTGCCCAAGGTCACATGCCCTTCTGAAGGGCAGCCCTTATCTAATGCCCGGTTGGTGCTGGGACATAAAGGCCTGGCCTCTTTCTCCCAACTTGGGTCGACTCTGAAAGGCCAGCCCAGCCCCAGAGCTCCCTTACAGGATCAGCTAGGCTTTGCTCTTGCTGCATCAGAAGCCAGCTTCCCCTTCTGCCCTATATTACTTCCTCTGGTCCCTCCCAGCTGGGGACCCCCAGCGTGCTCCTCGATCAAGTTCCTGCTGATGACCTCCAAATGATCTCTAAGATTTCCAAGGAGCCAAAACAGCATGAACAAAGGCATAGAGGCCAGAATTCTTCTTGAGGCCGTAGCAGAGAATAAATGGAATAGAGTGTTTTATAGAAGCTAGAAAATAGGGCCCAATGGTGGAGGACTTTGAAAAACAGAATGAGGTATCAGCCTTGATGGAGAACACCCCAGAAAGCCTTAGCTGACCCACATGCCCAGTGAGAATATTGGAGCTGACCCTGACATTCCCTTGGTAAAATGAATGTGTCACCGAGATATCGGCCCAGACCCTGAACATTTACTGCCCCATTCATCTGATCCTATGAACTGTGCCCTGAAGCTGGAAAGGGAAAGTCTGAATTTAAGATCTCCCTTGCCAACTTTCTTCTTGTGTGACTTTAAAACTTCTGTTGCTCATTTGGAAAATGGGTATGTTTTGAGGACTGAAATACTCCTAATTTCAGAGGCAGTTCATTGGTATCATGTGACAGAAGGCTTCTATGCCAAAATAACTCTGGGTGATGCTAGGCTAAACTAAATAGGGACTCCTAGGTGGCTCAGTTGGTTAAGCATCTGCCTTCAGTTCAGGTCATGATCCCAGGGTCCTGGGATTGAATACCACATCAGGCTCCTTGCTCAGTGGGTAGCCCGCTTCTCCCTCTGCCTCTCTCTCTCTCTCTCTCTCTCTCTCTCACTCTCTAACAAATAAATAAATAAATAAAATCTTTTAAAAAATAAACTAAGTTAAATGGATATCTTTACTGTAGGATTTCTTAGTCTTTAATATGTTGCTGTGTCTTGTGGTCTCAAGGAGGGGAATGTAATCTAAATCATCTTACTTTAACTCATCAGGAAGACCTTTCCCCACTCCTGACACCTTCTGAGGAGCATCTACTAGGCTCGTGTCTTGCTGAAGTCATATTGAGAAACCCTAGTCCATTGTACAGGCAGTTAGTAAATATTAAATCAGATGATTCCAGTTACCATGGCCTGCCCTGCCTGGACCTTCAACTAAGTTAGGATTCTCTCAAAGACAATTATCATATGATCTCACTGATATGAGGAATTTGAGAAACAAAACAGAGGATCATAGGAGAAGAGAGGGAAAAATGAAACAAGATGAAACCAGAGAGGGAGACAAACCATAAGAGACTCTTAATCTCAGGAAACAAACTGAGGGTTGCTGGAGGGGAGGGAGGTGGGAGGGATGGGGTGACTAGGTGATGGACATTGGGGAGGGTATGTGCTATGGTGAACTCTGTGAATTGTGTAAGACTGATGAATCAAATAATATATGTTAATTTTAAAAAAGGAAAACAAAGTTAGGAATCTCTCAGAAATATGGTTAAGACTTCACATTGACTTTGGTACTCAAGATCAACATGGTCCTGCTTATTTAATTTGGCTAGGTATAATTCACTTCAAGGATACCTCCAAATCACGACATGTATCTTTTAAAGAATGGTACTCTCTCAAGCTTTTAGACTGGGGAGAAACATGGGTTTCCAGTGCATGCACTCTTCACTGAATAGGTAGCGGCCACCCTGCTGTGCTGAAGCAGATGGTAGCTACCTTGCAGGGACAGAGCAATGTGTTGCGAAGGATGCTGAAGCTGTGCTTGGACTGTCTGAGCAAGTGTGCTCTGATGGATTTGTGACATCATCCATTAACACAGTCCTTGCTACCTTTATTTTATTTTTTCTAAAGATTTTATTTATTTATTTATCAGAGAGGGAGAGAGAGAACAAGAGAGCGAGCAAGCACAAGCAGGGAGAGCAGCAGGCAGAGGGAGAATCCGACTCCTCGCTGAGCAGGGAGCCCCATATGGGACTCGATCCCAGGCATCCCGCTACCTTTATTTTATTTTTTATTTTGATTTTTTTTTAAGATTTTATTTTTTTGACAAAGAGAGACACAGTGAAAGAGGAAACACAAGCAGGGGGAGTGGGAGAGGGAGAACAGGCTCCCCACCGAGCAGGGAGCCCAATGTGAGGCTCAATCCCAGGACCCTGGGATCATGACCTGAGCCAAAGGCAGACGCTTAATGACTGAGCCACCCAGGCACCCCCAGCTACCTTTATTTTATTTTATTTTATTTTATTTTATTTTTAAAGATTTTATTTATTTATTTGAGACAGAGAGAATGAGAAAGAGAGCACATGAGAGGGGGGAGGGTCCGAGGGAGAAGCAGACTCCCTGCTGAGCAGGGAGCCCGATGCGGGACTCGATCCCGGGACTCCAGGATCATGACCTGAGCCGAAGGCAGTCGCTTAACCAACTGAGCCACCCAGGCGCCCCCTTTATTTTAGACTATAGTTTAACTTATACATTCCTTTGCCTGTTGAAGACAGTGGGAGAAAAAATCAATCATAAGCCATCCCAAATGCAGCACATTCAAAACTAACTCATCATCATCTTCTCCTCTGACTTGAGTCTATGCCAGCATCCTTCATTTCAGATAATGGCAGTGGCCTCCACCATCATATCCATGATATCCATGACCACTCAGTCACCAAGTCTTGCCAATTTTGCCCTCTAAATGTGTCTCAAATCATCCCCGTCCCCATCACAGCCATCCCTGCCCTTCTACAAATGCTATTAATTCTCACCCAACTTCTACAGCTTCTCCCACATGGTCTCCCCCCATCCAGTCCTGTACCCTTTAAATCCCTCCCCTAATTTACCTACCTGTCTATCTGTTCAGGTGGGTCTCCTTCTCAAACCCTCTAATGAATTCCTCAGGGTAAAGCCTAAACTCCTAAATTTGGCATTAGAGGCTTCCCATGTCTGGATCCTTCTTATCTCCGGTCTCATTTCTTGCTATTTTCTTATGCTCTACCAAAACTGATCTGCTGAACAGCTGAACTCATGCTGTTTTTAGCTTCCATGCCTTTGCTCTACCTTCTGCCTGAAATGTTTACCCTGCGCACTCCGTCCTTTACCTGCCAATTTAACTTCTACCCATTGCTGGAGCTCAGCCCTCACCTACTCCAGAGAATCTTTCTTGACCCCTCCTTTTCCCAGACTCGGTTAGATGCCCTAACCAGTTATATATATTATGTCTAAATAATACCAATCTGCAGTGTATAATTGTCTGTTTATGTGTCTATCTGCACCTTGAAAGAGAGGATGTGTCTTGTTTCATCTCTGTATTCCTTGTACAGTTAACACGCCTGTTTTATCTTAAACACTCAATAAACCAAGGAATGGTATGGACCAAGTGAAGGAATTAAATATCTATAATAAATAAAACTAAGCCAACAGCAGCTCCTGGACATCAAGAATATAACCCATGCTCAGATAAAGAATTCTCTTTGTGGATTAAGAATGATTGCCATGGGGCACCTGGGTGGCTCAGTTGGTTAAGCGACTGCCTTCGGCTCAGGTCATGATCCTGGAGTCCCTGGATCGAGTCCCGCACTGGGCTCCCTGCTCGGCAGGGAGTCTGCTTCTCCCTCTGACCCTCCCCCCTCTCATGTGCTCTCTCTCTCTCTCATTCTCTCTGTCTCAAATAAATAAATAAAATCTTAAAAAAAAAAAAAGAATGATTGCCATGGATGACTGGTAAGGTCTGAAAAGGCAAAGCGGGCAACAGGGTGTCATGAGTGAAAACGACACCAAGAAGATTCTAATAACCTAAAGTGTCGTATAAAGCAACATGGACACTGAGTTGTGTCTTTCTTTCCCTGAAAACCAATCACTTTGAGAAGTGCTTAGCTGGGTTTAAAGTCATTTTCCCACTTTTGTGTGTGGCCATTCTGCATATTGGTCCATATCTGTACTTCCGTGGCTGCCTTTTTAAAAATGCCTACAATTTGGCTTATTTTCTTCATGGATTGCGATCAAAAGAACACCTTACTACTGATGAGATCAGATTAAAGTTAACCCAAGTGACCCTATGGTGAATTACCCATTAGATTAATACTTCTTTTCAACCAGATGACAACAGTGGAGGAACTGAATGTAAGCTCTCAGCTCCTGGTTGAGTTCCTTACTGTACTTTTGCCGCTGTGTTTTCTGCCAGTCATAGCCTCGACACCTTGGTTTTGAATGGCCTTGGGAATATGGTCTTCCAGACTCTTTAGTGTCCCCACTGTTTGGATTTTCTCTTTTATACACATATACTTCCAGTGTGCTACAGTCTAAGAACCCGAATTTAAAATAAACATGCAGCCCCCTCTCACTCGTCTGATGGTGAGACCTTCAGCAACTGAAGCCAACTGAAGCCTAGACATACACCCTAAAGACAGGCAACGCAGTCAATGGTGATGTGCAAGAGTGTTTATCAAGTCCATGTGTATTACACTCAAGTAGCACAGGAGTGGGCACGGAGGAGGAAGCTGCCATTGGGTGAAAATGTCATTCATCCTCAGATGGTGCTAAATGAAGAAAGCATTTTACACCAAAGCAGTAGCTTCAGGGCTCCTATCACAGGGCCCGCGGTCAGAGTGCTGTGTCTAACACAACTGTCCTAGGGATGGAAAGCAGTTGGAAAGCTGGAAACCATAGCTGGGTATACTTTAAAGCGGGGACAGTAACACTCTGAGATTCAAAAGTAAAGTGGAGAAGAGTTTACAAATAGTGTAGCGAGGCTGACCACTTGGAAACGCCCTGAACAACTTGTCATCAGCTTTCCTCTGCCATCTCCTCTCTGATCCTTATCACCTCAAGTTCATACCATCCTCTTCCCCAGGAAGGGGCATTTTGGAGCTATGGGCAGAGCACTGTCAGGGGGTCTGCCGGGCCTTTGCATGTCTGTAGGCCAGCCTGGGGTACAGGAATGCCACTACCGTTGGCCCCCTCAGTGCCAGGGGCTTTGCTCTCCTGAACGCATGCAGCCCTCACCAGCCACTATGAGGACACACTGAGGCTCAGAGAAGCCAAGTTTCTGGGCAAAGAGTCACTGAGCAGGATCGGGTGTGACCCGCTTCGAGGCCCTGCCCAGGTCTGCAGAGATGTCATTAAGTCCTTTTCCTTTCTGGCAAATTATGTAATTTTGTTAATGTAAAAAAAGTTCTGTGTTTCAGGTTCTTAATTTAAAAATGAAAAAAAAGTTTAACTGTGTGGTCCTTACTCTCTGTCTTAGTTATCTATTTCTCTATAACCATTTACTATAAAATTTAACAGCTTGAAACAACAAACATTTATTATCTCACAGTTTCTGATGGTCAGGAATCTGGGAGCTGCTTGGCTGGGTAGTTCTGGCTCAGAGTCTCCCATGAGGTCATGGTCAGAATGTCCATCAGAGCAGCAGTCCTCCAAAGACTTGAGTGGATCCTCTTGCAAGTTGGCTCATTCACGTGGCTGGAGGCTGGAGGCCTCCACTCCTCACCCTGTGGCCCTTTCCATACATTGCTTGAGTGTTCTAGAACATAGTGGCAAACTTCCCTTAGTACAAGTGATTGGAGAGAAAGAAAACAAGAGAGAGAAAGCGGATTGTCTTTTTAAACCTAGTCTCCACAGTAGCTGGTGTGTTGCTTCTGCTTTTCTTTTCTTTTTTCTTTTCTTTTTTTTATTATTATGTTATGTTAATCTACCATACATTACATCATTAGTTTTTGTTGTAGTGTTCCATGATTCATTATTTGCGTATAACAGCCAGTGCTCCATTCAATACGTGCCCTCCTTAATACCCATCACCAGGCTAACCCATCCTCCCACCCCCCTTCCCCTCTAGAACCCTCAGTTTGTTTCTCAGAGTCCATCATCTCTCATGTTTAGAAGAAAGTCACTGAGTTCAGCCTTCACTCAGGGAGAAGGGAATTAGGTTCCACTTCATTAAGGGAAGAGCATCAAAGAATTTTAGACATATTTTAAAACCACCCCACTCTCTCCACTCTTCTGAGGAAAACAAGACGAAACAGAAAGAAATAAAAAAAACACCACCCCTAAAAGTAAATCACTTTGCTTTTTCTGTTTGACTGTCACTTGCACGTTCTTACCACCCAGTGGCTTCAGTTAAGAAAACATTTCCCCACCCCTAACTGCTTCCTAAGGAAATGGTTATTTGCATAGCAGAGAAATCTTTACTTCTCCAAGGAATTTACAGGGACTGGAAAATGTACAGATAATACAACTTGTCCTTTTGATGAAGCTCTGATTTGAGCCAGGCATTTGGTCTAGAATCTGCCTTCCATCTTTATCCTGAAGGCCAGTGACCTAAGGGAGGCCACCAGAAGGCTGAGCTGGTACCTGGGGCTCTCGCGTAGATTGGCCCCCACAAACTTTTCTCCTTCTGTGGCCCTAGATGAGGCCTGAGCCTCAGGGTGGGGATTAGCCTGCTGCCTGGTATTCCTAGCCTCAGGACAGATGGCTCAGGTCTTTAGGTCCTGGGAGCCATCTCTCCCTGGGCCAGTTGACCTTGGTTGGAATCAGCCAGCTATTTCGAGGTTTGAATGAACCTATACTAATTACCAGGATCACCTGGCAACCTGGAGAACTCTGCCGTTGGCCATTCCCAGCTCTCTGACCAGACTCCAGGTGGACATTCTGTAAAAAGACTTCTATAGCTCCAAGAGGGTGACCCTAAGGTTAATTCTATAGTTTAAAGTGATTTTTTTCTTAGAAGAAGAGAGCAGAACCAGTTCTAAAATCAATGTGTTTTTACCTTTCACCCACTGCACCTACCTTAATCAGAATAAATATTAGGAACTTCTGCCACTTAAATCAGACATCAAGACGAAACACTTGAAATTATGATTTCTTCCTTTGAGAGGAAATGATTAAAATTCCTACAAATTACAATTATAGACAAGTTATACTTAAAGAAAAATATATGGATATATATAATTTATGTATATATATAATATGTGTGTGTGTGTGTGTATAATCAAATGAGTTTATCAGTATAGAATATTTTAAAACCTTTAGCTTTCATTCTGCCTGAAATCAAGTGCATTTTACCCTAAAGGGGTAGAGGTAGTTACTAGAACAAAGTAACTGAAACCTGAGGATAAAGAAGAAAAGAAAGAAAATATGTGCCTCTCTTTGATCATTCACTCCTCAAATGTTTACTGAGGTGAGTGCTACAGTTAATTTTCTAGATGCTGGAGATAGCTTATAAACAAAACAAAGCCCCTGCTATTCTAGAGCTGATATGATACCGGGAGTTAAACAATAAACAAACAAGAACATATGTAGTATTTTAAATGTGGTAAGTGCTATGGAGGAAGACAAAGCAGAGGGAGAGGGTAGGGAGTGTGGGGGCAGGGAGAGGCATTAAGTAAGAATTACAAATTTAGACAGGGTGGTCAGGGAAGACCTGAAAGCTAAGGCAACATTTGAGGAGAGATCTGGAGAAAGTATGGTAGCAAGTCACAGGCTATCCGGGGTAAGAGAGTTCCAAGCAGAAACAGAGTACAAAGGCCCTGAGGTAAGAGAGTGCTGAGCTTGATCAAGGACTGTTGAAGAGGGCTTTGTGGCAGGGCCCAAATGAGAGGAAGAACAGGTCCTGTGGGTGCTAGGAGGTAGATGATAGAAATCTCTGCAAGCTCTTAGCAGGGCTCTGGCTTCTATTGTGAGTGAGATGAAGACTATGAGAAGGCTTTGAGCAAACCTGAGAAATAATATAATCAGATTATCTCTTAGAAGTATTCTGAGTATTTTGTTGAGAATTTGCCCAGGTAAGGCAGGTTGGAAGGCCAGAAGCAGAAAGTCGGGATAGAAGAGCTTTGCAGTAATCCAGGTGAGAGATGATGATGGTCCGGAACAGAATAGTGGCAGTGGAGGTGGTGAACAGTGGGCAGATTCTGGATATATGTGAAGGTTCAGCCAAAGAAGATTTGCTGGTGGGCTGTAAGGTGTGAGAGGCAGGAAAGAGTCAAGGATGACCCCCAGATTTAGCTTGGAGCTGTCATTTACTGAAACGGGGAAGACTGTTGGTAAAGAGTTTGCAGGAGTCAGGTGTTGGGAAGATGGGAGTTCGTTTTGGGCATAATAAATTTAAGATATCGATTAAACATGCAAGTGGAGAAGGTGTTTGCAGTCAGATGAAGGAATCTGAGTTAAGGGGTCAGTCCAAGCTAGAGGTATAAGTTTTGAAGTCACCAGCCAAGAGACTGGATGACATTTCCAAGAGAGTGAGTTCCAGATGGAGGACAAGCCCAAGGACTGAGCCTTGGGTATTCAAGTGCAGCAGTGTCCAGGAGAACTTTCTGTGATGGAAATAGTCTCCACGTGCTCCATCCAGTATGACAGCCACTAGACACAAGTGGCTATTGAGCACTTAAAATAGCACTAGTGCAACTAAGGAACTGAATTTCCAGTTTTTTGAAATTTTAGTTTAAGTAACCACATGTAACTCAAGGCTACCATATTGGGCAGCACAGCTCCAGTAGCTAAAAGTGGAAGAAGCAGAGAGGGATCAGCAGAGGACAGGTTTTAACATAGGAAAAGAACCAGAAGAGAATGTTGTCTTAGAAACCAAATATACAATACTTGAATAGTGCTCATAGATTTAGAAGTTCTGGAAGACTGGGAATTGATCTGGAGATTTAGGAAGGTATAGCCATTTCAGTGACATGGCGGAGACAAAACTGACTGGAGGGTGTTCAAAAGAGAATAAAGGGCAGAGGGAAATGTAGACAGTAAGTCTGGGATGACTCTTTCGGGAAGCATTGTGGTTGTCTAGGAGAGTGTGGGAGTAAATGGACTGGGGAAATAGAGAGGAAACCAGGCAGTGCTAAGGGCACACTTGGGGTAAGCTGTCATGAATTTAAAGTGAGTGTGGTTGTATATTTTTCTCCAGCCACATTTATCAGCCTGAAAAGAGGCACAGAGTAGCAAAGAGCTCAATTTAACCACAGTTGGGATTTAACTAACTGAGTATGAAGTTGGTGGTTATAATGATGGACCATGGAATCTAAGGTGTGTAGGAGAGAAGGGAGGACATAATGGGACTGAGGATTGGAGGAAGATGGGCAGTGTATGGGGTGCAGGGCCTGCTGTAGTTGAAGAATTATTGGAATTAGAATACTAGAGAGAGTTGGCTGGAATGAGAAAATGAGACTGTTGGAGAATAAGAGGATTGACATTGAAATTTTGGAGGTCGTGACATTGGTGATGGCAAGGTCAGGATAGGACCATGGGAGCTGGTGTCATTGAGATAGAACAGAAGAGGAAGGAAGTCAAGGAACTTACAGGCCAAGATATCGGAGGGATGTCCTAGTTGACATGGAAATCCCCAAGAATTAGAACTCACGTCAGAGAGTGCGTCTTCAAGGCATGAAGCAGGTAAGCTAGGGGGAGGTGACTGCAGCTAGGAGGTGGTATCAGGAGTCTGATGGTAGAAGAGTCAGAGCAGGTCGTTAGGGAGGAGCAACAATTGTCTGGAAGCAAGACAGGAGCAAGGAAGACATCTACCCATCCAACAGGCCCTTGGCAAAAGGGAGGTGGGAGAGAAAATAGCTACCCCCTGAAAGAGCTATAGGGGAGACAGGGCCTTCAGGCTCCTGTGAGAGCCAGACAGTGAAGGGAATGTTCCACGAAGAGGGCCCCCTAGAAGGCCTGTGGAGGACTGAGGGGCAGGGGTCTGAGGAGGAAGACGTATAGGACGCCATATAAGAAGGCACTTAGGTGGATGAGCAGTGACCTGGGAGTTAAGGGGGCATAACTAAGAGTGGACAGATGTTATGGTAAGGCTGGCTGATCTCCAAGACGAATAGTGGAGGGGAGGCTGCTAGTGTTGAAGGCAAAGGAAGAGTTCTGGGGTGTTTGAGCTGATAGCAGTGGGGGTGAGTGGTCTTAAGCAGAAGATGTGGGTCAGGCAAGAAATCCCTTCCGGAATTACCAAATACCCCCAGGTGTCCCGTGTCTGCATCTCTTAACCTGCTCTTTCTAAACTCAAAGCAGTTAAGCTTCAACTCCTCATTGGCCTCAGTTAGCTTCTGTGGTTCTAGTATGGAATCGACCCTATGCCAGAGCAGGAAAGGTCGGTGACAGTGTCAGGGCCGGCCCTGGGCCCAGCAGCTGACATGTGTTTCGTAAAGGTCGTTTTCTTCCTCTCCCCCCAGCAACCTCTTTAGTTTTGTCTCCTTCCTTCCTCACTGAAGGAAGTTATTATGTCTTTCCATTGGTATTCGTGTGCCAAAAGCCAGAGATACTTTTTTCTTCCAAAAGCAAGAACTCACGTAATTCTCAAATGAAATGACTGTATGTCTGGTTCCCTTCTCTTCCCCCATCTGCCACCCAGGACGGGCGTCATGGGCATGTAACCTCTAAAGTCACAAAGGCTCTTGGCTTCATGCTCTGCTGTTGCCATCTGCAATTCTTAATTTTTGAACAAAGGGTTCCCAATTTTCATTTTGCACAGGGCTCTGCAAAGCATGTAGCTGGTCCTGTGCTTATTCCAGCCCCCTGCCCTCCAAAAAACCAAATAACAGTAAAATATGACCCTGGCGGGGTCAGGTCATTTGATTTATTATCCCATCGATGTGTCAACATTTTAGTGATGAAGGGGATTTTGAAAATAATGAAAAACACCTTAACCATACCATTTGTAAATAAGAAAATAATTGAGTTCATCTAAAACCTATTAACTCCGTTTTTAATCTTTTTTTTTTCAACCTGAGGAACTAGCATCACTTTCAGAAGGATTCTTCATTTATTGCCATTACCTCTACGTATTAATAAGTTGAAAATCTGAAAGTTATTCTTAACTCCAAGTGAAGCATGACTGAATTATTATTGTTCATGCCAAAGAGAAGATTGAATCCTTCCTTGAGAATGCTTCATGCCTGCACGTAGGAGCTCTCCCCTTGTCTTTACAGAAGACTTCCTCTGGTGCGTCCATTCGAGAACTGTAGTCTTGGGTAAGAAAGAGGTGACACAGACAGGGCAGGGCAGGACAAGGATGCATAGCAGGTGGAATCATCATTAATCTGGGGGCAGATGGCAGACCTGCCTTATTGCACTCACAGTCTGGGGAGAGCAGAGCCCTCCACAGATTAAGCCATTGAACCTGGATAATGGTGACTGGTGTTAAATGAGGAGTCCACAAGGGCTTTTTAGATTCAACAGTGCCAGGCATGTACTCGATGCACCCTTGACCCAGATTCAAGATGAATTTGTCACCAAGACCGGGCAAGCAGGTACCTGAAATACTGACAATGTTCTTTTACTGCGGAAATCATAGTGATGATGCTGTGATACACGATAGCAAGTATTTTCTACAGAGAGGGAACGTTTGGATTAGAGCCACTCAAGCCACATCCAGCATTTCTTCTTTAAACATTAGAACTCTTTCTGGAAAGCCGCAGCCTAAATTGTAGCTTATTGCTTGTTTTTTAGCTGTCATTTTTGTTTTCTTCTAAGAAAGTAAAATGCTAAAAAAATTTTTTTTGCCTTTTTTCCTCCAGTCTAAACCTCCACCGTGGGCACATTTAAAAGTATCGGTCTTTAGGGGCGCCTGGGTGGCTCAGTCGGTTAAGCGTCTGCCTTCAGCTCCAGTCATGATCCCGGTATCCCGGGATCAAGCCCCACATTGGGTTCCTGGCTCAGCAGGGAGCCTGCTTCTCCCTCTCCCTCTGCCCCTCCCCCCCATTCGTGCTCTCTCTTGCGCTCTCTCTCTCGTTCTCAAATAAATAAATAAAATCTTAAAAAAAATAAGAAAAGTATCAGTCTTTCACAAACTCAGTTCACCTTCCTGCTGGTCATTTTACATCCTATTCTTTTAATGAGAAAACTAGCTGGAACATTAACATTCCTTAAATATAAGGATTCTGACTTTTTACTCTTATCAATATCCTTCTTTGGGGTGCACAAGTTGACAAATTATTTGCTATTTTTCCAGGCTGTCCTGTGGAGTCAAGAATCCATTACACAAGGGAGCCAATTGAGAAGGGGGAAAACACATTAGGCTGGGTTTTTTTCTCCTTACTGATTTTGAATTAAATCGGAGGCTTAGTGGATTCAGCTTAGTACCTGTTAGCCTTATATGGGAAGCTGTGAATGATTATTTGCCCTCAGGTCCAGCTGGCCCGGTCAGTCCTCCTGCTGAGACACATCAGCAAGGGGAGGGCCCCCCCCCATGAGCCTGCCAAAGCTGTAATTTACAGTGAGGAGGGAGATGTTGTCAGAAGGCCTCACCAGGTTTAGCTTGCAAGCTGGCAGGCAGCCGTTGGCTCTCCAGGTGAGGCTTCACTGTCTTGAGTTGGCGAGCTGGGCACTTGACCAGCTTTACTGCAATAGTGAGCTGAGCTAATACCAGCTGGGTGAAGGCATGCTCCCTGCCCTGAAGCCCAAGGCTCTGACGTGAGAGAACTTCGAGAATGGCATGCATTCATTCAAATATTCGTTGAACACCTACTGCATATGCCTGGCACTGTGCCATATGCTGGTTATATAATGGTAGACTTCATAGATACGGCCCCTGCTTTCTCATGGGCCGTCCCGTCTAGTGGAGCAAGTCAACATTACAAATCCCACAAATTAGGGCGCCTGGGTGGCTCAGTTGGTTAAGCGACTGCCTTTGGCTCAGGTCATGATCCTGGAGTTCCGGGATCGAGTCCCGCATCGGGCTCCCTGCTCAGTGGGGGGTCTGCTTCTCCCTCTGCCCTCTTCCCTCTCGTGCTCTCTCTCATTCTCTCTCTCTCAAATAAATAAATAAAATCTTAAAAAAAAATCCCACAAATTATCTAATAGTTACAAATTGTGGTAAGGGCTAAGAAAGAAAACAGAATGTACTGACTACATTTGAGGCCGGACTTTATTTAGAGCAGGGGCTAGGGAAAGGCCTCCGGCGTTAAGCAGAAGTTACTTGGCCAAAGAGGGAGGCATGGTCAGGTTGAGAAGTAGTACACGCTAAGGCCCCGAGTCAGGGGCGAGCTTGGCTTTTCTAGGAAACTGAAAGGCAGCCAGTACGCCCAGGGCGAAGTGAGCAAGACTGTGAGTAGTGCAAAGAAGTCCCGAACGTAGGTCAGGACCTAGAGCAGCAGGGAGAGGAAATTATTATTTCATGCTAAATGTTTCATCCTCATGTGGTGCTGGGAAGCCACCAGGAGTTTTAAACCAAGACGTGACATAATCGGATTTATGTTTTTAGAAGTACTTTTCATTCACAAAGGGTAAGGCTGCAAGCACTTAATTTTTCATAACAATTTGGGAACTATATCAAAAAGCATGCAACTCTCAAAACTATCAAATAGGGCAACCAGGGGAGTGAATGAGGCTTAATTTCTTTTAAAAGGATGCTTTATAAATGTATGCCATTTAAAATTAGGGCCAGAGGTCTGATCACCTTAGTTGTAGCAACAGCTCTGCTGAAGAGATCGCTTCCGTCTTTTGGAACATGAATTTGATTTTTAAAAACCTCAAAACAAAACACAAGTAGCTTAAACCATCAGTATAAGTTTCTACTGCTGTCTGTAAAGCAGATGTGTGCCTTTTTAGCTGGCTGCTGTTCTCACGCAAGTCAGAGGCCGTGAGAGAAAGAGAGGAAGCATTGGTGTCTGGTCATAATGGATTGTATTTCTTTTCCTAGGGTTTTGTTTTTCTTCTTCTTCTTCTTCTTTTGCTCTGCTTGACTGTTGAGAATGAAAACAAGCCAACTCTATGGTCTCAGATGAAGGGAGAGGAGAATATCAGAGTGAGGTGGATAGGGATTCTGCGACGCCCTGAACCTCAAAAACACTGCTAATTCCTATCTTGACTTTCTCAGTAAGTAATGAAAATGCCAGGGACTTATAAGTGAATGTTTTGTTGGCTTAGCCTATGTTTCTGAAAGAGGCTCTCTTTGATATTCGCAGAGGAAAACTGGTTTCAGTTGGGGAGTTTTAGAAGAGTCCGGATTAATACGCAGATTACCTTTCCTGCTTATGAATAATCCATGATGGATTTTAACCCTCCTCTCCAAGAATGAGTCCATTCACTGTCCACTGTCTGGAGGAGCATAATTTCCTAACCAGTACCTTTCTCCTCAGAAAGAATTTATTTCTAAAAGATGAGAAACTTTCATTCGATAGCTTTAAGATAAAGTTAAGTGTATGAAATCTTTAAATGACATTCTAGCATCTTTATTACACTTCAGAAAAACTTCTTGGACCAATGTTTGCTTTCCTACCCTTTAGCAAATAAAAGTCATTCCAACACCTCTTTTGAAAAGTGACTATTAGAAAGATTATAAATTTCAGGGCGCCTGGGTGGCTCAGTTGGTTAAGCGACTGCCTTCGGCTCAGGTCATGATCCTGGAGTCCCGGGATCGAGTCCCGCATCGGGCTCCCTGCTCGGCGGGGAGCCTGCTTCTGCCTCTGACTCTCCCCCCTCTCATGTGCTCTCTCTCTCTCATTCTCTCTGTCTCAAATAAATAAATAAAATCTTTAAAAAAATTAAATTAAATTAAAAAAAGAAAGATTATAAATTTCAGATTGTTGCTTAACTGGCCCCAGAAAAGCTAGAGAATATACCCAAGGAAGATCTTAAGCACTAAATCCCATTATAACTAATAGCATCTCTACATTACTCTGGTATTGGGGAGGGGGAACAATAAGATTTAAGATTTAAGATTAAAGAATTTTAATAGTTCCTTAGAGATTACGTTAATAGAGTTTATTCATAAATTATGCCCCTTTCCTGTGTTCAGTGACACACTAGGAAAATATGTCAGTTGATGAGCAGTTTCCAGAAGAGATATACTACATAAATTATGTTTCTTTTTTCATCATTACTTTGTTTTATTCTTTGAAATAAATCTTTTGAAAATGGTGGCTAATTTTCATAATAAGCTAAAATGTCATCACAAATTGATGATCTAGTGTGTGTAGCTTTTGAAATATTTTTTCTGCAACGTAAAAAAGAAAAAAAAATCAGTGCCTTTATCTTTATTACATTTATATAAGGAAGACCTTGAATTGAAATCTAATAGTTTTTTGCTGACTCGCCCAATGCTAATATCTACTGTGATATTAATTTTATTGTTGCTCATTTGGAAACCTCGGGATATAAAATAAACTTAATTTTAAATGATAGCTATTTGACAGCCTAGAAGTAGTTAGTAGTGGGGGTAGCAGGAAAGGAAGATGACAGTTCTGAGTCCAAACATTTCATGTAGATTAGAAAGTGGAGGCTCCTTTTTTTTTTTAAGATTTATTTATTTATTTTAGAGAGAGAGCACGTGCGAGTGGGGAGAGGGTCAGAGGGAGAGGGTGAGAGAGAGAGAATCTCAAGTAGACTTCCTGCTGAGCACAGAGCCCGGCCGGGTCCTCCATCCTAGGACCCTGAGATCATGACCTGAGCCAGTCAAGAGTTGCCGCTTAACCGACTGAGCCACCCAGGCATCCCAAAAAGTGGAGACTCTTAGATATGAAGCTGTTACCCAAGTGAATTTGCCTAGCAAGAAGCACAGTTGAGCCCAGAACCCAGTTCTGTGACTCCTGGTCCGAGGCTCCATCAAGTCCAGAACTATCAAAGATAGCCTAGATTGTAACTGTGGATGTCTTAGCTTTGGTGTAACTTTAAATTCTTCCATTAATGTAACTGGAGACTTACGTATTTATGTTTAGAATTGGTATTTAAAAACATCCTGGGAAGATCAATTACACAATGAAGCACACTTTTGACATGATTCTTGTTTTCTAATGCTATTCACAATTGGAACCGGTTTAAAAACACTGTTGTCCACTAGAGGTCACCTTTCTTCAAGATGAGGGTCTGTCCCCTTCCCCCATGCTCTGTTAACCTGGTTTTAAGTCAAGCACCGCCACCTTGGAGAAATGAACAGCCTTTTCTGTCGTGGGGATTCCATGTGGTGCTGTAGCTACACGTACTTGTATTGGTAGGTAAAGCTGTCTGGGCTACTGAAAAACCTGGAGGGACGGAGGGAGAGTGTGCCCCTGCTTCCTCTACACACGCACGCACGCACACGCACGCTTTGCGCTAGTTCTGGCTTGGCTCCTCTTGACAGACCAGCTTATTTTTGTTTGAAAGTCTTGTGTTAGCCCTGGCAGGTTTATACTACCTTTCACTTTCCTGCCTCTACTCTCTGTGACTCCAAAGGCTGGGAAATGGAGACGAAAAGAAATGGTCCTTAAAAACTGACATAAATTTGGGATGAAACCATGTAGACTTCACCCAAATTTATCTGAGTCAGTTACTATTTTTCTACAGCATGTGAATTTCAGTCAGCGTTGGCCAGAAAATACTATGGGGAGAGGACTAGGACCGTGTCCAATAAACAAGCACTTTGGCAGATTCTATGGAAATATAAACCATCGCATTATTCTAGAAAGAGAGGGAGGCTGCCTGCTATAGCACGGCCTGACGCATCTGGTTTCAAACTGTTGTCTGTAGAAACCCAGGGTTGCGGGAGATATTTTTAAAGGCTCACTTGCACCTGTTCTATGAGCTGCTAAACACCTCACCCCCAGCCCCCCCCCAAAAAAAATCAAATTGGTAATTAAAGAGATGTGAAAATAATTCTGAATATAGATACAAATGAGATCGTCTGTGAGGCCTTGGGCATTTGGAGAAGAGTGGTCCCGAAAAGCTGTGGTAAGAAGAATATAACATTTCAGCCCAAATGTAGTGATTCATTCCCTCATATCTATGCAAAGTATTTTGCCCCACCCCCTTTTTGACATCAGCATATTAATTTATCTCTCTGGGCTAAGTAGTCTTTTACAAAGGTCCTTAAAACTGAACTTGTAAATGTGTCATTGACCACGTAGGTGGTACCTCTGGACTGGTCTTACTAAAAAGTCATGCCTGTGCATGTCCAAGAAGGAAAAATTATCTGAGATGCCCACGGGGCCCAGCACAGTTCAGTGCCAGGTTAGGGCACATTCCCTCATCAAGCCTAATAGGTAGATTGCGCAATGCCAAGTGAATGGCCCATACCTCAAATGAGCAGGTCTGGTTCTAGAGAGATGACCTGTTGGAAGTTTGGACGCTCTGTCTTTTCTCTATCTGTTCCTTATGACAAATGTGAGCAGTTGCTCTGTGGTGTTAGTAAGTCAATCTGGAAATAAATTTCTTATTACTTTGCTGTCAAGCTTCTAGATATGTTTCATGAAGAATATCAGAGATTGCAACATAAGCTATTAAAAAGGCCGGCTATCATTTCCAACTACTTATCTATGTGAAACCAGATTCTCTTGATGTGGTGCAATCAAACAAATTAAATAAATGTAAAAATACAGTTGGACTAAAATTTTAACTGACATCTATAAGTTCTATTTTCAAATATTTATGTACAACAAAACAGCCTCATGTTCTCAATAGAGGATATAATCGGTAAATATCATAAATTTGAACTAAAAATTTTATGTTGCTCTGAAAACACTTCTATTATTTTGCATGTCAGTTTTCATTTTAAAAACAGATTCTAATACTTCAAAAAAGAAAAGAAAATGTGACAACCATTGATTCACACTAATAATTTGCTCAGGAAACTATTTTTAATACCTGAAACAAAGGTAACCAGGGTCAGAATAGTAAAAACTTCTGAGTAAATTAGTTTACAGTGGTTTGTAAGACTCTCAGATAAGTTCCTTATTTATAGTTACAGGGATAAAAAAATTATAACCCATCTCATTTTTATACTTCTCTCACTTCCCATTTCTGGGCCTCAGAGCTTGTGGGAATATTCTGATACCAAGCATTCTCTCTGTCATGTGAGAAATGACCTTGATGCAACAGGAGCTTCCAAGTCCATTACAGAAACTCTATCCCAGAAGTCGCAGACCAAAGTAACATGCTCAAATCATAGTTCATTGACTCAAGTTAGAATGCACATCAAAAAGCAAGGGAAAGGGGACACACTGACATACACAGGATACGGCGTAGGACCACACTACCTGAATCTTAGGTTATACAATATTGCTATGTCCAGCCTTTCTGCCACAGCCACCTTCCCTGTCGATGATAAGGTTGTGAGCCAGAGTTGAAGTTTGAGAAGGGAGGACCAGTTAGACGGAGGTGCCTGCCAATGACACGCAACTTGGTTTATCAGAGACACAGGGGCAAGTCCTTCTGGCTTCCTCTGTAGCTCGCCCCCTCTCCTGATGAGCAGCTATGGATCGTATTTGCATTTTTTGGGCAGAGGACACATAGGGCCAGAATGGATGTCACCAGTGGACAGTCAGTGTACAATCTAATGAATATTGAATGCCTCAGGTTATTTAGCGTGTTGTGAATATTAGGTGCTTCTTTATTCTTTCCATTCCTTTCTGTGCCCTGCACACACATGCTTGATCCATGTCTAACACATCCAGGTTACTTACTTACTTACTGATACTTAACACATATCATGAATTCTGCCTCTACTTGCGCACTCATTGTCTCCATCTAAATATCTTATGTGGTTTCACATATGTCTGACAAGCTACTACATATTCATCATCTGTTCTTCACACCTCATAAGTTTCATTCATCCCATTTGTTTTTCTTGTTCTTCTATAGCATTAGCTGAATATTTTCAAGAAATACAGCAGCACCCTCTACCAAATCTCTTGGAAAAGCTTTCCACCATATTGGTCCAGACTCTCTGATCCCACCTTATCCCTCCCTGCCCTTCAGGTCTTAACCACCTGCTCCTCCTTTAAGGGCCCAAGGATACTCCCACCTGTGCTCCTGCATCTTTCTCCACCAGGACCACCGTGACCTCCTCCTTACTCAACACTGCTTCATAACTTTGTTCATCATATCTTCAGGTCCACGGCTGAATGAAGACCCATCATGTGCTCCTGGTCTAACTCCAGGACCTGGCCCTTTTGGTTATTTTCACCAATTGTCGTCAATTTCTCCCTTCTCACTAGCTCCTTCCCTGCTGAACACATATATGTTTGGGTCTCCCCTATCTGAAAAATCAACCACAACCACAGCCCCTCTGATTCCACTATGCACTCCAGCCTACCACCCTAATGCTCTAATTCACCAGCAGACTTCCTTACAAACTGCTTTCTACTCAGTCCTTCAACTTCTTAACCACTTATAACCTGGCTTCTACCCTAAAACACTACTACTGAGATTATTCTCTCAAGAGGAACCGACGACTTCCTAATAGAACTACTGGCTCTTGGTTGTGTTTACCTTCCACCCTACTAGTCTTGTCTGCTTCCCTGCAGAAAAGCATTTGAAGCAATTTAGTGCAATTTGCCAGCAGCCCCCATCATCCCCTCACTACACTGGTTTTCATTTTCCTCCCACCCTGTTAACCACATTCCCTTTGCTTCCTCTTGCTCTCTAAATGTGGGCTTTCACCCAAGATTAGTATTAATTTCCTATTGCAGCTGCAAAAACTTACCCCAACTTAGTGACTTAGGTCGATACAAATAATTATCGTGTAGTTCTGGAGGTCAGAAGTTTGTAAGGAGTCTTAGTGGACTAATATGGACATGTCAACAGGGCTGTGCTCCTTCTGGAGGCTCTAGGGGGGGAATCCATCTCCTTTCCTCTTCTAGAGGCCTCCCATACTCCTTGGTTTGTGAGCTCTCCCTTTGTCCTCAAAGCCAACAACACTGGGCCAGGCCTTTCTCACATTACCATCTCTCTGATCCTTCCTCCTCGGCCTCCTCCTTTACTTTGAGGACCCTTGTGATGACATTAGGCCCATCTAGATAACCAGGATAATCTCCCGTCTCAAGGTCAGTTGATTAGCAACCTTAATTCCCCTTTCCCAGGTGGGGATTAGGATGTGGATACTTTGGGAAGTCATTATTGTGCTTACCACAGGATGTCTTTGTTTCTTACTGTTTTTTCTCTACAATCTCTCCTTTCATCTAGTTTTCTACAGCTTCAACTTTCCTGTCCCTGCAAAAAAAAACCCAAATTCTATCTGTTGACCTGACTTGTCTCCTGAGCCCCAGTTGCCTCCTGCACCTTCAACTCAGAACTTATGGGGAGAAATAAAAGAACTCATTACTGCAGCCCAGTCCCCCAGAATCAGTTCCCCCTTCTGACTTCCCTGTTCTTTGCGCAGCACCAGCTTTACTCCAGCAGTACCCTCAAAGCCTTATGACTCCTTGTCTTGTTCACTAGCAAGTCAGACCGCTGGCTGGATGCATCAGTTCGTTTTTCACGGTGTCTCATGCAATTCGTCCCTCTGTCTTTTCCTTTCCATCCCCACTATCGCCTCCATCGTTCAGGCCTCTCTTTGTTCTTGACCTCTTGCATTGCCCTTAATTAGGAGAGGGGGGAAAATCCATTTCTCTTCCTCTCCTGAGCACCCAAGAGCTGTTTTACACGTTATTCTCATTTCATCCTGTCAGCAATCCAATAAACAAGGAATTAACATCCTCAGTTGACAGAAGAGGAAACTGAGGCCCAAGATAAATGAGATGACGTTCTGAAGGTCGTGGTCATTTATACATTCAGTTAAAAATATTTATTGAGAGCCTGTTACATGCCAGGTACTATTTCAGATGCTGGGGATATTAGCACTGAATAAACCAACCAAGATCCAAGTTCTAAGCAAACTTACATTAATCTAGAAATAAAAAAGATAGGTATTCAAGACATGAACAAGATTACTGCAGTCTCCTGGTGTACCCTTGCTAAGAGTTCTCCTCGTCTCCAGAATTCCTGGTGAACAAACAACGAAATCTCTTTGAAGGCACAAATCATGCACCATTATATACAATCATTTGTATACTGCCTTATTTCTCTTACCAAACTCCTAGAGGACAGAAACACTTCTTCACATAGCACATAATAGGAATCTGTCTCAACTACAAGGTTGTAAGAATTGAGGGAAATGTCGGGGCCAGTACTTTGTAAACTATAAAGCCATTTTCCAAGGTTTGTTGTCTAGGTGACACCAATTGTGTTCTTTGGTAGGTCCTTCAAGGACCTAGTCGCCCTAATGTGGCCAAGATTGATGTTTTTTATAATTCCTTTTCTTCCATTGCTCTGAAGGAAGCACAGCTGAAAGCTTTAAAAAATGTCTACCTGCTTTTCCAAAATTCTTAAGGAAAAGCTTAAAAGTTTAAAACAATGCTTAAGACAATAACTTCCTTGCTTATCTTCCCCAACCCCGTAACTGCCTTGTTTCCTAAAATTTCATTATGAACATTTTCAAACTGGACAGTTCTTAGGTGAATACCCATTTATGCCCCATCCAGATTTTACAGTTAAAGTTTTACTAAACTTGCTTTGTCACAGCTTGCCATCAAACTATCTCCTCTATCTATCCATCAGTTCATCTCATTTATTGATGCATTTCAAATGCCTGCATATCATTAACTACAGTTCAGAATTTGTTCACGAGATCTTTTTTATTCTTTTCAGGTAAATTTTGCATACAGTGCAAAAGTATATTATCCAATGAGTTTTGGCAAATGTACACAGCTGTGTAAGCCAAGCCCTTATCAAATCACACAGCTTGTGCCAGAAAGTTCCCCCTGCCCCCTCCGAGTTAGTCCCTAATCCCAATAATTCACTTTGAAACTGTGTGCTCACATGACTTGTAGACGTGACTTTTATCACTACAGTCACTACCCCAAAAATCTCTTTCATTCTATTGCTATTAACTGCCACAATTGAAAAAAATACTTTTCTGGATTTACAGACACCATAGTTTGCTCAGTCCCGGAAAAACAGCTTAATCAAGAAATACTCTAATTGTTCTTCCTTTTAAGCATAGCTTTGATTCAGATTTAGGTAGAATGATACTGCAGCCTCTTACTTTATGATAGATTTTGATTTTGAGGCCAACCTACATTGGCTCAGTCAAAGGGGTTTATTTCTCCAAATCTAGTGGGCCTCTATTTAGCATTGTTTAATAAGAACACATTCACAAGATATGAACTAGAAAATCTGGAGTTTTGTGTTTGTTTGTTTGTTTGTTTCTTGCTTTGATGCCTTGTTGTTGATATTCGAGGAGAGGAGGATTTATATTCTTGGGCATGTCACAACTTTCTTAGGCCTCAGTTTCCAGATCTGGAAAATAACAGTGTATCTCTCGTATCTCCTGCCTTAATCTGAAACCCAATAGTTTTTATGGGAAGGAAAGTTGTGTAGACCTAAGAAGAAAAAAGAATCTCTACGCTACATGGACCATACTTACACAGTTTGCCAATATTTTTGGTCCAAAAATAACAAATGTTACTGTAGTTTGGTAAGTTATTCTAGCTTAAATGTTCTTGGAACAGCTGGTTTCTGTTTAAAGTTTTTTGTACTAGCAAATCATAATTTAAATTGTAACACAAAGTCCTTTCCAATGAATGACTATAAAGGGAAGCTTGCTTGATATATTACCTTTTTTTAATCTTGTTTATACCACTTGAGAGGGTTTTTTGACAGGATTTGGGATACAATTGTCAGAAATCTGTTCTCCCCAGAGCCACCTCTGAGTCACTTCCACTATTTATGGAACAGCAACTGCAAAGAGTGGGATCATGTTTAGACTTTTTTTTTTTTTTAAACAACACATGATAAATGTTTTTAGGAGCTTATGTAATCTATCCCAGAGCCTTTAGTTTTCAGGAGAGAACAGAGTCCTGGAAGCGGCTTTTTAGGCCTTTACAGCTTGAAAGCATGTTCCTGAGTCTTTAGGTCATAGACTGTCAAAGTAGTAACTTGAGTCAAGTTTTAATAGCCTTTGAAGTTAAAGCTGTTCTGTCTTGGAAAGTTGGGGTATGCCTTCTATATTAGGAATAGGATTTTCATTTCATCTTATTTATCACCTTGCAAAAGGAACTCTTACTAGGGTCTACTTTTCCTTACACATACTTACGATTCCAGAAACTTAATCTAGGGGGTTGTATAGCAAGGTGCTCCACACAGAAGTCTATGTCTTGTCCAGTGTGGATGACTCAATAGAGAAGGGTGGAGTTTGGGATGAGGGTGTATTGAATATTGTTTCCTTTCCCTGAAAAGTTTCTGTCCTCTTTTCTTCATCCTATGTTTAGGATGATCTAGCTCAGGTCTCTGCTTCATTCATCAAACTTTCATTGTGCCACCTGCCAATGAACAGGCCTAAAGAGTCCTTCAGTCCCACGGCCTTTCTCCTCCACAGAGAAGAGCTAGGAGCTTCCGCAGGCTACACCTCCAGGGTACTTTTCGTTGGGACCCGGTGAACCCGGTGCCAAAATCCGAACCTGTGAGATCATCCATGGGGCCTTCCCTGCCACTTCTTCACTCCCCTAACTGGGAAGCTGAAGCCATGCATGTGACTGTGTCCCTGGAGTGGAACTCAGGTAGCAAACTTCTCTCCTGTTTGAATCTCAAATCACAAAATTGAAGAATATTTCTAAAAATAAGTTTTTCTCTTCCCATGCAACAGAGGTATTCTTACAAAATTATAAATACATCACCATATATTCCTAATGCAAATTCCCATCATTCCTTAAGATAGGGCTTGATGCGCAAACTTGTCAAATATGTTGATTTCATTCCTCAGGCATAAAGTACTTGTTTTTCTCTGTCAGTAGCATGATGAAGACTGTGTGGTTAATAGTAAGAGTTTTTGAGGAGGTGGAGAGATAGGTAAAAATTAATTAAGAATAATAACCCTATTGAATTTTTTTTTAATTTGGTGGTTTAAATTTAGTCAAGTCTTTATTGAGTATCATTTATGTGCTCAGGGCCATATTATTAAGAAACAACAAAACAAACTGCCTATGGCAATTAGATAAGGAATTTTATTTTACTGTGTTTATTTTCTTAATTTGCCGTCATTAAATTAGTTTCAAGAACTTACAGAGCTAGTTGTTTCTTTCTATGTATCCTAAAATCCCAGAATGACCCTGTGAAGCATTTCAGAAATTGTCTCCCTTTCCCCCCGCCCCCAGAAACACGTATTTCCCTTGAATACTATCTGCAAGTCCAGAATTCTTTCCATTACAGACTCTTAGGTAGAATGGTCTGTCTCTAGGATAGTATGTCCAGTATTAGGGTATCTATATATTCAAGTCCTGGCATTGGATTATATATAGAGATACCCTTATTTTCAAAAAAAAAAAAAAAAAAACACCTTACAATCTAGGTTCATTTTCATGAAACGAATGACTTATACTGACTTTCATACCTTAATAAGCTCCCTCCCTAAAAAAATTTTAGGAATAATTATTTCATTCGATTTCTGTGTGACTTAAAAGGCAGCTTAAAAGCCAAAAAGAAGTGGGGAATCAAAAGCATTACCAAATAACATCCTTTTAAGGAACGAAGACCCTCCTTTTGGTTATAAAGTTGACAAACACTTCAAAAACTCAACACGGGAAACATCCCTTCAGCGTCCATGTTCAGAATGGATTGTTTTCCCTTCCGCACGTTAAAAGTTCTGAAATGATCCTCAAGGCCTCTTTTTTATAAGCACCATGCAAGCAGCATCTGTGGGCTGGCAGGATGATGCCGGAGGTTAGAAATGTTCAACTGCAACACTGATTTGTGTCTGCCTCTCTCCCTCTCCCTCGCTGGCCTTTTTCCCTTTAATGAGGACTAGCATGTTTCCACATCACTTAGCTGCCTTCATAAAGCACCAGAAGGTCACACCAGCCCCAGACTGATCCTTTTCTTTGTGCCTATAATATAATTGGCTGATTGTGCCAGCGAGGAGCGCGCCCCCTCCCCCAGCCCCGTCCTAGCTCCATGTTTGTGAGCCTCGCTGCTGGTTTCCGAGGAGAGCGGCTCGGCTCGCGGCGCGCTTCCCGGCACAGGCGGTGCCACTGCGCAGGTTGCTCAGCGAGACAGCATCCATTTTAATCTGCGGGGAGCCCCTGCCGGCCCAGGGCGTTCTCGCCGCCAGTGGATGCTCCGCGCTTGGCCTCTGCAGCCTCGCTGAGCCGTCCTGCTTTGGGGTCTGGGCCCTAGGATGCACTGAGATGGTACATCAGGAGAACTGTTCGTATCAGGTAAGACTTACAGCCTGATCGTGAGGCCGGGATCCTCTGGGAGAGGAGGCCTTCCTCTTCCAAAGCAGCAGGTTGCCTCTTGCCGGATTTGCAAGGGATTTTGCCATCCTCCACTCTTGGCCTTCCCCGCAAACAGTATCTGAATTGTAATTAGGTTTTCTGGGGAGTAATGGGGCAGAAAACACTGCTTCCTTGGCCCTTAAAGCATACCGTGAAATCCACTGAGGTGATCTGTGCTTTGCACGTTCTCTGTAGTCTGGGCAAATGAGAGGAACCGCTGTAAACTGTAATTGAATTGAAGGGGCTTCACGGAGGGAAAAACCTGGTCAGAATTCACTCGGGGAACATTGCAAAATGCGATTTTTGCTCATTGCATAGGATGGGAGTTGTTTTGCATCCAGTTTTTAGGATTGTCTTTAAGGAAGTTATGTAAATAAGAAGCGTAAGTGATGATCTGAGACATTTTCAAAAATCGGCCAGCATGCACTTGATGTTTAAAGTTGCACTTGTATGTCTTTCCAAACTTATTTTTACTAGCATGTTGTTTTCAGTGGTTAGCAAATAAGAATTAAGGGGCTGACGTGCATAAAAAAAACTCCACATGGAAAATTTTTTAGTATCACATATCCATCTTTGTGCTAATTTGCTCTGTGGAGTTTTGAATTATACACTTAGACGATTTCAAAAGACCAGTTCGAGAGTGTTAATAACTCCTTCCTGCAACTTGGACTGTCAAGGCAACACTGAAAGCGTCCTCGATGTAAGCAGACAACGAGAATGTTCTCAGAGTAATTGCTCTTTGCGGCAGCAGGCATGGCTAATCCAAGTCCAGGGTGGTTACTGTTGGGGGATTACTCAACTGACCGAGTTCAGAAGCTCGAAGAGACCAGTTCTTTAACTTAACAATGCCTCTTCCTTGTGTGAGGTGGGTTGCCTGAGACAAGCAGGTGTTTCTCATTAGGTCAGATTTCCCAGAGGTAAATGTATGCAGGCAGAATCGTACATTTCACAGGACTCAAGACAGTGGTTTCTCAGCTAAGTAACGTGTGCCTGTAAAATATATTTATCCACTCTTCTCTCTGCTTCAAGATGGGAATTTTGTAATTACGGGCTTGTTTTATTGTATTTTCATTTCATAGTACATCTAGGTCCAGGGAGCCTAAATATCGAGATTTGCGCTTCCCAGGAATTCTTCCCATGAGAAAGGGAAGATGCTGAGGAAAACCCAAAACTTCACTTATACACAATACAGGGTTTGAGAATGGGGAATGTCAAACACCTGTGGAGAGCCTCGCCTACTGATGGCATGGCTCCAGGTGACTAAATTACTATAAAATTAAAATAATTTTTCTACTCTCTTTTCAGAGAAGCTATGTAATTTAACTTTTGAAAGGCAAACTACTATAAGATTATTCCCTATACCTTTTCATTAAGTTGGTCATGAAATCACTGGTTTTAGAGGTCAAAAATTGGTCTGATATCAGCAATTTCATGAGAAGAAGGGGTTTTGTTAGCCGACTGCTTCTGAAAGGAGACAAATTGATTTTTTACACGAACTACAACATACAACACTGTCATTGTGTGTTTAATAGTTTTGAAATATTTATTGTTTATTTTCACAATAAAATTAAGTGTATTAGGCAGATAATAATAGTCAGTAGATTCTGTATCTCTCTGGTGTTTTGGAGTAGAACTACCTTCATGTGTATGTTTGAAACATCCTCCCTTTATTCATAAATCAGTAAAAACAAAAACATTCACCATGAAGCCAAGTCTTAATCTACTTAGAAACCTTAGGTTTAGAACCCACCTGGCACTGCACGTGACTGGATTCAGAATGGGCAGTTTCTCTAAGTCCTTGGCTTGAGGTTATCATAGGCACTGGTAGTGTATCAACAGTAGGATGTTTTTCAGAAACTTGCCCTTTTTCGGATGAAAGCTTATTTATTTGTTTTTAAGGATGAAAATGCAGTGATTAAAGCAAATTCCTTAGGGTAGCATTTTTAATAAGTAAGAATTTATTTATAGGACTGATTCCTTTCTTCCCATCAATGTATACCAAGGTTTCTTAATGAAGAGTCCATGAATGGAGCTCCAGGGACCATTTCCCCAAAATTATGTGCACATTTTGGTGCATATGTCTAGGTGTACATTATTACTATCATCATCATCATCATCATCGGAGCATAATGGCCTCCTAACTGCTCCTGCTCTTACTCTCCCCCTGCACCCCCCCCCCACTGTGTCTAATTTTCAACACAGTATCCAGAACGATCTATTAAAACTTAAGTCAAAGCATGTCACTCATCTCAAAATTCTCCTCCTCAGAATCAGGTCCCTGACCCTGAGGGCCTTACATCAACTCGCCCCTGATTCCTCTGGGACTTTCCACATTCCCCTTTCCTTTCACTCCCCTCCCACTATGCCAGCCTGGCCTTGAACTTGCTGTCCCTTCTGCTGGTGTGTGCTTCCCCTAGGTACTCCCATGTAGGGTTGCCAG
This sequence comes from Mirounga leonina, assembly GCF_011800145.1. Classification (NCBI taxonomy): domain Eukaryota; kingdom Metazoa; phylum Chordata; class Mammalia; order Carnivora; family Phocidae; genus Mirounga; species Mirounga leonina. The sequence continues at coordinate 53,118,797 of NW_023270268.1, forward strand.
ATTTAGCAGATAATCTGCAGTGTTTGGAACATGTTTATACTAAAAAGTCATTCTCTGTTTATCTGAAATTCAAATTCAACTTGGCATCCTGTATTTTTCCTGTCAGTAACTGTCTCACTTCCTTCAGGTCTTTGCTGAAACATCACCTTCTTGGGAAGGCCTTCTCTGGACTTAACTATGTCAATTTCCAACTCCCCAGTTCTATCCCAGTGTCTCTGTTACACTTCCCTAATTACTTTTATACCTGGCACTCATCACCGTCTATCAGAGACATATTTTACGTATTTGTCTATCTTCTGTCTCCCTCACTTTATGTAAGCTCCATGATGGCAGGGGTGTTTATATTTATATCCATGTGCTTTCCCAGTGCTTAAAACAAACCCGCAGGTAATATGGATGGATAGGCCTACTATGTATAAAATTGACTAAGAATAAAGGCATTGTAAACATACTATGGTATCGTGGTTTCTTATTTTGATAGCCACTGGGATGACTTTCAGTCTTACTCTATCCTTCCTTCCCCCCACCCCCCCCCCACACACCATTAACCTGCACTGTTTTCATCGTCTGTGGGTCATAATATCCCTTTGTTTCTTGTTAGTTTTCTCATCTATGAAATGGGATGTTCCCTAGTTAACATCCTGGCATGGTTCCAGCCAGAAGCCACCTTTCTGCATGAATAAGTCAGTTACCGTGAATTAAGAGCCACCTTCTTCTGAGACACATGAGGGGCTCAGTGAAGATTGTAAAGAGGCCCAGGAAAACCATGTATCACTTCATTTCCCAATTATTGGTTGCTAAGGTATGGATGTATAATTGATTCACTGCTTTTCCAAGTGGATGATTATTTTGAACAAGAGCGTTTCGTTTCTACCAAGAGCTTGAAAACCTCTGTTTGACGTATTTGGATGCACTGGGCTTTGAACAAGTTAACCCAAGGAGGGATGCTCAGAGGGAAATTCTCAGGCAGGACTTTTTATGGTTGTTTTGTTTCGAAAGGTTCTCACGTCGTCATCGTCTTCGTGTACTTCTCCCTCACAGGATTTACAGTAGCTGAGAGGTTACTGAGGCATGTGTTGTCATTTTCGGTTGTAGCCATGTTAAAAGACAGAGCTGTCGACCTCCGTTTTCCAGTCTTGGGAGGAAGCCAGTCTCTTCAGGAAAGAACCTTGCCCACAGCTTCAGGCCTGGCAGCCTTCAAGAGGACAAATTCTTCTAAATGGTCTCTGAGAGCGAGCTTTGAAATATTGTTAACTTGAAAGCACAAGTTCAGGTCAAAGGGTCCATTTTGCTTAAAAGCTCCCAAATATTTTCTCCTCTTTCCCTGCAGTTGGTTTTTGGGGTTAGTGTGTATATAAAAACAATGACATGCTTTCATCCCTTTCTTTCCATCGCTTAAATTCCCCTATGACTCAGATATAGATCACACCCTCACATTCTTAGCTACTGTGGGAATGGAGACTTGAAAGGAAAAAAAGGAAAATGGTATGTGAATGACTCTCCTCTCTTTCCTCCTTTGGGAACATAAAGAGATGCTTCTTCAAACACACACCTGGTCTTGAGGAAGCACAGTAGAAATCTTTAATGTTCCCCCATTTTCCTTAGGATATATTCCAGACCCCTTTACGTGGCATTCAAGGGCTAACTGTGATGTGAACCCCAGGCAGAAACACTTCTCCCTCTAATCCCTATACTCCTGCCCCCATATTGCCTTCAGTTCTTTGCTTTGCTATGGTACCTCAGCCTAGATGGCTCCCACCCACATACCACCTGCTTCTACCCTACTGCAGGTGCATACAGCTTTCAAGGCTCACATGCCACCTCCTTTGGGAAACTTCCCTTTTCTTCCCGCACTCAAAATTTCTCCTTCTCAGTGCACTTTGTTTTTGTTTCTAACAGAACCCACTTACAGCTGATGACATATAAGTCTGTCTCCCCCATCAGACAACAGGCTTCTTGAAAAGAAGGACCTTGTTTTACTTCCCTACTGTACACAAAGAATGTGTGTTCAATAAATGTTTGTTGGATTGAATTGCATTTTCCACATCTGGTGCTGTTCTGAGTCTGCAGGATCAGGATCGCCCATCGTAGCACTAGAAGGAAGCTCCGATCTGTGCACTGCAACAGGGAGGTGGTGAAGCTGACCACAGCACAGCACCGCTTGTATCTGGCTGGTGGACCTGTCGGACAGTTCCCAGCATTTCAAACATCCCATGTGCCAAAAAGGGGGATGTAGTGCAAGGAATAAAATAAATGAGACAGACATCCCAGCCTTCCCAGGGACAATGCATTAAGAACATACCTCTGTACCTATTTCTCCTTTACCCAGAGAATTTTCCCAAGGTGAACCTCATGGTCTATCCCCAAGCACTTTTGAAGCAAGTGCTCATCCCCAAGCTGCCTTCCTTAAAGTATCGATTTTGCAGAGTTTCAGCGCATCTTTTTACCGTATAGAGCAGTAGTTTTACTGCCTCCTGAAACAGGAAATTTTTCTTAGGTGAAACGTTTCAGTCCAGCTGAAGTGTCATACCCAGCACATAAGATAAAAGATGCCCTATATTGATCTCAAAAAATAAAATTAGGGAGATAGCAATTTAAGTAGTACATCAAGATGTTTTTTAAATTCTTGCTGGAGAAAGTAGTAAACATGCCAAGATTCTAGTGGGTTATTGAATAGTTAACAAAGGAAAGGAAATATATTCTATCCCTATTGACATCAGGCCAAGTGAGGGCTCATTTCCCAATCCTTTCTTCCTGTGAATGAGAAAACAAGATATCAAATTTGAGTTCATTCAAGATTCTGCCCAGTTTAAGCCTGGTTTCATCCATAGCCAGGAAAAAAAATGTATTGACCTAACAGAAAAGGGAATTTGAAAGCATTTTGTGCACTATTTGATACAGGCTTTTATTTTTTTTAAAGATTTTTATTTATTTATTTGACAGAGAGAGAGAGCACAGGCGGGGGAACGGCAGGAAGAGAGAGAGGGAGAAGTAGGCTCCTCACTGAGCAAGGAGCCTGATGCAGGGCTCGATCCTGGGACCCTGGGATCATGACCTGAGCCAAAGGCAGATGCTTACCAACTGAGCCACCCAGGCACCATACAGGATTTTATATATAAGTTCGATGAAACAATGTTCTTAGTCTATAGATTTTTTTTAATTGGAAAAAATTTTTCCCATAGTTAATAGTGTTGAAGAATACTTCATCTTCATTATTTTGCCTGGTTGATGTATAATTGTGTTATTCTGAGGAGGAGGTAACATATATATCACCTTATTTAATTAAGGAAATAATTCTGGTTGTAAATTCATCTGCATTTGTTTTTAGCCAAGATAGCTGAAAATCTAATTTATATGTTTTACCACAAAAGGAACCCAGTGATAAGTGCGCAGATGAAAAAAAAAAATTGTTTCAACAGGGTTTCATTATGGGCCTGATCTGAAACGGAAATCTGGTACAACACATCATTCCTATTTAAAGTAGCACTTGAGACTTCAAACATCATGATTCAGACATCAAGTAATTTTAAGAAATAAATATGCAACATACTTTCAAGATGAAGATCTAGTATTTACTCTTGGAAAGGGGGTGCGATGAGGGAAGGGGAGGAAAGAGGAACATCTCTATGGTAAATATCAGTGCATGGATGATTTCTGGAGAGTAGAGACCCCACATTCACACACACAGGCACACACACACAATCTTGGGTAACTAATCACAGTTTCACATGCAGAAGCTCAACATTAAGAGAGACATATCCCAATTGAGCCATATCCTGTGATTTATTTTTTTAAAAGATTTATGTATTTATTTATTTATTCGAGAGAGGGAGAGCACACAGAGGGAGAGGGAGAAGCCGACCCCCCACTGAGCAAGGAGCCTGATGCGGGGTTTGATCCGAGGACTCTGGGACCATGACCTGAGCCAAAGGCCGACACTTAACCAACTGAGCCACCCAGGCACCCCAAGCCTACAGCACCCGGTATTCCTAGGCGGTCCCATCCAAGTACTAACCAGGCCTGACCCTGCTTAGCTTCTGAGATCAGACGAGATCAGGTGCATTCAGGGTGGTACAGCCGTAGACCTAGTATTTATTTATATCCTCTATACCAAGGGAAAATTTGAGATCTTGATGTACTTACTGTTCCCTGTGCAGTGTATAGAAGCATCAGGAACTACCAAACTTCCTGAAATAGTGAGTACTTTGACAGAAGCACTTGAATTCAGAAGGAAACATCAGAGAGGTTGTGACAGTCAGTGTTAAGTGAGCCATTAATCGGCCAAGAATGCTAAGACCACAGAGAAACGTGCTGCGGGCATTAGTCCCGGTCCCACTTGGAAGCTGTGATGCGGCCATCGAAATGACTGCAGTAGTGTTTCTGATCCTGAGATTTTCAGCTGGGCAGAAAGGTTTACGTCTGGGGTCCTCAGTCTTTCTGATATGGGTAAACGTCTGGTACTCTGTCTACTGCCAACACTTTCACCTCCTCCACCCCGCATTCCCAGTGCCATTATTTTAATTTTTTTTAGCCTGCACCAAAAAGTCTATTTAAAAATTGCCCGCGGTGGGATGGGGGGAATTGCCTGTGGGGCGCCTGGGTGGCTGTCCGTCAAGTGTCTGACTGTGATTCTGGCTGAGGTCATGATCTCAGGGTCGTGAGATTGAGCCCCACATTGGGTTCCACACTCAGTGGGAAGTGGGCTTGAGATTCTCCCTCTCCCTCTGCCCCTCCCCCAACGTGCACACATGTGTTCTCTCTCTAAAATTAAATGAATAAATAACCTGCATGTTTTCATAGGTTATCTAGCTACCTTAATGGAAAAGCAAAGCAAATTTAGGTAAACTTTGCACAAAAGAAAAAAAATGGTTCATTTGAAAAGAGATTATAAATCAGGCATCAGTTTGTATAGTACATGGCATTTGAATGTTAAGGCTGAAGGGAAGGCAGTGGGATGCTGAAGGGTTAATCAAGATGAACTAGAGTTTCCATCTACGAATAGGAAAATCTTTTGACAATGCATAAGTGATTTCCCAGGAATGCGGTGAGTGTTTTCAGAGTCGATCATTTCCACCACTGGCCGATAATGATCATTTAAAAGCATTAGCTCACGTGACCAGTGCGTCTCACAGTTCAGATTATGGCCTTGACAGGAAACTGAAGCTCTCCGTTCTAGTCCTTAAATTTCAGGGCAGGGGGTAAGAAGAGGCCCTCTCAAGCTCAGGGACTGTGAGGGGCTGTGTGTACATTTTCCAAAGGAAAGTGGTAACATCTGGGTCCATGCTATGTCAGCACAGTTCATTTTAGAGAGGTCAGCGGTAGAGGAAAGAACCAGGGCAAATTATCTGTAGGAAGGACATGAGGGGCTGCTATCCCTTTGTTTGCATAGCTACTGCAAAACCACCAAACATTATACTCAGCTCAAGTCTTCCAAGGTGGTCTTTTGTTTGTTTTTTCCTTTCCTCTACTCATTTGGATGGACCTCTTGGAAGTGAAATCAATTACAGTGTTGAGCCCAAGCATCTAAAGTCAGGGTCTTGCCGCCATGCCTGGCAGTGTGGTCTGAAATAGAAGGATAATAGCTTCTAATGAATTTTTTCCCAAGGTCTACAGCTGTGCTTCTGAAATGTAAGGAGCACTCAAAATTCTTAGGCTCTTTTAAAAATGAGATTTCTGATTCAGTATATCTGGGGTGGGACCTGAGAGCTTGCATTTCCAGTAAGCTGCCAGTGATACAAATGCTGCATCAGGACACACTTTGAGTAGCAAAACTCTTGAAAGCATCAAAGATCAGTCCCCATGGTAGGAAAATATTAAAGATCTCAGGATGGCACAAGCCGTTCAGATAGCAGTGGTACAGCTCCTTCTGGAAAGGGTTTAAGCTCTGAACCTGTCTATGTGCTGAGCACTCCTTTAGGTGGAGGGACAAAGGAAATTCTCCACTGGGGACCACCCCACAAGCTCTTGCATCCGTGTTTTGGGGGAGATGTTCCAGCACTTGTCTCTTTGTAGTACTTATTAGAGAACCACTTATGACAATAAAAGGTGTCGGGGTTAGAGGAAGGGAATGGTCCTTATTACTTTCTTAGTACTAATCCTTGTTGCTGTTACTTGGCGGGGAAATTTCCATCTTGGATTTTGAGGTGCCCTTCTCCAAGAGATGATATATTAATAGTGTATGTGTGTATATCTATATATGTATGTATGTGGTCAGTATATTATTAGTGTATATATATTAAATATATGTAGTTAATAGTGAGAGTTCAGTCATTTTAACTATATATATAAACCCACCTGGTTAAAATTAAAGTAAAAAGATGTTAGCAATTTAGTTTTGTGTATTATACTCAGTCTTGTAAACCTGTAGATTTTTATGATTTCATCCATGTTAACTCTTGATTATAAATAGCTAAGTGGACTAGGATGCTAACCTAGGCAAGAGATTGAAATTCCTGAAACTTGTGGTAGCCCCTCCCCTTCAACTCATCCAGACCCATGTTTACCTTTTGAACATACATGATTTCCACAGAAGATTTCAGGTGAAAAGCACTAATATGAACTACTAATGTTTCCTACTGTAGAGCATTTAGAGGAAACATTTTAAGTAACACATACATTTCTCCTCTCTTCATGTATTTATTCAAGATCCTTCACTGTCCACTTAACGTGTGTAAGGCGTTGTCTAGATACTGTGGGGAAGGCAAGACGGATAAACCAAAATCCCTGCCCCCTTAGAAAAAGCTTGCAACCATAACAGCTGTTGGAAAGAAGCCAGAGTGGCGCTAAAAACACCATGGTAAATGAGAAAGGAAAATTCACTCTACAGCGTGTTAGGTCATGACCATCGGTGAAGGAGTTTTATTTCGTTTCTTGAAGCCTAATCGTCAGGGGATAGTGGTGATCGATGCTGGGTGTTCCAGATGTGCAATTTAGAAAACGTTTCCGTGTGTGATATTCTGTGTGTTGCCAGAATCCTGTCGGAACTAAGCCTGAATTTGTAAAAGCTAGGCTGGATTATTGTATTGTGTGTGGTTGTTTCTTACTGAGGCAACCAGTCGGAGGCGGTCTAGCACGCCCGTGTAGAATGTGAGCCCCAGCAGCGGAGGCCCCAGGTTTCAATTCTGGCCTGACCATTGGCCAGCTGCCACGCCTTGGGCAAGTTCCTTCACCTCACCATGCTCCCGCTCAGCTATAAAATGCAGTTGATAATAATATCCACTCCAGAGGGTTACCGTGAGGACTAAAGACATATGTAAGAGGCACCTATGAAGTGCCTGGCCCATTAGGGACCCCTCCACAAAGGGTGGCTAATGTTACTATGTTAACATATGTCCAATAATAAGATGCATGCTTCCTTCACTTTAACTAACCTCCTTTGGCAGTATTTAATAGTCCCAGGGTCCTTGAAACTAAAACATTTTTAGCTTTGGAGAATTCTTCAATGTTGGGAACACCAACGCTGGGGCCACACTTGGTGGCCAGCATTGCCTCCCAGGCCTGGAAGGCATTCTGCATGCACATAGTAGGACCCTTGTGTAGAGTGAGGGTTCTGGGGTCTGGAGGAGAGTAGGATAAGGGAGATCTGTACTGGGAAGAAACCCTGCCCAAATGCAAGGCTTCTGAGATACTACTTGTCTTCATACCATCTGGCAAACATGCAAGTTATTCTTTTGGGAACTGAGCTCGGGACATGAGGGTGGACTAAAGGCAGGATTTGGATTTGAGTCAGGGACTGCACAGGACAGTATTTGCCTTAGAGACGGAGGGCGGCAGTAAACTACATTAAGACACATTTATGCCACAAGCCTTCCACAAATTGAAATGTTTTGGGTTTTTTTGTTGTTTTTTTTTTTTTAACTCGTGGAGATAAACAGACCACTGAATGTGAGCGTGTCAAGGCTATCTTGAATGGCATTTTTACTTTGGAACTCTGGTCTTAACAGCATTGAGGTTGGTCAGGAATTCCTATTGGAAAATGTACTGAGTAGGACATTTGCTGCTTTCTGTCCAAGCATGTCAGGGTATAAGATGGCTTGTTAAATGGGGGCTTGGCCTTTGAATTCTTCTTTGGCCCCTTTCTCCTGCAAGCAGTAACTTTTTTTTTTTAAATAAATAGTGCGTGTATTTTTAGTTTACGGTGGTCGTAATTTGATAATGATGAGTATGTGCTTGTTTGTGCACTTCTGTTGGCTGCTTGCGGCAAAACATCCCCCAGCTGTGGGCCTTCTCCTTCTCTGTATGTAAAGCCAGTAAAAACCAAAAGCCATGGGAAAAGGGTAAAGAGAGCAGCAGAAAGGAACGTTGTCTTTTGTGAAAAAGCCCGCCACTGGCTGGAGTTTTTTTCCCCACTGACTGGATTTTAAAGAAAAGTTGATGGATCTTTTTCTCTTGCCTATATGGATAGAACAAAGCGCTGATCCTGAGGCAAAGGGGTCCTTCTCTGAGTTGGAAATAAATTTTATCCTTGTGCTGGGGCTAATACCAGATGAGATTTTCCCATCTGATTTTAAGAAATGATTGGTTATAGGACAAAGGGAGGAAAAGCAAACATCTGTGTTACAGGTTAGCCTTTAAATTATACTGTTTTCATTTTGTCGTGGGATACCCGGCTTTTAAGTCACTACTGAAGTCTGGGAGGCTGGGGTTTTGCATCTATTTTTATCCCTCACACCACCCTGGTTCGGAATAAGGTTGCTGGTTTCCTCGCAGGGCTCCAATCCACACTCAGCCCTGATCTGGGAAGGGGGGGTGGGGGGAGCGATTGAATCAGGTTTCCCTTGATTGGGAGGAGGAAGAAAGGTGCTGGAGAGGAATCCAGGCGGGATCCCTCGGGGGAAGGGGACAGTAGACGTGGGAAGGCTGGACATTCAACAAGCTGAGTGTCAAGGCAGAGCAAGCCTCAGAAACAGCAGCTGCCCCCGTGCCAGAGCTCAGGACAGAGCAGGGAGGCCGCACAGGGCGGTGTCTCTGGGACAGAGAAGGGGCAAGGACACGCACAACCAGGCACAGGCTCTGAGCTGGCTCTCCATGTCAGCATGAGCAGGAACCAGGGTACTGGGCAATTGGCACAGCAGCCTATCAGAATTCATGGGAGGTTATTACTTAAGTGAAATTCTAAAGAGTTAAAGGATGAATTTGGCCAGTGATGGAATGGATGACATCATCAGTCAAGAATCCCCACTGGATATGGAGGGGAATTATAAAAAGGTAAGGCGGTGGGGGGAGAACTCTTTTGTTTGTAAACAATCAGACCATTTTTCTAACTGGGAGAAAGAACACCCTTGAGGAGTGGCCAAATTCCACAGTCGGTAGCCATTGCCATAATATATTCAGGAAAGCCTAAATGCACAGAGGTGGAGGCATTAAGTTGGGAGGGTTCTTCTTTCTGCTTTTCCCAGCTTGTCTTCATTAATATATTATACAGTAACTGGAATACACATGTTGTTATTCTGAAGTTGAAAAAACCCTATCATGCATTTAGTTGCTAGGCAGTCTTTTCATGTAAAAGAATAATTTTTAAAAATTTTTGACATATGTTGATAGTTTACCCCCAGTAAATAATTGCTAGAATGTTTAACCTGTCTTTTAAGTATGACTTTTTTAACCATGAAAAATATAGTTTTACCAAGAGACGAGTGGGGTTTTGAAAAATTGATATAGTATCTGCCAATACTTTGCTAGCCTTTTCTTTTGAAAGACAGTAAATATATTTTTGGCATGTTTTAAATGGTAATTGTCGGTAATAACAGGCCCAAGTAAAAATAGCTTTAGTTATATGGGAGAGGTCATGAAATTAAACTACAAGCATATGCTTGTCTGTCCACAGAAGGCCAAACCACACTACATCCTTTCCCCCTTATTATTTTCCACAAGTCAAGTGTAGGTCACAACACATCACGGTGTGAAGAATAAGGGTCCTTCCATCATGGACCTGAAAGTAAGGCCTCTTTTCCTTCAGAGGTAAATCCTACTTAATACAGCTTCCTTGAACGGCAAAACTTGCTGCTCAATTTTTAATTTGATCAACTATGTCATTAACTTTTTTTCCCCCAGAGTAAGATATAGAAAGTTCTATCATGATAGTTTCTTAAGTATAATAATGTAAAATATGGCATTTTATATCTTATACACTAAGTTGTGTTTGAATGTGGGGGATGTTTTAAGTATGTACTTTATTTCTGAGAGCAGTTCACAATAGTTGATGCTCTTTTCTCCAGAACCCAAAACTTAAATGTGTAAAAGAGGTTTAAATGACCTGCCATGTCGCCCTTTGCATTTGTCTTCCCTTGCGCTCTGCAAGAAGGGAACGAGTGCGTGAAGTGGTAAGTGTGCCAAATACTGAAACTCTGACACCTCTCAGCTGTCCCTTCCTGCCAGAAGCGGGTGTGCAAAAGAGGCATGGGACACTCAGCCATCAGGGTGGGTCACTTACCCGGCCCGCAAGACAAGTGACACAGTTCTCAGCCCGCCTCTGTTTCCAGTGCCAAAGGACTGATCATGCTCAAACCGTTTCTCAGGTAGAAAAGCATAGGTCACTTTGCACTTAGGAAAAAATGAAAGACATACCATGGCTACTGCAGTAACAACAGAGTAATGACCGCTGTAGTTTTTCCCTCCTTGGCAACTGAGAGAGCCCACATGCCTGGAATGAGCAAGCGATGATATGCCGGCAACCTGATACAGCACTGACTAAAATCACAAACATGTGAGGCTCAAGTGGCTTTAAAACATCATCAGCAACAAAACAGAGTTGCATTGTATAGGGCCTTATCTAACTAAGGCAGGAGAATGCCACCTGTGATTTCAGGAGAAACAGTATCTAATAGGGGAGAACAAAAGACCACAAGATGAAACCTACTAGATGTGTTGGATAAACAGAGATCAATCTGTATTTTTCTGGCCCCTAAACATGAGCACACTCTTGTCATTTCAGCTTTGTAACTACTTTTCTTAAGCCAAGGACTTTCAAACTAATGTATATGTTGGTTACTCTGAAGGCTTCAGTATGCTAAAAAAAAAAAAAAAAACACTATTGATAATTTCCTCATGAACTTCTGGTGAATCAGGGCAAGACATATGCTTTCTTTAAAATACAAAGACTAGGAAAACAGTTACCTAGTATAAAAATCACTTTTCCTAATTCACATCTTCCTTTTCTATGTTTTTTCTCTCTCATGTTTCTCCTGTTTGGTTGGCTAAGTAGAAAAGTTAATTAGATGCTGTAAAGCAGTGGTCTGCAGGCTTTTTTGACCTTGGATTCATCAGTAAAATGTTTTTGAACCCATACCTCTACTACAGATCTATTCATAAATTATACATATACACTACTGTAGATACATATTTTGTATGTAAAAAACCTATACACAAATAGATCTTTTTAATATAAAATGTTTATAAATATAAAAGTTTCAATAATTTCTTCTTTTACTTCCTGTCACTTTGAGGTCCGTTGTCAAAAACAGTTGGAAAATTGGTATACCCCTGCCTGGGTACAATACAATTTCCTATACCAGTCACACTAATAAATGCCACATGTGTCTAGGGGTTATTTTACAAGGTTGTTTTAGAGTCAGGCAAACAGCCTTTGGGGGAAAGGTCACTTTCCGATGACTAAAATTAGATTCCACCTTAACAAAGGAAGGAAAAGAGTATACATCTGTTCCTATTCCTCAGGGGGAAGGTCCTGATGGTAAGAAAGATGTTTCATTAAGGACCTCCGGTTTATTCAGTAGAGTAGTAGTAAAACAGATCTTAGTATATAGGGAGGAAAGCCTGCACCACGGCAGAATCTCAGGTGTGTATGTTCAGTCCATTATTGTCCTGCTTTGCTCTGAGCAACCTCTGACCTTTTGGCAAAGACCCACACAGCTGACTGTCCTCAGGACCCCGGTGGCATGCAGCATGGGATCCACGTCCTGATTCCTCAGCTGTCACTCCTAAGAGCCCCTGGCATTGCATAGGGGCCAGGATTGCAGAAGCGAGGCTGGGCCTCAAGGAGCTTAGCATCCACGTGGGGAGGCACACCAACAAGTAAGCTGCCATGGAATTGATGCTGCCTAGAAGAATGTTCGGACCCAGCGAGGACTTGGGAAATGTGCAGCCTTTGCCATCTCAGGACCTGGGCAAAGAAATGAGGAGAATTTAACACAGAATGTTGGCCCCCGCTTTGTCCCAGAGCAGAGCAGACACAGGATGCGGGTCTGTCCCCAGGCTACTCCTTGCAGAAGAAGGAGCTGGGTCTGTCCCCGGGCTACTCCTTGAAGAAGAAGGAGCTGTGAACAGTGCCGTGTGTGGTCAGAGCATGGAAAAGCCAGCTTGCTCGCTTTGTTTCTCCGAGGTGCTGTCTCTAGTGTGGTGCATCTAATTATGGTGAAAGATGAGGGAGGAGCCCGTGAAAAAATTAAAAGGCTGGAAGGAACAATATTTAAAGGGAAGCCACAGCTGCGCCTCATGTTTTTTTTAAAAGGTGAATGGAAATGACTGCTTGAGATAAACTGCAATAAACAGGAGTACAGAATGCCGGCTGCCATCCCAGACAAGAGCTCTGCCCTCCCCACACAATTACGGAGGGAAAGCAGCCGTCGACCTCCATTAACCCTCACGTCTTCCTGCCTGGAAGGGCTGAATACGCCTGAAGAGCTCCGTGGAGTTACTGAACCCTGGAGCCTGGCCTTACCTCGGCCACCTGGGGACAATCTTTTCAGCTTTCTGGGCCACGGTCTCCTTTTCTTTCAAGGGCAGAACTGGCCTGGTTGGTCTCAGATGCTCTAAATATGGAGCCTCTTGGCTCCTAGTTCAGGGTTCTTTCCATCCTATCACCCTGTTGGCATGCCTTCGTCAGCCAGCCTGGTCAGGAATGGGTTGTTTCAGGTAACTGCATTTTCCAGATATGTGGTATGTGAGTTACCTGTGGGGGGGTATTTTTTTTTTTTTTTGAGATATAATTCATATACCTTAAAATTCACCATTCCATAGTGTACGTTTTGGTGGGTTTTAGTATATTCCTAAGGTTGTGCAAACCACTGCTAATTCCAGAACACTTTCATCACCCCCAAAAAGAAGCCCTGTACCCATTAGCAGTTACTCCTAGTTCCCCCCTTCCCCCACAACCATTAATCTACTTTCTGTTTTCATAGATGTGCCAGTTCTGGACATTTCTGGCTCTCTTTTATCCATTTCTGCACTCTTTTCACCAGCTTACCCCACCCCTACCCTTTAATGTTAACAACAGCTACCATTGGGTAAGTTTCTCTCTGGGCCAGGCACTGTGCCAGGCCCTTTCTGTATAGTATTTCATTTAATCCTTAAAACAACCTGTAAGATAGGTATTACTATCCCTTTTTTCAGAAAAAGAAACTGAGGCTTAAAGCGTTTATTTTGCATCCGTAAGCATCAGAGTCCAGATGTTAACTTGGGTCTTCTTGACCCCAAATCCCCTGAACACCCTGCCTCCTTTCTGGTCATACCTGTGTCCGATTCTCCCAATCCTAAGTCCACCCCGACATGGGAAATTGAGGACATCAGCTTCCTGGAAGTTGATGGAATTTGGGCTGTTTCATAACCATGCAGTGGGTGTTTTGAACTGTTGTGTTCTCACTGTGATACTGAATGACAGTGGTTTTAGAGACTTCTAAAATGTCACCTGCTAGAAAGATTCCCAGACAATACTTCCCTGTGTTAAAAAGTAGTCTCTGTGGCTAGTAATGTGAGAACCAGAAAGAGCTCAAGATGCTCCCAGCAGGGGCGCCTGAGTGGCTCAGTCAGTTAAGCGTCTGCCTTCAGCTCAGGTCATGATCCCAGGGTCCTAGGATCAAGCCCAAGCCCCACGTTGGCCCATGCTCAGTAGGGAGTCCGTTTCTCCTTCTGCCCCTCCTCCCACTCGTGCGCACACGTGTTCTCTCTCAAATAAATGAATAAAATCTTTAAAAAAAACACACACACACAAAAACAAGATGCTCCCAGCAGTTCCTGTTTGGGATATGCCACTCATAGGGGAGGAAAACTTTAGTTTCCCAATGTATCCCCTCAGGGTTTATATTGAAACACTTCCACTACGTAGTCATCTTTGTGGATTGCACCTGGGGCCCTGTTACCTTCATCAGAGGTCCCCCATTCAGCCAGTAATTGGCTACTAAACCTCAACCCCAGGTGTTAGATACCTTCGCTCTGGTCCTTAACAATTAAGAGTATTCAGGGACTGTTAGGGACTCTGCACAATAGCACTTGTGTCCACCTGCTCCTGTTTATATCGCCTCCCTATTGCGTGAGGAGAAGGAATACAGTCAATATGCAAAGCCATCCTCAGGATGAACTAATTGTAAACAAAGATCTCTATCCTCTGGACTGGCATCCCCACACTTTTAATATTGGGCAGTTCTCTGAAATAGATGTCAGAAGACCCTGGGCCCTACAGTCATTCCCCTTAGGTGCCCATCCTGGACTTTAGGTCTCCAAGGCCAGCTGTCTTGTGAGTACTGATGCTGAGCAAGCCGAACCCAGGCCTCAGTACTGCCCAACAGCCCAGCCTGACATCTAGTCCAGAGGACTTGCTTAGGCAGATCAGTGCAAGGATGCAAAGATAAGAGATTTCAACAGCATTTCAGGAAATCTTTCTGGACTGATTAGTGTAACTGTCTGAAATGGAAGACATCAGAAATACAAACGGGAAAGAAAACATCCAAAAAAGTATCCATTCAGTGATACAATGGAAAGATACCAGGTTATTTAACCTCTGTTTCCACTAATAATTGAAAAGCTCTTCCGAGGGGATAAAATAAGAGGCAAAAACTTGAAAAAACCTGCACGGTGTATTTATGCACTTGACATCCAAAAGTGTACAATTTATCTTATAGAATGATGTTTTCATATTTTGATCTTGTGGCAAACCCATGGTTGTTTCAATAGGAAAATAACTAGTATCAGTATACTTGGGTTTTCTTTTGGGTATTTTTTTGTTTTTAAGAAAATTCACACAGTTTGCCTGATGAACAAATAAGTTCTGTACTTCTGGTTCCCAGAGTTTAAAAGCCTCCAACTCCTCCGCACTGGAATGCTGCCTATAAACCTTAGAGTAAAGCTGTCTTCCTTAAGAGCTGAGGAGAGAAATAAGAGTGACTTCTATTTTCCTAAAGGAAGAGTGCTTTTCCGCAGGGAGCTCCAGAATCCCAGTTGCATTCCCTGGTGGATGCTGTTAATGGTGATGATGCCGATATCACTAGGCAATAGATTGCACTGAAGCGAGGGGTTCATTAAATGCTTCAAAACAGGCATCCTGGCAAGGCCTTGGCAAGGCCAGGCAGCTGCAGATGAAATCCTCCTGGATCCAGAGTCTGGCCATCCGCATGGAACAGATGTGTACTCAGTTAGAGAAGAACCCACTCTGTGTCCCATCTAGCTACTTGATCTGTTCAGTTGCTTAAAGCCAGAGTTCTCAAAGTATCTGAACCAGCAGCATCAGCAGCATCTGGGAACTTGTTAAAAAATGCGTTTTCTCAGCTGCACCCCAGACCTTCTGAATGAGAAAAATAGTGTCTTTACAAGCCCTCCAGGTGATTCTCATGCATAATCAAGTTTGAGAACTACCAGATTCAAGAAATTTGTGACAGAGGGCCACTCTGTACGTGTGTCCGCCTCTGCAGTTCTCCACGTGGCATACTGGTGTTCCAGCAATCTCCTGGCATCCTGAGTTTCTTTACGGGCCATGGGGTACCAGGGTATTCATCAGCTTCTGGAATAATGCAGCCCCCCCCCCACCCCCGTTCTTAGGAAGTTTTTCCTCAGCGGTGATTCCCATGCACCCTGAAGTGTGAGAAGCCCTGACCAGGCAGCAGTTGAGCAGTGCAGAAAGGAAGATGCCAGAAAGGGGATCTTCCAGGATTAGAAGTGAACTGAGTACTGAGAAGGTTAGCATTATAAAACAGGCACATCCAGGGGCACCTGGGTGGCTCAGTGGCTTAAGTGTCTGCCTTCGGTTCAGGTCGTGATCTCAGGGTCCTGGGATCGAGCCCCGAATCGGGCTCTCTGCTCAGCAAGGAGTCTGCTTCTCTCTATCCCTCTGCCCCTCCTCCCCATTCGTGTGCTCTCTTTCCCTCTCCCTCTCTCTCTCTCAAATAAATAAAATCTTAAAAAAACAAGCACATCCAATAATAAAAGGTTATTTCTGTTCCCTTGGTGAACAAGTAAAAGTAAGAAACAAGTGGAACTGGGGTGGAGGGGAAGATCAATCCAGGGAAAAGATGGAAGACAGAAAATTTGGGGGAAACCGTTTTCTTTCTCCCAGGCCCACAACTGAATCCCGGCCTGGCCAGATTATTGCTGCTCCCCAGCTCACATCTGCCTTTATTCCTACAGACTGCTGTGCCATTCCCATCAGTCGGGTCCTCTGATTTTCTAGACCAAACTTCTTTAAACGTCTTCCTCCTTTGGGGAGTTTAAGGAACACCGCCCTTTTTATCAGACAGGCCCTTTCCGGCTACGTGGGTTTCATCATCTGTGCAGGAGTCAGAAGGAAGCAGCTGTTTGCAGCGTCCTGAGTGCCAGCTGGGTTGAGGTCTAGGATGTTATTTCCCAAAGCGTGTTCCTGAGAGGCCTGGTGGCCCCACAGCTACCCCCACAAAAAATACAGTGTGTCACATAAATTTTAGAAATGCGCAAGATACCCCCAGTCTTCCATTTACAAATTTATGTGCAAGTTAGCATGTGAAAGACAAGGTGGCCCCCGCTTCAGAGGCCGGAGACCACAGGCAGGGCCAGAGGTGGGGACTTCGGAATGGTATCCATGTGTAAGGGACAGGCACTGCCCCGTCCTGAAGAAAGTGTGCAAAGGACTTGGGGACATACCACGTTTGGAGAGGGCCAGTACCCACGCACGCAGAACATTTTGCTTTTTCTTTCTTGTACCCAACAGCCCTCTCTGTTCTTATCAAGCTTGGGGAATGGCAGTTGAGCAGTGCCACGGTGGGAAGGGCTGAGCATCGGTGTTTGGGGGCTGGAAGCGCTCAGTGGTCTGTGTTCTGAGATCGTGGCTCACGTGGTGCCCTCAGAAGCCATTGTGAGTCTTATCTGCCCGGGCACAGGGGCTGGCAGTAGGGAATTCGGCGACAGGCGAGGACAAAAACTCACTGCCTGTGGCTGGACAATGGTGAATTTCTGAGCACATTTTTACTCTCCTCTTGGTCTTGAATAGGCTTTCTGTCTCACAGTGATGAGCCACTATTCCTCCGCTGCCCATTTGCTTTTTGCAAGCAGTTATCCATTTTCCATGTTTTCCTTTTGTTTTAAGAGGGTAATTCCCTCTTAAACAAGGCCATTTTAGGAATGGACGTGGCTCCACATGCCAGAAGCCCAGCCAACAGTGTAGTTTTGAGTCTGCCTCTTCCTTTTCCTGGACACTTCCCTGTTCCTCACACTGGGGCACATTTGGGCTTCGGGAGGTTGGAGGACATAATTGCCCTGCAGGTATAATTCCTTAAAGAACAAAAGAATTTTGAAACTAACCCCCCCCCCCCCCCCCCCGCACACACACACATGTGGGAAACTGAAAGGAAAATAATTCCAATTGTTGAATTTAAAGAGAAAAACTGTTTCACTAGTCAGTTGAATTATAGTTAGTTGAAATGTTAGGCATTTGTTCCAAAAGGAAGATTAAGCAGTGGTATCAAGGAGAGTGGCTCTGATGAGAAGGTATTTGTTTTGTAAATATTTGCGGCCATGATTGGGCCTTGGTGTGTATGTTTTCTCCTTTTCTGAAGCACATCACACTCATTTCTGGAAAGAAGTAGATCCATAACTCGTAAGTCCCACATCATATCTCCAACATGGCACGCACCATTATTTGCCTGGACACCTCACTCATCAGTGTGGAAGGGCAGAAAGATCCGGCACCAGAAGGATGGCCTTAAATCCTAGGTCTTCTGTCTAACAGGAGGGTAACCTTCCTTCACCCTCCAGTCCCTCATCTTCAAAGCAGGAACTGTTGGAGGATTAACCATAATAGCTACCATTTATCACACATTTACATTACCACCACCACTGCTGCTAAGCAATTTCCATAAATTTCCTCATTTTCCTCCCAACATCCAGTGAGATCTTTTACCTCTGGACTAGGAAGGGCTTTCCAAGCACAATGCCTTCAATGACACTTCAAAGAAAGCAATCTATTGACTTAACTACATTAACACTTAGATTTAAACTCAAAAAAGGACTAATATGCTTAATATAAAAATTTCAAAACTTAGATCTTTATAGAAAATAAAGCTAGAAGTAATTCAGAGAAAAGCAAGTACAGTAACTAAAAAAAATCTAAATGTTTTCACTGCTAATCCAAGAAATTAACATAAAAGAATACCACTTTTTGCCTATCAAATAAAAATAACAGCATTTTTTTTTTTCAGTGAAAATAACTCAGCGTTAGCCAGGATGTAGTGAAAGCCACACCCTTTTACGTTGCTGGTGGGCATGTAAATTGGAACAGCTTTTCTCTAGAGCAATGTGACAAAATGTGTCAAGAGCTTCAACAAATGTTCACACTCAGTTGATCTGGTAATTCCACATCCAGGAACTTTTCCTGAGGAAATAATCAGACACATGGGCAGGGATTTATGTAAAAATGCTAACTTCTGTATTACTTTTCATTGGATACAACCCAAATGACTAACAATAGAAGGTAGCTCCATAGGATAGAATGATATACAACCATTAAAAATTGCGTTTTAAAGAATATTAAATGATATGAGGGAATTTTCAGAATGAATAAACAATATGATCCCAGTTTTATAAAAAGGAAAAAATACATAAGCTAAAAAGAGCTATCCCCCAAAACCCAAAATGTTAGCAGTGATCTGTATCTAAGGGGTGGGATTATGGGTGATATATATATTATTTACACTTTTCTTGATTTGTTCAGTGGGATCCAGAGAGAGAGAGAGAAGGGAAGTGTGAGAGAGTGTGTATTATAAAACAGTCCTCTTCAACTGGTCATGAAATATCCAAGTATGGAGAATTGTAATTAATGTCAATAGAAATATTTTTAAGGCCTCTTCCAGTATCGATAGCTCTAGTGGACCAAGTAAATCAGGAAAGACAGACATGGAATCAAGGGTGCGTTCACACATTCACCCCTGGGATAGGTATTTTCTTCAAATAAAACCTCTGCCTGGCTAATGTTGGGCACCAGCATATTGTTGAACTTTAGTCATTAACATTCATATTACCTGCTGATTTTGTTTTTGGATATTCAATTTCACTCAACAGTTTTCTGACTGTAAAGATTACTGGGTGAAAATCTCTTTTGTATTTTATACGAATTAAGAATTAGGTTCACTAACTACACTAAATCTGCCCAGCAGATATTGGGATTTTGAAACGAACTTATAAAGATGACAAATGATATCAAATGGTTCTGTTTTGGCAGAACCATCACAAATACCAGCCTGCATATTTGGGAGGGTGGGTCGCTTTAATTAAATAAATTTAATAAAACTAAAAGCCGTCTTGCTCTCCTTTACAACCTTACGGTTACTTTGTTGTGCTCGGCCCGTGACAATGTATCAGCATCGCATCTGTAGCTGCATGAAGCAGTCTTCTACTGCGGGGGGCCTTACGCACGCACACATACACTATAGCTCTTGGGAGCTATAGTGACACAGCTCCAGTTGGGACATGCAGAAATGGATGGCTATCCAAATAAAAAGAGACAGGTATAATCCGTAAGTGTGAGAGTCGAAAGGATGCTATGGTTGCCAAAAATTGAAAAATGTTAGGGAAAAGGAGAACCATCAGATGAGGGGTCCTTGAACTAGAAGTTCGCAAACCTATCAAAACTAAAAATCTGCTGCTGGAGCCTGGAGTGTGTATTTTACACTTGATCTCAGCCAGAGACCAAGAAGCTATGGGAATGTGTGTTTGAAAGGCTGCGGGAAATGGGGAAATTCTGACGCGAACTGTGGAAGCTGGCAGCTGAGAACCACTGTCTCAGCAGCACTGTGCTCTCATGTATTTTATTCTGCTCTGTTGAATGTGGGGGCCCCCAGCCCCCTGGCTGCGGAGCTCATGAAATGCAGCTAGTGTGACCTAGGAATTGAACTTTTAATTAATTAATTTTTCATCTAAATGTAAATAGCCACGTGTGGTTGATGTTAGAGCAGCCTTAACCTGTAGTACACCACCTTCACTTGGGGGTGAAAAGAGACCCTTCCGGCAGGTTGTGCGTCTCGTCACCGACACAGTGATGCTCGGATGGCAGCTCAGAGCTTTCACGTGTAACTTCTGGGTACTGGGCAGCAGCTGTGTCTCCAGAACCTCCTACGGGGAGAATCAAGGGCCGTCTTGCCTTCCGTAGCCATGCTCAATCCTGTGAGCTGCTTTTGGTAATAAAATTCGCTTATTGTCTTCAGCCCCCACTCAGAACATCCGAAGGTGCTTTTCCCATCCTTCATCATCCCACAGAGCAGATAACCAAGCTCTCATTCTCACCCCAGGATTTCTCACTCACTATGTTTGTTTTTGTAGTTGTTTTATTTTTAACTAAGGAGACCATCTCTAATCTTCTCCCCTGTTGTTTAAAGGGTATAAAAGTTCAGCATGGTGAGTTTTTATGGGACTTTTATGGGAAGCCAAATGTTGTAAACATATCCAAATTATCACAGTAGTATAGTTTCCCACATCCTTTTGCTACGCACACTGACCCTGACTTCCCTTCAAAATATGAAACAGATGGGCCCAGTTAGAATTCTCCAGCTATTCCAGGCCCTGTGTTAGGGTTCTGAACCTGGTGAGATCAGGAGAACTCTTGAACCAAGACTGTAAGCTAAGTGCAGTCAGGGGCTGCGATGATCCAGCCTGGGCTGGGTTCCACATTGTAATGTGGTGGCACCTGCCATCTCCTAGAGGCTTGGTGCATATTGGCTGAATGAATTAATATTCTTGCAATAGAGAAAGTGGGCCAAAGAGACGATATGCAGAAGAGAGAAGACAAGATCCTGGGAAAGGCCACATTTGGGATAAAAGTGATTTGATTTGGGACAAAGTGCTTGCCCTCCACGACTTTACTCTTACCTGCTGTCAAATCTAGCAGGTAAGAAGAAGAAAGATTGCAGCACCCAATAATCTAGTTATCTTCCGGTGACCACCATTTAATACCACCATGGTGATTTCCTAGACCCGTGATCGTGAAAGGCTCTGAAGAACTGAAATTGCTTGCAGAGGTGAAACCAGGGAAGATTGGGTGAATTTCAGCTCTTCATAATTCCCATGCTCTTGTGCTGTGGTCTATTGGTGTTTCCTCTGAGGTTGCAGTTCTAAGAAACTTAGCAGTTAGACAGGCTATGGCTGTGATGGATCTGCCCGCTTATCAGCATTTTTTATTTTCCTGAAATTTTAGGCACAGAAAAATGAGAGAGAATCTATCCGACAGAAGTTGGCACTTGGAAGTTTCTTTGATGATGGCCCAGGAATTTATACCAGCTGTAGCAAAAGTGGGAAGCCAAGCCTTTCCTCTCGGTGAGTGTTCTTTTGAGTTGATTTTCTGATATGTCCCTAATGGATTTTGTCATCTGACTATACGTTTAATAAAAGATATCTTTTAAGCCCTTGAGTATTTTTCCCCATAATACTACCACTTTATTTGGATTCTAGACAGCCCCCTCCCCACCTGTTGGGTTTGTTTTTTGCTTTTTAGTTTTCGCCTAGCCACTTGAGGTCATATTTCTATATTTAATTTTTTTTTTCCTAAGCACAATTCTGATTTTGCACTTTGATGGGGGAATCAAGCCACACTCTTAATCAAGCCAACTGATGCTTAGAGAAGTGTGGCAGACCACCAGAATTCCCATTAAGCAGTCCCAAAGCATCCAGCATCCCCCCCACCAGCCCCTGATGCATTTGATTGCAATGAATACTGGTAACTGAGAAATACAATTCCCACTTTGATCATTCGATGTTTATTACAGTACTTAACCTGTCCTCCAGGCATTTTTCCTTAATCTTAATTTTTTTTCAGGATATCATTGCTCATTTATTATAATTTATTTCAGGATACCATTGGTCATTTGCATAGCTTTTAATTCCAGTTAAAACATATTAAAAAACATATTAAAATTATAATTTTACCTAGAAAACAGGGCTGTAGACTAGAGCTTCCCAAACTCTACTATGCATATGAATCACTCCCTGTATAAATACTGGCTATATTTACCATGTTAAGCCAGGTGTGGGAGACACATGATAGCGTTCATGCATTTATTCAACTAACAGATTTCCACTCTCTCCTTACTGTGATGCCCAGAATTAGACGCTTTAATGTCTATTTAAATCTATTCTGTCTGGCTTTCAGTAAGCCTTGTATTTCAGTCTCATCCTTAGAGACTCATCTGAATCAGCAAAAATCAGAAAGCACACACACGCTCTCATATATGCACATGTAGGAGTCACCGCTGCAGGTTCATACGTGGAGACAGGAGTTGCAGAATCACGGCATCTCATCCTCGGCTGGGTGCTGGTTGGGTCTCCTTAGAATTCCCTCACTTTTCTCACGTGTCATTCCAGAGCTGGAAGGCCAGCCTTCCCTTTGCTGGAAAGCACCTCTTTCCCCTCCCAGTAGGGTGTGGCAGGAGGAGCTCTCGCCTGGGGACCGGGAGACTGAGGATTAGTCCTAGTCAGTTTCTGATTTTGAGACTTTAACAATTTCGTTGTACCATGCCTCAGTTTCTTTGTTTTTTGTAAAATGAGATTTGACCATATAGATCTCTACTGCTTTTCTCTAATATTCCCCAAAGCCCCAAAAAGTTTTCTTCTAGAAGCCCCATCTCTCTGCTCAGCGAAGTCACATTCATCTGGCCCAAATGGGAGGTTTTGTTTTTAAAATCAAAGTTACACACACACATACACACACGTGCATATAAGGCTCTGAAAATAGCATTAACAATAACTACGAGATGTATAATAACAACACAGATACAGTCCCCTGTCCCATCTGTCTCTGTCTTGTCCCACTCTCCAGAAACCATAACTTTTAACTCTTAACACTAACTTTTAACTCCTTTTTAATAAAAGGTAATTTACCTATATATCTCTAAGTAAAATGCCTATTTTCTTAGTCTTTACTTTAAATAACCATCTACTGACTACCAACTATAGAAAATGACGATTCACATCTTTTGCAGCCTTCCCACAGACATGTCAGTATAACTCCCCATATTCTCCCTTTATAATTATTTCATAATCTGGGGTCAAATAACGTTCATTGTTTACATTATTAAGATCATTGATTATTTACACTGAACCATGTAGTAAGCTGTGAGTACTTGAGAAGCATCACTGTTTGTCTTGAAGTGAGAACTGCCCCATTTTTTTCCCTTTGCCAGTCCATGGTTTTGACTGCTGTATTATCTTCCACTGTGTGAGTCTATCACACTTCATTCAGCCACTCTTCTGACTATAGGCACTGAGTTGTTTCGGGGGTTTTGCTCTTGTAAACAGCACTGCTTGTAAACACTCTTGAACATGTCTCCTGCTGCCCGTGTGCAAGAGCTTCTCTTTGGGGCACACCTAGAAACAGAATTACTAGGAAAATACGTGAATGTTCACCTTCAGAAGATAATGCCAGAAGTGTTCTCCAGAGTGGTTGCAGCAAGTTACACTGGTCCAGCAAGGTTGCAGAGATCCTGTGGATCCATAGTCTTTCTCACACGATATTGCTCATCCCTTTTATGTTTGTGTTAATTCGGTGGGTATTAAATGGTATTTCATTGTGTTTATTAGCCATCTTTGCTTTCCCTTCTGTGAAATGTCAGTTTGGGTCTTACGTCCAAATTTCTGTTGTATTCTTTATGCTTTTTAAAATTGTTTTATCAATGTTCTTTTGTCATGATACTCATCCTTAATGTGTTGTATGTATTGCAAATATCTTTTCCCAGATTGTAGCCTGTCTTTTCACTTCCTCGCTGTGTCTTTTACGACCAGTGTTCTTTTTATCAAATTTTCATAGTCCATGTTTTCTGTGTCTTGTACAAAAAATCTTCTACCCCAGGGTCCAAAAGACATTAACCTAGATTTCCTACCAAGAGTTGAAAGTGATTTTTTAAAGTCTGTAATCAATCAGGAGTTGGTTTCTTGATATGGCTATGGAGGAGATGTCTAATTTCATCTTTTTCCATTCGCATGACCATCTTTTCCATCCTGTTTATTAAACAATCCCTCTTTTACTCACTGATCTGACAGACCACTTCTGTATATACTATACATTAATGGGAATACATTCTGTTTCATTGGTTAGTGTTTCTATCCCGGCACCAATACCATACAGTCTTAATTACTGTAGCCTCAAAATAAGTCCTAATATCTGGACAGGCACGCAAGTCCCTCTCCTCTTTTTCTTCAGAAGTGTGCTACCGGTTCTTGCTTTTGTATTCTTCCATATCACCTTTAAATCATCTAATCAAGTGCAGCAAAATACTCTCTTGGGATTTTGACTAGAATTGTATTGAATCTATAGATCAATTCAGGGAAGAATGCCTTTTCACAATATTGTATCTCCCTACCCATCAACATGGCCTTTGTCTCCTTTATTTAGATCTTATTGAGTATCTCTTAATAAGGTTTGTAATTTCTCATTTACAGGTATTGTACATCCTTTATTGTATTTATTTCTAGATACTTGGCATTCTGATATTAAGTTCTCTTTGATAATGCATTCTCGTTGCTTTGCTGCTGGTGAGCAGAAATGCAGCTTAGTTTTTATACTAGCCTTAAATTCATCCACTTCGTTATATTGTTCCTACTATTTGTCTGCCCTCCTGTTACTTCTAATAAAGTTGTCTGTAGATTCTTCGGGTTTTTTAAATACTGTCATCTGAAAAACAGCAGCTTTATTTACTGCTTTCCAATCCTCACGCCTCTGGTTTTTTTCTTTTATTGCATGGGTAGCACCCTAACATATTAAGGATTAAAAATGGTAGTAGTTGGAATCTTTAGCTCATTTCTCATATTAAATGAATACTTCTAGTGTTTCCTCATTTAGGATGATGTTAATTTTAGGTTTTCTTTAATGTCTCTCTTTATATGAGTTAACTATATTCCCTTATATTCATAATTTGTAAAGAATTTTATCATGACTAGGCGTCTAACTATTACATGCTTTTTCTGCATCTGTTGAGATCATTATAGGATTACCTCTGTTAATCTATTAATGAATTACTGTATAGATTTTTAAAATATTGAACAATCCTTGCATACCTAGTATAAAGCAAAAATGGTTGGATTTTTTTTTCCAGACACTATTGAATTTTATTAATAATATTTTGTTTAGGATTACTACACTTATATTCATGAGTGACATGGGTCTGCTATATTCTTTTCTTATGGTATTTTTTTCTTGTTTTTGTATCAGGGCAAGGCTGGCTTAAAAATTAGTTGGCTACAAATAATACATTATATGTTAAAAAGAAAAAAAAAGAAGATAGTAGGAAGGGAAAATTGAAGAGGGGGAAACCAGAGGGGGGGGATGAGCCATGAGAGACTACGGACTCTGAGAAACAAACTGAGGGTTCTAGAGGGGTGGGGTGTGGGGGATGGGTTAGCCTGGTGATGGGTATTAAGGAGGGCACGTATTGAATGGAGCGCTGGGTGTTATATGCAAACAATGAATCATGGAACACTACATCAAAAACTAATGATGTAATGTATGGTGATTAACATAACATAATAAAATAAAATTTAAAAAAATTAGTTGGTTACATTATTACATAATGTCTAAGAAAAGTCTGCATAATATTAGAATATGCTATTTCTCACCTGTATAACTCTCATGCCTGGTATTTACTTTGTGTGTTTGCTTTAACTGCTTCCAGTTTTTAGATGGTGTTAAGATTGCACATGCTTCTTATTTCTTCTTAAGTCAGTTCTGGTGGGTTGTATTTTTCTAAAAATTTGTCCCACTTTGTTTAAGTTTTCAAAAATTTTTGAAATGATGCTTTCTCATTTTACAGTAGGTATTGATTATAGGTAAATTGTTTAAAATGTTTTCTTCTGATTTCTACATTATCCATGATGTTTTCTGAGTTTATTTTTGTTTGTTTTGATTTCTGCCCATCAACAATTAAGTGTAAAATGCTAAATACTGTAAGTGAACTCTATGGTTGGGGCTTGGTGACATACATTGTTTCCTCCGAGGGACCTTCCCTGACCTCCCAATTAAAAAGTGAACACCCAGCATACCTATCACTTTCTCTCCTCTTACCCTGCTTATCCTCTTACCCTAATTTGCTTTCCTTTGGGGTCCTTATCACTACCTAATATTGTATTACATAGATATTTTTTCTTCTTTTGATTCATTCTTTGTCTAAAACTAAAATATGGGCTCCAAGAGAGCAGGTCTATTTTGTTCTCCACCATAACTATTGACTAAATAGTGCCTAATACAGGGATGCCTGGGTGGCTCCGTTGGTTAAGCGACTGACTCTTGATTTCGGCCCAGGTCCTGATCTCAGGGTCCTGGATTCTAGGCCTGTGTCGGGCTCCATGCTTGGTGGGGAGTCTGCTTGAGGATTCTCTCTCTCTCCCTTTCCCCTCTCCCCCCTCCCCCTGCTCACACGCTCGCTCGCTCTCTCTCAAATAAATAAATCTTTAAAAAAAATAAAAATAATTAGTACCTAATACATAGTCCCTAAAGATTTGTTGAATTTTGTTGAATTAAGGAATTGTGAACTTCCCCTTAGAATGGTCAAATAAAAATGCAACTATTTCATTAGGGTGCCTCCAAATAAAAGTATGTAAAGCTCTTTTCTTTTGGACTCTAAGTTGCCACCGAGAACTCTCCAACCTCATCCTGAGGGATTTTAAGCCTGGCTGCCAGTATTTTAAGGCTCTAGCAGGGGAATGGTTGAAGGTTCGTCATGTACAATGTTATTGAATTCCTTTGATGTCAGTAAAGGCCCTCCGTTTGATACTTCAGCTGTGCTGAGTGTGCCCCATTTCAGAGCTCCCCTGGTTCAACCTCTCGAGATAGTAAACTTCCTCGTTCTCCCAGGCCACAGCGGACGGGGCAAATAGAGGGTCTGGATAGTCCTTTCGGTTGCTCAGTGAGTCTTTCTTGATGTGCAGGGCCAGCGCACTCCCCGGGCTGCAGTGTACCTGAGCGTGTCTGGGCCTCAGCAGTGCTCGTGTATGTACTTCCTCGCCCAGCCATCCTGCAAGCAAGCACCCAGCAAATTGAAATCTTAAGTCAAATACCTCTCACCCATCTGCACTTTATCTTCCAACATTTTTTCACACCCTCTCGTGTGCTATTGTCTCCTTTCCCACTTTCTTTGTCCCTAGAGGTTTATGCCTTCTTTCTCCCTTTAGTATTATTTTACCAGGATTTCAGAAGAGAGACTAGACAAATACCTGTGTTCAAAATGCCATGTTGAACTAGAAGTCTCTTGAAAGTTTGGGCCAGATGGCTTCCTGGAGGATGGTTTTCATTATTTTTAATAGCAGAAGTATCTTCTCAAATAAAATCCTGTGCAGAAACCCTGTGTGTAAAACCAAGCTGTCCTCCTGTGGTTTGGGAAGACAGAAGAAGAGGGTCTGGGATACCCCTGCCCTGAAAATGCCTCCCTGTCATTTCCCCTCAGTGCCCCTCCCCAGGCCTCCACCGGAGGGCCTCTCTCCAGCACTCCCTACACGCCCCCAAAGCCTACCCGAAACTCTCCAGGCAGAGCCAAATTTGAAAATCACTGAGTCATCTACCCCCGGTGTAGACACAGCTATTGAAACACATATGGATCTCACAGTAGCTCATAACAAGCTCCGCTTGTTGACTCGCCATAAGGAAGATTATTTATATCCTGTTTTTTCAGATGTTTTCATCTCCACATTCTGGGATGAGATCATCCTCGGTGAGAACACGGTGACTTTTTGGATACCCTTTAGGATGATGGCTAATGATGAGACTTAATGTTTCTAAGAAATATCACTTTATCCCTGTAAATGGAAAGTCTGCAAAGACTGACTGTCATTTCCCCTTGTCAGTAATAATGTAAGAGAAAAGCCTCAGGAAATGTTCAGTTGCGATTGGGTAACCCACATTCGCCATCCCTATTAGAATTAATTTTTTTCTAATGTATTACAATCCCTGAAATTCTTCACTGAGCCGGAAATACCTCACCTCTCACTTACAAAAGCACTTGAGGGACGTTAGAACTTGGAAGTCCATTAATATGGTGCTCCAGAATGCACGAGAGTACATGTGCTGAATTATTAAATCATCAGAACCAGGTAAATCTTTTTTGACTGTATGACTCCAAAGAGCTCAGTGCTCAATTTTAAATGAGGCCGAGGACTTAAAATTAATTGGCCAAGCAATGGATTCTGAGGTGCTGAGCTTACTTTTAAGATGAGATGTCCCCAAGTAAGTGGGACCTTTGGCAAAATCATGGAGTTCTATTTATGTATTTTAAAGAAGGTGCATTCACCTGTAAAAATTATCTTCATACACACTGTGTGAGAAATTGTGAAGTAAGCTGAGGGTCTTCTGGGAAGACATGTATGAGCTGTTCCTGTGAGTGTAAGGGCCTCCAAGTTGCCCTTTGGGTTTCAGCCCCACTGAATTTTTCTAATTGGTGCTGTCTCCCAAAGCACTTCTTTAAAGAGTGACAAGCTGTTAAATGTAAGCGAGGCTTATAATAATCCCATAAAGACATTTCATGCCTAATACTGCAACAAAAGAAATTTTGATATTGCTTCATAACTCAACTAATTAAATTTGACTTACACTGAAATACAGCAAATATAGGAGGCGCCATTTCTTCTTCAGAACATGCTAATCCACACATAATCAGCCTTTTCGAACTGAGACCATATGACCTTTGTTATTTTTCCCTGTTTAGAAATGTTTCGGCGAAAGCTTTAAGAAAGCTTAAAAGGAAAGGAGAAAAGTGAATTGCCTACTCTACTTTTGAAATAGGTTTCTAAGAAATATTCAGTGTAGTCACGTTCTTGAAAAAAAAAATACTCCATTTCTCTTAATACTAGTATCATACTTTCCTATGAACTATTTTTTTCATTGACGAAATTAATCTTGAATCACCGTAATATTTTGGGACTCTGAGTTGGTACAGCTCGGTGTTATTAAAGGCCTGGGGCCGGCTTGACTGCTGTGGGAGCACAGACAGAGCGGTCACTGTAACAGACAGCGGGGAGACCTTTCATTTTTCAGACATTACACCCTGATCTGACGTTGCGGAGAAAACGTCTGTGGCCTTCTTCATTCTCCTCGCCCCAGACTAACCATAAAATAAACCTGACTCTTCCCTCTCTTCTTACCTTACCCCAAGATAGATTTTTATTTACATACATATACATATAAATATAAATACCATCTTTTTCTTGAAGTATACAGCGGGAAGGTGGCACCTGGAAGAGCTATACCCTTCTCTCTAAACACTGTAAATATTATGAGAAACAAATTCCCCAGAGAGCTTTTGAGCAGCTGGTTGAATATGATTACTGTTTACGCATCTCAACCATTCCAACATCCCCAACATCCCCGAATCAGAACCCATTTCTTTGTTATTCTTACAGGTTTCTTGGTGAATGGCTGAGACCAGACCAATCATAGATACCTACCCCCTTCTCTTGGGTTTGGGCTGGGAATGGAGGCTGGGGAGGCACCCAACCCAGGGAGTTGTATCAACTGGACAGATAACAGTGATGGAGAGAACCTTTAAAGAAATTGGATTCACAGGAGCTTTGACTATGAGGAATTGGGAATCTGCATATACATAGCCACAGAATCCCAAGTTGAACCAGCATCATTTTGCCAGGAAAGTAAATCATCCTTTTGTCTCCAACAGTAATAATTTTTGCATTATTTCCTGGAGAAAGAAGCAGTGTAGTCCTATATACCCAGCATGGGTGAGGAAAGAGGTAATCCCATTTCAACGCAATGAAATTTGCTTTCCATGGCATCTCTCTTGAAGTAATAGGTACATACTGTAGCAACCTATTTATAACATGCAACGTATCTTTTAAACTTCATATTAATCTCCTACACATGTACCAATAATTTGCTTAGGAAACCCTTCGTGTAAGTAATTCCAAGATACATGTCATTGTAAATGGTAGTTTACAAATTATTTTTTTATGCTGTTTGAAAAACAATTAGGTAATCTACAGGAAACCTGTCATTTTTTTATGTCCTCCTCCAAGGATTATCTCTACTATTCTAAAATAGCACACAATTTTAAAAGTAAAGCAGGATTTGAAGTGGATCTTTTGAGGAGTCATAAGATTAAAATGGCAAAACAAATTTAATTATATAAGCAATTCTTCTCTCTCACAAACCTGAAAGAAAAGCAAAATGGTATTTGTGAAATTTTCTTTGTCTAATAAATAGCCTCACTTCACAATAGTGCCAATGACCCCAGTTTAATTAGGTGCAATTAATTTTGTGCAAGTGAAAGTTGACATCTTGCTAGAGGCAAAGCCAGCTGTACTGTATGTACCCTGTCTTACGAATTTTTTTATTATCGCCAATGAGAATTCAATTGTTGGAACTGTTGCAAAAGGGTGGGAGGCAGGGAGGAAGAGGCCACAGGGCTCCATTTTATATTTAAAAGTGGCTCCAGTGGACAGCTAAATGTTTAAGTAAAAGAGCTTCTAGGAATGATTTTTCATTGGCGCATCATCTCTGACAAGTGATTCTGACTTTATTACTGCTGTTCGCACTCCCTTTGGACACTGTTCCCATGCATGTGTCTGGACACATGCAGCTCAGATGAAGACTGCGTTCCTTTGAGAGTTCACAAAAGCATTCACTGCTACGAGAAAACACTCCCACTGACTGCAAGTGGGCTGTGTCATCTGGAGGTTTAACACAGTCCTTTTGTTCAATCTTGGAAAATTTCCGTGCCCCTCACATTGCTCTCGTCCACATTATCACATGCTTTGAAAACCCCCTGCCACCACCATTCCACATGCCTCCTTAACACTTAGGGTTTTTATTTTAGTGATTGAAAGAAGCCTTCTAGACTTATTTGGATATATACTTTTATCACCTGTGTCTTGTACATATTTAAAAAAAGTAATATATATTGGTTAAGATAGTCTGAAACCCTCTTCACGTTCAGAATCCAACTCTCCATTTAACCACTTTGCCTCCGAGTTGTCAGTCTTCGCTTTTCCCCACAGTGTCCCCCTCTGTGCCATCGGGAGATGCTGTGCATCACCTTCCGAGCCACCGGCCTTGTTCTGCAGGTTTGGATGCTGGAGCTTTGTTGTTCTTATCAGAAGGCATGAATACCTGAACTACCAGATCCCACCCCTTCATGAGTGGTCCTTAACTGGTTTGTTGGCTGAGGGGGTGACAGCTCAGTGAAAGTCATGCCACCAGCCGCTGGAGTGGCTGAGATTGTGAGACACCTGTCTTTAAAGATGGCAAAATATGAACAACCACGCTTCTTAGAATCAATGAAATTCAGTAGATCTACGTTCTTTTGAATGACTGTGTATAATTCAAATGACCACAAATTAAATCATGAAAAAGAATGTCTTTGGGGGGGCGCCTGGGTGGCTCAGTCAGTTAAACGGCTGCCTTCAGCTCAGGTCATGACCCCAGGGTCCTGGGATCGAGCCCCACATCGGGCTCCCTGCTCCGTGGGGAGCCTGCTTCTCCCTCTCCTGCTCCCCCTGCTCGCTCTCTCTGTGTCAAATAAATAAATAATTTTAAAAATCTTAAAAAAAAAAATGTCTGGGATAAAGCTTACTCTGCAACCAAGCCTAAGTGATCGCGCAGCTTTTTTAAAACATGAATATAAAAAGTGGTGAAAACAGGATTCAGTGTACAAGAGAGTAAAAGAATTTGCACTTGAGATTGTCATCAAATCCAGTCATACCGCTCAAAACCATGCACAGGCACTGACTCTCCAACTGCCATATCTTTACCCCCGACACATGAACATTATCATTGGTCTGGAAGCAACAAGCATTTCTTCATCTCCAGCAGCTGAAATTCATCTGTATTTATTTGTAACAGGTCAGAAAAATACAAGTTTAAACTCTGTCTGGGCTGAGAGGAGTAAATAAGCAGGCTGGCTTTAAAAGCACAGACATTTAAATGTGCGTCAATTACTTCCGAGTCTACCATCTACTGCAGATCCGAGCGGGGAGAATGGGATTGAGACTGGGCCTGGAAGGGATGTCAACATTTGATAAAAGAGTCCAGCTCCAGAAATGTTTGCTTAAAAGAACACGGTTCTTGCTGCCCTCCAAGAGGATCTGCTGTCCCGAGCCCCTTGCCAAAACCAAAAGGCCAGCCTGACTCCTGTGTGAGTCATGTTCCCTGCATAGGCACCATCTGAGTCAGGCACACAACCGTCCTCTTCCAGCTGTCAGACATTTCATCCTACTCACCTTTTCTCCAACACACAAGTGCTAATCAACTCACCAGTTTTTCCCTCCTTTTCCTTTTTTAATTCCTGCTAAATGCCCACACATGACAACTCAGAGGAGATCAAAGGAGAGAAATTCAAAGTCAACTGAATTTCTTCCACCAAAAAAGATCTCGGTATATTTCCTGCCATTTTTTCTATGCATAATATATCTTCACATTTTTGTTTACAAAACTGGAATCGTAGTTTACCTACTGTTTTATAGCCTGATTTTTCTTCACTTAACAGTGTATCAGGAACATTTGCCCATGTTCATAACTGCTCTTCTATCATATGTATTTTTACTAGCTGCATAATGGCCATTATATATTTCACCAAATAAACTTAATCAATCTCTAATTGTTAGCCATTGGAATTGTTTCCAGTTTTTTGTTTTGTTTTTGTTTTTTTGCTTTCTTTTTTCATCTTTTCTTTTCTTCCATTCATGAATTTGTTCTGTCCTCTTAAAGTGCCCTGGCCTCTCAAAACAGATTCTTCTAGAGTAAAATACCATCTTTGTGACCTGTGCAATTTAACCTCTGAATCCTAGTTTTCTCATATGGAAAATGAGGCTCATAATACTTTAGTGTATCTAAGGGGTAGAGGTAATATATATATGAAGTGCCTTAACACATAGTAGATGACCCAAAATGGTAACTCTTGGGGTGCCTGGGTGGCTCAGTCCGTGAAGCGTGTGACTCTTGATTTCGACTCAGGTCATGATCTCAAGGTCGTGAGATCAAGCCCTACGTTGGGCTCTGCACTAGGCGTGGAACCTACTTAGGATTTTCTCTCTTCCTCTTCCTCTCTAAAAAAAAAAAAGTAACTTTTTATTTCAGAATGTAAATTGCTTAGAAATCATTTGGTTTTGATTAAGATGAAAGTAGACCACATTTGGTACCTAAGAGAGATGACTGTTTTATTCCATCGTCATTCCAATATCACAAGAAGCCTCATTCTGGTCTTCAATTCGTGGTAGAAAACATTTCAGGTGAAATGCATTTTTTTCAACATTAAGATCTTAGAATTCCAAATTTAATTACATGTAAGTAGTCATTAGTGAAGAAACTGGACACTGGTGTGAAATTAGAACCAACAGCTGTCTGGGGAATGCAAGTATTTATAGCTCTTGGGAGAATCAGCTGAGGATACAGGGGCTGTGATGCTTCACCAAAGAAAAGCTGAAGAATGCCTCTTCCCCTTTTCTATCAGTTTCTTACGTGGTGAGAAGATTCTGTGGCTGTGTGGTGTTGGATGCCCTCCAGCCATCATGCGAACATATACAGACGGAAGGTCCAGAACTAGCCTTAGAAAAGGAAGCAGAACAAGAAATTATGTGCAGGATTAGGAGAAAAAAAAAAACCTAGAGAGGGCCACTCACACCCCAGCCACTTTTAGAGCTGCCTTCCTCAACTTTCGCAGAGGAAGCCAAGTGCCTGAGTCCTGTAAGATGGGACATAAGAGACATGGTGTCCCCTCTTGTCCCCAGTCCTCTCTGCGGCATGGAATGGGAGCTACCATGAACTTCTCTGGGCATGTGCATGCCAGAGGGTGGGCTTTCCCATCTCTCCTGCCTTTATCTCCCCCGCCCCCCTCCCTGCTCCGATTTCCCAAGGCCTTTCTTCTGCACTTCCCTGCTCAGTCACCCTTCTTGGTTAACACCTTATTTACTAATGGATGTCCAGGTCATAAAAGTATTCTTTTCTCATATAGGGAGTATAGGGATGGATGGATAGATAGGTAGTATCTACTAGTGTTTTTCAAGTTCTCTTCCAATGCTCTATGTAGTCCACATTTCTATGTGTACATTATGATTTAATGATCTAAGCACTTGGTACCTGTTGGAAGACTTGGTACCCGTTAAAAAACCGGATTTCTGTTCGTGGTTCAACTACTAACTATGCATCCACTTAACAGAGGGGTCATGAACTATAAATGCCTTCAGGGGTCAGCAAGAAACATACATGAGTGAAGAAGCCCAGATACAAGGCAATAGGGAGTAGCAGGGACTGTAACAAATTAGAAACTGTTATGCCCTGGCCAAAACGGACAGCAGCTATTCAGCACCAGCCTGTTGGTGGCGTGGAGTTTGCAGAGAAGGTATTCCCTGATCCTCAAATGAATGAGTGAATGAGTGAACAGTTAAACATCCCTTCTCTGGTATAAAAATCATTTATATTTTGTGTGTGTCTGTGATGATATATGCTGGACCAGCAATATTCACACCTGTTACATAAATACCAGTCTTTTCTAAAAGTCCAATAAATGATCATCCCATGCATTACACACCGCTTAGCAAAAGAAATGAACACAGTCCCACAAAATAGGAAATAGCATTTTAGAATAGTATTTCCACCATAACAAATATTGGGGAGCAGAAGAGGAGGGGGGGTCAGGGTTTGGGGATGGGAAAAGTCTTTTATCAAAGGAGTAGCAACACCTCATTTTAACCCACCTCAGCACACTCTGCAGGGACCCATCACACATTCAGGACATCGGGAGCTCACCCAAACCACAACTGTTCTCACGTTCTTTCTTCACAACACATCCTTAGAAAGATGAAATGCATGGGGCGCCTGGGTGGCTCAGTCGTTAAGTGTCTGCCTTCAGCTCAGGTCATGATCCCGGGATCCTGGGATCGAGCCCCGCATCGGGCTCCCTGCTTGGCGGGAAGCCTGCTTCTCCTTCTCCCACTCCCCCTGCTTGTGTTCCCTCTCTCACTGTCTCTCTCTGTCGAATAAATAAAATAAAATCTTTAAAAAAAAAAAAAAAGAAAGAAAGATGAAATGCGTTTACAGCTACCCTTAGGTAATTACAACCCACATTTTATATTCCTTCTCCTTTGAAGGTTTCATGAAACAAAAAAAGATACATGATAAAAATATGGGTGATTATTGCGCATAAAGTCTTTGAATAATGCATCAAAGATCCATTAAAATACATGGAAATAACATATTTTAATGGCCCAGCCACAAACTAGTTGGGGATATTGAGCAACAAATGATAGAGCGGGGCCAGTGGCTCACAGCCACTCTGGTTGTGGATAGAAAATGAGCAAGGCATGTTTGAACCATAAGCATATGGGTAGTTCCTTCTCGGTCCGCTTCTCGAGGAAAACCAAACAATTACCTTAGAAGTATAAGCAACTGCAGGAGGTATAAGCCCCCTAAGATTATATTAGCAGACACACGGGCGAGAGCTAATAAACCCAGACCTGAGGTTAAGTGTAGTATGGGGGGAAGGGCCCTGGATTCAAAAGCCAGAGGTTCAGCCTGTAGTCTCTTCTTTGTGACCTTGTACCAGTTATCTGTCACCACAATGATGATGTATCATCCAAAAACACCCGTATCAGCAGCATACAATAATAAACATTGATTTCTGTTTAGGAGCCTCTAGGTTGGCCGAGCAGTTCTACTATCAGAGATGGGCTCCTGTGGGCTTACTCGCGTCTGCAGTCTGCTGCAAGTGGGTCAGGTGCCTCTGCCGCCCTTGGCCGAGCTCTCTCGGGCATTCGGGGCTTCAGTGGGGACAACTGCTGATGGAGCTCGGTGCTAGGAAGTCACTCATCTGCCAGCAGGCGAGCCTGGACTTGTCCTGAGGGGGAGACTTGGCACCGGAACACTGGTACTTCGTGTGCATCCTGTTGGCAAGACATGTCAGAAGCCAGCCCGGGGGGAGGGAAATAGACTCCAGCCCTTGAGGGGAGAAGCTGCAAGGTCACATTACAGAGGGGGCAGGTGCAGGGAGGGGAGAATCAGGACCATTTTTATAAATCAGGCTGTTACGGGTCTGGGGAACTTTTTTGACGTCTCTGAGTAACTAGCTCTTACCTTGCCTGTTACCCACAGGTGGTTTTACAGCCCAACAAGGG
Source organism: Mirounga leonina (assembly GCF_011800145.1). Classification (NCBI taxonomy): domain Eukaryota; kingdom Metazoa; phylum Chordata; class Mammalia; order Carnivora; family Phocidae; genus Mirounga; species Mirounga leonina. Next base: position 53,155,073 of record NW_023270268.1, read on the forward strand.
AATACGAGCAAACATCATTTTAAACTCAAATTCAGTGCAACAGTTCAAGTGAAGTTAACTAAGGGATGGTGTAGGGGGTAAAAACCACAGAATCTTAAACGTTTCTGTGTCGACACCGGCGGTCTAAGCTGGTGCTGGGACACTGCTATTTCTAAAATCAGAAAACACCAAGTAGCTCTGGGGTTCAGACCCGGCCTCACAACAGCCCAGTCCCAGTCACCTCAAACCACGGCCAAGGACAAAGGCCAGATTCACAGTGGCTACCGCCCTACTAGGAATCACAGCAGACTTTAGGATCATCAATCTCCTCCGGGAATAAACTGGTCTTGCCCTTGTATTTTGAAAAAAATATTATCTATATACCAGGTTATATTATCACTTGGCTAGGTTTTTGAGATACCGTCCTCTTGGTAGTTCAAAACCTTTCACCTCTGCCATCCTCTTGGCGTTGTGCGTATTTTAATAATATCCCCGGCAATGGTAGTTGGAAGTCAGCACAGGCGTTTTACAAAAAAAGGTCTTCCTCGCCCTAAAAGCCAGCAGATGTTTGTGCTGAACGCCCTCCCGACTAAATGCCTTCCTGCTGCTGGCGAGCAGGCGCTGTCACTAAGAAAGCCCCTTCCACTCACGCTGAGATGCCCAGAAGACACAGTCTTTGTGTCTTCATATTTCTGAGCGTTGTCCAGCTGGAAGACCCTCTGTTCAGGTCCCGGGGCTCCCTGTCAGTAACTCCGGGCTGCAGTGTGCTTTTTCACTGCTTCGCGGTTCATAAGGGGAAGAGGTTTCCGGGATGACCAGGACACAGACCTTCCAGCTCTAATATCGACAGGCAAGGCAGATGGCAGGCAGCCTTTTGCGTGCAACACGCTGCTAAATGCTGCTCGAAACATCAAGCAACCTTGACTTGGATACCTTAAATTATATCGCTAATTAAAAGATGAGGATCATGTTTCGTTTTCACCTCTGACGTTGCTTGAGAGATCCAGGCAAATTAGACCCCTGGCAGCATGGATCTGGCAAGACTGTGTAGCCTGGGTCTAAGTGAGGCCGGGCGCACCGCAGTGTGCGGGACCGAGGCCGGGGACTCCAGGTTGCAGGAGTGAGCCTCAGAGCAGCCGTGCTTCCCCCCAGGGTGGGGAGGGGAGGAGGCAGAACAGGGGTTATCATTGCTTGACCCTGTGACACAGAGGACTTCGAGAGCACCAGGGGGCCCCACTCACCCCCCAGCCGGACTGCGATTGAGTTTCCCCAAAGCCGTCTTCATCTTAAAACCTGCTTAAAGGCTAAAGGCAAACAAATCCTTCTTGAAACCTGAGTCCATTTTAAGATGTCTTTACTAAAATCCCCTCTGAACCATTAGCTGTTATGTCATATAATTTCCTTTTCCTGAGAGTAACATTCTTGGTGATTACTGCTGTAAGGAATTGTAAGTCTCACCCCGTAAGAAGCTCTGTTCAGTTTCCCACGGTGATAATGTGGTACTAAGGCGATTTTCTGAATTTCTACCTGAGGTGTTTTTTCATTTCATTCTGACTACTAAATCTTTCCGCTTTTTTTTTTTCCTTTGCCTTTCCCGAGTTAGAAATGCTGTTTGGTTTGGTTGATTGAGGTCTGCGTTGATCCTTAGCACAAAGGTCAGTTGGGGGCAGAATGACAGAATTTATGATCAGACTTTCTTCAGAATGAAAATATATATCCCCGGATGTTTTAAACCTTATTTTGTAATGGTATCATGGGTTATTGTATTTCTTTATAATCTGTGCACCCAGTGGCCAGACACTTCTTTTCAAGACTTTAGCAGTTCAGTAAATAGAAAATGTTACATATTCCTAGATTCAAATTAAGTTTAATTTAAAATGCCTTTTTAATTTTAAAATATGCTTTTAATGTGTTTTGTTTAATTTGCAGTTTTACTTCCCACTATTTCCCAATCCATATATCTTGAGTTTTAAATTAAAAATGGGTTGATTGGAGGGGGTGGTTGACAAACTACAGATAATTAATTTTAAAACTTAATTATGTGGGATCATAGGGTAACCTGAACATATTAGATTTCTCCAGGGGAAAAAAAAAAACTCCAATGGAATAAAATTAAAAGGCAATAAATTCCAGCTCAGTAGAAGCCCAAACTGCCGAATAGTTTAAGACAGCTTGAGAACACTGTCAGAGCTACTCAAGGCCAGGCGAGGTCTTCAAGTAAGTGACTTTAGAGGTCCCTTTACAAAGCCGCATCACCTTTAAAATTCTGTATTCCTTTGGGCTTTCAGAAAGTAGAAAAAGGAGGACTATGAATATGTACAGAATACTTACCCTTGGCCTAGCGCTGAACTAATTTCATCCTTCCAACAAAACATGGAATTATTCACCCCATTTTACTGATAAGGAAACTGAGGTTCATAGAGGTTAAGTAGTGGGCCCAGAGAAAGAAGTGAGGATTCAGAACCTAAGTCCAACGGACTCCAAGCATCCTGAGCTGACCACAGCAGAACGTGTGCCTTCCAGGCCTGGCGAGGGCCTGGCTCCTTGTCTGCTCAGGGGAAGGTTGCCTTTCCTTACTGGATTTTCAGTAATTCCAGAAGTTACCGATAGGTGGCAGTACATACACGTAACAGTGACGGTGCCTGTATTAAATCGGTAGATTTTCTTTTCCCAGGTTCCCTATCGTTGTCAAAGAATCACTTTACGTGAGTCATCTGGACAATTTATACAAAGCATCCCTGCCCATTGGAATAAAAAAAGATACTAATCTCAACTATCAGACGAGTTGCTCTTTGCATTCCTCCCTGTGACGGTAATAATGCCAGAGCAGTTCACTGTTGGCTTCCTAAACCTGGCTTAGACAAGTCTCCTTAGGATCCCTCGCTGCTGAGGAGCTTCCTTTGCCTTCTCTTCTACCCTGACACACAGAGTGGGACTACCAAGGATGCTTGGAAAATTACTTCTTTGAAACTCTTCATAGCCAACCAGTATTGAAATGTGTTCAATTTCAAAAAAAGGTTAGGACAGAAGTTGTATCTGTGGTCCGCCCTCATGTGGAACAGACACACCGCTGGGTGACCGTCTGTGGTCACCTCTCCAGCAGCCTCGCTCGTGGAGCGACAGGATTCACCACAGACATAATGAGCTCCGGAGAAGTCTCCACCTCGGAGGCTCTTGTGCTCCAGGCACTCTGCTGGGTTGCAAGGTTGGGCCCTTCTGACTGGGTTCAGGGTTTCCTTAAGTTTCTCTACGGTGAACCTGTGGTGTATTTTTTTAATGACATAAATGAGCTCCCTTCGATGGCTTTTGGCAGCTTACTCAAAGCATAGTTTCCCTTCAGACAGCCCTATTCTGTCTATTTGGGGGAGGGAAAAAAGGAGTCTTTCTTCAGAGAGCAGTGGCCCTGGGAGGCTGGCTCTGGTGCACTTCTTTGAATTGTCCCCATGGGACAGGACACTAGATGACAGCAGGCTGAGGAGCCCATTCATCTTTATCAACAGGCATGTAAACTCAGTGACTCCACACGTTTTTATTATGCACCCACCATGTGTTTGGTATTGTGCCGGGGGCTATTATATGTGGCCTTAAGTAATCTTTCACGTAACATGAAATTGGTGTGAAAAAAAATAATATTAGCAAAAGTTATCGTTTATCAACTTACGAACTCAGTAAGTTATCATCATTGTCCTTTAGTAAAAGTCCTCATTTGTAAGTTGGGAGTGATACTGGTCACCCACTTCTCCACGCGAAGAACACCTAAACCTGCTTTCTGTTACCAAAGCCAGACAGTTGTAACGCGTACCCCCAGATAACAAGTAGCTGAGCAGGACTGGTGTCCTGTCTGCTTCCACGCAGGCTGCAGAGTGGGATGAACCTGCAGATATGCTTCGTCAACGACAGCGGCAGTGATAAGGACAGCGATGCTGATGACAGTAAGACTGAAACCAGCTTGGACACCCCCTTGTCTCCCATGGTGAGTCCAAAGCCACCAAAGCTCTGTGTGTGTGCTTTCCTGGTCACCTAGCTTCTTTTTTGTTGCTGTTAGTCAGGAAAAAAACATGGCAGAGATTAAAAAAGGAACGTCTCGTGCCATTCCTTGACATAGCATGCTCCTAAAATTTGGCAATGAAGAATCAAAGCTGTGATACAACAAGGAGACATAAGCTCTGTTAAAGTTAGCAACTACTTTCACATTAAGCCATGAGAGAAATCACATATGCCCCAGAAAATTATCCTAGGTGCCAGTCCTTCTCCATTGGGCTTAGAAATATTAAGTGCAGACCGGCAGTGGGACACATTTTAAAAGGCAGCGGCGGGGATCCGGGTGAGGATGGGAGCGCTAGCATGCAGAGCCGTTGCTCAGAGAAACCAGCAAGATAATGTGCATGAAACATTCCTTACTCATTCCTTGCACACATACTACAAAGGATGACTTAATGATCCAGGCCGCTAATTGCTGGAATCCTTTACTCTCTGTGAAGTCTTTATCACCTTCCTTACCAAAGACCAACCAGCAGGAAACTGTGTTGGTGCATGAGTGCAGGGCAAGGTCAGAACTCCATTGGACGCCTGAGATCCTGTCCACTCCAGAGAACACACTGCCTTAGCTCTGGGTTAAATATTTTGCTGTGTCTGATCCCTTCAGGAGAGTTTTGAGACCAAGAATCAAAGGGACCTCTCGAGTTTATTGTCATAAGTAGATTCTTCCTATTATTACGTGACTCTGCTAAAATCAGAGTCTGTTCTTGGCACTGAGGAAAGAAACCATCTGCTTTAATGTTATTTGAGATTTGTACAGACCAAATCAGGTGGCGAGTCACGTTGTTGGAGGGGACTCTCTCTCAGCCACTCTGGGAGGCCCCAGGGACTGCTGTAGCCCATCTCCAAAGATGGCGCCTGACACGGAAAGCTCAGGGCTGCTCTTTTTTCCTTCACAGAGCAAACAGAGTTCTTCCTATTCTGATAGAGACACTACCGAAGAGGAATCCGAATCCCTGGATGACATGGATTTCCTCACGAGGCAAAAGAAATTGCAAGCCGAAGCCAAAATGGCCCTCGCCATGGCCAAACCAATGGCCAAAATGCAAGTAGAAGTGGAAAAACAGAACAGGAAAAAGTCTCCCGTCGCTGATCTCGTAAGCAGTAGACACTGAAACGCCAGAGAATGTTTTGGTGACTGCAAATGGTTGACGTGGTCCCAGTTCTTTCCCAGAGTTATGCAAACTTGGGTTTCTGCAAGGCAGTTTGTAAAAAGTACTGTCATTGAGAAATATTTAAGTTTGTTTCCTTTTCCTTCCTACTGTATCGCTGAAAGATACATAAGAGATTACACGAAAGTAAACTCTTTTTGATTCATATCTACTGTATTTCTTAGAGGTGGTATTAGCTGTCAGGGGAATATTTTAGTGTCATTAAAGCAGTATCAGTTTAGAACCTACTGGTTGTGGTAAATTCACTATCGCCTTGGCTGTCATTCCCACCTTCCAGGGAAGACAGTACAGCATGGTGGATAAGGGCCTGGGCTTTGAAGTCCAGCACTGCCATTAACTTGCTGCGGGGCTCTGGGCAAGTTACTGAAGTCTCGGTTTTGTCATCTATCAAATGGGAATAATAACACCTTTGTGAGAGCACGATTGTGAGAATTCAGTGAACAAAGCATCCAAAGCACACAGCACAGTGCTTGTAACATGGTGCAAACTCATAAAGAGTGGATATTACTAACTTTATCCATGTCATTGGTATTCGTGGCGCTCCCTAGTCATTCATTTGTGGACATGATCACTGACTCACGGTTGTCACAGCCTGTGTTCATGACCAGTCGGATAGCTTTTGATCTGAGTAGTGTTAGCATTTTGATGCCAGTAGAGCTTTGGACGACAACGGGGTGTATGGGGCTGGGGGGCGGGGAGCTCGCGCTGGGAAGCGCAGACTGGGAAGGCTGTGGAGCGCAGAACCTGAACGGAGTGGGTGAGAGTGGGTCTGTCGGGAGAAAAGTGGGTCTTGTGCTCAGTGCCCTGGCTGCTTGGGTCACACCTCCATTTCTTCCCTCTGCATCTTCAGCTACCACACATGCCTCACATAAGCGAATGCCTGATGAAAAGAAGTTTAAAGCCCACCGACCTGCGGGACATGACTCTCGGGCAGCTACAAGTGATAGTCAATGATCTCCATTCCCAGATAGAAAGTAAGTGTGCGGGTGCTTGAAAATGGGGTGTCAAGTGTGAAATATCGTGGGATAGTACTACCTCCTTGATTCACTTCCTTTGTCCATTTCCTTGGGTTCCTCCTGCGTGCTGCAAGAGAAGGAAGAGAATCACAAGGCTCTGTTTTTGGTTTTTTACCGTAAAATGTTCAGAAAGTTCAAGAATCATTCAAGGTTCGCAGAGGTGATAGGTCCTTTTTATTCATCTCAAACCCCCAGCACCTAGCACAGTGGCTGGTGTGTGTTTGGCTCACAACATGTGTTTCTAGACTACAATTTGGTAGTTACACTTCATTAATTACGCAGTGAAACCCTCAACTTTACTTGTGTATCTATTCATTTTGGCTCATCAGGTCAGATTCAGCTTACTTTGTGGAACTCCAGGTGGGGAAAATATGTATGAGCAGCATGTGACAATTACAGCATGACAAATGACGGGCCTTTTTCTCCCCAGAATAAAGAAGGGCCTCCCAGAGAAGCGTGCCAAGTAGTGGCAGATGAGTGGCACTCACTTGAGGTGGCCGGTTGTGCAGAAAAGGGCAGTCAGTTGCTCGGCCTGATGAGAGAGAGAACATAGACGTGCTCGCTTGGGCAGTGTGGTTAGTCCAGCGGAACTAATGGAAGCCCTCCAACCTTGGGAACATACGATTCTATAAAACTTACAGGTTAGAAACCACCTAAGAGACACGCCAACCAAATGCATTCACACAAACTAACTATAAAAAAGCACTTAAGAGCCAACCAAGGAATTTGTACACGGACTGAATGTCTTATTAATGATTTATTTATGGGGCACCTGAGTGGCTCACTCTTGATTTCAGCTCAGGTTATGACATCAGGGTCGTGAGATAGAGCCCCACGTCGGGCTCCGTGCATGGAGTCTGCTTGAGATTCTCTCTTTCCCTCTCCCTCTGTCCCTCCCCACCTTCCCCAACTGGCAAGCTCTCTCTGAAAAAAAAAAAAAGAAAAAAAAAAGATTTATTTATTTGTTTAGGTATGATGGAGGTATTGTGGGTATGTTAACTTTAAAAAAAAAAAAAAAGCCCTGTCTTTAAAGATACATACTGAAATATTTATAGATGAAATGATGCAATATCTGAAATTTACTTTAAAATAATCTGGTAGGAGAAAGGGAGATAGATGCGTCAAGATTGGCCATGAGTTGATCATTTTTGAAGCTGGTTGGATGCACGGCCATGGGGATTCATTAAATCAGTCTCTCTGCATTTATTATCAGTTTGAAAATTTCCAGAGTAAAAAGTGAAAAACTTCATATGGGAAAAAAATTTCCATGCACTATGTGGGCCCTCTACTGAGTGCTAGTTTAAAAAGCAACTCCATTGGGATTTTTTTTTTTATTATTTTTTAAAAAGCTACCCTAAGAACATAGTGAAAAAAATAGAATTGGGCATATTCAGAGTTAAGTTAATATGTTCAGTGTTGTTTTAAAATCAAGAGAAAGGGTTTGACATTCTAATTAAGAAACCATAGATTCACAGGGTTGTTTTTTTTTTTAATTCGACTACATTTTAATTTTAGTTGAGAGCAAATTACTAGGACTATAATTCTTTCAAGGACCTAAAGGCTTTCTGATATTTTACCACTGAAACATCTTCCTTTGACTTCTAAATACTAAAAGTATCATCTAGCTCCTTTCAGTAGTTGATGAATTTAGACCTCTTCGTATGATTTTTTTTCCCTCCCTTTTTTAAATTGGAAACTAGTCTGAACTAAAGGTAGATCAATGCATCGTTTAAAGTCAGGATCTCTAAAAGCATTTCCAAGGAGGACCTAGCTGAATACCTCCTTCCTATCTTTTGTTTCTGGGCCCAGAGCTCTTGCTGCTAAATGAACGCTATGGCCCATGCGTCCATGCGTCCAGACCTAGAAGCTTCGATCTAAGGGTTAAAAATCAGAGAGCCCCTTGCTTGTTCCTGTTTTTCGGGAACAGGAGCTAAATTCACCCAGTGCACTGGTTTCAGGAGGATTAGAAACGTTTCTCTCTCTATGTGTTTGGTTCCCAGCATAAATCCTAAGGAATCTTTTCCTTGGCACTCATCCGGGATTTCAAGGTCTTACGCATCTGGCTTTCACATAACTTGAGATAGGACTTAGATATTACTGAGAACAGCCCGCCCCGGGGCTGTTGCTTCTGAGGGGCCGTAGGAGGCCTTGGAGCATCTCTGAGGCCCCTCCTCTGCTGGTGCTGGATGTCCCTCCAGCTGTCGGGGATGGGAGCATCCTCAAGACGGAAGGTGGAGAACTTAACATGGCCCAGACGTTTTTGTGCACATTTGTGCAAAACAAAACCCTGCTTTTTCTAGCAAGCTATTTCCCTAACAAGTAACGGTTTCATTTCCCACTTTAACGTGAATGTCATTGGAAATCCTTCATACTGTGGTCCTTTTCTTCCAACACTTCTGTAATTATGCAAACTCGTCATGTTCTCAAACTGAGGACTTCTCCCGGGCTTGTGAAAGGCTAATAGAAGAATTCCAAGTCTTAGCAAAAGTAGCTTGTATAATGGGTCCGTATAGCTGCACATTGTGACTTAGACGCAGTTTTATCTGTTTTTTAAATGCTCCCTTTTCTTTGCTCCAGGCTTGAATGAAGAGCTGGTCCAGCTGCTCCTCATCCGAGACGAGCTGCACACAGAGCAAGACGCCATGCTGGTGGACATTGAGGACTTGACCAGGTCAGTGATGCCTCACCCTTTCCGAAAAAGGAAAGAGGCCCAGGGGGCTCTGAAGTTTAAGAACTAAGGCAACAGCAAGCTCTAGAGAACTCCTTCCCCTTACTTCCATGAGTAACTCACCTCATCTCTGCTGGTGTCAGCTGTTGAGATGGAGAGGAAGTGCCTAAAACTCCTTTCCAGATGCATTGCTTAAACACACACACACACACGCACACACACACAAATGTGTTGCTTTTTCACAACCGCCCTCCCAGTGCATTCAAATTTCTTACACCCCCACTGAAATCAGGTCAGCAGTTCTGGCCCAGCAGGACTTTTTCCTGAAGAACTGTCCCCCTGGGCAGTCAGCCCTAAGCCATTCCATGCTGGCACGCGTCCAGCACACGAGCAGCCGTGCGGTGGGTGCCACCCAGCTCTCGCTCGCACCTGCCATGTCCAGAAGGCAGGGACACTGGCATCTTTCCACCACACCAGTGCCACCAGATTGCTCTCACTGGAAAGGAGACTCCAGGACTTGAGTTTCCAGCTGGGCCTGGCCCCAAGCACCCCTCTATACAGAGGGAAAGAATGTTGCCTCCCCCGCCGCCCCCACCCCACCGGGATACAGAAAGGAGGTTAAGGCCAGTCAAGATCTTGCATTTCTTAGTAGTTTTCTTTGTAGAAAAGCCTATCCCCGTAAGTATATAAAGTATATGAAATACTGTGAACGTTCGTATGATCTCATATTTACTTTGCTACCTTTCCTGAGACAGTACATACAAAGTCTTTAAACCAAGAGGTAATAATTACTATTAATCCCAGAAATGGGATTCAGAGAGTAGAAGGCTCCCCAAGGAGAGAAAGAACGCTGCTTGTCACAGTAACATAAGGAATTAACCACACGATCCAGAACCATCCGAGAGAAGCTTTGAAAACATATGTAGGGAAAATGCACTTAGCACCTACCACAGGACCCCTTCTCAATTGTAATGCTGGGTAAAAAAATACTTTTCTAAATTCAGTGTTACAAAAATAGTTTGGGTAGCAAAATAAATGCTATGGAACTATGTCTAGGCTTTTTCTTTAAAAAAGACCTACGGGGGCACCTGGGTGGCTCAGTCGTTAAGCGTCTGCCTTTGGCTCAGGTCATGATCCCAGGGTCTTGGGATCGAGCCCCACATAGGGCTCCCTGCTCGGCGGGAAGCCTGCTTCTCCCTCTGCCTCTCCCCCTGCTTGTGTTCCCTCTCTAGCTGTCTCTCTCTCTGTGTCAATAAATAAATTTAAAAAAATAAATAAATAAAAATAAAAATAAATAAAAAATAAAAAAAAATAAAAAAGACCTACGGGCAGTACTCTGTGTTGTATGCTTTGGATATTGTATTGCCGCGCCCCTAACAAAAAACAAAAACAAAGAGCCAGAAGGCCTCAGACCTTCTTAGTATATTCATCTGTATCTAAAATGTCACAACAACACTCACATAACATTATTGCCCCTACCCATGTATCCAGGCACTGCTCCAGCAACCGTAAGACACGTCACTTTTTGTTTTGTCTAAGAGATTTGTATATAGATATTAAGATTATGGGAAATCACTAGTGAAATCCAAGACCAAAACCTGCATCTTCTAAAACCAATGTGAGCTCTTTTGTAAACGCTGTGACTTACCTGTGACAGCAGAGAGCTTTCCTCTGCTCCTCAAAGCAGTTCCGGCATTCCTCATCGCCAGGGGGACGCCGAGAGGCCCCTTTCCGCTCTCCGGGTGTTAAGCTAGTCCTTAAGTTTGGTGTGATCATGGGAAACAGGGCAAGCAGAACCGTGGGTGCAAAGGAGAGGAGTTACTAATTTACAATTGTTAGAGGAACTCTTTAAAGTGGAGAAGGTGGGGAGATGTTTCTATGTCCCTTCCTGGCTACAAGCCGTACCTTTGCTCATGGGGGGGATCTGAGGGTACTTAAACATACCTGAAGGTGGCAAGGTCAGAATTTTGCAGCCAGATCCCAGAAGGCTGAGAGCGACCGGCTGGGAAGTCCCATTCACCTGTCCCCGTCACCTGTCCAGTGGAGAATGAGGCATTCTGCCATTCCAGTGTCAGTGCAGATGAGTGGTTCTCAATTTCAGCCACACATCGGAATCGCCTGGAGAGATTTATAAACTGCTGACGCCTGGGTCCCACCCCGGAGATCCTGATTTAATGATTCTGTGGGGTGGCCTGGGCATTCGGATTTTTTTAAACCTCTCCAGGTGATTCCAATGCAGAGCTGAATTTGAGATGTACTGGCTTAAAGAATGCCCCTTTAGAAAAGTGCTCCCTGACTGTCCCCCCAGCCCCCAAGACTGGGGTAGGACCCCCTTCTCGGTGTTCCTGGCAACATGGCATCCCTTCCATGTGGAGCCCAATCATATTGTGTTAAATCGTCTGCTGTTTCTCCTTACTCACTGCACACAGCCCCCTCCTCCATCTAAAGCAGAGGCCACGCCGTTTTCATTCTTTGCTGTGTCCCCAGAGCCCAGGACAGGGCCCGCCTGGCGCAGGTCCTCGGTAATGACTGTTGCTAAAAAAGCAGTCCTTGGGGGGGGGGGGGGGCTTGAATCAAACAAATGCTAATAAGGACTTTCATATAAATAGTTGATGAGAACCTTTTAGTTTTATGGACTAAAACCTTTTCCCTCCTTTGTTTAAAACGCTAATGAAATTCGTGCTTGTATGTATGTATGTCTCAAAATAACACCCAGCTTTCAATATTTTCTGAAACTATTTCCTGTCCTGTCCTTCTCGCCCAGAAAAACCCCTCGCTAATGTGTGCGTGCACGCGTGTGCACTCACATGGATACATATTTTTAAACTGCTATAGAAACTATAATTTAATTAGCTACAGTGGAATCTGAGCTCAGTGGGCATCAAAATATTTCTTGAGCTGAATTTAAGTGAGTCCCATAAGCTACTTGATGAAAGTGATCAAGGCTGTTCTATACACATAAACAGGGCCGTGACAGGGTCTGCTGAAGGGCATGTTTTTTTAGGAATAAAGGGCTAATCTCTTTTTCTCAAGTTCCTTTATTGTTAAATGAATATCACCAATTATTTGTGGGCTGTTGAATGTGGCAAGGACGCTGTTGTCACTTCCCTATTTCTGAAAGTATTTGTGGTTTGTCTCCCCTATTCCATAGATCGGAGACATTCTGCACAAAACCAGTGAGTTCAACTTGACGTCATTGACTACCCAAATCTAGGCAGCACACAAAAACTGCCCCTGAGCCTTTGATTACAGCGGGAAACCACAGCCTTAGATGCTTTCTCTTGCCAAATTTATAAATTCCTAAAACTGTCCTTCAAAACATTTGTCTTTTGCAGACGTCAAACCCTTCCACTCTCTGGGAAAACGTTTAATTAGCGCACTTATTCAGGTGCTGTCATCAGCTTGGCCGTTCTTCCCCCTCTGTCTCACTGGCCAGTGGCTAGGTTGGCTGGATGTGGGGCTCACGGGCCGTAATAGGGCTCAATGACTAAGAAGACTCCTCCCATTCTACCGCTTACTCTCACTGCCAAGATCATGCCCTTGGGACGAATGTGGGGGGCGGGGGAAGTATGCAAACATGGAAAATCTTGGCATCTCCAGAGACCCACAGTTTGTTAGGAAGACTAGGTTTTGTAAGAGGGGAACTGGATTACTGGCTTTAATTTCTGTCAAGAGCCTTTTGAATGCTTATGTTTGTGTCTGTGTGCATGTTTAGATAAAGCAGTCATGCGGTCCCCTTCTGTCACAACACCTTGTTTAGACTTTTTGCTTAGCACTTACATTCTATCTGCTATCTCCTTCTTTGCTATCTGTTCCCTTTTTGCCCCTCTCCCCTGGAATATACGTGCCACGAAACCAAAGAACTGAGTGTCTGCTTACCGCCAAATTCACAGCACCAGGAGCAGTACTTGGCACGTGGAAACACATGAAACATTTGTTGGCTGTATTTTCTCAGATACTTCTCTCTCTTTTTTTTAAGCACTGTGCTTTTTCTTCTCAAAAGTAGTGACATCTACCATTCTCAGGTTAATCTAGTGGCTTATTCAATAAACGGAATCGTACATAAAATATACCAATTAAAGAGGGCAAAGCCATTTGGATTAAGTACTGTTACTTAATTCTCTGGGTTTCACTATGAGTAACTCTGAGCCTCAGTTTGGGGGATTGTTGTAGCTGTGGATTAGAAAGCCGTTTGAATCTTCCCCCTTGGCACTAAATGATCGTATGATTCCTTTTACAGACATGCGGAAAGTCAGCAGAAACACATGGCAGAGAAGATGCCTGCCAAGTAAAAGAAGCCATCCGACCGAGAGGACAAGCTAGAATTTCTTTTGCTTCCGTGGTTGTAAAAATGCTGTTTCTAAAGGTGGCGCAGAAACAAACGAATATCAGTGTTAGCCATTGATTATGTCTGAAGCTTAACGTCCAGTGACTGGCCTTTGCTTCTTAATTTATTTTAATTTTTTTACGGTGCCACTAAATATCAGGCATTTTAATAAAATATTGTTACAAAAAATGTACAGCACTGACACCATCACAAGTCGTTCTCAAAGAGGGTAGTTTTGACTTTATTTTTATTTGTTTAGAGATTTTAAGTTGGAGCAGTATTTTACCACTGACTACTTTCATTCTTCACTGTAGTTTTAAAGAAGAACTGTAAATGACGGTGCTATCTATACAAGTCAGAAAATCCATGCCTGCCTCGTAGTGAAGTTGTAGCTCTCCGTAATAGGTACATTTTAAGCAGTTTTCAACATTTTGTGAATGTTGACTACCTGAAGTTCATTTTTAGATGTGCTATTAACATTCTGTTGGATTCAGAGGGTTCCTTGAAAGTTTTATGTATAAATATGTAAAATAAAAATTACAACTTTGTTTCATAGGATAGGTCTTTTTGCTCACTAGCAAGCCTGATACTGCCTGTATTTCTCACCTCTTCGCACTTCCTCGACTGAACTCCCCGCCGTGAAGCTTTTGTCAGTGAAAAAGATAAAGTATTCCAGAGGAAAGCAATGTGGAGAATTGACAGGAAGACTGTGAAGGGTGTGGAGTGTGTGTGTGTGTAAGAGAGAGTGTATGTGAGAGTGTGTGTGTGTGTGTGTGTGTGTGTGAGATCCAAAGAGGACAACCTCAGCAACATCACTTCTGTCAGTGCTCAGTTATCAATCTGGAATGTTAGCGCTTTACCATTTACAAGCCCCTGGTCTTGTTAGAGCCTGTTACCACATCAGAACTCCCATTTACCAAATTTGCCACATGAACAAATGATACCGCATTTACTCTTTTCCTGAGGCCAATTATTGCCATGTTTCAGATTTTAACCACTTCTATTTGGTCTCATGAAGAAACGTGCCAAGTCTAAAGTAGATTACAGATTTTCCCCAGTAAGTAGAGTTTCAAAATGGAATAATTAGCTAATGTCCATGCAGGTATTAGAGAATCATAAACTAAAGCGGAGATGTGCAATCAACATTCCAGAACCACCCACAGACCACCTGGTTTCATTAGTTGGTCCATGATGTAATCTGAAGATAGTTTATTTTATTTTTGTTTTATTTTTAGTTTCAGGTGTAGAATTTAGTGATTTATCACTTACATAACATGAAGATAGAAGTTTAGACAACTGTCTACCTGCCCCTTTCTTAAAAATACCCAGATAGATATTTTAAGTAAGAGTAATTAAGAGTTGCCAAACTTCAGTCTTCTATTTAATAAAATAGGTAACCTAAAGTTGTAACACTAATCATTTTTTATGGGCCTTAATCAAGTTATTTTTGTTTGGGATGGAAAAATACTATAGCCCATAAATATATTTTGGCTTTTGTGAGTTGGCTATTGAGCAGGATAGGCTGCTCACCAGTGAGTGAAGGGTGGGGCCCAAAGAGGGGTCCTCTCGAAGGTTCGGAGTCCGCGCCAGCTGTCAGTCATCGCCCAGAGTGACCTCAGCCCTGAGAACAGGCCCAGCTGCCGGACCTTTGCTGGGGCAACTGGGTGAGAATATTGGTCAGTAAACCAGTGGCTCTCACCTTCAGCAGCTCAGTGGAAGCACCTGGGAACTGTAGAAACACTGGCCCCACAGATACTGATTTAACTGGTCTGGGGTGTGGCCTGAACTCGATACTCATACTGAGAACCACTGCCTTAGACATTCTTCTTTTTTAGCTTTTCTTTAACTATTTTTGAAATATCTACAATTTTGTCTAATTAAAACACGTTCCTGCTAATTTGAAACTTCTGGAGAGAGCTGACCCAGGAAGCGTGCCACAAAAACGCCTGAGCCCACAGAAGCACAGTAGCGTGACCTAAGCCTCCTGGGTCGTCCACAGCCTCGAGTCTCGACACTAATGCTCAGCCCACCAAGAGAAACTATCCTAGTTTTTTGTTTTTTTTTTTTAAGATTTTATTTATTTATATGAGAGACAGAGAGCATGAGAGTCAGAGGGAGAAGCAGACTCCCTGCCAAACAGGGAGCCCAATGCGGGACTCGATCCCGGGACTCCAGGATCATGACCTGAGCCGAAGGCAGTCGCTTAACCAACTGAGCCACCCAGGCGCCCCAACTATCCTAGTTTTTTAAATCCTTGCCAGAATTGCCAATTCCAACAAAAACTTAGAAATGAGTTTTTTTCTTTGTCTTCCACAATGCTATCTCTGGCTGGAAATGTGTTCTGAAGAAACCCACGGCCTCTCAGTTCTTCAGTTGTTGGAAGCGCATTATCATAACCAGAGAGCTCCTAACTGGAGAAGGAAGAGAGTGAGCTGACACACACAAGGGCCCCCGAAAACACCTCTGGGGGCAAAGCGGTTCTCTGCAAAAGTAGAGCGGTTCTTCCCACTACCCTGAGACCCTCAAGAAGATTATAGCCAGTGTACTTCTCTGCCCCCATATGGCTGTCACCAAGTGACTCACCTCCAAGGGGATTCTTTCAAGATTGGGTCTTTCCAGTCCTTTTGCTTATGTTTTTCAGCAAGGACTGGGATTATTCCCAACAGGATTCTGACCTGCTCTAGGTCACCCTTCTGCTCATGAACTAGGAGCCTTACTAGTTAACCAGGCTTTGTTAGAATGCTCAGTTCCCTGACCTCAGAAATAGAGAATAGGGCCACCTCTCTTCCTGATTTTAGGAGCGTGAAGTCCAGACAAGAGCACACAGGCTCTGGGGCCAGAGGGCCTGGGCACAAATGCTCACTACCATCTTCCCAGGGATTTGACCCTGAGCGAGTTACTAAAGCTCTGTTTTCTCTTGTTTTATCACCTGTAAATAAGATCTCTCAGGATTATTCTAAAGCTTGAATAAAATAATGTCCATGAAAGCACCTGGCACCCAGTAGATCCTCAATAAATAATTATTGAAAGGAGAAGTAGATGATCAGGGTTTGGATGGAGGAAGCATTCTGTATTTTATCAGTTTCTGAGATTTAAAATACCCTTGTGGGTCCTTTTTTTTCTTGTTTATTAATCATTAACTTACAAAACAGATACTTAAGGAAAAAGTTAAAAAACTCCAATCTCTAACACCTCCCTCCTCCAAATATCAATGTTAAAACTTGGAATGTATTCTTACACACTTTTCCCCATGCTTACACAAACAGATACACACATATAGGTTTTGTGTTTCACTTTGTTTATACAAAGGTGGGATCACATCAAACAGGGCTTTGCAACCTGCTTTATCCATGGACGTCCTTCCAGGTCAGTATATACAGATCTAAGCCATTCTTTTTAATAGCTATATAGTAATGCCCTTCAGCCATTCTCTTAAATGATAGACATTAAGGATCTTTCCAGATTTCTGCTACTAAAAACAATGATGCGATCAATAAGCATGCATGTACTTACATCTACTTGTGCTTTCATTCTGTGATCACCTCATTTTTCTTTAACTGTTACTTGGTATCATGTTTAGATACTTCAGATTACAGAAAGCTAACTAAGGTAGGAAAAACCAGGTGAGGCCTCTGCAGAGAAGTTCTGACAAACACCAACTCATTTTCATCTGTCATCATTTCATCTTTAAAGAGCATGGGTATCACTTCCTTGACATAACTGTATCTCTCCCTCTGTGTATTACACAGCCTCCAAGGACCATCATCTGCTTCCTGAATACAGGATTTTCTCCATTTCCTGTTTGAGGGTAGAGGCCAGCCTCAGCCACTCCAGTAACTATAGCCCTCAGCACAGAACCAAGGAGGGAGGCTTCCCTGGAAGAGAAAGTCTCTGATCATTGGGACCCACCCTTTTGACAGTGGCATTAACTGGTGGCACTCTAGTCTTCCTGATGTCTGATGCCTCTCCTCTTAGCTGAGAGGTGAGCTCCTTGACCTGGCTTTTACCCAGGTTTAATCTCACTGTTCTCAAGCCTGCTCCCCCATTACTGGTTGACTCTTTCTTAAGTCCTTCACCTCTCCGAACTTTTCATCAGCAATCCAGCGACTTCCCTTCCACAGAATGTATCGTCTCTGATAAACAGCCCTATGGCAGATATAGCCGGCCATCTGCCAAAATGTATGCCTCCTCATCATGTTCATAGTTAACAAGAGTTTTTCCTGACAAGCAGCTGAACAGACAGGGACTACATTTCCCACTCACCATCCCCTTACGTCGAGATGCAACCCATCATCGATTTTCACCAATGGGATGTTAGTGGGTGTGAGGTGTCTTCATTCCAGCCAGGGCTTTTAAGAAGTGGTTTGCGTTCCTCACATGTTCTCTTTCTCCTTACACCAGCTGCAATCCCAAGGACCTAGAGGGTGGCAGAGCCACAATATGGAAGGAGTCTGGGTCCCTTCGTTCGCTGCGTGAGCACAGCTGCCTGCTGCTTATAGGATTTGCCTCAGGCAGTTACAGGAGAAATGAACTGTGATTTTGTCTGAGCCATTATACCGCATCAAATCTCCTTGTTACGATGGCTAGCATTACTGTAACTAATGCAAGTCCAAACAAGAACAGCCACAGTGCTTTAAGAAAGAACTGGAACACAAACCCAGGTCTGTGAAGACAAACCCTGTGTTCTTAACGATCATACCACATGACTGCTAGAGACCCACCTCTTTCCTCTAGAAGATCTTCTCTAGTCAGTGACTCACGCTTTTTCAATTCATAGACCTCTTCAGTTTGGTTGAAATACTGTCCCCCATTCTCTCTTTTTCTCTAGCCATTTGGCAGAAAGCAGAGAGGGCCAAAATGAGATTTGTCATGAACAAACAATTCATGCCAGAAACAAAACATTTTATTATGAAGCTAGAAATAAATATTTATCAAGTGACTACAGGATACTTCTTCGGTGTCCATCTGGAAGAGCCTTGGGTTTCTACAACCCTCAAGACCACATTTTGATTACCATCCCAGCTGAATTCTGATGCTCAGAAAACCCAATTACCTTTTGCGCTGACATTCATTTATTTTCTCTAAATAAGATATGACACATTCATTATGAGATAGGTTGATGGGTAATGAGTTTTCCAGAATATTTTAATTGAGGTTTACAGTCAGTAGTCGGTATAAATTAATATTATATTAAATAATTTATGAATTCATGGTCTGGCTATGCAAAATGAAAGTGTCTCCCTAATTTCCGAGATGAGAATCCAAAAGGTATTTCATTTAATAGCTTTGGTAGGAAACAAGTCACCAGAACTAATTAATTGGTTGTAAGAAATTCTTCGCCATAGCATAATTTTCTTCATACCTTTCTCTATTCTAGAGCAATATTCTGCTTGTGGTTATAACATGGCCTTTGTTTAAAAACTATTCAATCTACTTCCCTGCACCACGCTATAAGAATACAAGGTAGAAAAGCAATACTTATGGGAAAAGAGATTTTATTCTCACCCTCCAGACTAGGCATTCAAACTTTCTTGGTGATTATTTACTACTAGAGTCTCTCTTCTTTTATATTCAATCAATATCTTATTTGCTTTTAGGCTTTGCAGAAAATAGTGGCGTGTATCCTGACTCTGGCAGACCATAGACGAGGCTAGAAGTGAGTTCTTTAATTTTCTGCCTCATAAAGTTACTTCGCTCCAGATGTCTCTTAGTTCTCGGTAGAAATTACAGTCTGTAATGACGTGTCATCTCACCTTGTGAGGGGGCTTTTTAGGTCACAGAGCATCCCCACGTATTAGGAATGGCATTTCAAAGACAGCCGGGAGCCCATACTTCACCTTAAGAGCAATTTAGATAGGAGGGTTCGAGGTGAAAACGGTGGTGACTCTCACAGGCAAGGAGGAGAAAGGACTTTACTAATCTATCACAAAGCATCTATTTCCTCTTTCCAGTGATGCGAAGGACTCTTGTCCTTCTGCTTAAGGAGGCTGGTTTTAAGAAATTTCATTGTCTCAGAGGCAAATCAGACTGAAAATGAAGTGCCAGGCAACTCTGTCAGGCCAAGTAATTTTTTAAGGGAAGTAATACATGCCTCAGGAGGAATAATTACACGTGGGACGTTTTGTATGGCGGTAATAAATCCGTCTCCCTACAGTTCTGGCTAAACCAAGAGTGGGAGTGGAAGAGAACATGGGGCTTCTTGGAGTTCCCACACTGGTCTCCCCCACTGCAAGTGGGGGTGCCGGTCCTTAAGGAGACAGAGCTTTCACTTTCTGGACCCGAGGCCAAGGGCAGGAGAGGTGAATGTGAGGACTGAGGAGAATAGAAGTGCTGTTCAGTAAGAGACCCCTGGGCCCCGACAGCATCTGCTGATGGGGGCGGCTCCACTCCAGGCCTTACCTCCACTTCCTCCAATGCATTTTGGTGCCTGGAGCCCATTTGCCAAGCAGGTGCTTTTGGGGGTGTTGCCTCTGTGAGAGTCAGAGCTGGAGAGCTACCCAGTGTGCCTTTCAGGGAGGCGCCATTTCCTGTGAGGACATTCTTCAGTCACCACCGTGGGTCCCGGTGAGCCTTAGAGCCAGGGCCACCCCAGGAGTGCGGGGGCTTAGAAGGCATTTGCCAAAGGCAGCCTGGGAGGGGCTGAACAACTGAGGTTTTATGGATTTTGTAGGCAATACCTAAACAATTAAAAACCTCTTTCGAATACGAAAACAATGAATCGTGGCTCACTACATCAAAAACTAATGATGTATTGTATGGTGACTAACATAATGTTAATAAAATAAAATTTAAAAAAAAAACAACCTCTTTCTAGTTTCCTCTACTTCCCAAGCTGATCTGGGGGCTACCTCCCCCAAAACAGGCAAGGATCATTAAGGAAATATAAATGAATGAGGTTTGCAGGACAGGGGCAAATCCAACAATAAAAAAATTAAAAATTAAAGTTTTTAATTATGCCCTCTTTGACTACACTTGAAATTTGTTGTCCATTTGCCCCTTATCAAAAAGAGTCCTAGATAAACCACCGAGGTTTTGAAATCTCAGTTCGTTTCAAGTCTTATTTTCTTTCTCTCCCTCTTGTTTCTTTTATGGTCAGCCCAACCCCCTGATTTGCATAGCTGGTGTGCCAATATAGTACTAACAATGCTCTCCCCAATACACTAAAGTAAAAATTCTAAATGCCCACTTCCTCTTTTTGAAAGTACACACATGTGTATCACTTCCTAAATTACATTCATTGTCAAGAATCTTAGACGATAAAATCATCTAACAGTTGGTTTTCATCTGAGGTAGCTAGCTACTTCTTTAAAACGTTGCAGTTGCCTTTCTCCATCTTGGGAGTCTCTGTACTTACTAGCTGGAGCCAGATACGCTCACTCATCCTCAGAATCTGGAATTTCAAAGAAAGCAGGGAGTTCACGCGCAAATGCCTCTCATTTCAGGTGTTTGCATGGATCTTCCTCCACCACCCATTACTTAGGCGAGCACTGTTGCTTTCACATCACACCAGAAAATGAAAGCCAAATCTTTGGGCTACTTCAGATTTCCGAGACAAGCAGCTATGGTCATTCCGAACTCAAAGTTACCCAGGCTTCTTGGCTCAAGATGAAAGCATTTTCACTGGGAATTCCTTTGGCTTCAGTTTCCAGGCCAGTCATGCAAACAATCCAAAAACATGGATCAGTCTCACCACACTGCAAGTGGGGGTGCTGAGTCTTTAGGAAGATGGTAGCTTTACCTTCCCAGTCCTGAAGCCAAGAGCAGGAGGGGGTGAATGGGATGATTCACCAAAAGAAGATTGGAGGAGAATGGAAGGGGCATTTGATAAACTAGTATAAGAGGCAGCTAGGAAGGCGGGGGGTGGGGCAGAGATACCACAGTATCCTGATATGCAGGTGGAGAAATGTGGAGGGGGACTTGGACTGCTGGGTTATGTACATCTCTTCCAGAAGTCATATATGCAAATGCATTTAAGGGCTAGACTGGTAATACAAGTAACAGAAATAAATTGGGTGTAAGACACTAAGAATGATGGGGAGCCCATGCCCTGACTAAAGGGATTCACAGCTCAATAAACGCTAATACTCATCTAACTGTTGGATTCACCTGGCTTCTGCAAGACTTTTCCAAGATTGCAAAATATCCTGGATTTGTTACAGAGTACATTACTTCTCTTAACTAATGCTTTAGCTATATGATATTAGCCGCCACTGAAAACCATTCTAAGATCCCCACAAACTGTATTATTATGTTTACTGACAGAACGATATTACTACAAGCTTACACAATGACAACTTTATGAGTGCTGGAGAGATATTCCTTTTCAGGTTTCAGAATCAATAATGATCAAGTTTCTCTGATGGTCATCGCAAACTTTTTAAAAAAGACTTTACTTATTTATTTGAGAATGAGAGCGCGCAAACCGGGGACGGGCAGAGGCCGAGGGAGAGAAAGAATCTCAGGCAGGCTCCATGTCCAGTGTGAAGCCCAACACGGGGCTCGATCCCACCACCCTGAGAGCATGACCTGAGCTGAAATCAAGATTTGGACACTTAACCAACTGAACCACCCAGGCGCCCAATCATTGTAAACTTTTTGACTGATAACGTTGCCCCCTTTGCTCTGGCTTCCAGGAAGCAAAGAACTACATTTGCAGCCCACCTATAATACATTGGATAAGAACTTGGGTAATATGACTCTTAGTTTACTATATTATCCCTATAAGTTGCCTCAAATTCTTTGGAGGAACCAAGAAAGGTATCATAAACAAATATCTCTATTATCATCTATCTATCTATTTTTACTTATTTCTTTATCTCTATCTATTTATTTAGCCCTCTCTGGCTACCAATACTTTCAATCTTCTCCCAGTGGCAGCATCCACTGGGAGAAGGTAGCTGCCAAAGACAGAAATCCATTTTTTTAGAAGATCAGGGGAGCAAAAACCAAGTCTCGATGTCAATTATAGCCCCTGAAAACCTATTTTGTCTATCGTCTCTTCCATATCTCCACTGCCATATTGTAATCAAATTCTGCTCTTGTGGTCAGTGGTAGCTACACTTTTTATATTCCCAGCGTGTGTCTATTCTTCTAGTTTCTTTGGAGATCTCTTTCCCAGCTTTCTGTTGGGATTCTGCTGGAGCTGTCAGACTTGGTGCCTGCCCCCAAGATCATAGGAATGGCCCAGGCGGTCACCCAGAAAGGAATCCCCATTCCCCCAACCTCCATGAATAATTGGTTTATGATTGTGCATGTGACCCCACAGAGGCAATCAGAAACTTCCCTGGAATTGGTATATGGATATTGGAGTTGCTACACGGAGAAAATAAGAGTCTGGTAGCCATCTCATTCACTCTGGAGAGACACTATGAATCAGAAGCTAAGGAGAGCAGCAGAGCTGAGAGATGGTGGGGAATACGGAGAAAGAACTGACGACAACCTATGAGTTCTTGGATTGAGTCTGAAGCCGGATCCTCCCCTGGACATAATATCCCATTTTGCTTATACTCATCTTCCCATCGAGCCTAACTCAAGCCACTCTCCCTCTGATTTTGAGTGGGTGGCATCTGAGCTTCTTGTTCATCCCAAGTTCCCCCTGGCCTCCAGGGAGACACGACATTCTTTATTCTTGAACTGCCTTCCTCCCTGTCTTGAGCTCAAAGGCCATCTCCTCTGGAAAGTCTTCCTTTGCTTCCCTACGTAGAATTTGCTGTTTATTCTCCTTTGTTCCAACAGTGTCTTCATTTGGGTAATTGCATAGTATTGTCATTGTTTTCGCCTTCCTGCAGCCAGAGTATAAGCTCCCTGAGAACGGGGAAGGGCATTTATCTGCATTTCTGCCAATGGCATGACAGGAGCTAAACAAATATACACTGAACGAGTGAATGAATGAATGTGCTATCCCACCTGATGGAGAAATCCTACTCTAGCTTCTCTTTTCCTATGCAGTTCCCCACCACCATTTCCCCACAAGTTCTTAGACTGACGCCACAGCTTAAAACTCCATGACTTTTCAAGACCGCAGGTGTCTTAAAAGTCCTCATTCGAAATTCAGTGTTCTCATTAAGGCCTCCGAAGCAAAGCCAATTCTGAAGCACATTAGGCCCACCTGATAACACAACCTAATGAGCTTTATGAACTGGGAGGAGAGGCTTGAGGTCTAACTTTCCATTAATTGTTTACAAAATTACAAGCATCTTTAAGAGGAAAGGACTTGAGGAACACCTGGGTGGCTCAGTCGGTTAAACGTCTGCCTTCGGCTCAGGTCATGATCCCAGAGTCTTGGGATCGAGTCCCAGGTCGGGCTCCTTGCTCAATGGGGAGCCTGCTTCTCCCTCTGCCTGCCACTCCCCCTGCTTGTGCTCTCTCTGTCTCTCTGACAAATAAATAAATAAAATCTTAAAAAAAAAAAAAGAGGAAAGGGCTTAAATACAAGATGTCAGATAATCTACCAAGCTGAAGGGGCCCACGTGGTGTGGATTGACTCGCCTCAGTTACCTGAACAGGTGTTAACAGTGACAACACTCGGAACCTCAGACAATATACTCTGAGCTAAGATACATGTGCCCCATGGCCATCTGGGAAGGGAGTTCAGGCTTGTTGGCTTTTCTGTTGTAGAGTCTATGGTTTCTCTTCCTGACCACCAGAGTAGAACCTTGGACTGTGCCCTGAAATAGAGCGAGGTCTCTTCTTGCTAACCCCCTGATGCAGAGATGCAGAACTAATCCTATGAGGTTAGACTGCTTTCGTGAAATTCCAAGGGCTGAATCAAAACCGGGGAAAGAGGAGGCTACAGTGACATAAAGGTAGTAATAAGAATACCTTCCATGTATACTTTCTGGGGAACTAACCAGTATCCTGTTAGCCTTGAAAAGTTATTGAAACTTCCCAGAGGTGTCCAACTTGCCCCCAGGAAATAATCTAGACCTTTCACATTATTTCATTATCTCATATGATCTCAGAATTTTCCTGAGAATAAGGGAAAGGAAGCAGGTGTGCCCTTTTTTTTTTTTTTTGAAAGAGAAATGGACAGAGAGGGATTAAGAAGGGCATTTCCCAAGGCTTGATAACAACCCTGCAGCCAGGATTAGAACGTCACACTTGTTTTTTGTGTTTTTTTTAAAAATATTTTATTTTACTTATTTGACAGAGAGAGACACAGTGAGAGAGGGAACACAAGCAGGGGGAGTAGGAGAGGGAGAAGCAGGCTTCCCGCCGAGTAGGGAGCCCGATGCGGGACTCGATCCCAGGACCCTGGGATCATGACCTGAGCCGCAGGCAGATGCTTAACGACTGAGCCACCCAGGCGCCCCTAGAATGTCACACTTGTATTACTAACCAATACTCTTCAAACCTGTAGGTCCCCCCAAAATGTTTAAAACAACATACTCCTTGAGGTTGGTTGAGGAGGCTCAGTTGGTTAAGTGTCCAGCTGTTGGTTTTGGCTCAGGTCATGATCTCAGGGTCATGAGATTGAGCCCCACATTGGGCTCCATGCTCAGGGTAGAGTCCACTTAGGATTCTCTCTCTCTCTCTCCCTCTGCCCTTCCCTCTGCTCATGTTCTCTCTAAGTAAATAAATAAAATTTTAAAAGAAAAAAAAATACTCCTCATACATCACTAAATTCACTTCAAAATTTGTCCATCATAAGAATTTAAATTCTTAAAATCATAAGAATTTAAAGAATTGCAAAGAAAGTAATTTCCAGAACTTTCTAGATATAAACATTTAAAAATATATTTGGTACATCCAATAGAATGTATCTTTTAAATGTATCCAATGGAATTTAAATACTAAGGCAATTTGACTAGCACTTCCATTTTTTAAAAAAATGAATAAATGAACAAGCTCTTCTTTAACGGTTGGAAATTTTGTATTTATATCATTTATTTATTATTGAATTTATATTTCCATTCCACTTCTGCCTAAAATTTAGTCCTAATGTAATTTTATTTCATTTATGAAATGTTTTATTGATCAAACTTCTTTGCACAAAAATAGTATATAAATATCAATTTATTTTTTTTAAGTTTCCTGTGACCATAAGGTTCTAAGTAATAAAATTCTTCTATATTGTTAATGTTATAATTACTATTATTAATCAGTCAATTAAAACAATAGAAATATATTATAAACTTTGAATAATCATAGAATAAAAAGGAAATTATATTGGAAATGCACCTTTTATTGAGAGGAGCTTGTTTTCATTTCCAATTCATTCATGTATTCAATGAATATTACTTATTAACAGAATAAGACAAGAGTTTGCCATCATTTCTATTTCCATTTTTGTTTTTATAGATGTAAACCTTGAGAAACCCCATTCATAAACAAGTAGGTGGAAATGGAAGGTGTCTTGTTACAGCAATGTCAATCAATTCTGTGAGTTCCCTGTGAAGTATATGCCAAAAATCACATTGTGATTGATCCACCATGAAAAATTATTTTTAGCCATCTATCAGGTGACAACCCATTAGGTTCTACTTAAATTTTGTTGACGAAAGAATTGGAGACCACTTGGCTTGCAAAAATGTATTAGTCAGTCATTAGAGCCATTTACTGTCTTAAACCCACCCCTATACCACCAGGCATTTCTTCTCAGGTGCTTTTTACCACCTGGGGGAAAGCATCTCCGTAAGACTGGGAGAAAAGTCATTAATTTATTGAGTAAGAGAAGCTTGTAAGAGGGAAGATGGGGGAAATCCCAGCAGGACAACTTTTTCAGCAGTTCCCGGTCAGATCCACTTTGAGAAATGGTTCGTGTGGAAGTTGATTGATACCCCTAAAGCTATCAATCCCCGCCCATGTCATGGAAAGTCTTTGTAAACTTTCTTGGGATTTGCATACTGATGTTGGAAGACCATTGTATGAGCTCATTCTTCTACCACTTTTAAATATATCCTTCAAATCTGTGCCCCATCATTACACCTTGTACATCAATCACCAACGATGTGGTGGGTATTTTTCCAGTTACTGGAGATACAACCACCAATAAAAGAGACGGTCCTTTGTGCTAGTAGAGGAGATAGACAGGAAGTTATCGGAATTTGACTCCATTTTACAGTGAGCAAACTAGGGACATGATCATGACAGAGTCAGAAATGGAAAGCTCAGGCCATTGCGGCCCCTGGGACACAGCTGTCATGTCTCCCGGTAGCCTGCAAGGGCCGGGCGCTGTGACCTCCGTCCTCCGTTTCCCCAGCTCCAGGTGGAGTGCAGGCACACACGGGCTCTCCATACATATTTGCTTAATTAATTGTCTGATAAACTGTCCTTTAAATGAGGACCACTGTAGAGTCATTTACAAAATCACGGCAGTTTTAGATTCAGAAGGAAACTTAGTGACCACTTGATCCCATTTCTCCTTTACTTTTTTTTAGGAAACTGTTTATTCTCCATCAACCTTATATCCATTTTCTGTTTAAGAGTCTGTGGAAGAGCAGCTTAGGATCACGCAGGGGTTGTTCCTACCCACCGAGGGGCCTGAGCAGTGGGAGCTGCAGGGCAGTCCTGAGCCGCGGCTGGGAGCTCCAGTCTTCCGTAGGGAACTGCAGGACACGTGCGCACCAGCTGAGACCTCAGGCTGAGCAGCAGTAAATTCGGGGTCTGGGGCAGCCCGTTCGCCCGGAAAGTCCTCCTCGGTCACGGCCTTTTCCGGAGAGATCAGGCCTGGCCTCCCCTGGGGGTTCACGAGCGATGGTGCCACACGTGTGCAGAACTTCCCGGGCCAGCATCCCCCGCCCCCGACCCACTGCGCGAGCCCCGCGCTGTTGCGTGGGTGGCCGCGTCCACACAGCGCCGAGGAGAGTCCGGTTACCCAAAGCGATAGCAGGCCGGTTAACAGAAGACATCTCTGTGAGGGGCTGGTGGTCAGCCCGGGGATCCCTAACCACCGGGAGACACAGCCCCCTGCAGGCCGCCAGCCCCTGGTTAGCGAAGGTTCCGGGAGCCAAGCGGCCACAAGCAGAGTGGCTCCCGCGGCAGCAGCTGACTTGAGCACAGCCCCCGGGCCCCTGGGCCTGGCGGATATGACACTGACATCGGCCCGGTTTTTGATGGCAACAACGGCACCAGCTGCTGGCAGAAGCTTCTCATAAGATCTCTCCAGATTTGAAATACGCCATCGCTTTTCCTTTTGTGTATGTGCTGTTCCATTTGGAAGTCAGGGTTGGTGCCACCTAAGTGGGTTCCTGCTGCAAGGAATTACAGGACATCCTCCTCCCATCGCAGGAGGATGCCAAGGGCTCTGAACATTGTGGAAGTTTCCCTTTAAGTTCCATGGGGACCCAGAACAATGTGGACCCTCATATGGACCCTCAGCACAGAAAAGCCACTTCACCTTTTCTTGAAGAAGAGAAATGAAGACTGGAAAGGCAAAGTGACTTGTCAAGGTTACGAATCTAGTCAGTGATAGGTCTTGTATTTGTGGCCAGTGGAAACTCTAGATCCTTCCAATCCAGGCAAATTCTACATCCAGTGTCCTTTAACATAGCCCAACTTGACAGCCTCCACTGAGAAATATTCCTGCTCCATAACCAAGTAACCTCCCAACAAAGCCTTAGCATCTACATGAAATGTGAAATAAGAAAATGTTTCTATTTCATTAATCCCCTTGGAATTCACAGGAATAATGTATCATAACAGAAACAACTGGTCAGTTGGGTCACTG
Source organism: Mirounga leonina (assembly GCF_011800145.1). Taxonomy (NCBI): domain Eukaryota; kingdom Metazoa; phylum Chordata; class Mammalia; order Carnivora; family Phocidae; genus Mirounga; species Mirounga leonina. Next base: position 53,182,941 of record NW_023270268.1, read on the forward strand.
AGAGTGGCTATCCATATAATCCAAAATGTGGTTTCTTGTTTTCAGCTTGGAGAGTATGAATGAAATTTTTAATGAATGGGATTCTTACACGGTTTCACTGTGAATTTAATATCTATAAAGAAGCCCAGAGGCCAAACTTCCCATTAAGGGTTAGCAGGATCACTGGTCAAGAAGATTCCCTCAGGCAGAGAAATAACAGTTCAAGTGGAAAAGCAGTTGCTTCTGTTCTGAGGTCTCTGGGGTAAGTCCTTGAAGTCACTGCTGCCACTACCAGAGGGAAGTCCCTAGTGGCCAAAGAAAGAGGTTCCAAGTAAAAGAAAGAGTTGTTTAATTACACTGGCACAAATGGAAACCAAACAAGTAAATAAGAGAATTTGAGAGGAGAATTTGTTGCTTTGGTTTCTGAGTCTGCCCCCAGTGGTTTCATTTTGTGTATCTGTGGCATTTGGTTGAGGTGATGTGCGGTGAGAAGTTTCTGCTCATGGCTTTCCAATAAGAAATCCTGGAAACCACACTCAGGGGTAAGGACCAAAGGAACCCAAAAGAAGAAATCCTTTCACAGCTATCCTTCACCCTCTACGGATGACCCCCAGATAAGAAGCTCTATCCCTGAGCTCTCTTCTGCATTCCAAGCTGGATTTCTCACTCCCTCCTGGACGTCTCTACGTGAAACTTCCAAAGACATCTCAAATCCATTCTCATTGTCTTTGCCCCCAAAACTGATCCTTCTCCTGTTTTTTCTTGCTCAGCAGACCACCCTACCATTTACCCAGGTACCCAAGTCTGAAACCTAGAATTTCTTCTTGACTCTTTCTCCTGTACCACTTCAAACTCAGTCATCTCCAGGTCCTGTCATTGCTGTCCTCTAAACAAACTGCACACCTTTCTCTTCCTTAGAAGGCATAAAGCCAGTGCCTTAATGGATCATCAGTTCTCACTGGAGCTCCTACCTGGGCTCCCAGCCTCCCGTTGGTCCCCTCCAGCCCACCCTCCACATTGTTCCTCATGGTCTTTCAAAAATAAAAGTTCAATTACCTACCTTTCCACTCTTTAAAGTCCTTCAGTGACCCTGGCAACAGAAACATCTATAAAATATGATGAAACAAAAAAGGAATCTGTAAGTCTGGACACAAGAGTAGAAATTCGAGCCCTGTTACTCATCTTGGGCAAGTCACTGGGCCTGTCAGAGCCTCCATTTCCTTATCCATAAGGTTTTAGTCTATATTATTTATTTTTTTTAATTTTTAGTGATGAAATAATGTTAGTTTTGACCCACAAATTTAATTTCAGAATTCACTGGGAGGCTGTGACCTGCTGTTGATAAGTATTGAACCACACAGTTTCTAAGTTTCCTTCTAACTCTGAAGATTTGGATAGGCCAAGTCAGAAAAGAGAAGAGCTTAAAAGACTAGGAAGAATCCCTTTTAACTAATACCATAGAAACACTCACTTATATACGATGAGGCCATCCCATATCCTAGTCAACAGCTCACTATTTTGCCATTTGTAAATATGGAAACCACAGACACTAGTTAAAAATTAATCATGGGGGCGCCTGAGTGGCTTAGTTGGTTAAGTGTCTGCCTTCGGCTCAGGTTATGATCTCAGGGTCCTGGCATCAAGCCCCATGCCCGTGTCGGGCTCCCTGCTCAGGGGTGGGTCTGCTTCCCCCTCTCCCTCTGCCCCTGGCCCCCACTCATGCTCTCCCTCTTTCTCTCAAATAAATAAATTAAATATTTTTTAAAAATTAACCACATAATATATATAATGGAATATTATGCAGCCATCAAAAAAATGAAATCTTAACCATTTGCAATGACATGGATGGAACTAGAGGGTATTATGCTAAGTGAAATAAGTCAGTCAGAGAAAGACAATTACCATATGATCTCACTGATATGTGGAATTTGAGAAACAAGGCAGAGAATCATAGGAGAAGGGAGGAAAAAATGAAACAAGAAGAAACCAGAGAGGGAGACAAACCATAAGAGACTCTTCATCTCAGGAAACAAACTGAGGGTTGCTGGAGTGGTGGGGGGTGGGAGGGATGGGGTGGCTGGGTGATGGACATTGGGGAGGGTATGTGCTATGGTGAGCGCTGTGAATTGTGTAAGACTGATGAATCACAGACCTGTACGCCTGAAACAATACATTATATGTTAATAATAAAACAAACAAATACTTAATATATGTGCAGAGCTTTTTAATAACCACTTTGTTGCATAAAATCTTGCTATGGAAAATCAAAATAATAATAATAATTTTTAAAAAATAAAAATAATTAACCACAGACCTCAGTTTAAAATTGTATAATTGGTTTTATGATAGTATCCACAACTCCCTGTCTCTTTAGGTAGCCAGTCCCTTTTAAAAAATACAAAAAAGTGTGGAGAACAGGGGTGCCTGGGTGGCTCAGTCATTGAGCGTCTGCCTTTGGCTTAGGTCATGATCCCAGGGTCCTGGGATCGAGTCCCACATCGGGTTCCCTGCTTGGCGGGAAGCGTGCTTCTCCCTCTCCCGCTCCCCCTGCTTGTGTTCCCTCTCTGTCTCTCTCTGTCAAATAAATAAATAAAATCTTTTTTAAAAAGTGTGGAGAACAGCTTTTTTTTAATTTGATAATATACCTTGCAGATTATTCTGTATTAGTATATTCAGATACACATCCTTGGATGGCTGTATAGTATTCCATTTCTAGACAGAGGTTTATTTAATTAATTCATTACTGATGGCCATTTATACTGAACCACAAACATCCTAGAAGTGGAATTTCAAAGACAAAGAATATATGCAGTTTTCATTTGCTAGATATTACCAAGTTATCTTCCATGGAAATTTTACAAATTTACACCCCAATGAACCAGGTATGAGTGACAGTTATCCCAGATCTTCACCAACATTTGCTTGAGAATCAGCCACCTGGATTCATATCTCAGCTTTGGCATAAGATATGTGATCTTGAACAAGCTGCTGAATCACTCTGAGCCTCAGTTTCCCTGTCTTTTGGCAATACCCACAGGATTGTTACAAGGATTAAATGCAGTAACGAATGAAGAAGATATTTTATAATTTATCAGATGTGTTTGGCAACATCTCGTTTTCTTTTCTTTTTTTAAAGATTTTATTTATTTGCGAGAGAGAGAATGAGAGACAGAGAGCATGAAAGGGAGGAGGGTCAGAGGGAGAAGCAGACTCCCCGCTGAGCAGGGAGCCCGATGTGGGACTTGATCCCGGGACTCCAGGATCATTATCTGAGCCGAAGGCAGTCGCCCAACCAACTGAGCCACCCAGGCGCCTTTTTTTTTTTTTTTTAAGAACATCTCGTTTTCTACCAGCCCTATCCCAGTAACAGTAATATAATATTTAACTTTAACATACTATTGTAAATCAACTTATAATTGTAATAGTATAAACCCTTTGAAGGCTGTCAAATTTAAGTAGTATGCCTCCTAGCCTCTGTGGCAAACTCTGTGCTCAATCAATGTTGACACATGATGTCTCAGAACACACATCTTCATCTTTAAATATATAGTTTTCAAGTGAGTCTTGCTTATTGATGGTCTTGGAAAGTTAACGCTTTCTAAGCTCTAATGCAGTGCATGATGGACTGACGAAATCATTGCAGGTGACCAATATCTCTTACCAAAAATAGCTCATTTGTTCTGTCAGAAGTTGGTTTTGCAGTGCCGTAATATACCAAAGGAAAATTCTCCAAGCAACATTCTTTAGAGTCATTCACTAGAACCTAAGTATTTTTTTTTAACAGCTTTACTGATGTATCATTTACCTATCTGGAGTATAAAATTGGTGATTTTTGGTAAATGTACAGAGTTGTGCAAACATCACCACAATCCAGCTTTAGAACATTTCTATCAGCCCAGTAGGATTCCCACATGCCCATCCACATGTCCTCTGCAAGTCTGTTGTGTCAGTTCGCCAGGGATGTGTGGAGAACTTGGATCCTCTCTGCTCCCACACTGCACACTCTCAGAAGGCAGGTGTGTAGAGAATTTTTCAAGCTCCTCAGTGATTGTCTCATTTCCAGATCTCTCTATGAAATTTCTGGCTTGTTGGCCATAAGATTGCTTTTTCCAACCTGACAACAACCTCTGCTGAATGAAGTGCTGGCCGCCCTCATTCACTTGCCGCCAAGATCCTGACGACATGACTGGGAGGTGTTTTTCACCTTTTGCTGGAACTCAGTTGTGCTCTGTCCAGCAGCAAACCTGCCGTGGGTGCTTTCGGCTCGCCGCATTCTACTAGAAGCTTTGCACTGACTGAGCTGGGACGGGAGTGGGGGTGGTGGGGGGACAGTGCCAGGCAAGAATGCCATATCTTCCCATTCTTCATACCAAAATACAGCAGTTCTGGATGAAAAGAACACTTCTCAATTTGTTGTTTGCCTCTGGTCGATTTCCAGAGCCCTGAAGTGGATGCGGTTGACAATGCTGTCTAGTTTTATCATTAACCTCTAGGGGGATGACATACTGACTTGCTCTTTCTGCCCTATTGGAGTCTGGAACTTGAGTGTGAACCTGAGCAGCCTTCCTCTACTGGACTTCTCAGTGTTCCAGCAGCTCTGACCGGCGGCCTTCAGTGGACAGTACTGTAAGTGATGAATTCTTTGCAGGGAGAGCCAGGACCCAAGGTCACTGTGCCAGACCTGGCAGTCCTGAGGTGGCCGGACAGCAGTCAGCATACACGGTTGGTCTTGGTTCTGCAGGGGAAATTGATGGACAAAATGAGCCCAACAGGACAAAAAAAGCAGCAGTAAAAATATGTATTAAATGTAGCCTCTTGTGGCTTTTTAAACGCTAAGAGCTGAGCCCCTTCCCAGCTCAGGAAAATCCAGAGGTGAAGGACATTTGGAAGACAGCTGAGGGGCTGAAGGAAATTACTGCCTTGAGACTGAGACATTTTGTTGTAAGCAGTGTAGCAAGTCCAGTGTTCCTCTTACATCTACAGAGAAGAGCCCTTTACTAATATCCCAAGAAGCCAATAGAGCATAACAGCTTGATGTTTGGGGTTGGAGCCAAACTCGCTCAGGTGGAACAGCCCCCCACCTTTCCCACCTGCCCCTTTTACATGCTGTGTGACCCTGGGCGATTTTCCTAAGCTCCCTCTGCCTCACCTGCCTCTTCTGTAAACAATACTTGCCTCAGAGGGTTTGTACGTGTGGAAGGTCTTTGAATCATTCCTGACCGGTGGTATAAGCTCAGCAGATATTAGTTCTTATTAATATTTATAAACATTGTTTCTAGGGTTCCCCAGTGCATCCCTCATGAGAGGTTACTGGCTGTGAAATGTCCTTACCAGCTCTGGGATAGAGGAGTGGAGTGAGAGCAGGAGCTTAAGAATGGGGCTGCTTTCAGATGCACAATTGTGCCCCCCAAGTGGTACCAAATCCACTCAGAATGACCTGCTGGCCACCACGCTTCTCAGACAGGTGTTTGGGAGCTCCTCCGGACCATCCCTCCCCAAGCCCAATCCCTGAGCATCAGGCCCCACTGTGCCTGGCCCACATGCCTACTGACCAAGCACCCCTTTCCTCAGGCTGGGCACCCGAGAGTCAGAGATCCTCTCACCTAGATTCTCCTAGCTCTTCCCTTCAGCTCCTGTGGCCAGGTCCCTGGCAGCTGGCTCTCCCAGAGCAGCCTGCTAGCTCAGCCTGGCTCCAGGCAATGGCCGACACCCCCTAAGGTGACACTTAGGAGCCCTATTTACCCTGCCAAGACAGCAGGTATCTGCTTCTCTGACAATCTGAAATAACTAGCCACCGCTTGATAAAGACACACTCAGTGAAAATACATACATGTCATATTCTTGGTATAGGTCAAAATGGCAATCATTCCAAAATTTGACTTCAGTTCTTGTTTAGGGCTGCATGAGACACCACAGAGTGTTTTAGTAATTCTTGATCTCTTAAAAATATATGCCAGGCCCATTTACGGAACTCAGGATTAAACACACTAAGAGTCCTTATCACATCGAATTCCCATTTTCATGTGATAAAACATAAACTCAGATCTGAACCATATGGGTTTAAGTGATAAAATCAAGCTTAAGACAACCAAAACAAAACAAAATAAAACAAAACAAAACACTAAGAAAGCAGTGGGCCTAATGGCTCAAGGTGTAGCCAGTGAGCACAGACTGCCTGAGTTCAAAGACTTGCTCTTCCCCAGTAGCTGGGTGAGCTTGGATTAGTTCATTAACCTTGCTGTGCCTGTTCCTTCATCTGGAAAATAGGAATAGTCATAGTACCTGCCTCATGAGGTTGGGTTTGGTTTTTGGTTTTTTGAGATTTTATTTATTTGACAGAGAGAGAAAGAGAGAGCACAAGCAGGGGAAGCGGCAGGCAGAGGGAGAGGAAGAAGCAGACTCCCCACTGAGCAGGAAGCCCGACGTGGGGCTCGATCCCGGAACCCCGGGATCACGACCCAAGCCAAAGGCAGATGTTTAACCAACTGAGCCACCCAGGCACCCCCTCATGGGGTTCTTTTAAGAAATAAAGGGCGTGATGTGTGTAGCACACCCTTAGAATAGTACCACATTACTGATGCTCATAAAGTTTAGCTATTCTATTTGTTCTTATTGTATTATTTGCTGGTCAGATAAATCAGCATTTCCTACTTGTTGGTCCATGGAACTCAGAGAGGCCACAAAAACTTACCACTAAATGGACTTAATTTTTTAAATTTTTTATTGTTATGTTAATCGCCATACATTACATCATTAGTTTTAGATGAAGTGTTCCATGATTCATTGTTTGTGCATAACACCCAGTGCTCCATGCAGAACGTGCCCTCCTCAATACCCATCACCAGGCTAACCCATCCTCCCACCCCCCTCCCCTCTAGAACCCTCAGTTTGTTTTTCAGAGTAAATGGACTTAATTTTTAAGACAAAAACTCACATTGCGCTTAATCAATAAGGTAAATTATATGTGAAGTCAATATGTTGGAAAAATTTGTATTTTCAGTGATAAATAAAGCCAAAATGATTATTCAAATGTTTTACTCTCTTTATTGTAAATTTTCATAGAATGAAGTCTATGCTTGCACACCTTTAACAGCCTGTGAAGGAGAATTTTCATATTTGACCAATCCACAGTAAACCAGTGTTGGGAGATGTTGCTAGGAGAATAAGCACTTAGAAAGAGGCTGCTCCACTCCTTAATTCCCATGTGAATTTATAGGCACAGTAGATTAATGACTGTGCCGGGACACATTCAGCATCAATAACAACATTAAAATAATTAGAAAATAGTTATTTAAAACAGTGTGCTAAATATATTTGTAATATCTATAAGAAAGGCATAATAGTCACAATATGTTAAAACATCTTACTTATCAATAAGGCACAGGCTAACAAGGCAATTTATAAATGACAAAAGAGAATAAATGGACAACTTATAAAAGAAATACAAATGACTACACAATAGGAAAAGGTGCTTAACCTCACTAACAACACACAAAATGTCAAGCAGATATATTTACTCCTAACCCACTGGCAAAGACAAAAATAAATAATTGATGTTACTCGGGATTAGTAACAGTTGGGTGGCAATGTGAACTGGTAGAGCTTAGAGCAAGAATGCTGCCAGAACTTTCTCTCTCTCAGGTGCAAAGCCAGCCGGGAAAAGTGTCTGCCTCGGAGCTCCACCACGTCCCAAAGGCTCTAGTCTCATGCGCTTCCCTAAAGCAAGCACCGTGGCTGAGGAATACAGCACCACGGTTGGCTTAGTCTGAGCCAGTGGGGGGGGGGGTCCCACCCAAAGGAGACAAAAATTTAAAGTCACAGACCGCATTTAAAGCCACAGAAATGAACAGGATCACTCAGGGAGAAAATTTAGAGAAGAGCCCAGCACCATGCCAGTGGGAAACTATCATGTAACCACAGATACTGTGTGTATCTTTCCAGGGTGGGTCCATGCTTTCACATTCCTATTTATGTGCATATATTGTTTTATTAATATATAAGACATGACCTCATGTGTATCATTGTTTCCCTCACCAGTATGTCCCGGAGTAATTTTCGTGCCTGGTATCCCCCAGTTTAAGGCTTCCCTGGGCTATTTCTCTGAATTAACTCTTGACTGGGGCCAAGAAGAAAGTGGAGGTGGTCCGCTCCTTATGCCCCAACCCACCTCACCCCTACCTTCCTGATAATGGTACCACCATTTCCTGTGACTTGGTTTCTCTTTCTTACATTTTATTTTTTGTTATCCTTTTCAGAATTTATTATCCTGATTTCGTCTCTTTGGGGGTACATCTATGCTGTCATTTCAATGAGTTTTCAGGAGAATATGTGTGTAAGTCACATGGTCAGTCTGCTACAGCAAAGCAAAAGTCTCCGTAATGTAATATAAGGGATAAAAGCAAGTTGTAGAAATATCTATATATACATATATCTACATCTATGTATATAATACATATATGTTTACATATATACCATTTTTAAATTAACAAATGTATGCTCTGTATGTTTAGAAGTCAAGCAAGAACTTTGTATAGTATACATCTCTATATTTTAAAAAGTTTTTTGAATGGGCATCAAATATTTTTACAAAGAAATATTTTTAAAAATCAGTAAGCTGATTTTTAATTTTTTAAGAGAGAACATGGTCATTAGAGAAATCATTGAAAATTCAAGAAGAAAAATGAGTTAGAAGAAAACCTTCCATAAAGTGTGGAATTACTATATTGTACATCTGAAACTAATATAATACTGTAAGTTAACTAACTGGAATTAAAATAAAAACTTAAAGAAAACCAATCTCCTTTCACTTTGTTGATAACTATTTGTCAGAATAATATTTTGGCTTGTATCCCCTTTATCTTTTTTCCCTGCAAGTATGCACATGCTTTTTCTCCTCAATGCAGTAATTTTGAACATAATGATGTTTTCTCTTAATAATATGTCCTGAGCATCTTTCCAAATCAATAAAGAAGTATCAGCTAATCTAAAAGAATAGATTTAATATTCTCTTTCCAATAAAATTAGAAATCAATATAGAAAGATAAGGGAAAATACATTGGAATTTTAAAGATATCATTCTAATAGTGTATGAGTTGAAGAGGAAATTACAACATAAATTTCAAAATGTTGGAAACTAAAAGATAACCAAAGCTCTACAAATCAAGAATTGTAAGATGCAATGTATGTTATATTACATTATGTTAGTAGTCTTAAATGCATTTATTGGTAAGTAAGAAATCTTTAGTAACAAAGAAAGATTGAAAATAATTTGATTTTTTAAATCTGTGTGGTAGTTACATGGGTATTCATTACATATATATGTTTTTGGTTTTTTGTTTTTCTGGATATTTGGGATATCTCATATATTAAAACTTTTTAAGAAAAATAAATGAGTTAACTCAGGAAACATTTGACTCAAAGTAAACTCAAAGAAAGCAGGAAAAAAGAAATAAATACAAAAGCAGAAACTAATTATGATCAATAAAGCTAAAAGCCAGTTCTTTGAAAAGACAATAAATAAGCCCCCCGTTATACTGATCAAGAAAAAAGAGAGAAGACACGAATTAGGCACAAAATAACATTAGAAATGAAAGGAAGATATAACTACAGATGCAGTTGAAAGTTTAAAGTATAAGAGAAAAACATTATAAGTTTGGAAAATATAAATTATAAAAATAAATTCAAAGAGAAATGGAAGACTTGAATAAACCAACAACTGTTTAAAAACTTGAGTAAGTTGCAAGGGAAAGAAGTGCTCCTTTGTCCTCTCACAAGCAGCACAGTATGGTCATAGGCAGGTTTTAACAACATTCAATAGATTATTTTATCCAATACAACCATCACACAAAAAAAAACAGAACATTTTTCAAAGAAAAAAAGAAAGCTACCAACTTATTTTCTGGAACAAAACTGTTTTAGCCTGGGCTTCCCTGAAAACAGAGCCTGAAACTCAGGCTTGCGTGTGGGTCGTTTATTTGGAATATGATCCCGGGAAGTCGAAGTGAGGGACGGAAGATTGAAACAAGGAAGGAGGAAAGCTAACGTAAGGATACTTCATTGAGTTGGCTTCCACTAAGGGAGACCGAAAGGCCCTATTAATTTCATCTCGGGACTGTCACCCTGGGAAAAGAAAGGAAGGTGCATAGGCTCACCTGAGTAGTTTGGTCAAGGTCCGACCTTGGTCAAAAGTGCTCCCCTGGGCACCTGGGGCACCTGGGTGGCTCAGTCGGTCAAGCATCTGCCTTTGGCTCAGGTCATGGTCCCAGGGGCCTGGGATTGAGTGCCCATCAGGCTCCCTGCTCCACGGAGGGTCTGCTTCTCCCTTTCTCTCTCCCTCTGCTGCTCCCCCTGCTTGCACTCATACTCTCTCTCTTTCTCTCTCTCAAATAAATAAATAAAATCTTAAAAAAAGAAAAAGAGTGTCCCCCAACAGGTGTTAGCTCTTCACTCCCCAGCACAGAGCAGGTTTTGTGGGCATCGCTCACCTATGCATTGGGAAAGCCCGAGGAAGGATGTGAAAGGAACATGGCATGAACTGAGACAAGGTACGGTAGGTTGTCCTGGGACAAAGCCAGCATGGAACTGGTCATCCAGGAGTTAGAGGTAGGGCTGGAAAGATGTTTAATGCTCAAGAGATGTTTGATAAAAAAACTAAAAACAGGTTTTGCCACCAAAACCAGATCAAAACTATATAAGAAAAGGACTCTATGGGCCAATCTCACTTACACAGACGGATACAGAAGTCCTAAATAAAACCTAAGCAAGTCCCAAAAGGGCTTATCTCAGGAATACAAGTATTTACTATTAGGAAATACCCATCTGTGTGACTCAACACACTAACAGATTAAAGAATAAAAACAAAATATCATCTTCACAGATGTAGAGAAAACATTTGAATATCATTCACAAATTTTAAAAATCTCTTAACAAACCAGGAATGCAAATAAACATCCTTTTATTAATAAGGCTACCCTATCAAAAACTAACAGCAGCACCACAAAAAGATGAAGGCCTAAAAGTTTCCCATTAAAATCAGGATCAGGGGCGCCTGGGTGGCTCAGTCAGTTAAGGGTCTGACTCTTGATTTCGGCTCAGGCCATGATCTCAGTGTGAGATGGACCCCTGCAACAGGCTCAGTGCTCAGCAGGGAGTCTAGTTGAGAGTCTCTCTCTCCCTTTCCCTCTGCTCCTCCCCCACCCCTCAAATTAATAAATAACTCTTTAAAAATAAAATAAAATAAAATCAGGAACATGTCAAGATGCTCACTATCATCTCTCTATTAAATAAAGAAAAGTTCCAGAAATAAACCCTCCTATTTATGATCTGTTGATTTCAACAAGAGTATCAAGATGATCCAATGGAGAAAAAATTGTCTTTTCAATAAATGGTGCTGGAGCAACTGAACAGCCACATGCAAAAGAGTGAAGCTGAACCCCTACTTTACATAATATGAACTCAAAATGGATCAAAGACTTCCATGGAAGAGTTAAAATTATAAAACACTTAAAAGAAAATAGAGACATAAATGACTTCAGATTAGGCAATGATTTCTTAGATGTGACACCAAAATCACAAGCAACAAAAGGAAAAATACACAAAGTGGACATCATCAAAATTTAAAATTTCTCTGCTTCAGGGATGCCTGGGTGGCTCAGTCGGTTAAGCATCTGCCTTCGGATCAGGTCATGATCCCAGGGTCCTGGGATCGAGTCCTGCATCAGGCTCCTTGCTCAGAGGGGAGGCTGCTTCTCCCTCTGCCTGCCACTCCCCCTGCTCGTGCTCCCTCTCTCTCTCTTTGACAAATAAATAAGATCTTTTAAAAAATAATAATAGTAAAAATAAAATTTCTCTGCTTCAAAGAACACCATCAAGAAAGTGATGATACAACCCACAGAATGGGAGAAAATCTTTGCATATCATATGCCTGATAAGAGACTTCTATCTAAAAAATATAAAGAACTATTACAACTCAGTAATAAAAAGACAAACTGGTTCAAAAATGGGTAAAGGATTAAAGAAGATCTACAAGTGGCCAATAAGTACATGAGAAGATGTACAACATCACTAGTCATTAAGGAAATGAAAATCAAAACCATGCTGAAACACTACTCCAAACCCACCAGGATGACTATAAGCCAAAAGTTAGGTAATAACCATTGTTGGTGAGAATGTAGAGAAACTGGAACCCTCATACACTTAATGGTGAGAATGTAAAATGGTACAGCCATTTTGGAAAACAGTCTGGCAGTTCTTTAAACAGTTACCATATGACCCAGCAATTCTACTCTAGATTTATACCCAAGAGAAATAAAAACTTAAGTCTACACAAGACCATGATTTCGTGAACATTCATAACAGCATTACTGATAATAGCCAAAAGGCAGAAACAACCCAAATAGTCATCAACTGATGAATGGATAAATAAAATGTGGCATGTTTGTATCATGGGATATTTTTGGCAACAAAATGAAAGGAAGTGATTTGGCAATGACTTCTAGGATATGACAACCAAGGCACAGGCATCAAAAGAAAAAACAGATAAATTGGACTTCAACAAAAATAAGAACTTCTGTGCATCCAAGGGTACTATCAAGACAGCAAAAAAGACAGCCTACAGGATGGGATAAAATATTTGTAAATCATATATCCAATAAGAGAATAACATCCAGAATATATCGAGAACTCCTAAAACTCAACCACAAAAAAAGACCCAATTCAAAAATTAGTAAATTACTTGAATAGACATTTTCCCAAAGATCTACAAGTGCCCAGTAAGCACATGAAAAGATGCTCAATAACATTAATCATTAGAGAAATGCAAGACAAAACTCCAGTGAGATACCACTTCACACCTAGTAGGATGGCAATAATAATGAAAATGGGTGTTGATAAGGATACAGAGAAACTGGAACCCTCATGTGTTGCTAGCAGAAATATGAGATGATGCAGCCACTGTGGAAAACAGTTTGGTGGTTTCTCAAAAGGTTAAACAGAAACTACCATATGACCCAGCAATTACACTCCTAGGGAATTGAAAAGAATTTAAAGAACTAAAAAGTAGAGACTCAAACAGATATTTGCACATCAATGTTCACAGTAGCATTATTCACAAAAGCCAAGAAGTGTAAACAACCCAAGTGTCCATCAAGGAATGAATGGATATACAAAATGTGATATATATATATGATATATATATATATATCATATATATTTTATATATATTATATGTATATAATATATATGTAACATATGTAATGAAATATTATTCAGTCATAAAAAAGGAGTGAAATTTTGATATGTGCTATAACTTGGATAGATATTGAAAACATTTTGCTTAGTGAAATAAACCAGACATAAAGGACAAGTATTGTATGATTCCACTTACATGAGATACCTACAATAGACAAATTCATGGACAGAAAGTAAAATATGGGCTACCAGCGGCTGGAGGGTAAAGGGAAGGAGTACTACTTAATGGATAAAATGTTTTTCTTGGGGATGTTGAAAAAGTTTGGGATATAGATGATGGTGATGATAACACAACATAGTGAATGTACTTAATGCCACTGACACGTAAACTTACAAATGGCTAAAATGATAAATCTTATGTATATTTTACTACAATAAAAAAAGAAATGAAGTATTGATACATGCTCCAAAATGGATAAACCTTGAAAATATTATGCTAAGTGAAAGCAACCAGTCACAACAAATCACATATGGGATGATTCCATTTATATGAAATTCCGGAATAGGCAAATTCACAGAGACAGAAAGAAGATTAGTCCTTGTGTAAGGCTCAGACGGAGGGAGAGCTTAGGAGTGTGCAGTTTTTTATAGGGTGATGAAATGTTCCAACAATGATTATGATGACCCTTACATGACTCTGTAAATATGCTAAAGCCATTGAATTTCACAATGTAGATGAGTAAATTATATGGCACATGAATTATGTCTTAATAAAGCTGTTACAAAACACCAAAAAATATTCAAAAATTATTTAAATTATTTAAAAATAAGAAAATAAGACCAAAAAATTAAAAAGAAGAAGAAGAAAGAGAAGAATGCAGAAGAAGTACACAGGAAAATGAAGAGAGAATGAAAAGAAAGAACAGAAGCTCTTTTAATCAGTAAGTAAACACAGAATTATTTGTTTATGATATAACTATTATAGAAGAGTTGACTCTCAACCAAACGTTTTAAATGTTGTTGATTCCAAGATCAACACACCAAAATCAATAGCAGCCTCTAGTAGGCTGAATAGTGGCCCCCGGTGATATCAGGTTCTAATCCATGAAACCTGAAAATGTTGCCTTGTTTGGAAAAAGGATCTTTGAAGATGTGATAAGTTAAGGATTGAGATGAGGAGATCATCCTGAATTATCTGGATAGACCTTAAATGCAATCACATGTTTCATAAGAGGGCAATTTCACACATACACATACGAAGAGAGAGAGAGAAGGAGGAGAAGGCAATGTAAAGATAGAGCAGAGAGGGATTTGAAGATTGACCTTGAAGATTGGATTAATGTGGACTCAAACCAAGGAACACTGCAGCCACCAGAAGCTAGAAGAGGTGAGGAACATGTTCTCCCCTAGAACTTCTGGAGGAAGTATAGCCATGCCAACAGCTTGATTTGGGCCCAGTAATACTGATCTTGCATTTCTGGCCTTGAAACCGTAAGAGAATAAATTTGTTTTGTTTGTTTTGTTTTTTAGATTTTATTTATTTATTTTGAAAGAGAGAGTGGTGTGGGAAGGGGGATGGAGAGAGAAATGCAGGCAGACTCTGCACTGAGCATGGAGCCCAACTCGGGGCTCCATCTCACAACCCCGAGATCAGACTTGAGCCGAAACCAAGAGTTGGACACTTAACCAACTGTGCCACCCAGGTACCCCTAAATTTCTGTTGTTTTAAGCCATCAAGCTTTTAGAAATGGCAGCCCTGGGGAACTAATGCACAGCCCACCAGAAGAAACTAATTAAAAAACGTAATGAACAAAAGTTCCCACTCATAATAGCAGTAAACACTTTAAGATACTTAGGAACAAATCTAATACTGTTCAGCACTAATCACAGAGTTTCTGGTGAAGCACCAGGTCTTGCTTCCCTAGCAGACTAAAAAGCCCTTTGAGTTTTGAGAACACATTTTTATTTATGAATGATGTATCCAGTGCCTCCTATGAACTGGTTAATCTACCAGGTACTAGAGATTTAAAAATAAATAGACATAAAGCCTGACCTCAAAACAAACAGACAGGCAGTAACACTAGAATGCAACAGGTATTTCAATAGAATTAACAGTTTCATGGGAATTTGGCAGAAAGAGGAGCCCTACCTTGAAAAATTAAGTTTCACAAAGGAGAAACCTCCTGAGCTACCTCTTCAAACTTCAGGCCAAGAAGAGGTGAAGCAAGAACAGTGCAAGTAGAAGGAATAGTGAGTGTAAAGATAATGAAGTATCAGGAAAGAATCTTACATATTTGGGGAACAGGAAAAAGTTCACTCCGTGTCCACTGCGGGCACTATTCTGTATGTATTGCATACTTCTTAGGGAAAAAGCTGGAAAGGTAGGAAGAGGCCAGATCAAAAGGAGAAGGAGGAGAGGAAGAGGAATAAGGAGAAGGAGGAGAGGTAGAAGGAGAAGAGGAGGAGGAGAGGAAGAAGGAGGAGGAGGAGGAGGAAGAAGGGGGAGGAAGAAGAAGAAGGAGGGGAAGAAGAAGAAGAAGAAGAAGAAGGAGAAGGAGAAGGAGAAGGAGAAGGAAGAAGAAGGAGAAGGAAGAAGAAGGAAGAAGAAGAAGAAAGAAGAAGGAGAAGGAGGAGAGGAAGGAGAGGAAGGGGAAGGAGAAGAGGGGGAAGGAGAAGAAGACAAAGAAGGAGAAGGGGAGAAGGAAGGAGAGGGGAAGGGAGAAGGAAGGGAAAGGAAGAGGGAAGGGAGGGGGAAGATGGGGAGGGGGAGGAAAGATGCCTTAAGCCAAACAAAAGGACTCTTTGAAAAAAAGGAAGCTAGAAAAAGTCTTTAGCTATGGAAGAGGTTTGATTTTTTTCTAGTTAACTCTGATGGAGAGTGGGAACAGACTGGTATCATGGAGGCCAATTAGGAAGCAATGAAGCAATGAAGCAGTCCAGACAAGAGGTGGTGAGAGCTTCAGAAAAGCAGTGGAGGTTGAGGAAAGGTGACAGGTTGGAGAAGTTTTAAGCATCAAGCCCATGGAGATCAACTGGACGTGGAAGTGAAGGGGCAGTTGAAGAATGGCAACTCCATGAGAACAGGGGATGGTTGTCTGTCTGTGCACTGCCATGTCCCTGGCATTAACACCAATTCCTGGCACACAGTAAATACTCAAAAACCAATTGTCTAAGGAATAAATGTAGTACGACTCCCAGTCTGTAAGGTGGAAGATATATTTAATAGTGACATGAATAGGCAAAAACATGGGAGGAGGAATCTATGTATGGGCAAAAATGCAGTGGTTTATTTGAGTCCTGTTGGTTTATGTGCCTCTAAGTGGGGATTTTGTCTGGAACTCAGGAGTTTGAGACCACTGGAAATAGATGAGATTTCCAGGAAAAAGCATCAGAGCAAGGAGGGCTAAGATCAAGGATGGACCCTCGCCCTTCCTTCCACCCTCGTCCCCTCATATACGCTGGGTTTTCACCAACTCTCAAGAGGTAGTCAGCAAAGGACACTCAGAAGCAGCTCCAGATGTAGGAGGAGCATGTTCCCCTGATGCCAAGGGATAAGAGTTGAGCAGGAAAGAGTGTTTACCGTCTCATAGGCTGCAAAGAATCCAAGTAAGATGAGAACCACAGGAAAGGCAATTAGGACACTGGATTAGTCTGCTCGGGCTGCCATAACAAAATACCATAGCCTGGGTGACTTAAACAACAGACATTTATTTTTCTCACAGTTCTGGAAACTAGAAGTCTCAGACCAGGGTGCCAACATGGTTGGGTTCTGGTGAGGACTTTCTTGCGGCTTGCAGAGAGCTGCCTTGCCTCTGTGTGCTCACATGGAGGAGAGAGTAGGAGGGAGGAGAGAGAGAGGCTCCATTCTCACGACCTCATCTAAACCTAATTAACCCCCAAAGATTCCATCTCCAAATACCATCACATTAGGGGTTAAGCTTTCAAAATATGAATTTTGATGGGGACACAATTCGTCCATAGTGGAGACTGTTAATGACCCTTGAGAGAGCAACTTGAGAGGAGTGGGGAGAGCAGAAGCAGATAGTAATGGTAGAAAGTGAATGGGAGTAACCTTTGATATTTTTAGCTCTTTGTGCCTGGAATATAGTAGGACCTTACTAGATAACATTAAATGAATGTTTGTGGAAGATTCTCAGAACTTTTACCTGTCCCCTTATTCACTTAAAATAGTTACACCCTATCTTGAGTTTCTCCTGCATCCTTCTTCCAAATCCCTCTGGACTCACTTTGCTTCAGATGTCACAATTGTTCTGCTGAAAGCACCTGATGACCACGCCCCAGTGGAGAGCACGAGCCAGCTGCATGGAAGGACACTGAGCATAGCGACACCTGCATCAAACTGGGGAGTGTGCCCAGGTCTATGCAGGGCAACCTCTACCCAGCTCCAGCCAGCTCTTATCATAAAGAATTGTGGGCCCCGCACTGCGGTACATTTGTATTTTCCAAGAGAAGTCATAATCTCAGATTATTACGTGAAACTACCCAAGTTTTCCATTAGCAACTAATTCAAACTAGTTATGGGGTTCAACAAAGTGCACCTGCTGGACTCTGAGACACTCAATCCACACGCAACTCTCAGATCGCCATGCTGGTCCCTGCTGTAGATCTTGCAGGGAGTAAATTAAATGTAAATGACAGAAACTTCTACTACTACATAATAAATCAGAGAGTTCAGAACCTCATCAACTCCTAGGCATGATCTGGGTTGAGAATAAAAATAAGCTTCCCCTAAATTCATGGAAACATAACCCAAATTAGAGTTGCAGAGGACACTCAGAGATGTCAAGTACATTCCTAATGGATCAAGAAGGACAAGCAGGCTGTTGACGACGCAGCCCTTCATGTCTCCATCAGAACAGATGTTGGTTAGAAGAGGCCACAGGGCAGTGATGTCACTCAGATCCAGACTCTCATTAGGAGCAGGATTGGGGGGTGGTGAGGGGGCGTCAGAGAAAAGAGGACCAGAGTCTATTCCCTTGACCTCCCAGAGACCTGTTTCCTCCTTTATACAACCAAGAGGCTGAGCCTGGGTCGCCCTCCCCAGTCCCTTCTGCTCTGTTATGTGCACTGAGTGGTGGGCTGAATGTGTTTCTGTTCCCCTGTCGGGATTCAGGTTGTTTTCTGACCTGCAGGAGCAAGCAACACCTTTTCCATTGGATGAAAAGCTGTTGCCACAGGCCACAACCAGTCGGCACTCTGAACCAGTCTTGGGGGAGAATAAGCAGTGTCAGAAATTCATCGTCATAACTAGTAAGTGAAATTTGGCAGAGAAGAAAGACAAGAGACAAGACTAAAGGGAATAATTTGTTTTGTTTTGTTTTTCCACTCTGCATCCTTTCCCTTATTAAAATGAGAGAGACAATTTAAGAAAAAGTCTTGCTCTTAGAGGAGTAAATTGCATTCAATTTATTCATTCAACCACTCACTCAACAAATATTTATTGAGTGCCTCTGGGCTCTAGCCTCTGTGCTAGGCTTAGGGATAGATATATATATATACTATGAAAGAAAGGCACTGTGAGGAGGCAGATGCCTCCCTAAAAATGCTATTTAAGCTGGAGGGTGGAGGAGGAGCAAGGCACAAGAACTGTTCAGGGAAGGGTGTTCGAAGAATAGGAAATAGCAAGTCCAAAGAACTGAGTCAGAGAGAGCGTGGCAAGTCCCAGAAACTGTCAAAGGGCCAGCTGGCCAGAGCCTGCTAACAAAAGAGGGCGAGTAAGTGGATTCCAAGATTCCTGGAGTGGTGGCCACCATTCCGATGGCCGTCATGAGTTTGGATTTTACTCCAAGGGCAATGGAAAGTTGTTTGAAAGGGATACAAGTAGGGGGTTGACATTATCTGATTTCTGCAAAGATCCCTCTGGCTGCTGCATGAAGATTAGATTTGGGGAAGACAGGAGAAACCTGATCATGAGACGGACACAATCATTCAGGCCAGGATGATGGCTATGGAGAGCAGTGAATGGACTGGGATATATTCTAGAAGCAGAAGAGAGAATATGCTGATGGCTTGAATGTAGACGGTGTGGGAATGTGAGGAATCAAGGACGACTCCTAGATATTTACCCTGAAACACAGACGTTTGTGGATACTGTTTACCACAGTGGGGAAGGCTGGCACAGGAGTGGGTTCAAAGAAGAAAAAATGGTTATTTTAGTAAGTAAGTGATTTTTACTATTTTAGAAGAACCCCTTAAACAATGTCCCAGGTCACAGTGCTGATCATGTCATTGTCCTGCCTCAAACATGTCAATCGTAGTAGTAGTATTATTATTGTCATTCCACATAATTTGCAATTCCTTAAATATGCTTTTCTCTCCTCACACCTTTTAGCCTTTGAACATACTGTTTTCTTTCCCTAGAACATCCTTCCCTCTTCGTCCACTTGATGAACTCAACTCAACTCAAAAGGGATACTTCTTCATAGAAGATTTCCTTGATTGCTCCAGGCTGAGTTATGTGTGTTTTCTAACAGGGAGACATAGTACTAATTTAGAGCACAGAACATGGAGTCAGACTGCCTGGGTTCAAATCCTGGCTATACCACTCAGCTTCTGGGAGTCCGTCAAGTTCAGGCACTACACCTGGGTTGAGTCTATACCCCCCAAATTGACCGGGACAGTGCTTGGCACATCATAGGGGCTCAGGAAATCTGGAATGAATCAATGTGTATTGGAATGTTGCCAGGTAAAGATCTCGTGAAGATGCATAACTGACTTTCTTTATTGTTCTCGTTAGGCTTCAAACCCCCAAACCAAGTTTTCCAGTCTCCCTTCCAAACGAGAGGACATTCTCCAGAGACATATATCAGAATGCCCCAAATGAGAAGCAATTGCATTTATTTTCCTGCGGTGTTTTCTCTTCTTTAGAAGAATTTCTCTACCGTGAGCCCGCCGTCCACACTCTCAGTAAGCAGGTAATCTGCGTGCCTTCCTGGGCGCCTTGCCCGTGCCTGAGCTGAACGCCCTCCAGTGCTGACAGCTGGGCCCGCCGGCACATGGGTCCTCTCGCTCTGTCCCCAGTTCCCAGCAATGGTGGCACTAGCCTGAGAGTTTGAGCCATAACCACACACACCGCACGTATACGTTCTCCAGGTTTCTTCTTTATTCAGCCACCCAGCTAGATCTCGTGTTCGTCTGGAGATCTGTGCAGTGTGCTGGGAGGCAGAAGGGAAAGATGGCAAGATTTGAAGTCTGCAAATCTGGGCCCAACTCGTTAGGCGATCTGAGCAACCACTCCGAATCAAGTCTTTTAAATGAGGACAAGGATGGCTCCTGCCCTGCAGGAGTGTTCTGGGTGTGGCAAGCTATTGTTAAGAGCACTCTGAAGACTAAAAATATCTGTGGAAAACATCACATGATTGGGCATCCTAAAAAAGGAAGAGAGAATAATAGATTTAGTGATGCTCCTAGTTATCCATTCTCTTAATATTGTGAGAAGTGCTTTAAAATTCATGGCCTAGTTTATTAAAATTGATTGTCTGACATAGTATGTGCTCCGCTCGAGGCACATAATAGAGCAAAGCAGGGCTGGATTCACACTCTGGGCTCTGGGCTCTGAGTCCGCTAGTTTTTCCATTCTGCTGGACAGCTGGGGTCCAGGTCAGCTGGAGGCCCGTCTCTCTCTCAAGAGGGTAGGTCATAGCCTATGGTGAGTTCCCCCACATATTCCTCTACTCTGATTCCCCCAAATTCCTGATTCCCAAATCTTCTTGGTTTCAGGGCTCCTCAAGACCACAAATTCATCTGTTAAGACAGAGGAGGCCCCTCTTTTTTCCTGAAGGCCTTGGCCCCTGGCTGAGTCTAGCTGTTAGCGGCAGAGGGAGACCAGCATCCATTGCTTCAGAACAAGCCTCTCCACCTCTTCACAAGAGCCTCAGCAAGCAATTCACACACATACCTACAACCTGTTGGGTGCTGTCCCAGGCCCCTTGTGGGTACAGAGTTGACCCAGGTCCAGTCAATCCCTGACCTTGAGAATGCCTAACTGGGCAGCGGTGGAGTCAGGATTTGAACCCAGACAGGTCAGGAATTTTATACTGAAAAGGTTCTCAGAATTCACGAGGTCCAATATTCTCATTTTACAGATGACAACGCTGCTTCAGCATTTACTAGGTGCCAGGCCATATTCTAAGGATTTTTAAAATGTGAGATAGGTACAAAGGAAAAAATGGAGCCTAAGAACTTTTAAGAAACTTACCTAAGATCACATGGCAAGGAATAAATGGCAGAGCTTCGGGCTTCCACATCCACACCCTCAACCTGTCTTACTGAGTGAGGAGTAGCATGGGGACCTCAGGCCCCTCTGCCAGGTTACCAGCCCTTCCCCACACACTCGTCAGGTGTCCTGTCCCCCACTTCCGGCAGGCCCGACAAGGCCCAGCTTTGAGCCAGAGGGCAGAGACGCTGTCAGTGACAACCCAGAGAATGAACAAGAGAGGGGTTTGTCCTCTGCTGTTGTTCCTCTAGCCTTTAGTCAGCCAGAGAGAGTGGTTTCCCAGGATCTCCCAAGTCACACAGAAAAGCCCCAGCAACACAATGGGGACTGAGAAAACAGCCCTGTATCCTTCCAGCTGAGCCCTCTCCACTGTTCTCTCTCAAATCCTGCAGCCTCCTTTGCCCTTTACCTGACTGTGAGAGAACAAGTCCTCAGTCTCCAATTTGAGCTGACATTTGAGTGGAGAAACTTCAACAGATGGGTCGAGACAGATCTGCGGATTGGATCCAGGGGGCGGCTCATAAAATGTGGTGTCAGAGCCCCTTCGAGAGGGCTCCCAGGCAAAGCACTCCAGCTGGCCCTGGGTAAGGTAGGCCCATGGAATCTGGATGGAAGCCTCTAGCCTGCCATCTGAGTCTGCTGCAAAGACACTCTCGTCTCCGCATCAGAACATTTTTGCAGCTACTTCCTACTGCAGGAGAACAGACTCCAGTCTTTTCTGTGCTGGGGTCTCCAGCTCCCATCTGTGTCAGCATGAGCCCCTTTCATACCCTTGAAATACCAGGGATCTGGTCTGAGAAAACCCCGACCCTGCTGCTGGTTTAGGGCCTCACAGTTGCTTTCAGGCCATCATCTGCTCCACATTTATTGAGCATCTACTATGTGCCAGGCATTAGGCTCCATGCCAGAGATCAAGTGATGAAGAAAGCAAATATGGTCCCTGCCCTTAAGGAAAGAATGGTCCAGTGGGGATACAGGCCATCATGACCAGGACCATGAAGTACAGGACTAGGGAACTTAGCCCAGTGTGGGTGGTCAGGGAAGGCTTTCTGGAGGAAGAGATATGTAATCTGAGGCCTGAAGAATTAGTGGAGTTTAACCAAGCAGAAGTCAAAGGAAGGAGGACTGGGTGGGAAAGTGTTCTAGGTAGAAAGGAACGCGTGCAGGAATGAATGTTGTGAAGAACGTGAGGGGTGGGTTGGCAATGGACTGTGGAGAAAGGCTGGAGAGATTACAAAGGCCCAAGTTGGATTTATGAAGAAAATAGAGGCCGTTATTGGGTTTTATGTAAGCAAGAGTGTGTCTGGCTGACCCCTCATCGTACCACAGGCTGTATTCAAGTCGGTAAATGACCTGGCCCTCAGCTCATATGCTACCTTCTCAGAAAGGCCTCCCTGAGCACCTTAGCTTGCACGCAGAGAAGGCACAGAGCTCAATTTGAATGAAAGTTGGAAATTTTGATTGACATAGGCCGTGACTAATAAGTTATGGGATCTGGCTCGGGATTGGGGGTGGGGCTGGGGTGGGAATTCAACAGGTCTCAGTCATAGCTCTTGGAAAAACTAAAGCCCTCCAACTTATAATCAACATTTGAAGCTCTCCACTCCAAACAGTTCCACAAGGTCAGGGACCGTCTGGTCACTTGCAGTAGCAAACACCAGAGGGAACCAAAGCTAGGCGTTTGAGGAAGAAGTGGAGGAGACCATGGGCGTTTCACAGAAAAGGGTAAACAAGAACTTTCATTTTCTCTTGGCCTCAGAGCGGGTATGAACAGCAATACCAACACATTGAAGCCTTTCACCAGAAACAGCATTACTACGGCAAATAACCCGGATAGAGCCTCATTACTCAAGCTAATGGTTTAAAAACCCCACAGGGCTTAGCAGTGAGCATGAGGGAAGTGACAGAAGGAAAGACCTGTGAGCTCCCCCCAGGTGGGGGCGGGGCTCAGGAAGCCTAGCCCCGCCCTCAGGACTAGCAGGACTGGGCACCCGTTTCGGAAACCAAAACAAAGAAGGGGTTCCGGCATGGAGTTGGTTAGAAAAAAGAGGGAAACAAAAAATCCCACGACTGTAAACGGTGGCTCCCTGAGCACAGCCAGGGTGAGTGGAATTTCCTTTTGCTGTTTAGGAATGAGCATTTCATGAGGCAGATCTCCAGACAAGACAGAAAGCAATGATTCATTCCCTCAGCCTTCTGTTTCTGCCTGCACTCAGCTCAGGAAGACATGAGGCCCTAGTGCTCAAGTTCCCATTCATCTTTACTCTTGAAAGGTCACTTTGAAAAGACTGATGAAAACTTGACAAATGTAAATATTAGCCGTGTCTTGAATGATGAGCGTTTCTCAAGCAAGAAACTAGCAGTTATTTTACGGAGGAGTCTAAAATAAAAATCACCCTGTGGAAGCACGTCTTGCCCTAACACTACAGCTCAAGTACCCGGGGTTTGCAGTCCCTCAGGTTCTGGGTTCTGAGAAGAGAGGATTTCTTGATGCAGGTGAGACCCACATGGACAGGCATGGACCAGCTTTGACGAATTCTGGCTTCTCAAAATAAATCCGTAAACGAAGGGACTCTTTCAGTGATCACTGAAAATGATAAATGGGCTGGGAAATTGATAGTTATGTGAGAAGACACCAGAAATGGTTTGAAGAACTAAGTTGAAGAAGAAAACCCTGGGGAAGCTGAGGGAACCTTGGGGAGAAGAGCAGTTGGTAACAGTCATCAGATATTTAAAAAAAAGAAGTTATGTAAAAGATGGTGAGCCAGATCTTTTCAAATCTACAGGGGGTCGGGGCTCCTGGGTGGCTCAGATGGTTAAGCATCTGCCTTCGGCTCAAGTCGTGATCCCAGGGTCTTGAGATCAAGACCCACGTCCGGCTCCTGGCTCAGCGGGGAGCCTGCTTCTCCCTCTGCTTCTCCCCCTGCTCATGCTCTCTCTCTCTCTCTCTGTATCTCTGTGTCCCGAATGAATAAATAAAATCTTTAAAAATAATAATAATAAATAAATAAATAATAAAAAAAAATCCACAGGGGGAAATGAGAAAGTACACTTAACTAGCCACTTAGTCCTCTAGCCCATTTTTGCACACTCCTTCCTCCAACTACTAAGCTCTGATCCAAAAGCTACTTACTGAACCTGGAAGTTTGTGTTTCGAGACCATATATGCTCTTAATTCATTCTATGGCTTTATCTTCATAGCTATCACTTTTTAAAATGACTGCCAAACAGCTATTGACCACTCTCTAACAGAATATGCGATCATTGGTAAAATACAAGATTTTGAATAAGTAGACACATTACCTTAGCCATCACTTCTGTCCTTCAAAATCCCCTCGCTACCCATGGCCAAGGTCACTGGCACCTTATAAAAATGATAAACAGGCTTCAAAGATTTCAAGAACTCTCTGGGCTTCTCTCACACCGCATTTGGCATCAAGCCCTCTCCCTCTGGTGTGGCTCCCTAAGATGCCATTCTGTTGTCCCAAACCTGGAGTCTCCACAGAGCCTCTGGATGGATGACTCGGTTGTCCTGAAACTTTGGGTTTTTGGTTTTTTTTCAGCCCCAGTTCATTGGTTGTCTCATCCTCAGTTTCATATCTTGCAGCCTATCCGAAAATCCCACCCAGCATTACCAATCAGCTCTTATTCCACAACTCAGCTCCCTGAAGAAGGCTTCTATTCTCCGGGAGGAGAAGCTCACAAGTAATACTGGCAGGAATGCTAACATAAGATCAGGAAGACCTAGCCAACGTTGTACGAATGGTGCTCTTTGGAACAAGTTGAGTTAGTGGATTACACCAACACCAGGATTCCATGATCAGATAAGAAGGGAAAATATTAGGTTTATCACTCTACCCCAGTGACACACAATAGATACACAGTAAGTACTATTAACTGAATACATGAATTAAAGACATATCTGCAAGACTTTTCAAAAACTTTAAAGTTCTGGTATGCATTATAAATCTCCAAGAGGGTGACGATTTGCTCAAAACTTGCTCAAGGGATCCCTCTCTTATTTTTCACTGAACATCAACTAACATTTCATGGAACACTATTATATTGAAGAACTCAGTCTGGAAAATGCTGACCTAGTTCCTTTTTTCCCTCCAATGTGATTTCTCTGCTATGTTTTAGCCAGTCATATCTTTGACTCAAAACTACCTAAAAATAAATAACTATTTTTGTAATGCATATTTTTCTCCAAACCACGAGAGTTTCCTACCTGTGCAGTCAGTTTTTCAGGGAGTCCCCCAAAAAAGCACCACAGGAGAGAATTACTGGCCTTTTATAAGATCCATAGGCATTAAAGAACTTGACTGATTGTTTGGGTCCCAAATAGTAGAGGCTATTTGGTGATTTATTGTTATTTTCTGCCCAAAATACCTGATTCAAATAAATTAGGCACCCACAGTTTTTAATGTCAGTATGGCTTTTATGCAGTAGCTTTCCTTTGAGGGGCATGTATGTATCCTAGGAGCTTAAGTGCCAATTCACAATTCAGTTTCCCGTGCTTCCCTAGAGACACCTGCTTCCCTTGCCTTCTGTAGATGCCAAGAAAATGCCTGAGCCAAGAGATGTAAAGGAATCCACAACTTTTCATGCATCTGTGCCTTATATGCATTTACAGTTAATTATTATAATATTGTATCTATCCAGAAATCACTGTCAGAAGCAGGTAAGAAATACGAAGTTGAAACGGTCCAAGTGGCCAAAAGAGACATTTATTTCATGGTTTACGGCCAGAAGTGTATACACCTTCTTCATTGCAGTGCCCCTCATACTTTCACTCAGAGCCAACTTATTTTTTATCTCGTACATAATTGCAACAAGTGTAAGGACTTGTTTCAAAGTTTAAGAACAAGTTTAAAATCCTAAGAATTTTTTTTAAAACAACAGCCTGCTGGGCATGACTGGCAGATGGCACTACAGCAATGATCTGCTCCTTGAGCCGGCATCCCTTTGGTTTTGAGAGCCGTGGGCTTTATGTCTTTATACCCGTAAGGCTGGCTGGTCTCTCAACTGCGGAAGCAATCCCCCTTGGGAAGGACGGGCAGGAGAAGGAGCTCAGGACCAGTTCCTTGGTGGCTCAGCATCACGCTGGCTTCAGAGTCCAGTTCGGATGGTAGTACCCCACTTGTCCATCACTGAGTTCTGTCATGTGCCAAAGACACATCCCCACCTTATACCAATCTGGTCCCTTTTGAAGTTTGCTTTGGGTCAGTCCACTCTCATTTGAAAGTCGATTTTTTTTTCCGTCTAGGTATGATGATTCCACTTTTCAACACCAAAAAGCAGGACTGGAAGTATGATGACAAATAATTTTCTGACTTGTGTATCCTATTTAGTGACACATTTAACAAATTATCATTAAAGCCAAATCCATATAAAATGATAAATTCAGCTATATATATTTACTATATATATCATTAGCTATACAATTTTTAAACATTAGAAGTTGGAATTTGCCCTTTAAAATCTGGGTTATGAGGCCACCTTTGTTCCATGTACCTATAGAAGGACATATTTGTTTCTTGAATTTCTTGAACTTTACTTCTCTCTGCTGTGGGGATATTTTTGCATATAAAAACATGTCCAAGCATTTTAGTTTCTATGGCACTAGGAAAAAATGAAGCCCATTTTCTTTACGGAAAAAAAAAGTAGCCAATTTCTATGCATATAGGCATATGTGTCTCCCTCTGGGGAGAGGAACCCTGGCTTCCTGGCCAAGTCAAACAGGCTGGTTCAGCGCAGAGGCCTTTTATAGCCTGAAGATCTGGGCTGCATTTCCCTCATCTGTAAAAATATAGCACAAAACAGGGCTACTGTCAAGTTTCAAATGAGATAATATGCGTGCTAGTGCTTTGAGAAGGGCTATAAAAATACAAGCCATATAATTACCAGCGGAGTGGGGATTCCAGCAGGCACCATGGTAAATGTGGTCACAGATCAGGGGTAAAGACTCCCAGGACACCCTGCAAGGCCAGGCCCCGCTAGTTCTTAAAGCTGCAGAGAGGTCCCCACCCCCACCCTGGCAGGATGAGACAGAGACTCAACTTATCCTTTTCTGCTTCTTGTGGCCCTAGAACTCTGCTCCCCCAACCACTCCCTGATGACAAAGTAAAGTAAAACAGACAGCAGTAGAAGAAAGCAATGTGTACTCATTCTTATGAGCCTTGCCACGTTAATACTGATCCTTTCCTGGGACAATCGATTTATACCTATAAGTCTGGCTGACCTCTCAACTCTGGAAACAATCTACCTTGGGAAGGATGGGGCAGGATTAGGAGCTTTTATATTGCTCCATATATTGCTCCTATTTTAAATTTTTATATACATAAGACATACATATGATATATGATATATATATAGAGAGAGAGAGAGATGTAGCTGTAGATACATAAAACCAGGAGTTTTATATTGGTGTGAAGCCAGTCCTTTCACTGGAATCATCCATACCTTGTAATTCTACATGTCCTTTGAATTCTCTCTATTGAGGAGCCAATCAACTATGGAAAGAGCCCAGATGTCCATCGACAGGTGAATGGATAAAGAAGATGTGGTGTATATACATATATATACATATATACATATATATACATATACATGTACACACACACACACACACAATGGAATATTATGCAGTCATCAAAAATAAAATCGTGCCATTTGCAATGACATGGATAGAACTAGAGGGTATTATGCTAAGCGAAATAAGTCAATCAGAGAAAGACAATTATTATATGGTCTCACTGATATGTAGAATTTAAGAAACAAAACAGAGGATCATAGGGGAAGAGAGGAAAAAATAAAACAGACAAAACCAGAGGGGGAGACAAACCATAAGAGACTCTTGGTCATAGGAAACATACTGAAAGTTGCTGGAGGGGAGGGGGGTGGAGGGATGGGGTAACTGGGTGATGGACAGTAAGGAGAGCATGTGATGTAATGATCACTGGGTATTATATAAGACTGAGGAATCACAGGCCTGTACCTCTGAGACCAATAATACATTATATGTTAATTAATTGAATTAAATTTTTTAAAAATGTTTAAAAAACAAAACAAAGTACCTAACTAACTAGTTCTCTACCAGGACAGTATACACAGAAATGAAATAGTCTGCCTATGGTGACTTTGGCAGCAATAATGCATCTTAGTTCAAGACTAACTGTCTTAGTGTTTCCCTGTGTACAAAACTTACCCCAAGTGATAAGCTCTCTTTCTCTAGACTATGTGTCTGCCCCCCCACCCAAGTTTGTATACTCCATGCTTGGGTACATGTTCTTCAATCACGTCTTCGTTCATTCAACAAACATGTATCAATCTCCTTCTATTTCTAGTCAGATTTGCCTAAAATATCTTTTTTTTAAAGAGTTTTTTTTTATTTATTCATTTGAGAGAGAAAGAGAGACAGAGATAGAGAGAGACAAAGAGAGCACAAGCAGGGGGAGAGGCAGAAGCAGACTCCCCGCTGAGCTGGGAGCCCAACACAGGGCTTGATTCCAGGACCCGGAGATCATGATCTGAGCTGAAGGCAGACGCATAACCGACTGAGCCACCCAGGTGCCCCATAAAATATCCTTTTTTAAAAAACACATAAACCCTCTGCCTCCTCCTGTCTTTCAGAGCCAGCCCACATATCACGTCCTTAGGGCTACCTTATTTGTGAATAATTGCTCATTGACTTTATCATACAATATTTTACCTCCTCACACACCTACCTCCCTTACCAGGTTATGAGTACCCTCAAGGCAGGACTCAGTCTTGACTCTATTTTATTCCTAGTTCCAAATACTGGCACATAGTAGACAGTCAAGAAATGTTTGTTAATTTGAATTCTATGAGACGGAGCCTGGGTCAGAGTAAGATGAGTAAGACAAGGGCCTTGCCTCAAGGAGCTCACAGCTATCACCTTCCAGTTAGCCTTGCCTACAGCTGGGAAGTTTTCACTCCCCTCTCTTCTTCCCCTTGTTCTTTCCAGCCCTGGATTATTAGGCAAAATAAGCACTACTTAACTGACCAAGGGAAAGGGGCACCTTGGAGTTTTCCTCCTGGTGCTGATGCCCTTAACTCTTTCACTGCCATTCTTGACTTGAGTGGAATATCTTAATAATTGTCTTTATCTGCCTACGTTCACCTTGAACCAGC
Source organism: Mirounga leonina (assembly GCF_011800145.1). Lineage (NCBI taxonomy): Eukaryota > Metazoa > Chordata > Mammalia > Carnivora > Phocidae > Mirounga > Mirounga leonina. The sequence goes on from NW_023270268.1 coordinate 53,212,498, forward strand.
ATCATTAAAAAGGCATTTTCTGGGACGCCTAGGTGGCTCAGTCAGTTAAGTATCTGCCTTTGGCTCAAGTCATGATCCCAGATCCTGGGATCAAGCTCTGCATGGGCTCCCTGCTCAGCCGGGAGTCTGCTTCTCCCTCTGTCCCTACCCCCCATGCTCTCTCTCATTAATAAATAAATACAATCTTTTTTTTTTTTTTAAGCATTTTCTTTGGCACGGTGACTCAACTCTAAGTTTGGTTTGAAGGTGTTGTCAGATATCTCCTTTTTTTTTTCCATCTCTCATGGCATGAGTGTTTCACTTCCAACCAGTGATTTGTGTAACAGACCCTTTATTTGAAGTGATGGAAGGGCCAAGAGGGTACCACTGTTGACTATGTTTAGGGTATCAGTTGACCTTAATCTAGCCCTGGTCCATTCATTATTTGTTAATAACTCTAGTGAAAGGCTTGTTGCAGGAAAATGAAACACCTGGATAAAAGGAGGCATCTTGGTCATTGAGTACAATCTGACCCCCATCCAACTGCTCAGTCTATTTGCTTACATGTACCCACCCCTGTGCTCTATTCCATTTCCACTTTGACATCCACTTTCTCCCAAGACAACTCCCCCCAACATAATATAGACGTCCTCACCGTCCTGTTCACTTATCTGGAGTTCACTCCTAGGAGAACCCAGCTCCAGTCCCACCTCCTGTTTGCACAATGTCTAGAAGTCATAGCACATTGCACCAAGTCATAGACATGGAGTGCCACTATCCAACAGCCCATGAGTTCTCTTGGATTATTTTTAAATGTGAACATATACATATATTTTAACCCTCAATTAGATGGCAAGTTTCTGGAAAACTAAGTCTGTGTTTTTTGGTATAGGGGAATGTGAGCAGTAGGTGTACGATAAATGTTTTATATTAAATGCTCTCCAGATTTCAGTTATTCATGGGACCCCATCTTTCCCCATTCTCCCCCTCCCCAAGCACAAATCAGTGTTGTCACTCTTTAGTCCAACTTCAGGCAGATTTAAGAGTCTTCTCTCACTATCTCTCACTCAGGGGCAAGTCTCCTGCATGAAGGACATCCCCATGAAAATTCAAATCAAGATATTTATGGGAAGTTTGAGCCTGGCGCCCTCACTTACGTATCCTCCTAAAGAGCAGGGATGTTCCACTTCCTTGTTATTGTAAAAGTTTTCTTCTGTCTTTCAACAAGTGAAGATCACCTGGGGAGGAAACAAGTAGTCCCTAAACAAGGAAGTCTCAAAATGTCAAGTATCTATAGTCAGCAAAACTGTCTCCAGGAGCCCTAGGCAGGGACTGCTGTCATGAGAGGGTGGGTGAAGTGATGAGCTTACAGTGGTGTGGGGTGGTGACACCAGTGACCTCAGCTGCCACTGCACATCTGCCCTCTGCAAAGTAAGTTACAGTCACCCTGTCGTTCACTCCTCACCACTCTCCGATGAGAGCAGAACCTGTATTACCCCCATTTAACAGACGAGCAAACGGAGGCTCAAACGGTTTAACAGCAGGCCTGACTTCCAAGCATAAACACAACCACTACAACACATTGAGAAGTTTTTTCTAACGACTCCTGAGGCTCAAGCCCAAGAAATGAAGTGGTGTTAAACACGAGCAGAGTATTCGTTTTGAGCACGAACTGATTCTGAAGTTGATTTTTCTAAAATGACTCCAAATGCAATTTGAAGTAATTCCCAAGTGTCTAGGTTTATTGTGTCAAGGAAGCTCTGAGGATTATAGAAGAAAGTTGTTACAAGATGCAGCAAGACCAACTGCTCTGGGTGATCTTGCAAGCTTCAACAACCATGGGCAGAAAAATAAATTCACCCAATTGTGCAGAGCAGAATGGTGCTCCAGGTGAGGCATCTTGATCCAGCCAGTGATCCCACCTTGACCTTGGGCTCTAATTGCCTTTATTGTGGACATGATACAAAGATAGCATTTAATTTATGAGTCACTCAGCTCTATGAGGGTATGGTTGGCAATTCAAAACTTTTCGTTCAGTGTTCTAGAGCTGTGTTTTTAAAACTCATTAGTTACATGTTAAATCAATTTAGTGGATAGTAACCATCAAGAGAGAAAGGGAAGGAGAGAGGGAGAAGAAAAAGAAAATAAAGTGCGTTCCACACATCATGAGCAATATTGTTTTGTGAAACAATTTTCAGCTGGAAGTCATTTTTTAAATATAGATGTTTACCTGGAACATGATGTAAAAATCACAGCCTGAAAACACTTGAAAAACACTGGCCTTGGGATGCCCAGGTGGCTCAGGCTGTTTGGGCCTCTGACTCTTGATTTTGGCTCAGGTCATCATCTCAGGGTCGTGAGATCGAGCCCTGCATCGGGCTCTGCACTCAGCATGGAGTCTGCTCAGGATTATCTCTCTCCTTCTCCCTCTGTCCCTCCCCACTCTGTGCTCTCTCTCTTTCTCTCTCTCTAAAACAAATAAAAATCTTAAAAAAAAAAAAAAAAAAGAAAGAAAAACACTGGCCTTGATTTTTGAAGTAAAGTTTCTTCAAAATACAGGCTATTGGGCACCTGGGTGGCTCAGTTGGTTAAGCTTTAGTCTGCCCTTGGCTCAGGTCATGATCCCAGGGTGTTGGGATCAAGCCCCACATCAGGCTCCCTGCTCCCCGGGGAGTCTGTGTCCCTCTCTACCCTTTCCCCTGCTCATGCTCTCTCTCTATCTCACTCTCTCTCTCAAATAAATAAAAATCTTTAAAAAAATACAGGTTATTGAGTTCCCACTATTACTGAGCTAAATGGAATCACTTCTAAGGTTGTCTTTCTTACCAACCTTGCTGAGCCTACTGAAGAAGTTATGCTTACTGTGTGGCCTTGGGTTAATCCCTGAACTGGAGGAAACCCAGCTACAGCAGCTCCTGCTCACAGCCCCCAGCACGAACCATGTGTGGAGCCTACACCTGCTGCAGAAATCCTCTAGAAGGCACCATGGAGAACAGGGAGTCACTCTGAGACCGAGGAGAGAGCCCTGAGGGGTGTTCGGGTCCAGATGGTTAGGTAGCTACTCGACACTAAAGTTAGCTTTCATTCCTGTCACCGTCATTAGCCAACCCTTCGTCTGACCTTTCCCACTGATGTGGCTTGGCAGAAAATGGGGCTACACAGCATTGTGTAAAATCCTTCAACATCAATCACATTTTTCCAGAGAATTCACATATCCGCCAGCCCAACTCTGAGGGACTCATTCAGGTCCAGGAAATGTGCTAATGAGTCAGGCCCTGTTAGCATAATTTCATTATTAAAAAAGGTTCCTATCCTATGAGGAACTATACATTTGCACTGTCTCCCTCAGCCTATTCTAATTTTAGGATGTGGGGTTCCATGGTGCAAAGCACACTTCTCTATAAAGCCACAGGAATCCCTTCTGAAATTACAGCTGGGTAATACTTTTTTGTTTCTATTCCATTATAACATCAATTCACTGACAACATGTACCAAAACATCTAGGAAATTTTCAAGTTTTGTACAACAGTTAAAGAGATTTATGCAGAGCAATACTGTCACGACTCATGGTTTCCAATAAAAGGGGAAAAAAACAGACTCCTTATTTCTTACGAATAATCTATCCATTGAAAGGTCATCCACTTGTTTTGTAAAGATCTCCAATGCTCACATGGTCTATAAGCTCTTGGGAAAGTGGGGTGTGTCCTCATGTGAAAAGAAAGAGAAAGCATTAGGAACCTCATGTTTTTAAGATTTTAATTTCAATGCTATGTATTAGAATGGAAAAGTAGCAAAAGAGCCACAACAACATTAATAGCTGCAGTTTATTCCATATTTACCATGTGCCAATTGCTTTATATGCAGTGTCTTATTTAATTCTCCAAACGATCTTACAAGCAGAGCTGACATTCAGCTAGGATGCAGTGGTAGACTGTGGAGTAACTGAAATGTTTCTTCACCAGTTAGTATATATTCACTGCCCTGAGACCACTGAGTGACAGTGCCCTCCCTCTCCATGCACACAACACCTTGTTCACCCTTTCCTCTTCCCTGGGGACATCCAGGACTATTCCAGGACTAAAGCATAGATGCCAGAGACTGTTGTGATTGGTCAGTGTCCATGCTGTACCCATGGTTAAATATTTCCAATGTCACCCCTGACTTAGGAGGTAGACATGATTATCCTCATTTGCAGATGAAGAACCAGAAGCTTTAAAGAGTATGGCACACTCTCTTCTCCAAAGTTGACTACAACAATATTTCCAGTCATGCATGCTCTTCAAGAACCTTGTCACTTCCCCATCAAGAGTGGGCCTCTGTTTCTCCTCCCCTAGAGATTGGGTTAGTGATCTCAATGAACAGAATGTGGCCAAAATGATGCTGTGTGACTTCTCAGGCTAGGTTAGCAAAGGCAATTCATTTTCTACTGTTGAAATACAACTACCACGTAGAAAAAGCCCAAGCCACATGAAGAGGCCATGTGTAGGTGCTCTGGCTGATGGTCTCAGTTGGGCTCCCAGCTGACTGCCAGCATAAACAACCAGACATGTGAGTGAATGAGCCTCCAGATGACATGGGGGGGGCAGCCCCCACCCGTCAAATTACTCCTCAGACTTTGAGTCTTCCAGCGAAGGCCCCAGATAGCAGAGAACAGAGACAAACTGCCCTGAGATACCCCATCGAAATTTCTCACCTTAAAATTTATGAGTATGCAAAATGGAGGGAATTTGTTACATGGCAATACATAATCATAGGAAGGTTAAACAATTTGTCCAAGGTCACACACCTAGTAAGTGGTGAAGCCAGAATCACCTGACTCTGAAAGCTAGCATTCTTAACCACCAGGTGACACTGCTCCTGAGGCAACATGGTAGCCAGAATATACCAGCTGGACCACCTTTCAGCTGGATGTGTGGAGCTGATGGACGGGCCAGGGTTGCCATCACTCTCCATGGTGCTAACCCACACACCTTTTATCCTGCGGCTCTCTTATGTATGGTTTCCATTTCCAATTATCATCTCCTGATCCAAGATATCTGCTCCAATTCTAGCCATCACATCTGGATTCCAGTCATTAAGAAGACAGAAGAGAAAAGCATGCAACCCTCCTCTCAAGAAAATTTTCTGGAAAGCGCCAATACTATTTCTATTTAACATACCACAGTTCAGAACTCAGTCACATGGTGCACCTTGCTGCAAGTGATGTTGGGTGGCCTAGTGTCCTGCTAAAACCTAGAAGCATGTTTCTGTAGATTCTAGAGTGTAAAAGAAGAGATCCGATATCAAGACACCTGGCAATCTCTGCCATAGAAAAGAAAGGGGATTGGGTAGAAATCAATGATTTCCAATTTGAGCCATGTTAATTCTTCACTTGCTCTACTTTCCCCCAACCTTTTGTTTCTTTAAAAAATATTTATAATCTATTATTAAATATTTTCTAGAGGATTTGAACTGATTTTGCTGTGAAAGTTTTGAATGCCCGGAGACAACAGGAATCCCCTGGTATGTTGCAAGGGGAAATTTGCCCTAAAGATAATCTGGGTTCACTCTACTGTGGCCCATCAACCCCCAAAGGAATAGAAATGCCGAACAGACCAAGAACCTAAAAAATATATTGTCATGTTCAGCCACACAGGATTAGCTGATGGTTTTGGCTTGGTTGAGAAATAAAAGTTACAACAAACTTTGCAGGAGCCCATTTCTAAGTTGCAAAGTGTATTTTTTCCCCTCTTAAGTGTACATCGAGAAAGTATTTCAGATGACACCTTCTCAGATGACTACAATGCCGAAAGTGATTTCACTTATCCCTCCCTAAAATTTGAATGTCTACTTTCTTTTCCATTTCTAGGATTCTTCCCAACATGAAAACCATTTAGGTGGGTGGAGGCGGAAAGCAGTCTTGGACTAAACAAACACATCACTTGAACTTCTCATCACAAGCCACTAAGATACACATTTTTCAGTGCTTGATGATTCAATCACAAATAATCCTTTAAAGAAGGGACCTGAAATGCCATGGCCAAGGCAAGCAAGTTTAAAGAAAGGAAAATGATATTATCCCCAATAGGCAAATCTGTCTTTACATCATTTTGATAAAAATTTGCCACCATGTAAGTAAATAAAACAGAAAGTCCAAGATGGCTTAGCAACAGGGAGAAAAGACTAATATAAAATGTTCCACTGGCACAAAAATACAAAATCTGCTTTCTGAATTGGAGTCTATTTGATCTTTTTTTTTTTTTAAGATTTTATTTATTTATTTGAGAGAGAGAGAATGAGAGACAGAGAGCACGAGAGGGAAGAGGGCAGAGGGAGAAGCAGACCCCCTGCCGAGCAGGGAGCCCGGTGCGGGACTCGATCCCGGGACTGCAGGATCATGACCTGAGCTGAAGGCAGTCACTTAACCAACTGAGCCACCCAGGCACCCAGAGTCTATTTGATCTTAATTAGAGATGTCTTCAACTTGTTTCTGCAAGAAACGGGACTAGAGTTTGGATGGAATGTTTTACCCAGGCTTCCAGGGGAGCTTGGGAAAGAGTGTGTAACAAGAAGGCCTAACCCTAAGAATTCCTCCCTGGAATCTAAAATCCTGATCCTGAAGTAAAACTGGGTAGGAACTCTGTGACCTGCACTTTCTGATGAGAAAGGGGGCGGGGGTCTGTGTTCTGCCCACAGGGGAAGACGGAAAGCTTGAGTGAAGATAAATTTTGCTATGGATGCTTCCCTCCACCACATAGAAAGCCAGCCAGAACAGAAAAGGAGCAAAAGTCTGCACAGCATTTTGTGATAGACAAACAGCTTTCACCCTTAGACCTCTATAAGGCTCTTTGCAGCTTGGAGGGAAAGCATATCATCCATACAATTCTGACCATGGAAACCAAGGTTTGGATCACTCATGATTTTCTAGGAATCACCAGCTGGTGAGTGGAAGAGTTCGTACTCCAGGCAGGTCATCAATACCAAAGAGATTATTCTTTCTATGACTTCACATTTCTCTCTCTCTTCACTTTTCCAGGTGTCCACTGTGTAAGGACACACCACATAGGCGTTGGTTTTTAAAATATGTCCACAAATTCTTCAAAACTCCTCCTTAAAAATAGAGCCTACCAATTCTTTTTCCTTTAAGCATGAACTGGACTTAGTGACTCGCTCCTAACAAACAGAATATGGAGAAAAGACCACGTAATGACCAGGTCATAGAGGGCTGCTGCTGTGTCTGCTGGTTCGCTCATCTGGGGGAAGCCAACACACAAGTTGTGAGGGCAATCAAGCAGCCTTATGGAGAGAATTAAGGCCCCCTTTCAACAGCCAGCAATGAACTGAAGGCTCCTGCCAACAGCCTTGTGAGTGAGCCATCTTGGCAGGGGGCTCGCCCAGGCAGGTGTTCAGATGACAGTAGCCTCAACTAGCATCTTGACTGTGGCCTCATGAGAGGCTCTGAGCCAGAACTGCCCAAAACCCACTCTCAAATACCTGACACATAGAGACTGTGAGATAACAAATATTTATTGTTCCAAACCACTAAGTTTTGGGGCTAATTTGGTACACAGAAGTAGAAAACTAATAGGGGTGCCTCAGTGGCTGAGTCCGTCGAGCCTCCGACTCTTGATTTCATCTCAGGTCATGATCTCATGTGGAGAGCCGTGTCAGGCTCTGAGCTGGGTGCCTGCTTTGGATTCTCTCTCTCCTTCTCCCTCTGCCCTTCCCCCTCTGTTCATGCTGTCTCTCTCTCAATAAATAAATAAATAAGTTAATTAATTAATTTTTAAAAAAGAAATAGATAACTAATAAACTAGAGAGCTCTTCATTCTGTTCCTTGTCTCCCGAAAGTGTATTCTTTTCACCATACCATGTGTTTTTGTTTTTGTTTTGTTTTTATCCCTCTCTACTTTTCAAAGAGTCCAGATTGTTCAAGTACAAACAACCCAGGGGACCCCTCATGCTATTCTTTGGCTCCCAAGCCCTAACTTTTGGGCACATTTTCCCAAATTCATGATATCCTTTAGCTATTCTGTTCATCTAATTTGAGTCAGCATGTTAATGTTTAAAAATCTGTATCATCCCTTCCAGATACTATGTTTATATTTTAACAGGGAATTTCAACATCTGAACCTAAAGGGCAGTTGCAACATCAGGTAGAGTGGGAGGGGAATTTCTGGCCCTTGAACTGCACTCATAGTATTCCACTGTATTCTCTCTTTGTGGACACCCTACAGGCTATGCTATGCAATTACCCAACATATCCAGGGACACAGATCCTGGATTTGAAAAAGTCCAACAAAGGAAGTAATTGAAAAATGAAAAGTAGAAGGTTGAATCTGAAAAGGCCATATACTGTATGGTTCCAACTCTATGACATTCTGGAAAGGGCAAAACTATGGATACAGTAAAGATCCATAGTTGCCAGGGGTTGGAGTGAGGGAGAGATGAATAGGCAGAGCATAGAGGATTTTTAGGGCAGTGAAACTACTCAGTACAGCACTGTAATGACAGATACATGTTCTTATGCATTTGTCCAAACCCACTGAATGTACAACACCAAGTGTGAATCTTAATGTAAACTATGGACTCTGGGTGATAATGATGTGTTGTTGTAGGTTCATTGATTTTAACAAATGTACCACTCTGGTGGGGGACGTTGATAGTGGAGGGAAAAGGACATGTGTGGGGAAAGGGGGCATAGGGGAACTCATAGTACTTTCTACTCAATTTTGCTATGACTCGAACTGTTCTTTTAAAAAGTCTATAAAAACCTAAAATATAAAATTTTTATAAAAGTATGTTAGTCTGGGGGTGCCTGGGTAGCATAGTCAGTTAAGCATCTGACTCTTGGTTTCGGCTCAGGTCATGATCTCAAGGGTCATGGGATCAAGCCCGGCATCCGGCTCCACGCTCAGCAGGGAGTCTGCTTGAGAGTCTCTCTCCCTCTCCCTCTGCCCCTCCTGCTCGTGCTTTCTCTCTTTCTCTAAAATAAAATAAATAAATCTTTTTTCTTAAAAAAATGTAGGTTAGTCTAGATTCATAGATTGTGTAGAAGAGAGGCAGACAGCAATGGAGGAGACCACAGTTTTAAGGAAGGCCTACATCCAACACCAGAATCCTTGATGTCCGTGCAGTGAGGAGCCAATATGGCACCTCACCAAGAGCAAAATCAATTTCTGAGCTATCTGTTTTCTGCCCAGCCTTGGACTAGATACTGGTGGTACAGAAATTATAAATGACTTTCCAGATCTACAATCTACTTAAGGAAACAACATAACACACAAGAAGAAGAATAAGCGAGAGCAACCAATACAACCCGGGATGATAGAGATTGCTGACTTGTGTGGTGGTGAAGCTAGGTGTGAATTAACTAGTAGGACAGGGGTGTGAGAAGTGGCTGAAGTGACAGTTAAATGATGCCAGGTGCAGAAGATAAAAGATAAAAGGTGCAGAATTGGGTGGGAGGAGTAGCTATCTCGGTGGGGATTCAAGTGAAGGTATCTTAGAGAAGCTGACTTCTCAGTGATGTGTTGGAGGGCTATTGCGCATGGATTTTCAAAGACGTTACTCTACTATCCAGGAACTTGACCTACTCTCCAAAGTCCCAGAAAATGGAGAGCGCTCCCGTAGACAAAATGGAACATGCCTGCATATAGAGACCTGCCTGGTGCTAAGTACTCGCTTTTGCAAGAGGACCTGGTGTTTTCACACAATCAGGTACTCTGCTCCCAGACGCAGGCAGCCTGTGGCACCACCCATCTGACCCCAGCTAGGGGTTTCAGGAGCCCGCTCATGATGCAGGTGAAGCAGGGCTGGTTTGTGGGCTGGGAGTACAGAGCCCAGGGCACTCAGAGGGCACAATCAACTGCCAGACATACAACAGAAATGAAGGGTGAGGGGGCTGCTAAGGGGGAAGCAAATCTGGAGGAAGGGCCAGCAAGATAGAGACTCTCTGAGTTCAGAAACTCAAAAGCTGAGACCATTTTATAATACATCACTCTTCAATGGGAAGAGGATGGCTAAGGTAGAGCCCTTAAGCTGTGCATCTTCATACAGCTCCTAGCTGTAAAACAGGGATGATGACAGAGCTTACCTCACAGAGTTGGTATGAGGATTGGGTGAATTCAAATACCTACAGTCATTTGGAATTATGCTGAGCACGCAGTACGTGCTTAGTAAGTATTAGTTGTTGCTGCTGATGTTACTAAACCCAGACAGAGGCAGCAACAGCTCCTGGAAAGAAAGTTGCCAGAGGAACCCACACAACACTCGGTGACAAAGGTGCCTCGTGACAGCATGCTAGAAACGTTTTCTAAACACATTCTGCCGGGCTGACTGCCCTCTCCCTGCTGTAGGGATGGTCCATTCTGGCCCAGCGCCCGGGATCCTGCCAGAGACTGTCTTGCCCCAGCATCGGTTTGGGGCTGCCCGGGACTGGGGCCCACTGGGGACCATCGAGCGGCCACCACAAGCCTCAGCCCCCAGCACGCGGTCAGCAAGGAAACACAGCCTCCTCCTTGCAGGGGGAGATGTGACCCGAGCAAATCACGTTGCCCTCATCTCTGGCACAGCCGACCCTGAAGCCTGCATTAATCCCCTTGGTTTGGCGAAGGAGCAGTTCCCAGGGTTATCTTTAGAATTCACCCTCCAAATGCTTTAGCAAGGAGAGACTTTTACTGATGAGTGAGGGGATGAAATGTGTTAGCTCAGTTGTCACAGTCGCAGAAGGAGGGGCCTCGTTGTGTCAGTAGGACAGAGAAAGTTAGCGTTTAAAAAACACCAATGGCATCTCCTGAGAACTTTCTCTTTTGCCCTGCCAAATCAGGTCTCCTCGTCACCATCCCCATTTTATGTGGCCAAGGGTGAAAGATGCAGAAGTCCCGGGAACCTCTTGCTTCTCTTTATAGAGACCCTCTCCCCACAACTATTCTTGGGCTAAAATCTGTGTTCTACTCTTTGGCTCAGCTGGCTCCTACACTTGGAAGCATTTAGCAATGTTGGTCACTCATTCAGAAATATTTATCAAGGACTTACCATGTGCCAGGCACTGTACTAGGCCCTGAGGGTGAAAAGATAAATAAGATAAATTGTGCTCCAGGGTCCCCGTCCACCTGGTGGGGTCACAACCATGAAAAAAGCAATGTAGTAAATTCTGTATCATAGGTTGGTTATCTTATTTTAAGACTTCGCGGAGTGTGCATGAGAGTCTATACCCATAACCCACCACCTGATGAATGTCTTAGAGTTTACCCCTGTCAAGGAAAATTACGTTTTAATAAAAGTGCTGAAAGGCAGAAAGGCTTTCAAGACAAAAAAGGAATTCATCTCTGTGGCAGACACTCCTTACTGGTGAGAGAGATGGGGGGCAGGAATTTTCCATGCACTTTTCAATCATCTGATTCCACCTTCCTTAGAAGGCATCCCCAAAAGCCAAGATTATAACTCAGATGCCCCACCTTCGTGCCGAGCATCTTATCAAAAGAATCACCTATACTAAAGGTTTCTCTCTGGAGAGGGGAAGGTTTGCGGGCTGTTAAGAAAAGCAGTGTTTTTTACCATATCTTTACACTAAGGACACTATTTCTCCCAAGACTCAAACCTTTTCTCAGGGGAACAAGATGTCAGCAGTCTATCGTTAATGCATCATCTTCTATCTGCTAAGAGATACCGATGGGTCCCTGGCCATGGAGGCGGGCTTGTCGTGGGTCTGCCCTACAGCTTCAGCTAAAATTAGGCTTTATCTCAGCTGGAAGGGTCTCCTTCTTTTGTGGAAAGCTATTTGGGATGGAAAGGGATATAGTTCTTATTTTTTATGAGCCACTTCTGGCTAAGGATAACTTCACTGGGTGATCTCAACAGTAAGGAAAAGGGGAAACACCCTACACATTTTGGGTATCCTGGAAAGAGCACCCCTTTGAACTCTGCCCTGCCCATTGCCACTGGCCATGGCCAAAATTAGGGATAGACTGTCCTGGGGGCCTATCCCTGCTAGGTGGAGACACTCATTTAAAAATAAACAAAACTGGAGAAAAAGCTACTGGAATTGGGTCTGCTGGTCAACAGACTATCCATAGGACAAACACGGTATGAAGGGGTCCAAGAGAGAAGCCAGGAGAAACAGAGACACAGAAAGTTAACAACCTACCTGCAAATTCACCCCATAGAGCAGACACTATCTAATAGCCACCTCTACCCAAGGCCCGCTAAGTGACTGAAATACTAAGTGCTGTAAAAGAGGAAAGAGCCAACGAGGAAAGCGATTCTGTGGGTCAGGGGGCAGCAAGTCAAAGAAAACTTACAGAGGACATGGGACTTGTGTTGGACCCTTAGAGCCCAGACCAAAGTAAAGTAAAGCAATCTCAGAACCAACAGCTGTAACTCAAATGATATTTTCAGGTATCTGAGTCAGGGATATGAATTGTATACATGAGGGGTCTAGCATACTAACTTACTGAAGCTTGAGCTGGCTCATGTAGTAATTTTTATTAAACTATGAATTGACTTAAACTGGAAAATATTAGTTTTTTTTAAATGACCAAATCAACCCAAGTGGCAATAAACCAACCATATTTTTCTAAGATGACCAATAAAAATTAAAACAAAGGCGTTCATTCATTCATTTGTTCCTTTGTCTACTAGTGCCAGTCAATGTTCTAAGAGAATGTAAGGTTCTTGCCTTTGAAGCTTACAGTTTGGTAGGGGGAAGACAGACAATAAAACAGATTGAATAAACAAGTAAGTATCTGGAAGTAATAGGTTGAAAATAAAACCAAGTAATGTACTAGAACTATTAATTCAGATTGGGTGGTCAGGAAAGGATTTTCTGGGGGAAGTGACACTGGATAAGAAAAGGAAATGATGAGTAGGAGCTGGGAAGGCGAAGATAGGGTACTGGGATGATTGTTTCAGGCCAAATAAACAACCATGAAGGACCTAAGGTAGGAGCACTTAATGTGTTCAAGAAACCAAAAGAGAACAAGGGCTAAAAAGTGGTGAGCAGGAGGAAGGTGGGACAAAATTAGTTAGGAAAGCTAGGAGGACCATGTCACGGTAGGCCTCATGGGCCACGGTCAGGGGCTTGGACTTTGCTCTAAGTGTGATGAGAAGCCACAGATGGTTTCAACTGCTGAGTGGAAAATGGGCTGTACAGAGTGAGAGGCGGGGGCAGGGAGACCACACCAGGTGCCGTGGCAGTAGCCTGGTGAGAGAGGGTGATGGTTTGGATGAGGCATGCATGCCCGCTGACCAGATCTCAATTTTTCCATTGCCATCATGGGAAAGCATCAGCAAGCTGTTCTTAAGTTACCTGGTGGTTGAAAAACAAAAATGAATTCTCCCAAATAAGATTCAATCAAACCATATAGGGATGCCCTTTTCCAACAAGCCATGCTAGAGTTGTCTTAGTCTCAGACAAAAGAATAGAGGAAACACCCCTTTTGGTGTCCTTGAATCTTTAATAGCTTTGGAATTTGAGAAGATGAGTTTGAACTAGCTGGACTGAGTCTTGGACAGCAGAGATTGAAAGGGAGTTTGGCTGCCATACTGAAGAGCAGGGGACACCCCTGCATCTCCAGCTAACTAAATCAGCAGTTATCTGTCCTTTTGGTGGAGGATTATTCCTGTGGAAACTGAGTTTTGTCTTCAAAGGATCATAGAGAGTAAGGTTAGAGAACGGGAGTTGGGATTTGAATATGAATCTCTTCTGGTACATTTTGAGCTCTTCAGCAAATCACACCCCAGTCTAAAACTGGTTCTTCTTGGCTGGGTGGGAGAAGAAAGGGTTAGATTTCATCAGTCACCATGTGCACAGAATATTATATAATGGTCTACAAGGTACACAGAAATTGTAAAATGCATATTATTATTTGCCAGATGCCAGCTGTGTTTACATAACTTGATTTTCTTGGTTAGTGATCTCCATTTTGTAAATTAGTTCAAACCAATAAATCAAACTCCATTTCATGCTATGAGAGAGCTACAGATTAAGCTAGCAAGCCCTATGTGGGGTTCTTTATAAAAGAATAAGAGAGTCAAACTTGTGTTCTTAATGCCCATTTTATATGCATGACTTGAGTTGAGTTCCTTATGCATAATTCATGTGGTCATTTACAGGCTTTTTCATGACTCTTCCTTTAAGGGTTAACTAACAAAGGACGTTATCAGCCATGGCAACCAAGATGTTATGCAAATCTATCTCAGAGCCAACGGAAAAGGGGGTGGGTTGATTAATTAAAAAGATAGAGGAGGAAAGAGGGATACACATCCCTCTTGATGTTACTCATCATTTATTAATGTATTTAACTGAAAAGAATTTTGAAGGGTAAATACGTGTTCGTGCATTTCCTCTGGGTGTGAGGGCACTACTTATCCTGTGAGCAGCCATTTGAATGAATGCAAAACTACTGATTTCATTCATTTCATTTCCTCTCCCTCCAAGGAACAGCATCATGAGAAGGTGGATTTGGTATCAGGTGACACCAGATTTTTGCTCCCCTTAGCCCATTAAACTAATCAAGTCACTTCTTTTAACAACTCACTTTCTTGCATATGCAGTACAAATAAAAATATTTGTCCCTATTTATTTACCTTGGTATAGGGTGGGAGGGGACTACACAAGGGTATGAATAGGAGAAGACAGCAGTTATTGGGAGTCATCTGGAAGCTGCATGTCAGAAGCAGAGACCAAGAGAGGTGACTCTCCCAGAGCTATTGAGGTGATAGAGAACTAAGTGAAAGCAAAGTTCCAGCAAAGCATTCCCACCACAAAGCTGACATAGCTGCTACTCCTTTAAATTGCTGGAGAGAAACAAAGTGGGATCCTCTAACTCGCCAACTGAGACTTTGCAATTTTCATTTCCAAAAACTGATCCAAAAGCAGTGATAGGGTCTGACTCCTGAGTAGTTAAAATGTTTACCCTTTACCTGAAGAACAAATGTTTCCATCAAGTGCAGCTATAAAGCAAGACTGAATCAAGAAGCAAATTAGTCTTCCTTTCTTCTCTCTCTTCCTCTCTCCCATTCTCCCACTGCCCCCCTGCCCCATCCTACCTCTCTCTCTCAGGCTTTCATACTGATTGAAACAAGGTCAGAGCTCCTGTCCAGGAGAATCTTCCAGAGACAGAGAGCGAAGCCATCAAAGGTCTTTCTGGATTCCATAAACAGTCCCAGAATAGCTTCAAATTAATGGATGACTACTCCTTGACTAATAGAATCCCCGTGACAAGACAGCAGCCAAATTTTCTATGACTACCTGGCTTTTGACCTTATTTCCTGTACCTGAGAATTGAAGACACCTACTCCCATATCCCGAGTGTTTGCTCTTCAGTATATTCTATTTAAAATTATGGTGTAATTACATTCTAATCCCACATTACAAAGAATTTGTGGATTGTTCTGAATCAACTGTGGAGTAGACAACACCTTGTTACTGTTCCAAAATAACCTCTGTTATTTTTTGATTATACAAATAATATATGTTTATTGTATAAATTTTGAAAAAAAAGAAAAGTCTGAATAAAGAATTAAAAACTCCCTGTCAGTATTTGATGTGTTTTCTTAGTTGTTTTTTTTTTTTTTCTGAACATATGTGAATACATCTGTAATTACAACATTAAAAGCATGGTCTATTTCCCCATAGAAAAAAATTATAATTGGGATTGCCTCTGATCTGGATTTCAGCACTTCATCCCAGGGGCCACAAATGATGTGCCATAAAACATAGCTACAACTACAGAGTTCTATAACCATTTAAAATTAGTCTTGAATGAGCAATGTTCATAATTCCTGCTAATATCCCAGATTACAATGAGGTCACAGAGGCTTCCAAGACACTGAATATCACTAATTTTTTTAAGAGGTGAGCATTCTTGGAACTAAGAATTCCCTTCCCAACCTTCCAGGAAGAGGAATCTCCAGAATCACCAGAACAATGGATTTTCAGAGCTTTGCTCTTTTCCTAGCAAAGTTGGTGCCCACAACCCCAGTCTCTAAGTCTGACCAGTTGTTGGATTGATATCACTGGGGTCTTTGCCTGTCCTCTCTGGAAACTAGAAGCCAGTTAATCCCATAATTCCTTATAGTAAAAAAGGTAAGCCTCTCTCAGTTTCTCATACCTCACATAGTCTTAATTCTGTATTCCTTAGAGCTTCTTTCTCATCTTTTTCCACCGTGATTTTTTTTCTAAGGAAACTTCCTACCATTCCCTTTGGAATCCTCACTCTGTGTAAAAAACAAAACAAAACAAAAAACAAAAACCTCCAAGTCTCCCATTTCTAGTAATATAGGTTATTTGGAACAACATCCTGCTGGAAACAACTAAAAAAGAGCTGAATTCACTTTTAAGTCTTCTTGAAAGAATCAAAGAAGTCAGCAAGGAATTCTAAAACTGAAGAGAAATTCTGATAGCCCAGTGAGTTCAATAAGCAGAAAAGTTACTAAGAGCATGTGTCCATTCTGAAAATTTTGAACTTTGGCTTTAATGGCCTTGTGGGTGAAGGGCATATTTACCAATCCCTGGACCTGCACAAGACCGAGGGTCTAACAGGAGACACATAGACAGGCTCCATAGTAAGCTAGGATTTCCAAAGAGTACAGCCTGAGAGTGAAGCTAAACTGGCTCACCCTGGGAACCTCAATCCTTAAATCTACAAGGTGGTCCTAGGTTATTAGTGTCCCAAGATCCCAAGCAGAAGCAAAGAACATTCTTTCTGTAGAATTCATCATAGGTTTTGAGTTATTACAGATTTTTTTCAACTATAATGACACACGCACAATCACAGCTAACAACTCCAGAGCAATAAGCAATAAACAAAAACCCTCGTGCACAACCTCAGATACTGAAAGTATCAGATAAAGACTATAAAACAATTATGCTTGTGTTTAAAGTTTATGAAAGACAGGCTTGAAGATATCTGCAGGGAACATAAAACCATAAAAAAGCAATATAATGTATTTAGAAAAGAACCAAATAGAACTTCTGTGAAAGAAAAATGCAATAACAAATTAAGAATTCAGTGGATGGGGCGCCTGGGTGGCTCAGTTGATTAAGCGACTGCCTTCAGCTCAGGTCATGATCCTGGAGTCCCTGGATCGAGTCCCACATCGGGCTCCCTGCTCGGCAGGGAGTCTGCTTCTCCCTCTGACCCTCCCCCCTCTTATGTGCTCTCTCTCATTCTCTCTCTCTCAAATAAATAAATAAAATCTTAAAAAAAAAAAAAAGAATTCAGTAGATGGTTTTTGATGCTGCTGAAGAGAGAATTAGTAAGCTGAAATATGGGTCAGAAAAATTATCCACAGTGGAGCACAGAAAGACAAAAAAATGGAAATCACAGAAGAGAAGGTAAGAAACAGAAGACAGAGGGATAAAGTCTAATGTGTATTTAATTGGTGTCAGAAGAAGCTAGATATTATTGGGGCAAGACAGTATCTGAAGAGATAATGGCTGAAAATGTTCCAGAGTTGGTGAAAGATGCCAATCCAAAAATTCAAAAATCACTACAATATTTAGCAATATACCTAAAAATGTTAGACACATTATAGTGAGAGTACAGAAAACTAGAAACGAAGATAAATAAAACCCTAAAAACCTCCAGAGGAAGAAAGGCATCAACTTCAAAGGAGCATCAATTAAACTGACAATTTCTCAACAGCAATAATGGAGACAAGAAGACAATGCAGTCCTATCTCCAAAGAGCTTACCAAAGATTACTGCCACTTGAATTTTATTTTTTTTAAATATTTTTATTTATTTATTTAACAGAGAGAGACAGCGAGAGAGGGAACACAAGCGGGGGAGGGGGGGAGGCGGAAGAGAGAGAAGCAGGCTTCCTGCTGAGCAAGGAGCCCAATGCAGGACTCAATCCCAGGACCCTGGGATCATGACCTGAGCCAAAGGCAGATGCTTAACCATCTGAGCCACCCAGGCGCCCCTAGAGCATAACTCTTTTATTTTCCACTGATATCCATGCCACCAAGCTCAGTCGCCCACTATCCGTCTTGATTTACACACACACACACACACACACACACATCCCTACCTTGGCCCATTGACTGAAGACATTGGCCCTGACTCCAGCTTTCTCTCTGACCCATCTCACAACATCGCCAAGAGTGACTTCAACATCCACATGACCAAATCAGCTCACAACCCGCCCTTCAATTGTGGACACCACCCCCACCCCCAGTTTCAATACTCTTTGATCTTAACAACCCATTCCCATGGTCATATCCTGGACCCTAAAGTGCTGTTTTAAACATTTTATCTTATTTTTAAAGCACAAAAGCAATACAAACTCACTGTAAAAGAAACAGTGTAAATACTATTAACTTTTTTTTTAAAAGAAAGAGACAAAAAGAAAATTAAAATCACCCATGATCCCACCCTCCAGAAATAACAAAACATGGCTGTGCGTGTCTGCCCCCAGGTGTTTGGGTGCCTAAGAGAAAGCCAACCTGTCTTTCACAGCATGGGCCTGTCCTTTCAACTAAACCATGTGCTTGTCTGCATCATGTGACAATGTCTCTTGATAGTTAACAGCCAACAGTTAACCTGTGTTCTGTTCTGGATGCAGGTAGACCATTGCTTTGACCTTAACAAGCTGCCTCCTCTCTCTAAATTATATTGCCTTTTCTGTAGAACAAAAGCATTGCCTCTGATGGGTTTGTTTTTTTTTTAAGATTTTATTTATTTATTTATTTATTTATTTATTTATTTATTTATTTATCAGAGAGAGAGAGCACAAGCAGGGGGAATGGCAGGCAGAGAGAGAGGGAGAAGCAGACTCCCCGCTGAGCAGGGAGCCCGATGCGGGACTCGATCCCAGGACCCTGGGATCATGACCTGAGCCCAAGGCAGACGCTTAACGACTGAGCCACCCAGGTGCCCCGACTCTGATGGTTTCTAAGGTCTCTTCTAGTATAGGATATTCATATTTCTAAGACTTCCCTAAAAGCGAAATTTGGGGGAACACCTACACAGTCAGCCTGGGCAGCTGGCTTACCGTACCATCAAGAGCCAAAGGCCCAATCTGACAAACACTGTTATCATCCAGAAGGCCCGCTGTACGGATTCACAGCGCTGGTGGTATTACTGTGCATTTTTAATCAAGGGCTATTATGATGAACAGCATTTTCCCATTTCTATTTCCTGCACTCCCTTGACACCTCCATTCCCATTTTCAAAGGATATGGAAACAGCTCGCTTCGCTTCAGATGTCAGTGTTTATTAACAATAGGGCAGGACAGATGTGCATGTGAACCAGCAGAGATTAAATAATGGAGACGGACATAAAAGCTTTTTATGTTGATGTTCTTACATATCATTTATTGACAATACAATCTTGTTTAATGCTTTCCAATCCCATTTCGGGGTTTGTCAGGAGCATGCTGGGACATTGTTCACAAGCCATTTTGTACCAATTCCTTGGTAAGCAAGTGAAAAATCTTTGGAGGGTAGCAGGCTAACGGTGGCCATAAGGAGAATTCAGACCGTGATTCTGTGTTTGGTGCCCAAAGGGTCTCTGCTCCCCCAAGCACTTGGTTCAGACAGCTCCCAGGCTCCATGCCTGAGTGAGGTCTGATCATCACCTTCCCCTTACTGAGCCCCTCCTGCTCACCCATTTTGCTTACTTGCAGGTTGCATGAATGACTGGCAAAATTCAGGACTGTGACAGAACTCTGAAACAAGCAGTTGAGGCAGACAAAACGCCTCGGTCTATGGGAGCGTGGGATCAAAACGAGACATTACGATTTGGTGAATAAGTAGAAGACTACAAACAGAATACTAAAATCCCAAACAAATGTAAAAGCAGTGTTTACATGGTACATCCAGTCCAGGGTCAAGTACCTCTGAGCATAAAGAGAGATCAGGAGCTGAGAGGAATACCAGGTGTGTGTACCGGCAATCAGAGAACCCCTGACCCACATCAACATACCCCCACACTGCATATTTAATATGGAAATCTATTCAAAAATAGTTGAAGCATATTTAACATCAGGTTTCTTCACATTTACTGAAAGAGTATATAGTACAGTAGTTAAGGGCTCAGGCTCTGGAACCAAGCATAGCTGAGTTCAAACCCTACTTCCACAAACTACACTTTTCTCAAGCCAAATGGGAATGATAGTAATACCCCCTTCCTAAGATAATTGTGAAAATTAAATGAAAGGATGCACATAAAGTACTGCGTATAGCACCTACCACATCCAGGAACTCAAAAATCATAAGCTATTGTCATGGGATGTAGGTGAGCTCTTTTTTGGCTACTTGAGATAAATGGTTAGAGATTAAGTCAGTTTCCTTAAATCTCGACCAATACCAGCAAACATATTGATATATATATAAGCTTAGTTCCAGTACTTGTGATTATGATTTTCTTTAATTCCACCTATCTTCCTCTTTACTTATTTATTTATTGTCCTGTGATGTTAGGACAAGGTTTTTTTGGTAATTTTATATAGTTGAAAGTCCCTGTAGAAATTTAAATGGTCATATTAATTTCTTTAGTTCTGCCTTTCTGAAGTAACTAGCACATGGTAGTGTGTCTCTTTAAAATAGGAACTTGTCACGTGTCAAAATTATTCTTTAAAAGTATAAACTTCTGGGGAGCCTGGGTGGCTCAGTTGGTTAAGCAACTGCCTTCAGCTCAGGTCATGATCCTGGAGTCTCGGGATCGAGTCCCGCATCGGGCTCCCTGCTCAGCGGGGGTCTGCTTCTCCCTCTGACCCTCTTCCCTCTCGTGCTCTCTCTCTCTCATTCTCTCTCTCTCAAATAAATAAATAAAATCTATAAATAAATAAATAAATAAATAAAGTATAAACTTCTACACAATCACTAGGGCGTATTTTAAGTGAGTCATTTTTTTTCTTTCAATAATTCCATGTATGCAAAGATTTAAAACTATAGGCCGTAAAATTCATGGCCCAAAAGGGCCATCAAAGTTCAGGCAGCCTTAAGGACACGGCACACCGTCAGCACTGAATAATAATGTATCTTAACCATTAACATTGACTCTTTCTTCGCGTTTCGAGTTTTATGAAAATCGTGTATAGAAGATGTGCCAACCTGTGGGGATCGTTGTGCACAGTGCTCGAATGTGGAAGCCACAGACGTGCACAGTGTCATGGGGGCGGTGCCTGCACACCAAGTAGATTGGGGGAGACTCCAGGATTGATTAATTCAGTGCTGGATCACCAAGGACCCAGATTCTACATTTCCACTCTGCTATTTATCCTCACTGGGTCACCTTGGTCCTCAGGCTGCTTGCCTTTCTGGTAACTTCCCATCCAGATAGAAGGGTACCCAAAGGGAGAAGAGGTAAATATCCGACTTATGCATTATGTTTTAACTTCCCCCTCTGGAAGAAAAGGATGTCGCTTTCTTTTCCCACCAAACACATGCCCCTTCTTAGTCCTCCATTCTCCCAATAGAGTTACATCACCATTTTGATTAGAGAGATATTCAGTGTTTACACTCTGATGACTATTTAGACATTACTCAGACTGAGTCAGATGTTATCCTATGATTTATAGTCTTTCTTGTAAGACTTTGGGCTTTCCCTGGAGTTTACAACTACCTATTTTTATTTACTTATTTTTGAACATACTTACTATTGATTCAACCAAAAAGTCTCCATTAATCATCTAAATTCCTCTCCAGATGTTCGGAAACATGAGAAATTTATAAAATCATATTCTTGAAGAATTTTCTCTTAGAGACTTCTGACCTGTTCTGATCAGAGCTAGCTGCCATTTGGGGATACTTGTTAACATCACCCTAAGATGTTCTTTTTTTCCGTCTCTTTTTTTCAGCAATTCTTTTTTTTTTCTTTTTTTTTTTTTTTTTTGGTTTACTACTGAGTTTTTGTGGTGCACACCCTTCTGTAGCCTCCCTCAAAAAAAGGAATGGATCAGAGGTAAATTTATAAGATCTTGAAAATGTCCTCATCTTCATTTGCTTGATAGCTTGGTGGGTATAGAATTATAGATTGTAAAATGTTGTAAAACATTTTGTTTCTGATATATTTGAGGACATTTCACCACTTTCTTCTAGCTTCTAGTTTTGCTGGTGAAAAATCCAGAACTGTTATGATTCATCATCCTTTGTTACATAATCTGTTTTCTTTTCTCTCTAGGAATTTGTAGGATCACATCTACATCCCTGTGTTATGAAATTTAATGAGATGATGCCTTGATGTGAGTCTGTTTTCATTTATGCTGATAGCCACTCAGTGAGCTCTTTCTGTTTCCTTTAGTTCCAGAAAATTTTGTTGAAACATTTCTTTATTGATTTTTTCCAGTTCCACGCTATAAACTTTTTAATTGCCAATGTAATAAGCAAAACACATAAATTTTTAAATGTCTGATTTTCATTTCTTTGGTTATAGTGATGTTGAGTATATTTTCATACTATCTTTACTGTTTTTATTTCCTATGTTAATTATCTGTTTGTGCCCTTCATCCATTGCATACCCTTTCTTTCTAGCAGGACTTTCCCTACTTTTAGGTGAAAGATTCTTCAGCCATTATTAAAGTATTAAAAAACAAGAAGAAATATAGGAAGACAATTCATATGATGCCACCACCCAAAGATAGCCAGCCACAGTAGATAATTTGGTGTTTTCTTCCATCCTTCTTTCCTTTTTGTTCTATGCATATGATTGTGGATCATGTTGTTATCTGACAAAGTTGTGATCATTCTGTTTGTACAATTACGTGCTCTACAATTGTATTTTTTTATTTTTAAACCTCTGAAGAAGGCACTTTCAAATGTTGAGTCACTCAATTCTTTTTTAAATTTTTTATCAAAGAGTTCTATCCTAAAATCCTAATTTTCACTAGGCCCACATAGCACTTGCTCTGAAATCAAGGCAGGGAAAGGGCTGTATACCTCTGGAGACATGTGTAATTGGAAATTTTAAAAATAGTTCTGTGACGAAAGGGAATAGGTTCAAGATAAGGGTTGTGAGTCTCTAAGATTCCAAACTCAGGAATTCCCCACTCTTGGCAGAGCTTCCTGATTTCTCTCTCTTTCCCTCAAGAACTGTACCTAGACCCTCTTTATTCTCTCCTTCCAACACTCAGGTCTTCACCCCACCTTTCTTTCCTCACTGCCCATTCTAGATCCTGGTGGCCCAGAGGCCTTCACCCCTGGTGAAGAACTCTCCAGATTTCTTTCTCCAGAAATCTTCATGACTCACTCCCGCACCTCCTTCCAATCTTCACTCCCTGGTCACGCACACCCACACCCACTTGGGCCACACTCCCAATTCCCTATACCTTATTCCACGGTTTCTTTTGTTCCTAACCACGCAAAAGTATGGTCTTTAGTATTTATTCTGTGTCCCCTATCCACCCCACTCCTGAGGTTAGAGATCTTTGTTATGTTCACTAATGTATCCCCAGAGAGACTAGGACAGTGCCTGGCACATGGCATGTGTCAATAACTTACTCATTTTGTTGAATGAATAAACGATCGCTCAAACAAGCACTCCACATGCCTTTACCACCCTGGCTCTCTCCCACCCTCACTGTGTCAATTTCCAAACTTGAATTTAGATAACACTCATTTTTTTCAGCCTCTGATGCTGTGGCTTCTACTATTTTCAGGCTGCTGAGAGTCTGCCAAGTGGATACACCACAAAATCATATTGCTAAGCCTCACGTGTGCCTTTAATCATACCTAACCATTTTTGTATTTAGCTCATGTTGCCTCCCTAGCAAATTCCACACTGTGATGTTCTAGAGCACCTTTCCTTTTTGAATTTGCACAGAGCCAGACTGGAGTCCCACCTATAGCCCATGTTCAGGCCTGAGTGGTTGTTTTCATTTTTGCAATACCTTTTTTCCAGCTCTTAATTTGTCCGTACATTTGTTGGCCTCTTTCCCTCATCTACTTCTAACTTAAGCACTCTTGCTGAATTTTCAATCTACTCACAAGCTGCCCTAAATCATTTTGTTTTAATAGAGAGAGTTGTAAGTTTTCGGTTTGTTCTTTTGTTTTTTTGTTTTTTGTTTTTTTTCTTTTAGAGTTCTTAGGTGATTTTAAAAGGCTCTTTGGAGCTTAAGCTTAATGGCTGCGTTATATTCCATTATGTAATAATGTACTTAACCTATACTATGTTGGACCCAGATATATTTTTCCAGTTATTTTGTTATTGTAAAAACTTAGAGACATAAATCTTTACTTTGCAGTTCTGCAAATTCCTTATGGTAGGTTTCTAGATTTATTGGGGCCAAATGGTATAAACACTTTAAGATTTATGATAAATTTTGCCAAGTTTCTTTTCAGAAAAGCTGTACTGATTTATGTTCCTAGTCACAGTGATCATTTCATTATACCTTCACCAAGACTAGGTGTTCTCATGTTACCATTTTTTCCCCAACTGGATAGCCAAAGAATAGTGTTTTATTTTAACTGCATCTCTTTGACCATTCAAGTTATATATAACATTTTTTCACATATTCATTAACTATTTATACTTGTCTTTTTGCAAATTGCCTATTAATGTTTTTTTTTCTCTTTCATCTATTGAGGTATTCATGTTCCTAAACATGATTATTTATTTATTTGACAGAGAGAGAGAGAGAATAAGCAGGGGGAGGGGCAAAGGGAGAGGAAGAAACAGGCCCCCTAAGTAGCAGGGAGCCAAATTTGGGACTCGATTCCAGGACCCCAGGATCATAACCTGAGCCGAACGCAGATGTTTAACCAAGTGAGCCACCCAGGTGCCCCATGTTTTTAAACATTTTGTGTGTGCACTTGATAAATTTAGTGTAGTAACTATGTGTAACATTCAGCAGAAGTAATTTTCCAGTTTGATGATTGCCTTTTCATTCATTTCTGCCTTTTTATATACACACACTGTTTTTTGTTTGTTTTTAAAGACTTACTTATTTACTTGGGGGGGACAGAGAGAAGGGAAGAGAGAAACTTAAGCAGACCCTGCACTGAGCAAGGAACATGACAGGGGGTGGTCTCACCACCCTGAGATCACGACCTGAGCTGAAACCAAGTCCAACGTTTAATCGACTGTGCCACCCAGGCGCCCCTGTGCCCACTGTTTTTAAATCTTATTAAAGCTATGTATCATTGCCTTTGGACTCTTTGCATTTGCTTTTAGCCTTGAAGAGTCTTCTCTGATCCAGAAATTTGATACTCTCCTCTAGTTTTTGTTTTTAATAGTTTGAGATTTATTCAAGTTGCTCTTCATATACTGGCATGGCAAGTGTTATCATATAAATTTTTCTTCCAACTAACCAACCACTAATGTTCCAGTTTTGGAGTTTTAGCTGGACCAACAAATAACACCATTTCCCCCTCGTGAATTAGAAACTACTTAAGAGATAAGGATACAATGTGGGCAGATGTTGTCTTCTTAATGCTGTAAAGCTGATTGAAACATGTAATGTTAGATAACCAGCCAAAATAATCTGCTAGTGCACCTCCTCCCTGGATTAAGCTGCCTCCCCCCGAGGCCCTGATAGACGCCCAGTGAATCCCAGAAGTGCAGGAGCAGGAACCCTCTCACTAAGGGACCCCCAAGCAGGGGGCAGACCAGCATCCAGTTTATCTGCAGGCCAGCAGATCCAAATGAGGGAGGAAGGGCTTGTGTCACAAGCACTCTTGTTTCTCTTAGAATTCTAAACTCATCAGTCAGGTATTTCCCTCTTCCTCCCCTAGAAAGGAGAAAGTGAGGGCTTGGGAGGGGAGCGGGCAGTGTGATTCTAGTTGATGACCCTGTACCTAGAAACACACACTCAGGAAAACAGCTTCTCTCTATCCCTTCCTCCCACCCCACTCTCCCCTCCCCTCCCCCCACCCAGTGACATCCAGCACCATTCACTGAAGAACCCTTCACTGCCGTCCTGTTTTGTGATGCTATCTTTATCATTCCTGTGGATGTTCTATGGGCTATTTCTGCCCTCTCCTGTTTCACTAAACTCCACTAACAGTAGAAACAAATTGATAACATTATTGCTATTTTCTGTTGTCTTTTACTTTCTGGGAAAGCTGATCCCTCCCCGCCACCCCTCTTCTTTTTCTTTCCTCAAAATGTATTAGTTATATTGTCTGTTGTCCTCTAGATGCACTTTA
This sequence comes from Mirounga leonina, assembly GCF_011800145.1. Taxonomy (NCBI): domain Eukaryota; kingdom Metazoa; phylum Chordata; class Mammalia; order Carnivora; family Phocidae; genus Mirounga; species Mirounga leonina. The sequence goes on from NW_023270268.1 coordinate 53,238,551, forward strand.
GAATGATTTTGTCATATTCCAAAAATAACCCTTTGGGGATTTTGACTGGAGTTATAACTATAATTTGGTAGGAATTGACATTTTTATAATATTCCATTCTCCCTCCCAAGAACATGGTATGGTTCTATTTATTGAAGCTTTCTTTTATATCTTGTAGTAAAATCTTGTCATTTATTCATATAAATCTTTCATATTTCTTGTTAAGTTATTCCTAGGCATTTTATCTCTTTTGTTGCTATTGGGAATGCAATATTTTTCCCGTTATGTTTCCTCACTGGTTATAGTTAGTATATAGAAAATCTAGGGGTGCCTGGGTGGCTCAGTCATTAAGCGTCTGCCTTCAGCTCAGGTCATGGTCCTGGGGTCCTGGGATTGAGCCCCGCATTGGGCTCCCTGCTCTGCAAGAATCCTGCTTCTCCCTCTCCCACTCCCCCCACTTGTGTTCCCTCTCTTGCTATGTCTCTGTCAAATAAATAAAATCTAAAAAAAAAAGAAAAGAAAATCTAGTAATTTTCAGATATTTATCTTTATATGTGTGTGTGGATCTTTCACATATTAAGTCATTCTTTTCATTCTTTTATTAATATCAATATTTCCCCGGGCCATGCTACTAAAATCATCTCAGATCTCCTTGCAAAACCCTGTGTTCTCTGTTCAGTCCTTACCATCCTTGACTTCTTTGCTGACCACTCTCCTCCTTTTTAAAAAGCTATTATTTATTAAGTACCTCTTGTGAGTCAGGAATTATGCTAAGTGCTTAATTTAGATTAATGCATTCAGTCCTCATGATAGCCTTATTTTAAGTAGGTCTTATTCTACCCATTTTACAGATGAAGCTGAGACTTAGAAGGATAAGCAAAATTCCCCAAGGTCACACAATAAGTAAGGGGTAGTATTGGGCATTCATGTGTTCAAAACCTTTTCAATCCTTCGTCGTCTTCTATGACATTTTTTTGCCTTTTTCCTTTTATCCTGTATTCCTGTTGTTCATTTTTAAAATTTGGGACATTTTCGGTCATTTTTCTTTCAACTGTTTTTTCTGAAGTTTCCTCCTTCCACACTCTCTCTGGGACTCTGATGACATGAACATCAGACCTTTCGATATTCTTCCATAGGAAAAAGGGGTTCTGCCTTTCCTATCCCCTCCAAATCTTTTTTCTCTGTTGTTCAGACTGGATAATTTCTATTGATTGTCTTCAAATGTACTCACTCTTTCTTCTGTTATCTGAGGCCTGCTATTCTGTCTATCTGGAGGGCTTTTTATTTTGGTGTTTGTATTTTTCAGTTCTAAAATTTCCATTTGGTTCTTTTATATTTTCTACTTCTTTGCTGAATCTTTCTATCTTCCCATTCATTTCAAGACTGCTTGCCTTTACTTCTTGGAGCATTTCTATAATCACTACTTAAAAGTTACAATTCCAAAATCCGTGTCATTTCAGCAGGGGCATCTGTCGCTTAGCTTTTCTTATGTGAGATGACATTTACCTGTATGACGAGTAATTTTGGATTGTACCTTTGACATTCTAAATGTATGTAATGAGACCTGGAATCATGCGAAGATCCTATGGGGAATTTTGATATTTTTGTTTTAACAGGCAATTGACCTGATTGGGGTCAGTCCACAAGTTCCAACCCGCCTTCTGTGGATCGTAGTTCCAACAACAGTTCAGTTTTCAGTGTCTTTGCAGGGCTATTCAGATCTGTGCCCTGTGTGTGCCATCCAGTGACCAGTAAGGGACCAGCATGATGTCAGTCCACAGGTCTGTTCTCATAGTCCAATAACCTGTTTAGGATGCAGGTCCAAGTGAGCCCAGGAGTGAGCCCAGGGGTTCATAAACTATCTGATGGGGTTGATTTCCTGAGCTGTTCTACCTCCATGATCTTCTTGATACATTTTCATTCCCGGGCGCTTCCCTTTCAATCTGGGTGTTTAGTCTCCCCCCACCCCCTGGCTGTGTACTTCCCACAACACAGAGTATGCATTCCCAAACGTGAAATACACACTCAATATGATAAGGCCAATTTAAGTGCCGTGTCTCCCAGCCTCAGCCCCACACCCAGACCAGTGACAGTTTGCAGGGGGATGCCTTGAGCTGATTAGCTCACACCAGTTAGGATGTTCCTCAGGGGCTGAGGATGGGCTGGACATCTGACAAAATCAAGGTGCTGTGAAGAACAGGGACATGGCTGCTGGGGAGACAACGAACAGTGTCTATACACTGCTTCTTTCCTCCTTTTCTTCCCTAAACCACTAAATGTTACCATCACCCTCCTAATCACTCAGGCTTTTAAAACCTCTGTGTTTTCTTCACCTCTGTGCTTCCCCTTTCCGACCCCTGTGAACATCCAGTCGGTGCTCAGCCTAAAGATGCCTCTTCAACAGGGACTCTCTCTTTGATGTTCTCTGTCTAGCCAATTTTAAAGCTTCCTCTTATTTCCTTGCCCTCAGATTTCTCCTCTCCATAGTCAGCTTCCTTAGCATTGTGATCAAGCCTCCCCCCCCATCTGCCCTCTGCCTTTCCAGAAGTATCAGTTTTGCATGCCCCTGGGGTCACCAGACACCCGCCTCTACCGCATCTGCTACATTTGACTGAATGTCAGTCCTTAAACATACACTGCAGTTTCTGCCTTTTGTGCCAGCTGTGTCTTCCCAAAAGACCCTTTTAACCCAATCACATTAGCCAAGGCTCAGTGAACACGCCATGTTCTCCCTGAAGGCTCAGTGACCTTACCAAGGTAGAATCTGTCTCTTTCCCCTTAGGTTTTAGGACATCTCTACTGTAGCTCTTGATCACATTTGCCCTGAGTTCTACTATTATCTCCTTCATCAGGGCATGAGCTACTTAAGATGCAAGACCATCTCTGATTCTCTTTTGTAGTCCCCAACGTATCTGGCCCAGTACCTCAGACGCAGTAGATACTCAAGATACGGTTGTTTCATTAGATTCAATTAAATGGGCTAATCTTTAGCCTCTACTGTAACATTCTTGGGATCAATGCAGTCCAGAAAAATTATCCTCCTTCTAATGGACTTCTGTAGGTATCTTGCTCAGAAAGGAATTTAATAAGAGAAATTATTCTCTCCCCAACATAGCCTGGGCACTCACCTCTATGCCACTGTAGTTCCTTACAGTACTCCTCATTTTATATCATTAATCATTGTTTAATTATTTGGTCAGTATCTCTCCTGCCCCAAACTTTGACATCATTCTTTGAGGGCAGAAACTGATAATTATTCTTCTCCACTGTATGACTAACACCTACCACAATTTCAGGTTTGCTGAAAGCACTCACAAATACTTATTCCTTGAATGGAGTTCAATAATTAAGAGCTTCTGAGGAGAAATAAACAGAGGTTTAAATCTGTTATACAGCACTGCAAATTGCAGTGATAAGAAATAAACTCAGAAGTCTAGAAGCAACTGAACAACAGAAAATAAGAAACACCATAAAATATAATCTGTCCTTATCAACACAATCTCAACTTATCCTTCTCCCATTCTCTTCACTCTTTCTTAACTTCCCAAATTCTTTCATTCTTTCTTTTCCTCCTTTGTTCATACATGGGGATGGGGTTGCCAATTGTCTCCTTGTTTCCAGTCTCATCTTCTTACATGTGATTTAGAGTTTTTAGCTTGTCTTATGGCTGCCTAGATAAAGTTGATATTTCTTTGCCCCGTCCCTTGCAGCTTAGTGTGGTCATGTGACTAAGTTCTGGCCAGTGGAATGAAAATAGAATGATGTATGCAACTTTGGGGTCATACCCTTGAGGGAAAGAAGTATGCTCTCCCTTTCCACTTATCCCCTTCCCAACAGCTGAAATGCAAGTGTGATGTCTGGAGCTACAGCAGCCACGTTGACCCACAAGGTGGAAGCTACATGTTAGGGTAGAGCAAGAAGATGAAAGTAGCTTGGATCCCTAGCCCCATGTAGTTACCAAACCCACCTTGGCTATCCACCCACATTGTTAAGAAAGTGAGCTAGAGAAATGCCTACCTTATTTAAGCTGCTGCTACCTTTGTCTTTAAAATAACATCAGTATTTACATCCTTAATAATACAATGCATGGCCATCTTTATGACCATTTTTCCCAACAGAAAAAAAAGGGGGGGGAAATGAAGGTACTTTTTGAAAAAATCCTGCACCTATAGACCAAAATTCTTGGCTATTTACCTTGTGACAATACTTCTTTCATCTGGAACCTATCTCCAGAAGAGAATGGTATGAGCTATAGGTGCAAGATGTCTCATTCTCAAAGGATAATGTGTTTTACCACAGGGGAATTAATGCAAGCATAAGACACTTTGCAAGAAACAACCCATGTCCATCAATAGATGAATGCATAAAGATGCAGTACACACACACACACACAATGGATTTCTCAGCCATAAAAAAGAATGAGATCTTGCCATTCATGACAACATGGATGGACATAGACGGTATCATGCTAAGTGAAATAAGTCAGACAAGACAAAGACCATATGATTTCACTTACACGTTGAACCTAAAAAACAAAATGGACAAAAAGCAGAAATAGACCCATAAATACAGAGAACAAATTGATGGTTGCCAGAGGGGAGGAGGACTGGGGGATAGACAAAATGGACAAAGGGGAGTGGGAGGTACAGACTTCCTGTTATAGCATGAACAAGCCATGGGGATAAAAGGCATAGGAAATATAGTCAATAGTACTATAACAGTGTTGTATGGTGAGCATAGTATAACATGGAGACTTGTTGAATCACTATATTATATACATGAAACTAATGTAATATTGTGTGTCAACTAATCTTCAAAAAAAATAAATTAAAATATTGATAGCTTTAAAAAAAAGACATTTTTGGGGTTTCCTGGGTGGCTCTGTTGGTTAAGCATCTGCCTTTGGCTCAGGTCATGATCCCAGGGTCCTGGGATTGAGCCCCGCATCGGGCTCCATGCTCAGTGGGGAGCTTGCTTTTCCCTCTCCTCAGCCCCTCTCCCTTGCTTATACACGCTCTCTCTTTTTCTCTCAAATAAATAAATAAAATCTCTAAAAAATAATAATAATAAAATATAAAAAAAGACGTTTTCCAAAATTTTATAACATGCTCTATATCTTGAAAACATATAGATGCTTGCTATCTTGTGATATTTCTATTAAAAAATAAAGTTGACCTTTCAGTATCTAAATGAGAAAAGAAAAGTTGTGATTGAATGTCTACTGAGAATCGTTTTGGTTTTAAGTAAAGGGTTAGAAGTCTGTCCCCATTTGGACTTTTGGGGCCAGAGGGAAAAAATCCAGCAATAGCATTACCCATTATTATTTAATGTTACTTTGAGTAGACAGCAAAAGAGGTTCTATTGAAAAAGTCTTCTGAATTATGTTTGTCTCTCAGGGTTCTGAATCTTTCATTCACTTCCCCCAAAAAAGAACTAAATACTTACTTTAAGGTCTGAAAAAAGCAAGGGAAATTATTGGCCAAGGATCCCCCTAAAACACTTAGGGTGAGTACTGAGATACTGCGCATTTCATTAATTTAGGGGCTGAGAACTGTGATTGCTTACTAATATTTATGCAACTTCTCAAACTTATTAATGATAATAACTTCATATTTTGTATTTAAAAGAAACAGTAGACTCTTAGCATTCTTAGATTTAACCTCCTGGTTTTTATCCATGAAAAACTTGGGATGTGTATAATATGACATGATCTTATATTTTGCTGCATTTCACAGAGGAAATCATGCCCTTGAATGATCCATTTGACAGGTTCACAAAGGTCTATGAATGTCAGGATCTCACCTTCAGAATTATGACTATCCTCTCTTCAGCAGGAGGCTTGCCTGGTTCAATGGACCTTGTTCATCAGAAATCTGGAGGGCTTCCTTCTATAGATCCTAGAGTTTACAGTGCCTGAAAGACCAAGAGAAGAGACCATCTCCTTTCAAAACCCTTTTGTTAGTCATTAATAATAGAGAGAGGCAAGTGTTAGTTACTGATCCCTTTTCTCTACAAATTATTCTCTTGCTAAAGGGACAGAGAAAATATTACTAGTAGATGTGCAGTTTGGAAGGAAGACTCAATCAAGAGATCTCAAATGAGTGAGGCCCTTCTCAGTGGCTTCCTGGATTAGAAGCTCTGATGCATTCATTGCTCTATTCAAGAACCTAGCACAAGGTCAGGTGCACAGGAGGTGCTCAACAAATATTTGTTGAATGAATAAATAGATTCTATGGATAATTCAAGGAAACATAAGAAATATTCCTGCCCTTAAAGAGTTTACCAGTTATACCGACATAATACATAAATAAAAAGAAACCAATTTTCTAAGAAGCTAAGAACTGGTACTGATTTTAAGTACTGTAGCTTTGCTGGAAGGTAGTTCTCTAAGGCTTAGATGAAAAAGTTGAAGGTGAGATGAGCCTTAAGAGAAGGGTAGGTACAGGGGAAGGAATTCCAGAGAGAAAGATGGGCATGAATATGTAAGGTAGAGCCAAACACACTGGGCAGATACGATGGCAGAAGACGGTTGGGGTTGAGGATGAGGTTAGAAAAAGAAGCAGAGGCTCTGTGTGGAAGGCCTGAGCCAGCCAGCCTGAGCCAGCCAGACTTTTCTATGGGTCACAGGAAGCCCTTGTGGTTTGCTCCCCTGGAGGAGAGAGCCAGGCGGGGGCAGGAAGACCAACTGCTCTCTAGTCCGCATGTCCAGGTAAGAGTCTAACTTAAGGCAGTGGCAGGAGCAATGGAGAGAGGAATGAGATCGGGAAGCACAGTGAACCACCCCTGTAGGATCCGTGAGATAAAGCTGCAACACTTTTCACTGGAATCACAGGAAGCGAGTCAGTTCACTGTGGGCTGCTTTGACATAAGATGCACTAGAATAAATTCTAAAGTAGAAAAAACTTTTCACTTATAAAACAGTTCTATTAGCTTGGCTTAAAACATTTTTTCAGAAATATTCAAGTTCATTTATTTTTAAAAATACACAAGAGTAGGGGCGCCTGGGTGGCTCAGTCATTAAGCATCTGCCCTCGGCTCAGGTCATGATCCCGGGGTTCTGGGATCGAGCCCCGCTTCGGGCTCCCCGCTCGGCGGGAAGCCTGCTTCTCCCTCTCTCACTCCCCCTGCTTGTGTTCCCTCTCTTGCTGTGTCTCTCTGTCAAATAAATAAATAAAACCCTAAAAATATATATATAAATATAAAAAAATAAAAATGCACAAGAGTATACAGAAACAAGTAAAAACTACCCCAAACCCACTCCCATCCACCAAGATTACTGTTATTATTTTGGTGAATACCTTTCCACACGTTCTTGTATGCACAGATATATACAAAGTATGATAGAATTTTATTAATGTGTTCCATATGTGTTGTTCCACAATCAATTTTCCTCAGCCCCTAATATGTTGTAAACATTTTTCCATGTTGATAAACATTGACCTACATATCATAATGTCAGTCTGCCTATATCACAATGTTCCATTAATGGATATTTAGATTCTCTCTCTGTGTGTGATACCATAAACAATCCTGTGATTAACCTTATATGCATATAATTTCCCATCTGTATAATTATCTCCAAAATCTAAGAGGTTTTGGTTAGGTCAAAAGCATATATAATTTTATGTTTTGATACCTATTTCCAAACTGCCCTCCAAAAAGTACATCCCTTCATTCATTTACTCAATAACTATTTCTTGAACACCTACTCTGGACCAAGCACTATTCTATATGCTGAGAATAGGACAGTGATTAAAATGGACAAAGTCCCTGCCCTCAGGGACTGTACATTCTAATGCAGAACAACAGACACTAAACAAACAACTAACAGGTAACATATTGTCAAGTAGTGGCAACTGCTAGGAAAGCAAAATAAAACAGTAGCAGGCTGGAGAGTCACAGAGTGGACAGAGGAAAAAGCGCATTTTACACAAAGTCGTGAGGAAGCAACGATGAGGAAGAGACATGTGATCGGACCTGTGAAGATAGCCGAGGGTAACAGTGGTGCAGAGAGAAGAAACAGGAAGTGCAAAAACCCTGCCGTGAGAACCTGCCCAGCATGTTCCAGAAAGGCAGTGACTCCTGAGAGTCGCAGGAAATGTGGGTGGATAGGGAGCCAGGTCAGACCTGAGAATGCACACTAGGAGCAGTGTCCGTGAGGGGCTTCGCAGCCATTCGTAGAGGTGTTTGGATCCATTATATCGGCCAAAGGGATCTGAGATTCTAGTCTGAGAATAGTAAAAGAGAAGGGAGAAAGATGGGACCAGATCTGCTTTTGTGTTTTGCCCCTTCTCGGTCTCCTATTCATTAGACACTCTGCTGAGCATGGAGCCTGACGTGGGGCTCGATCTCATGACCCTGAGATCATGACCTGAGCCAAAACCAAGAGCTGGACACTTAACCGACTGAGCCACCCAGGCGCGCCAAGACCTGTCATCTTAATAAAAACTCAGGCACATGGGCTCATGATAGCTGATTTATATTAATTTTCCCCAAGCCATCTAACACAGAATCTTTAACACAGAAGGTGGTATAAATATAAATATTTGCTGGATAAACAAAAGAATGTATTGACAAATCTTCTCTAAAAGTACCTTTACTTTGTAGGTGCTCTTCTATTGTTTTGATTAGCGTCAATTTCAGAGGCTACCTTTTGACTCTCTTCTCCAATTCTGAAGCTCTTTGAGGACAGCTCCCTGAGCCCTGCCTTGGCATCTTCTTACATCTGCGGGGAAGGTCTGAGGAATTTAAATGTGACCAAAGAGAGCAGTATTTAAGACACAGGTTTGAGTAAACCCAGGGCTTCACTCTGCCCCAACATATCTGCCTGAGATCACAATTTCTTCTACAGTGATACTTTAGAAGTCACACAGAAAAAAAATAATACTAAATAAGAGCAAAAGAAATTTAAAAAAAATTAACTTCAGGAGAAAACGTGATTTGCTGACAATGAAAATTGCAATGTTGGTTAATTTACTGTTCTTCAAACAAAATTAATAATAATATTTTCTTCCGTTATAAAAGTAATTCATACTCATTGTAGAAAAATGTTTCAATACTGAAAAGCATAAGGTAGAAAATAAAAATTACACAATAACCCATTATCCAGGGACAGCCACTATTGAAATTTAAACATAATTTTGATCCTACTGTACACACATAGTCTTGTATCTTTCTTTTTCCCCTGACAACAAATTCTGAACATTTTCCCAATAACATGTGTTTTTTTTTTTTTAAGGATTTATTTATTTATTTGAGAGAGCACGTGGAGGGCGGGGCTGAGGGAGAGAATCCAAGCAGACTCCGCACGGAGCAGGGAGCCTGACGCGGCTCGATCCCACAACCCATGAGATCAAAACCTGAGCTGAAACCAAGAGTCAGATGCCCAACTGACTAAGCCACCCAGGCGCCCCCTAATAACATGTTTTTAATATTAGTAAAAGATATGTAATGTTCCAACTATGCCTTTGCCATAATTTATATTATGTGCCTATTATGGACAATTATTTTCAACCTATATTATAAACTCTTACAGTGTTGCAGTGAACATTCTTGTACATGATCGCTGAACAAATCTCTAATCAATGCCTGAAGTAGAGCCCAGAAGTGTAACTGTTTGGCCAAAATATACGATGTTTTTAAAGTCTTTTGTTAAGTGTTTCAGAAGTTCTTTCCAGAAAGGTCGTATTAATTTACACTTCCTTCCTACTACCCTCAACCACCCCTGTCACCCCATTATAGGCTAAGAGATTGGCAAGGATGTGCTGGGTTCAAATCCCAGCCCCACTCTCTTAGGAAAGTTATTTAACCTCATGAAAGCTCAATTTCCTCATCTGTAAAGTGGGGATAGTAACGGGGTATCCAGCTCATAGGCTGTTATAAAGATTAAATGAAATGGTAACATAAAATTGCCTATTATAGTCCCTGGCACATAACATGCAGTCAATAAGTATTATCAACTGGTACCAGTAACCAGTAAAATCACTCCACCCGATTCACTCCTAGCCAGCGTAATATTTGGGTGCAAAATTCCCTAACACAGTCGGGAAAAGTACCACGCTTCCCTATTTAATAAAACTATTTATAGCTGAAGTCACGCAATTATTGTATCCACACACAAAGCCTCGGTATTCTGAAAATGGCAGCCTCTTTAGTTACCACCTGCAAGCAAAGAGGATCTTCTGAAAGGTGTTTTCTGCGCTTTATACATTATTTTCACAATGGCATTTCTCTTATTATTTCAAGGGAAACATATCTACTCCAGGGGCAATGGCCACAATTTGGAACTCTTGCAGCACGAACATTTTGGCCATAGGCTTTCAAAAGAGATCAATGCTTGCTTGTTTGTTTGTTTTAAAGTCCCTAAGCAACTTAACTAAGAATTTCATTCCAATTAATTTGGAATTCACTGAGTTTGCTGTTTGGCTGCCCCGGAATTTTTGGTTGAGGTGATCCCAAGATAAATGAAATCATTTGTAGAGAGCCGTTTATCAGATGGAGGCCCTAAAACTTGCATGAAATCAGTTTAGCTCTATTTAAATCCAAAATAGATCATTTTCAGTTGTTTTATGAGAACACATTAGCTTAATTTTTTATAGAGATATTTATTGTGTGTGGAAACATTAGTCTTCAGCTCTAGAGAGAAACAAAACTGTTCTGTATTTGTTGTCTGAGAGGATCTTCCTACCAGTGGCATGAATGTTCAGAATGTGTTCTAGATTCTTTGAAGTTCCTTGACAGTGGGTAAATTTGTGTCATTATTTAGGAGAGAAACCCTGGGACATTTTACATTGTAAAAACAACAGAGGAAATGAAATTGTAGGATATCAGTTAAAGGTCCGGGTTGTTGTTTTCACCTGGGACTTCTTTGGAAATCTACTAAATAAAAAGCTTGGGTCTCCTGCCAAAAGGTAGTATTTGGGAACAGAAAACTGATTCAACTCTTCCCTTTCAGAAGTACAAATATGCCCAGTGTTTTCCTGTCCCATTTTCCTTCTCCATACTCTGAGATCAGTGTTATCAGACCCTATAAATTTCCCATGCAGTGGGTCACCAAATAAACAGAGGTATATGATACCAAACAGTTGAGTTTAAATGTCTTCCTGTCTAACTGTTTTGGCCAGAAGAGATGAGTCATTCCTCCTGTGAGATGGATTAGGGAAAAATTCTCATTTTGAGTTGTCCAGAACCTGATCCCACCCAGATCAGCTTCCAACTCCCTACTGCTACAAAGAATGACTTGCTGGATGTCCTCATATATGTCCCTTTGTGAGCCTGCGTAAGAATCTCTTTGGGATAGACACCGAAGGTAGAACACTGAGTTCTCAGGTGTGCATGTATTTAATCTGACCGAGTCAGATGACAGGACATAGCTGCATCGGTCTACTTGCATTATATAAAGTATTCTGGAGGGCGCCTGGGTGGCTCAGTCGTTAAGCGTCTGCCTTCGGCTCAGGTCATAATCCCAGGGTCCTGGGATCGAGCCCTGCATCGAGCCCCGCATCGGGCTCCCTGCTCAGCGGGAAGCCTGCTTCCCCTCTCCCACTCCCCCTGCTTGTGTTCCCTCTCTCGCTGTGTCTCTCTCTGTCAAATAAATAAATAGTCTTCAAAAAAATAAAAATAAATATTCTGGAATCCGACATTCCCACCCGACACTTGTCAGTATCCAATGTTCTAATTTTTGCCAATCTAATAGGTATAAAGTGGTACCTCATTCTTTCTTTCATTTGTGTTTTTCTGATTATAATATATTATGCTGGTTAGCCTTGGGAGTTTCCTCTCTGTAAATCACTTGTTCATAAGCTTTACCAATTTTCACTGGGGTTTCTGTCTTTTTCTTGTTGACTTGCAAAGAGGTCCTGGTCTACTCTCCTATGGGACAGTGCAAAATATCTTCTCCCCTTCAGTCAGCTGTCTGTTAACTGTCCATGCTTAACAGAAATTCATACTACAGAAATTCTTAGTTTCAGGGCACCTGGGTGGCTCAGTCAGTCAAGCGTCTGCCTTCAGCTCAGGTCATGATCTCAGGGTCCTAGGATCGAGCCCCACATAGGGCTCTCTGCTCAGTGGGGACCTGCTTCTCCCTCTCCCTCTGTCCCCTGCTCATGCTCTCTCTCTCTCTCTCTCTCTCTCTCTCGATCTGTAGCTCAAATAATAAATAAATAAAATCTTTTTAAAAAAATTCTTAGTTTTTCGGTAATCAAATTTATCAGTATTTTGCCTTATGGCTTGGAGCTTTGATGTTTTTAAGAAGTCCTCCCCATTCATGAGTGACAAAGATAGCCTCCTACATTGTCCTCTAGCACTATAACAATTTTACTTTTCTTATTTAGTCTTTAATCTGCTTCCAAGTGGATTTATCTCTGTATGCTGTTTTAGGTTGGAGTCCAGTTTTATATTTCACCATATAGTGAACATTTTCTACTAAACAATCCATGTTTTCTTCACTGACCTGGGTGCCATCTGAATCTTATACTAAATACTCATATGTACACGTCTGTCTCTAATTTCTCTATTTTGTTTCAATGGTCTATTTGGCCATTCTTTTGCCAAACACTATTCTTATTACTATTGCTTTGAATGATGTCTTTATATCTGGGCTACTCCCCCTGTTTATGACTCCTTTACAAGTTTAGCTTAGATATTCATGGCTTTTATTCCTACATATACATGTTATGGTAGGCTTATTATTAAGTTCCTCAGAAAATTATTTGTAATCTGCATTGGGATTGCATTGAATACGTGAATTAATTAGGATAGACCTGAGCTCTTTATATATTAAGATCTTCTACCCAAGGGTATGGAATGTGTTTCCATTTAAATTAAATCACTCTATGTTCTTGATTAGCCTTTAAATTTTTTTTCCAAAGACTATTCTATACTTACACTAACTCATGTAATAATCACAACAACCATTTAATCTTCTAGTATCACCATTTTCCAAATGAGGAAACTGAGCCCAGAGAAATAAGGGACTTGCCCAAGAACTCACTGCAAGTGAGTAAAGTAAGTAACAGAGCCTACATTCAAATAATTTATAGTCCATACTCTTAACCACTGTATTGCCTCTCAGTTTACAGGCAGTAACTTTATAAACTTTATAGTTTGGCTGCTATTGTGAATGGTATCTTCTTTGTATTATTATTCATTCATTATCTGATAAATTATTTTTATTATATTTTCTAATTTATTGTTGCAGTTGTAGAGAAATGTTGTTCTTTTTTTTAATTTTTATTCCAGTATAGTTAACATAAAGTGTTACATTAGCTTCGGGTGTACAATATAGTGATTCAACAGTTCCATACATCACCAGTGTTCTTTTTTTTTTTAATTCCAGAAATGTAGTTGATATTTGCATCCATTGAAGTTGCTGATTTCTCTAATTAGTTCTATGGTCTATTGTTTCTGTTGCCTTTTTTTTTTTTTTTTTTTTGGTATATCAACTGTCAATAATGGCCATTTTGTCTTGTCCTTTCCAATTTTTAAGTCTTCTCATTCCTTTTTCTTGCCTTATAGCACTGGCCAAGACTTCCAGTAAATGGTAGACTCTCTGTAGAAGAGATCAGGGACAAAGAATGTCTCTTAAAAAAAGCAATGTTGTCCTAGAAGAAGGTTTTCATTTTATCTTGGCTATACTATATGCAGCATATCAGAGAACTGTTTCACAGAGTATAGGTTAGAAATTGTGTCTGGTGGTCAAGAATCCATTCTAAGCAGACAGGCCCTGTGCTTATTTATGCCACAGAAATTACTTTTCCTTAGGAGATAGCCCTTCCAGGGGAGACATAGCTCAGTTGTGATAAATTTGACTTCATTCTGACTTTAAGTACATTTAATTCCATCCTAAAGCCCTATAGCAACAACACAGCTCTGCACCTGTCACTTGCTTCACACAATCTGCTAGATGCAATTGCTTCTGACAACACATTGGTCTCCATCCCCATGGGGGAATTCACAGACAGCAGCATTGGAAGGAGCCTTAGAGATCAAGTGTTGCTCTCATTTTACACACATCTGAAAGTCCCTATAGTGGGTGCCTCATCACCCTTGAGCAGATGATACACCTTGGGGGGCTGATGCTAACAACTGAGAGAGCTTGAGTCAGACTAGAGGCTAACACAGCTTTCTCCTAATTGGCTTCATCACTCCAGCTTCAATTGGCCATGCTTAGCATTCCTGGCAGCATCTCAAGGCTTATAGTGACTCATCCATCCTGACTTCAATGGGGACTTAGAGGAGAGAAAGAGGAAACATCCACTCTTCTTCCTTGCATCCTCAAGGCTTTTCCCTATTCAAGATTGGTTCATCTGTACAGAAGTGGGTATTGGTGGCTCCATTATGTAGTCCTGGAGCCTGAGCACAGTCAGACCCATCAGAAGCTCTGAGTAGGTGACCAAACACACCCTTTCCTTTTACACATACCCAGGGTGACTAACACTTGTGGTAGAGATGAGTGAACTGAAAAGCCCCACAGGAACCTTACACCCAGTACATCCAAAATGGAACTTCTCACCATCTCCTCCAAAATCACTCCCCTCTTACAGTAACCCCTGCCCGGGCCCTGGAACAATCTCCATTCCACCATCCTCAGCACCTTCCTGCCCATCACACCTAAGGAGTTACCAAGCCTTGGCCACTCAGCACCCTGAGAGTCTCTCTGGCCCACTCTCTCCTCCCCATTCTGATTGAGGCCTTGGCCATACCCTCCCAGCTGCTCCCTGTGCTCTACTCCTGACCCCTGGGATCCACCTTCCATACTACTGCCGAAGGGAATCTTCCTCATGCCTCTCTAACCATGTCTCCTGCCTAAAACCTTAGAAGGCTCCCCACCACCGTCAGAGCAGATGCTCCCTAGCATGGCAGCTACTACTCTCATAGCACAGCCCCATTGCTCTCTCCAACCTCACACCCTGATGGCAGGACCCCCAGATCCCCACTTCCCTCTACCCTCCCTGACTGTGCTTCTGATCCCTGTTCCCCCTACCTAGAACCTGCATCCCATTTAGTGGGAACAGTCTAATGCCCCTAGAAGCATGTTGGGGGGCCCTGCTCCTGGGAGCCTTCATTGCCTCCTCACCCCTTTGTCCTGCTGAGGTGCCCTCTCTCTGGGCTTCTCCTAAGACCCTGTGCATCCGTCCCACTAAATCATAACATTGTCTCACTGTAGGAAACCGGATTCTCTATGACAATAGTTTATTGCATAACCAGTCTGGTTTCATCTCTGTTCATATTTAAGATACAACCGTGAATAAAATACATGGAGTCAGATTGAGTGTGGGAGTGCCCCCAAAGGGACCTGTTCACCACTGGGTGCCAAACGCCTAGCACAATGTCAACCTGGCACACGGGGGCCCCTCTGAATGAACAAATGATGAGCGGATGAATGACGAACGCCCCTTCAGGACTGGGTGGGCGGTCACGATCAGGGCACATGCTGGATGTAGATGGATAGTGAGGGGCACCACTCGGCGCTGCGTGGGGAGGGGGCGCTGCAGGGCGGCGGGGCGAGGGCTGGATGGCCAGGGGCGGGGCGTCTGAGGCCGGGACCGAGGGTGGCCCGCGAGGGCTCGGGCTTGCCCGCGGACCCTGCGCCGCGACTCTGCGCGAATTTCGCTTTCGCTTTGGGCCAGCTGGAGGCGGCGGGGCCGTCCCCAGAAGAGCTGCGGCCGGGCACCGTGGAGTTAATCCGAAAGCGCCGCAAACCCCGCGGGCCGAACTCCACGTGTCACCGAGAAGCTGATGTAGAGAGAGACAGAGAGAGAAAGCAAGCAGGAGACCAGAGTCCCGGGAAAGTCCTGCCGCGCCTCGGGACAATTATAAAAATGTGACCCCCTGGGTCGGCCTCCCACCACCGCCCTCACCTGCTGCGCCCTCAGTCCGCGTCCAGCGCCGGCCCAGCGTCCACGCAGGGCCCGCTCAGCATGTGCCCGCCGCGCGGTGAGTCCCCAGCCGGACCCGAGACGCCGCGCTCAGCGCGCTCGCCGCCGCTCGGGTCGGGAGGGGCGGCAGCCGGGGAAGAGGAGGCAGAAGGTTGGGAGCCGCTAAGGGAAGCCGGGAGGGCAGTGCGCAACCTCGTGCGGAGGTGGAAGAAAGAATGACTGCGTGCTTACCATGCCCTAACTAGGACACTGTCGCCTTATCTAGAAACAGCCTCGTGGGCTATCATTATGCCCACTTCACAGGTTTGAAACTGAGGCCCCACGCGGTACCTTTCTTTCTCAGGGTCCCTCCGCTACAGCTATGAGAGGGCAGATCCCAGCCAGCAAAGTGAGGCTGTCTCCCCGCTGTTTCCAAAACATTAGGCCGTGAGTCTAGGCTAGTCACTTCCCTACCTGGCCTCAGTTTCCCTACTGGTGAAACAGAGGCTTTTTCTGGGTGAGCGCTGAATCCAACATCCTTGTCTGAGCTCATTAGGGGGCTCTCACAGGTTGGCTTCTAGCCCTACAATAGAGCCCTGCCTTCCAAGAACTTGATTCATTTCTCAGGTGTTGAAGGAAGATTGGAAATGGTGGAGGGAGGTTGGTGTGGTTAAGATGTGGATGGGTGGAGATGACCAGAATGAATAGAAGGTAGAGGCAGGCCAAACCAAGCTGACAAGCTCAGCCTGCTCCTCTTCCTTTCCAGGCCTCCTCCTTGTGACCATCCTGGTCCTCCTAAACCACCTGGACCGCCTCAGTTTGGCCAGGAGCCTCCCCACAGCCTCACCAAGCCCAGGGATGTTCCAGTGCCTCAACCACTCCCAAAACCTGCTGAAAGCCATCAGCAACACGCTTCAGAAGGTGAGTTTTTCAATATTCTTGTTCCCACTTTGCAGCCTCTCTAGGGAAGGGGCTTCTCTGAACCCCTGGTCACCTGAAAAGAACTGCGGAGAAATTGGGGACGTTAATCAGGAGCTGTCAAGACAGGGAGACAGAACTTTACAAAGGGCCCAACTATTAGCTAAAGAGTCTCAATGGAATTGTGTCTCCAGAGAAAGCAAGAGTGGTAATAAATTATAATGGCACTCATTTTGGCTATGTCTACACAGAGGAAAGTGGATATTTACAGTGTGCCCTGTAGCCTGCCAACAGAGATGGAATTGTGTCAGGCCCACACTGTTTTTCTGACACACTTATCAATCCAGGAAACCATTATTAGGTGCAGCCTCTGTGCTCCAGGGGCTACAAAGATGAATTAGATTTGCCCCTCACATTGCTCACCAGCTTCCAGTGTGGTAACACAGTTCTCTGTCTGAGCAACACATTCCAGGGGGCCTATGACAGTGGGCATCCAGCCTTCATTTTCCAGGGAGAGAGTTATCTAATATTATTTACAGCTTCATTCATTTTTTTAGGTTTCATATTTTAATGCAAAAACATCTTCTTTCCTTTTAAAAGTACTTCTATACCTATAGCTTCTGCTGGAACAGCCGAAGACTGACGTTTTAAAAGTTGTCTTTTGGCTTCTTGTTCTCTAGTAAATCTTTCCTGAATATTTTCTAGCTTGTTGTTTTATGAATATATTAAAATAAGCTCAAGGCCACAAGGCCTTCTAAAGAATTCTTTTCCCCCTCTAAGCTTTCACAATGTGCTGCCAATTGCTTCTCACAGTTCAATCTTAATTAAAAAGGCCAAGTGAAAACTGCAGAGAAAAGTGCTTTGACTCCTGAAGAAAGTTTCAATATGGATACAATTGAGGAGCTGCAATTTAAATAGATGCTTTATGTGAAAAAGCTAACTCTTCGACTCCCCAGTATAGCATTAATGGTCAAAAGACTGCAGAACTCAGTTTGATATTTTTTTATACCATTCCTTTGTCAAATTAGCTAGAACAAATCAGCTGGCTACTTACAGAAGAAAGAGGTGGCAAATGCATGCGATTTACAGCCCACAGATTTGTAGAGTTTGGTCCATACCTTTTGTCTTTGATTTTGAGTTTGATGCCATTGAAAAAGAGGACCTTTCATATAAGAATCCAGATTTCCAGCTTCTCTTGAAAAGATCTAAAGAACTACAACAGAGGGACCATATTTCCAAAATGTAATTCTTTACCACCTGCTCAGGATTGTGACTGCCCAGGTGTGTGTGAACACCTCCAGGACCAGTGTGTAGTTTCCCATTTCCCGTATAACGAATTACCACAAAGTAAGCGGCTTTAAACCACACCAATTTCTTATCTTACAGCCCTGGAGTTCAGAAATCTGATATAGGCTAGAGTCCAGGTGTGAGCAGAGCTATGTCCCTTCTGAAGACTCTAGGGGAGAATCCATTTTCTTGCCTTTTTCAGCTTCTAGAGGCAACCCCCATTCCCTGGTGTATAGCCCCCTTCCATCCTCAAAGCCAGCAATGGCCAGTTGAGTTGTCCACATGCTGCATTATTCTGATGGTGACCCAGGAATTACATTGGACCCACCCAGATAATCCAAGATAACCTCCCTATTGTAAGTCAGCTGATTAACAACCTTCATTTCATCAGCAACTGCAATTCCCCTTGGCCGTGTAACATATTCTCAGGTTCCAGGGGTTAGGAAGTGGATGTGGGGTTGGGGGATAGGGCATTATTCTGCTTACCACAGAGATTTTACTACTTGTTTCCAAACATGCTCTGCATCTCAAGTCTCGATTATGGTTCATGCAGTTCCCTCTGCCTGAAATTCTCTCTCCTCTGCCTGCCACCTTCTAATCCTCTTAATGCAGATGTCTCATCTCTGGTGAAGCCTTCATACCCTTCTCAGTACTTCTCACCTGCTGACATGACTCCTCATCATTTGGGCACTTTCCTGTCTCTGCAGTTGAACTTGGAATCTGGGAAGGGAGCAGCAGATGATAGTCCTTTTCTTTGTCATGTTCCTTAGTACAGTAAGTCCCCCCTTATCCAAGGGGGATACTTTCCAAGACCCCCAGTGGACCTCTGAAACTGCAGACAGTACCAAACCCTATATTGTGTTCTTTTCCTATACACACATACCTATGATAAAGTTTAATTTCTAAACTAGGCACAATAAGAGATTAATAATAATAACTGATAATAAAATAGAGCCATTCTAACAACATAAGTTATGGGAATGTGGTCTCTACATACCTTACTGTACCGTACTCACCCTTCTTGTGATGATATGAGATGATATAATGCCTACGTGATGGGGTGAAGTAAAGTGAGTGACACGGGGCACTGCGACGTAGCATAAGGCTATGCGCGTTGGAAGGAGGAGCGTCTCCTTCCGAACCACGGTTGCCGGCAGGCAACTGAAACCAAGGGAAGTGAAGCCACAGATAAGAGGGGGGACTGCTCATACACTTGGGGCTCAATGAACAGAAAAATGATCTCAATCTTCAATCAAATTTACGGACTTCTTAGATAAATTTCATAATTCTAATTCAACAGTGCTTTCCAGCATGCTCCTAAGATGACATCTGTGTGTGTGGTTGTGTATGTGTATCTGAACCGCAAATTAAATGTCCACTTGTCTTTAGGGCTACATGTTTGTTATATCCATCAGGTTGGGACCTTAACAGTTCTGCCTTTAGAAGTTCTACTTGAAAAGGATATTCATAAAACACAGGTGCTTTGGCAAAAGGAAAAAACTGTCTTCACCAGAAACAAGTGTCACAGCATGGTGTAGATGCTGATTAGCATAGCCTGTTGAAATGATTTATAGTGTTTACATAATGGAAAAATGGATCATCCAGAGAAACAGGTCCTAAGCAAAGGGAGAGGAGGGATGGAGAGAGAATATAAATAACCTGTTTCCTTTTGTCTTAGGAAGATCCCAAATTTCCTACAGGTCAAAGAGATGGATGTCAGAAGCAGCCGGCTCTCTTTTTGCTGGCAGCCTGCGGGGCCAGCCTTATATGAAGCCAGGTGCCTTATTAATAATATAAGCTGGGTTACTCTTTATGTTTTTTACAGGCCAGACAAACCCTAGAACTTTATTCCTGCACTTCCGAAGAGATTGATCATGAAGATATCACAAAGGATAAAACCAGCACAGTGGAGGCCTGCTTACCATTGGAATTAACCATGGTATAGATGATTTTCTTCCCCAAGCATGTAATACAGTTAAGAGCTAGGCATCAAACCTCATCTTCTTCCAAAAATGTGCATGTTTCTGGTTTCTATCATCGTGAGATTTTAACAGGTCCCACTTCAGAAGTTGAATTTAAATATATATATATATATATATATACAACAAATATGTGTTTTACAACAATGTGAATATACTTAATACTATTGAACTGTACACTTAAGAGTAGTAAAGATGGTAAATTTTATGTTATGTGTTTTTTACCACAATAAAAAAGATATGTGTGAGAAAAGCCGGGAAGACGTATATTAAGAATTAATATCTTTGATGTGATTTTTTTTTTCTCTAGAATGAGAGTTGCCTGGCTTCCAGAGAGATCTCTTTGATAACTGTAAGTCAGAAAATTAAAGGTTTCAGCCTACATGATGAATTCATATCATTGATGTCTCATTATTTTTTCTTCTAGAATGGGAGTCGCCTGGCCTCCAGAAAGGCATCTTTTATGACGGTAAGACACAAATACTCTTTCTTCCCTCAAATGCAATGTGGGGGAAACATTTTTAGCCATCTCAGTGGTTCTTTCCCCATTTTGTCATATCACTTAGACCCTGTGCCTTAGCAGTATCTATGAGGATTTGAAGATGTACCAGGTAGAGTTCAAGGCCATGAACGCAAAACTTTTAATGGATCCTAAGAGGCAGATCTTTCTGGATCAAAACATGCTGACAGCTATTGATGAGCTGTTACAGGTAAGACCTTTATACTACCAGTAAGAGCACCTTCTTCATGCTGAGACAGCTAGTCAGGGTCCATGATGAAGTATAAAATCGCCCCTTCCTGGATTGGGAGAGGCCCGAAATCCCCCTCCTATATCCCCTACAGAGCCTCTTGACAAAGGGCACTCATGAGCAGGCCACGGCAAGAAAAGCAGACTCCCACTTGTTGATCATGTGGTATACACCAGCCTCTCTGCAGATGTTTTCATAGATTTTCTCTTACCATACCCACAACAACCACATGGGGTGTGTACAACGGAGAAAAGCCAAGCTTAGAGTCAGCCGCTTGTCCAAATGGCTTGTAAGTGACAGAGCCAGGATTGAAACCCCCATCAGAGAGATTTCACGAGACTTATCTTCTCTTTCACTTCTAAAGGCTCCAGGATGTGCACTGAGGGGCCAGCATGCATACCTGCAAATACTGTCAGAGAAAACAAGTGGGGCTAATGCCTGGGTATGACCCATTTTGAACTAAAATGTGTATGAAATAAAAGAATGACCTATCACCTGGGACATCCACAGTGTCACTCATAGACAAGAACTGGCTTTGTAATTTTCTGAATCACCATAGCACATGATGCTAATACAAAACAGAGAAATATTCACATAAGAAAGAGCAGGGTGACTACCTTGGTGACAAGGGCATGGAATACAAATAAGTATGATTTCTCTCTTTGTGCCAAATCACTGTTTGAAAGGCAATGAGCTTCCTGCAAGTATCAAAGAATGTTAGCATCTAGAGAGTTATTTCATTTTCGGGGGCCCAAGAGTCGACTTGAGCATTGGAATCCATTCTACCAGGAATCAGCCAACCATGCCCAAACCATTCACCCCCTCCGGGAGTCGGTATTTTCCCTTGTAAAATGGCGTGGCTTTACCCACCTTACCTTTCTCTTGGGCTTTTTGCAAGGAACAAGTGGAAGTATTGATCCTTGTGAAAATATAAGATCTTGCATTGTGTTATGAAATGAAAGGGTAAAACTGAGAGATCCATTGCCAGGTTTATGTATCTGGTACAAATGAGTGTCTGTAGCAAACAGGTCTGTTACTCAAGGAGTTCCAATCAGTAGCAATTCATCACCTCTCTGTTCTAAAAGGGACTTAGCTTCTTAGTATAACATACAAAAATTAATTAGGTATTGCAGCAGATGTCATCTGAACAGAATTGTTCCTTTCTAAAATGCAACTCCCACTGATGATTTTCTAAATAGCTTTAAGTGTCTTTTCAGAGCCCACTGAAGATACATGTGCTTGGATAATGAGTATTTCTTCTCTCAGGTTCTGCCTGGCCATCTGGCTGGGAGTAGATTTGGGTCGAGTTTAGGAGATATAATGAGGGAGTGGGTTGCAGACTCTGAGACATGTATTGGCTTCACCCATTTTTACGGATGAATGTTTTAATTTTGGAATACCATGTATGTCATCCTTAATATTTATCCTCATAGGCCCTGAATTTCAACAGTGTGACTGTGCCGCAGAAATCCTCCCTTGAAGAACCGGATTTTTATAAAACTAAAATCAAGCTCTGCATACTTCTTCATGCTTTCAGAATTCGTGCGGTGACCATCAATAGAATGATGAGCTATCTGAATTCTTCCTAAAAAGCTGAGGTCCCTCCCGACCTTCAAGTCATTCTTATAATAATGTGAACCAAAAATATTTTTCACAGGATGTGGGTTAAGAACCAGGGAGGGGGTGGCTTGACCTGGTCCTACTTAAGCTAGTACAATAATTCTCATGCTTGTTTACATTAGTTGCCCCCGCAAATCTGAAAGATGTGACTGTTATATCCACAGGCTGCCTTTGATCAAGTATATTTCACATTTACTATGGATAAGTTATTTTTTAAGTTTTTGTGAGCAAATTGCTAAAGAGGGAAAATGTCCTCACTGAACATGTTTTTCTTTTCCCTTTAATAGAAGAGCAAGAATTTATAAGCTATTTCTGTACCAAAGTGTTTGTAGAAACAAACGCTCAAGCATAATTTATTTTAAAATAATTATTTATATAATTTTGTGTTCATGAAGGCATGTGAATTAACTTATATTTATTTATGTTATATTTATTAAAGTATTTATTATCAAATGGATTTGAGAAATACCTTATGTTCTAAAAATAAAATGATTGAATAAAATAAGTCTCATATTTTTTCTAATATAATTGGAATACTTTAAGCGTTAAAATACACATTGTGGGAAAACTGAAAACTCCAATGTGAACAAAATTCCCTTGGAAAGAATGCCACAATATTCTTACCCAAGTCCTACTTCCTCTAATCTCCCATTTTAAAGGGAGACTTCTAAGACTAGATACGCTTAAGGCCATCGGGTGAGTTACGGTTTTTGAGAGTATATTTTGTTCAACACCTGCATCTAAAAGTAAAATACATAAAAATGTTTTTTCCCCGTAAACCACAGCCCCATAACATACTGTGTGCATTAGACAAATACATAATAACATCCTCCAACTGGGAAAAACATCATTTAGAGGTCTTCTAGTTAAATTATTCTAATTTTTGTGACCCTTTGGGCCCTCAGGGGGAAGCTGTTTCCAAATTACAATGAGAAAAATTCTCCATTTGCTTCTAATGATACAGAACTTCTGCCTGAACCACATGGATAATTGCCTCTCTTTGACTTAAGAGATGTGCTCTTAATGACCCAATATTAAATTCCATCTTTTTAATTCTCTAAACCATGTGAATTTTAAAAGATTCACCTGGCAGAATACCATGTAATTTTAGTGCTCTGATAATCATCTTCCTCCTTCATATGAAAAGGCTATAAGAAAGGCACTATTTAGGGGGTCCTGCCCCCTTCCTCATGTGACTCCTCCCCACCACATCCCAGCTTGTATCCTTGGGGACCCCTCATCTATGTGGCAGACTGACTCGTTTGTTGAGATTCTCACCCCACTTGGTATACAATTAGATAGAAATCATCAGAAACTAGATCCCAACACCTACTCCCTTTTTCTTGAGGAACTCCTCCACAACCTTGAATGACCTGCAAGTGATTCACAGACAGGAGTTTCTTGCCTGTAAGTGTTGGGTTCGGGGTTTCAGTGGCTTTGATAATGGGAAGAAGAGCTCGATGGTGTGATGGGCCATCCTTACTTGGAATGACGACTAGTCTGTGGTCTGTGCCCAGAAACAAGGAGAGGCAAGCGGATCATCTGTCTATGGACAGGGTTTGTATAGAAGAACACAGGTGTTACTTTGGTTCTAGAAATTACCATGACTGGCCCAAGAAACCTCTTCCCAACTAATTCCATTCTTCATTATGTGGTTAGTTTGTCTCTTTTTTCTTTTAATCCTGGGCCTACAATCTACAAGTTGTATAACATGACCAAGTTGTTTTAACCTCTCCTTGTTTCCTCTTCTAAGAAGGGAAGACGATGCTAGAACCTACCTCAGAGGATCAGAGCGAGGGTTCCATGGAACAGCTCATGCAGAGCACTCACACTGCACCCGACATGTAATACATACACCATGTGAGCCATTTTTGAAAATTATTAGCAGTCTTTGGGCTTGGTGACTGGGCCAAATTGGTGAAACCCTCCTTTGCTACTATTTTCTTACCTGTGAAATTCAGAAAACCGTAGGCCCTATTTCATTGCTGTTGTGAGGATTCGATGACACAGTACAAGGCCAGCATCGAGTCAATGCTCAACATCAGTTTGTTAAAAGTGTTAAGATTGTTTAGATTTCCGCAATGCCCTGTCCCTGCACAGCACTCAGCACATCATAGGTGTTCACCAGGTGCCCGGTGCAAGTCCCTGCCTTCACAGAATAAAGGATGGGGAGCAAAGGAACTTAATAGGACCAAGGCCCCTCCTCCCTAAAAATATTCCCCAGCCCTAGCTTATTAGAGATTCATTTGATCAACAAATTATTTTTAAAAGGAAATAAAGAGTGAAAGTGTTTCTCACACCTGAGAATGACTTAATCCGAGAATCAGCATGAAAACAAACCGCTGACAGCTGCCGCACTGAGGGCCCGGAGCTTTGGACAAAGGGAACGGTTCTGGGGAGCAGCCTGGCCAGACATCCAAAGGCAGGTATTGGACAACTCAAGAGATGCAAAAGCACCTTAGACATCCTAATGAGGAAAGAAAACATGGGGACAGAAAGAGAAGAAAAACCAGCTTTTTCTTTTTTTAAGATTTTATTTATTTATTTGACAGACAGAGAGACAGCGAGAGAGGGAACACAAGCAGGGGGAGTGGGAGAGGGAGAAGCAGGCTTCCCGCCGAGCACGGAGCCCGATTCAGGGCTTGATCCAAGGACCCGGGGATCATGACCTGAGCCAAAGGCAGGCGCTTAATGACTGAGCCACCCAGGTGCCCTGAAAACCCAGCTTTGTCTGGGGCGAGCACCGACAGACAGGTGAGTCCCCTTGGCTGTATCACTCTGAACCACTCAGGTGCTATCTTTGTTTGAAGACTAGACGCTTGGTTCTAGCCAGCATGATCTGGCTTCCTAGTTTAGGACAAAGTGCATTACAATATTGCCACAGAGTGAATGTTTGTGCCCCCTTAAAATGCCTACATTGAGGCCCTGATCCCCAAAGTGATGGTACTTAGAGGTGAGGCGTTAGGAGGTGAGTTAGGTCATAA
Organism: Mirounga leonina; assembly: GCF_011800145.1. Classification (NCBI taxonomy): domain Eukaryota; kingdom Metazoa; phylum Chordata; class Mammalia; order Carnivora; family Phocidae; genus Mirounga; species Mirounga leonina. The sequence continues at coordinate 53,263,924 of NW_023270268.1, forward strand.
GCGTGTTGCCCTGATGATAGGATTTGTGCCCTTGTAAGAAGAGAGGGGGGAAAGCCCCACCCCCCCGTGGGAACACAGTGACAAGTGGCTGTCTGCAAACCAGGAGGAGAGCCCTCACCAGATACGAAATCTGCCTGCACCCTGACTTCAGACTCTCTAGCCTCCAGAACTGTGAGGAATGAATGTCTGTTGTTTAAGCCACCCAGTCTCTGGCATTTTTTTGTAACAGTCTGAGCTGACCAAGATATCTATTTTAAATAAGGGAGAAAAAAAAACAAACAAACCCAGCCACATTTTCAAAAATTGAATTGTATCAACTTTTTGGTTGAAATGTATTTGGTGAGAACAGGTTAAAAACTTCAGTTGTATTTATGTTTCTTTGAATATGATATTAAAAATATGAATGTGAGGGGCACCTGGCTGGCTCAGTCTGTAAAGCACGTAAATCTTGATCTCAGGATCGTGAGTTCAAGCCCCATGCTGGGTGTGGAGCTTACTTAAAACAAAAAAAAAATATGTAGGGGCACCTGGGTGGCTCAGTCAGTTAAGCATATGATTTGATTCTGGCTGAGGTTGTGATCTCAGGGTCATGGGATTAAACCCCACATCAGGCTCTACGCTCAGTGTGGAGTCGGCTTGGGACTCTCTCTCTCTCCCTCTGCCCCTTCCCTCACTTGTTCTCTCTCTCTTATTATAAAATAATAAATAAAATCATTTTAAAAATATGAATGTGAATTATGACATCAATTTAACATCAGAGAATATATTCACGTGACCTTTTTTAGAAGCAACATTAACTAATGCTTACCGGGTGCTAACTAAATGCTAGGCGTGTTTCTAAGTGTTTACCACAAATGCATCAAATCTTCCCAATAATCGCACGAGGAGAAACTATTACCTTCCCCTTTTTATAGATGAGGAAACTCAGGTAAGAAACCACGTAAGCTTGCATGACGCGTAAGTGATGCGCCATGATTCGACCCCGGGCAGCCTGGTTCCAGCCCATGTAGCCACTGCAGCCTTTCCCCTTACTGGGTAGTAAGGGCCCAGTAAATCAAGGGACATTTTCATCATAAGCCTACAAACACCATCATGGTTATTTATACATCTCTCCCCCTCGAGACACTATGAGAACCTCAAGTGCAGGAAATGCCATGCTGTTACCCATGTCTATGTGTTCTTAGGCCCTGGCACTGAAAGGTGGTAGAAAGGAAGAGAAGGCAAATCTTCATGGGCTTCCCTATGTTTCTCATTTCTTTTTCTAATCTGGGAATAAAGAAGAAAGTCTTTAGTCTTTAAAAATCAAAGTATTCCCAATTACCAAAAAAAAGTTTAAAATTGTAAAAAAATGCACACATGTGCTTAGTTCAAAACAATTTTACACGCTTATGCTGGAGAAAAGTCTAAATTCATAAGCCTGTTCGTTTATGTAACCCACATAGCTATGGCTTGGCATTATGTGGTCACTGTCCTTCAGAAGCCACACGCCAACACATCACACTGGTGAACCGAAGAGTCGTCCACTTCCTCGTGTGCCCAGGTCTCACACACACACACCCCTTGACGGCAGTTCCAAGAGGCCCAGGTGATCACGTCACTGGCTGGTTCCCACACTGCCCCTGACCGGAGTGGTTCGGAGATCCAGCCAAGCTCCTCGACAACCCCCCATAGCCCTCAGTAACCCCCCAACCAGAGAAGCTCCCTTTCTGATCACTTTACCCATGCAGGTTCCAGACGAGATTTCACAAATGGCTTTTACAGCTAAGGAAAAGTTAAAAACTCACTGAACTAGTCCAAGTCTCTCCTGTAGTTGAGTTTTTATAAGTAACAAAACCATCTCTTAGACTTCCCAACCTGCTTGAAAATAAAGCACCACTGTAAATGCACAGAGCGCACCTTTTTTTTTTTTTTTAAGATTTTATTTATTTATATGTCAGAGAGAGAGAGCGCGCACAAGCAGGGAGAGCGGCAGTCTAAGGGAGAAGCAGGCTCCCCGTGGAGCAGGGAGCCCGATGCGGGGCTCGATCCCAGGACCCTGGGATCATGACCTGAGCCGAAGGCAGACGCTGGCAGATGCTCAACCGACCTAGCCACCCAGGCGTCCCTAGAGCATACCTCTTCTAAAAATGAAATTCAAGCCAGAGGTGACAGCAAACAGCAAGAATGGACTTCCACAGAATAAAGATGGCTGACTAACTCCAGGATGTCTTGTCTCACCAGGAATCTACATCATGACAGGAACACACTGGATCTAAATTCCACTGGGGGGCTTCAGGGCAGAGCTGGAGGTCCTCATTAAGAAGCAGGAAAAACCTCAGAACTCTGTGCTCAGAATTCAACCCCAGGACTTCTGCTCCAGAGCCGTTATCAGAAACACTCAAACCACAGGCTGTGGACTGGAAAAGATAGAATCCCAGCAGTTCTCCAGTTGGGATCACACCCTTCAGCAAGCCGTATGCAGCTTTAGCCCCAAGAAGAACTTCCAGCAATGGGCAACGGGTTAGACCAACAGCTGAAAACCACCCTCCTCCTGAGAATCCCTTTAAAAATCCCTTTAAAAAATATGATGGCCTCTTCAGAAAATGGGAGTGAAAATGTACTCCCACATGACAAAGCAGAGGAGGAAAATTTTCCCCTAAAGCAATTCAATAAAGCTACAAAATGAGTCCCTAATGTGCAGAAAAATCCCATTAGGGAGATGCACAGGTGAGGAACTAATATGAACCCACCTGGTTTTAAATAAAAACACACCTTCCAATAACGAGGGGGGAGGGGTGTCGTCACACACTCAGTCATTCCTGGAGTGAGGACAGTTAAGGGGACAAGGGGATGGGCAAATTCTCCTGAATTTCTACAAACTCCTGGGTGAACCAACTTACTGTGGTTTATGCTCAGTCCCAGTTCAAGAACTGGAGAGCTGGCTACAAAACCAACTAATGCCCAAACAGCCAGGATAACAGCAATCGAGAAATATGATGCTTTAAAAAATACTTTGTAAGTAAATAATAATACAAAGAAGACACATGAGTACTATACAAATGCAGATTTATTTTTCTTCCCTTCATCCATAGTATGAAAAAGGTTGAAAATTGTTAGGAAACCGCTTACATACAAAGCACCTCTGAAATTATGCTTTTCTTCGGAAAACAACTTATAAAAAATAATAAACATTTAAAAATTCAAGTCCTTTAATAAAGTATTTTACACTCCTGAATGTTAAAACTCCTGTGTTTCCTAAAATATAGTACAATTTAAAAAAAAACTCATAAAGTGACACTGATTTGAATTCCACAGGATCCCTGACAATTAAAAATATGTTCTCCCCTATAAAGTGAATCTGTTCTTCACAGGCAAAACAATATTAAAGTGTATTTCTCTGATTAATTCATTGAGATTTATTTTATTCTCCAGCTAATTCTTACAGTAGACTAATGGTAATTTATAGTTTCTTCAAATAAGTTAACAAAACATATCCAAAATGTTAATCACCACATGCATGATTCTGGGAGAGTGACAATATCTATACATACCCCAAAAAACCATTTCACCAATTAACAAGAGCCAATGTGGCTCATTATTCCCTGGGGCAAATCTTCTTCAAGAAGACATGACAGTTTTCCCTTGGTCCTGCTACAGCTATTTCTGAGTGGCATTTTTCCCCCCAGAAAGTAAATGATCCCAGGGTGAAAGTCAAGAAATGTAGTGTTTAGCGTTGCGATTTTGGAATGTTGATGAAATTTCTAGGGACTCTCTGACCATCCATCTATCCTCACCACATGAGATAAGACTGCCTCTGAGCATGCACCCCAACATGTGATGGGGACAGGATTACCTTCCTCTCATCACTCTAGGACCAGGTAACATGATTGGTTTTCCGGTTTAACAGACCACCAGCCAGACAGGTTAGTAAAGTGAGCTAGGGAAAGCATCCCACCTAAGGAGATATATTGTACCTGGGGGCATGTGTGTCTGTCTGAGTGAGGGCTAAAAGAACAGGAATCTCTCGTCATTATTAATGTCACAATGAAAAAAAGCTCAACTAAATTGGTGCAAGTCTAAGCACACTACCACTTACTTGCTAAAAAGTTTTCAAATACTTGATATGAATTTCATAGTTCACAGACTCCAAAAGGAAAATTACCACATTTCTCACCTGACTGAGTGGAGTCATTTTAAGCACCTTTGTAAGGATAGATGTTGGATGGGGAAGCAGGGCAGGATGGTGTGAGCAGGAGGTGCAAAAAAAAAAAAAAAAAATCTCAATGTTGTGAAGGTTTTTTTCTTCCTTTAAGTTTTCTAAATATTTTACATTTTCTGTGCCCCTGAATAATGCGAGCTGCAGAGTGGCTGCCTGTGTGAAAGGAGCTGCCTTCCAGACTGTGAAGTTCAAGGTCTCATCAAGTCCATACCCAATTACCAGTTGAAGTGGTCTTTTGCAGATAAAAGTTCCTGAGGCTTCCTTTTTCAGTTCATCTTCCAAACTTCACCTTTCCTGTAAGAAACCTAACAAAAGAAAGAATCAAACAAATTCAGGGATTCACTGTTGGGGAGAAAAGGGGGCATGCTTTTAGGGAAAATCACTTGGCCATTTCAAAAAGGATCTTCTGCAATGGCTGGGTTTTCCTGAACTGAAGATAAGCCACTGCAATTTAAAGACTACAGTTACAAGATAATAAAACATCCTGATAAAAATACAAAATTCCACCAATTAACTGGATATTCTGGCCACACAAAGGCACAAAATATTGGTAAATTTTGATTTTTTTTTTTTGCTTGTTTGTTTTTAACTCAGAAGAGTTTTGTTTGCCTATTTAATGAGGGAATTGGGCTAATAAGCTAGCTTTTATGATCTCTTTCAGTGCTAAAAAAAATCTCACAAACCCCTTTATGGTTCTAATGTATCAACAAGTCAAGTGTCTAGTGAGATCAGGAGCAGAGACAAAAAACAAAATAACAACCCATTTTAAAGATTTTTCTGTGAGATTATTCAAAGCTTATTACTCTGAAGGAAGAGGCTGTGATTATTTGGTTATGACAACACAGAGGCCATTGTTGGCAACAGGCAGAAGCGCCTATATGCAAATAAGCAGATTTCCACACGTGGGCCTCAGTAATTTACAAAATTTCAACATATCCAGGAATATGAATAAAAAAATCGGCACCAAAACTCAATATTCTATTTGAATAAGCTTGAGGCTTCTGCATCCAAAATCTACTGGGGAAATAGGCCCACAGTATTTCAAAGAATCGGGACAGATCACAGAATGATTTTACTGTTCATATAAACTTGTGGGGCATTTACACATTTTTGCATCCTTTTTGGAATAAAAAGCCCAAACAGAATTCCAATAAAGCCCTCTCTCTGACTTCCTGAGGCTTTGGAGAAGTAACACTGCATTTATCAACTACAGTAACAATAGGTAATAAAGGTTTGAAGTGGTTTGACCCATGTGCCAAATCAAGCCACACACACAAAAAGAAGTAATTAAAGACAAAGGAAGGAACTGTGTAGTTTTCTGTATTAAGCCTAGCAACTTTAGCCCTGCTCTGGGCTCTCGGCTTTTCCTCTTCTCTGCTACTGGAGGTTCACTGGCGCCACCCAGTGGCCTTCCCCAGCACTGCTTCAGCGCCACAAGGCCTAGAGGCTGAATGTCTCAAGTACCATAATGTAACATCCTTATCCACCCCTTAGCGAGCCTTACTACCTGCCTGGAGCTTTCCATGCATTATCTTTTTTTCATTCTCACAATAAACCCAGGACATAGGGGTTTTTGCATCCATTTGCCAGATGGGAACACAGAGGTTTAAGTTAGGTTGAGAATTTGCTTAGTCACAAGCCAGCCAGCACCTGAGATGGGATTTGAACCGTTCCTCTGAGCCCACGCACAAATCAGCTTTACTTAGATCTCTACTTATGGCAGTCCACACGCTTACTCGACCTTTACATAATTCTCTGAACCCAAGCTCACAAATAAAGCAACACATTCTACGGTAGAAAGTTGCTATTTGCAAAGACACAGCTTGATTCTAAGTAAACGACTAAGATAATTTTCTGCTCACCTTTCATCACATCTTGGACTTCAACAGAAACGTTTTTCAGGCACTTATATAAATTCTCGGCTGTGGCATTACCCTGCTCCCTTTCTTGCCACTTCTTCAGCATCCTAAAGTTACACATCGTAATGTCTTCTTTCTTCTCCCGGATATCATCAATATCGCCAATCTCCAACTCCAGGTTGGCAATGGCAATTTTTATCCACTCCTTCCCCAGCTTCGCGGCGAGGGTAATCAACTGTGCATCTGTTAACAGCGTTCTGGTCTTTGCTCCATCTAAAAGCAAACAAGGAAGTCCACCATTCCTTTCAACATGTCAATCATTTATAGCAATTTATAATGAAAATGTATTCTCCTTATGTAAGAAAGGACACCATGATTTGTAACATTAGCTGCCTTTAAAATATATTTAAGTCTCCCTGCTTTCCACACTATTATAAGGACTGAAGGGAACGATTTCATATAATAACATTAAACTGGAGTATAATGTTCACAATGGTAATTCAGTAACTCGGGGAATGAGACTGTTTTACAAAGCAGCACAAATTGGGTGGGAATAAAAAAAAATCAGACTCCAAAAATAATTTATATAGCTCAAAAAGAAAAATATACAGTTACATCGTTGCCTAGCTCTGTGTCTTTGTCTGAATGTTAGTGCCACACATAGACGGTACCTTAAGGGCCACTAAAGCGGGCAGCAAGAGATCTGAATCGCAATTTCCATTATGCCATCTCCTGGCATTCAGGGAGAAACACAATCCACAGAAAAGTCATGAGATGTATCTGTAATATCTGTTGAACTCTAAAAAACAGCATCATAATCTTGGAGGGACATGTGTTTGCTACTGTTAAACCATCGGCCCCATGAAAAATATGAGCCCTATCACTAAGCTAGATTTTTCTCTTTTCATGTTTTTTAGTTGGTTGTGCAATAGTGTAGCAAAGCTCACTGGTCGCCTAGATTCAGCAAAGGATCATAAAGGCATTACAAATACTAGAGGTGAAATTAGAAGGGAGTGCGAGGTAGAGTATTTTCTGCCCTTCCTGCAGGACCACAATACCTCTGCTCACCTACAGCTGACAATTTACTAATAGGAATGTAACCTTTGTGCTGGGACCCTTCCCCACCTCACAGATCCCTAACCTTCTAGATTGAAGAATGGGTCTAAGCAATGGCCTGCGCCCTCTAGTGGCTTCTTGAGACGTGGTGCATTGCTCCTAGCTCTCCCAACGGCCGCTGCATTGGAAGCTGCGCGGGCAACCTAGGAAAAATGCAAGTTCTCAGGACCAACCCCAGATCTGTTTCTGATTCTGAACCTAAACTTTAACAAGATCTCCAGCTGATTCCATTGAGCCTGAGTGCTGACCATATTTAAAAAGTATTAATCACACTCATAGAGTAAATCTAAAACCACCAGGATGGTGGTGACTTAGTATCTCAAAGAACGTTGTGGAAGTACCTAAAACAAAGTAAATCCTTATTAAATTATTTAGATACCACACTGTCAACTCCAAAAAGGCTGGAAATCCTTAATCTTTCTAGGGAGCATTTAATAATTTTAATTCTATTTCTACCTACTTGCTATTGGAGCTAATTTTAAATAGCCAGAAGTTAACTGCATGTAACAAGAAACTTATAACTGTGTCCCAGTTATAAGATGAATACGGTCTGAGGATCTAATGGACAGCATGGTGACTAGAGTTAATACTGTATTATATACTTGAAATTTGTTGAGTAGATGTTACATATTGTCGCCACCAAAAACAAAACAAAACAAAAAAGTGAGGTGATGGATGTACTAATTAACTTGATTGGTAAATATTTTACAATGTATATGTGTACCAAATCATCACATTGTACGCTTTAAGTATACACAATTTTATTTGTCAATTACATCTCAATAAAACTAGGGGAAAAAAACGTATTCCAATATAGTTAGGTTTTTAAAATAATTCTAGAGCCTCACTTATTTTGATGTTTACTTAACAAAAATAACAATAAACATTTCTATAGTGATACACAATAAAAATCATCCACATGCCACCCTCACAATCTGTTCTAGAAAGTAGAGAGTTAACTTGCTTCACTTTACAGAGAGTTTATCTGCTTTCAGAGATTCATACCTTACAAAAATAGTAAAAGGATAGGTATTTTGATGAAGCAGTTAATTTATGGAGTTATATGAGGTTCCTGAAGCCTTGAGAACTTGAGTCTCACATAATTTGAGTCTGTTTTTAAACTTAAGTTTGTAAATTCTGGCTGGACTTGAATTTTGAGCTACATACTCCATCTTCTGGTTCCTTGGAGTACTGTTGTTAAACATTTAAATCTCGTATTTTCACAACTATCAAGCCTTGGTCTCTGCCATTTAATTGGAAGAAATTGAGACTTGCCTCCAAAAATTGAGCTGGAGGCTCTTTACCCCAGATGTAGCTAGTAACCATGAAGCCAATGAATGCACACAGGGACATTCACAGTTTCATTCAATCGACATTCATTGTCTTCTATATAAAAGGCTCCATGCTCATTGCTACAGGAAACATAAAGATGGACAGTTCATAGCCCCTACGCTTACAGACTATAAGGGAGCTCCCCCTGGTGCCCCATTCTATTTAGACTGAGTGAAGGGGTTCCACTGGAGGACTCAAACTGGAAAAAGGGTGGGGCCGACCAAGCACCCATTCTCTGGGCCTGAAGAGCTGGGACACAGGAAGAAGGTATCTGGGAGGACAGGCACAACTGGGATGCGGCTCCAGAAGACTGACCCAACAGCCGGGCTTGGATGACTATCAGTGGGGGAAACGAGGTAAAATAATTTATAGCCGCTGATGATCTTTTTACACACCTGAAGTGTCAACCTGCTTCATTCTCTTGTCATAGACGTCCTCATCAGGTAAGCTGCTAGTCATTTTTCGCCGCCTGTTACCTTAAAAAAAAAAAAAAATCAACAAATTGGCTTTCCCTTGTATTTCTTATTTTCTACCTACCTTTTTTTTTTTTTTAAAGATTTTATTTATTTATTTGACAAAGAGAGACACAGCGAGAGAGGGAACACAAGCAGGGGGAGTGGCAGAGGGAGAAGCAGGCTTCCCACCGAGCAGGGAGCCCGATGCAGGGCTCAATCCCAGGACCCCGGGATCATGACCTGAGCCGAAGGCAGATGCTTAACCGACTTAGCCACCCAGGCGCCCCTCTACCTACCTTTAACCTGGATTTTTAAGGAAATCATCATTCAGGTAGAAACAAATTGAAAATTTATTCAAAGGTTGTTCAGATGATTAAGAGAATAACAGAATACTTAGCAGATCTTTAGTGATACCACATTTGCCCAGCAAAATAAAAATTCTAGTGGATAGAAGGAACAAAAGAATAGGTTAAAACTCGTTCAACGTCCAGTTAACTAGCACTTACAATTTGTGCTTCTTTTCGAAATGTTCTGATTCTGATCATGTTGAACCCAGTCACCTGTTAAAGGATAATAGGCAGCAATTGGAACAGACAAAATTTGATTTAAAGCAATTTATGAAAGTGTATGAAGCTCTACAGTCTTGGCAGTCTCTCTCAAGTTCAAATATGAGTTTGGGGTTTTAACTTGGTATGTAGGCCAATGCACATATCTTTGAGATAAATACTGAGCACCCCTTCCAACAGGTCCTACAAGACAAATGCTTCCCAAACTCAAGTCATCTGCACACAACTATCCCAATTCTTGCCAAACCCATATGCCAGGTGAAATGCTACTTATTCAGTATTTCTTTACATCTCTAACTACTGTAAACAGAACACTGGTATCACTTGCTATATGGATAAGGAAGTCATTAAGATAAAAAAATGTTTATTTTAAATGTTATTTATATGTACCCCACCTAAAACAATCTCATATATTATCATTCTGTACTTTGGAACATTGTAAATGGGGAGTTCTTTCTGAACCCATCATTGTGATTCTACATCACGTCCACCGTTTGAGATGCTGTCCCTGCTCTGTAAGGTGTCTGTGCCTCATCCAGGCCTTCTGTAGGTGCCTAGGGTGAAAATGCCTTAATAGTGATGAGCAATCTCAATTAACCATTAGTTTAGCCCCTCCCCCCCAAAACACTGGAGACCAGAAACACCTTACAATGCAGAGTTTTATTAAATATGTTTTTAAAAACCAAGCATAAAAGGTCTTATAAAGTGGTCTTTAAAATGACCAAGAGACTTATTCTTAGCCTAGAAAATGTGTTATTCAGATTGTACATGTTGAGTACCTCTATTACAGTGGCATTAGCTGTGGCCAAAAAGTAACATCTGGCTAACTTAAGAGTATAATACTGGGAATAAGAATCAATCCCATCTACGGAAAAGGCTCGTGCTTAAACAAGGACTGAGAATTCCAAACTGCTTCGATCCGGTTTCACTGCTAGAGTATAAAGACACGACAGGAAAGGCAGACTATGCAGACTATAACAGGCAGCAATCTGCATGGCGGAAGGACATAAATGTGTGACCAGCACACAGCACGCATCCCACGTCATCATTAGCAGGGACCTAATTCATTTGTCTACACGTGACCCAATGGGTACAAAAGAAACTAGCTGAAAATGGACTCTAATGTTGTTCAGATGATAAAGAGACTTACAGAATACTTAACAGACCCTTGTTATTATTACATTTGTACAGCAAAATAAAAATTCTAGAGAATAAAATTAATAGAAGAGGGGGTTAAAATTCCTTTGATATCCCGCTAATGGCACTCACCGCTTGTGCTGTTTTTTGGAATGATACTGGATTACGTATGATACCGGGAAAAGAGTTAAGGTATTATAATTCAATGCAAATGATGCAAAAATAATTTCTACTACAAACATGTGGCATTGGCAGGAGGGACCCCAGTGCCATGCGCAGAGGAGGATACAACAGCCACAAGCAGGTTCAGGGTCTTGCCCACACTCACTCACAGAGCTGCTCAATTCTAGGGCTGGAACTAGAACTCATAGGACCTCACTCCCAACCACTCTTCTGCCTCCCTTTTGGCTCCAAAATGTGCCCACTAGATATATGTCTGTTGTTTTAATAACTTCCTTCAAAGAGAATTGAAAGTCAAGGTCAGATCTGCCTGAGGAGGCGGCCAAGGGCAGCTATGGGGTGTCCCCCTGCATCTCCCCTCTTCCAGAGGAAGTCCACATCAGCCGCAGCCCTCTCCAACTCCTCCCAGCGCAGGGGAGGATGTTGAAAAGGTGATTGCCAAGGGACTTCCCAGCGCAGAAATCTTAAACAAGGGGAATGCGTTCCCACGGCAGAGCTGTAATCACACAGAGCAGGGCTACCAGCTGCAGATCAGATAGGCAGGGTGAGGCAAATGAGACAGGAAATCAGCCAAAACGCAGATGTACATCCAGGTCATGGGACAGACTTTGTCAGGATGTCCCTAATTCACATTAAAACATCTGAGATCCAAACCTCAGAATGTAAGGGGGGGGAGCGAACCAAACCCTCTATGGGCTAAGCCCACCCGCTGCCTGAAGCTTCCACACCTCACTGAACTGCCCACTGACCAAGGGGTCTGGCTGTGGGTGCCTGAGAACCAGAGCCTTGCCGGGGTCTTTGTGTCTCTTAAATCAGATTTTTAGATGTTATGGTAATGGAACAATCACTCTACTTGTTTGCCCCCCCAAACCCGAGTTTTCATTCAAGATACGAAACACTTACATTCTCTCAGTTTTGCTTTCCATACAATTTCCTCAGAATCCATTTCGACCAAAAGTAATTTAAACTCCACTGGTTGCTCCAAATACACTTCAATGTAACTTTTCAATTTTAAAAGTGAACCATCAACAAATTCAATTTCCTTTAAAAAAAAAAAAAAGTGATTTTTTTTTTTTTTTAATAAAAGCTGCATTAGTTGACAACATGAAATGTCAAATAAGGAATAATAGAAGGGTCAGTGCTGACTTGAATGCTCACTGAAATTCTGATGCTGGAAATCTCACTCCTTAATCACAGACCCTCTGATTCTCTTGCTTCTCCTAGTCCCTCTACTCAGACCTGCTTTTCTCCCTCATTGAGGCTTCCAGTACTTTGGCCCTATTTTTTTAAGGTGTAACTTTTCAGCCCTTTCTTGGTTTCAGTGTTTCATGTTCCCAAACTAATCACCCTTTCATAAGTGCTTTTAAGCTTCCTCACCATCTTTCACTTCGATCATTCCACAACCTGGAATTGATTCAAGACATTTACAGAACTACACTGTGTGTTTCATCCACATCGAATTCCCTCATCGAATACCACCTTGCCCCAGCAAACCCTTTCATTGCTATTTTATGGATAAAGGATCTCAGAGAAACTAACTTGCCCAAATCCACACTAGGAAGTGGGAGAACTGAATTCGCATCCACACGTTCTGACTCAACCACCACATTTAACCTCTACATTTATCCACTATAGAGCCTGCCCCATGCCTTGGACTTCCTCTGCTCCTCTCCAGACTGGCTAGCAAGCCTGCAGGGAGAAATCTACTTTAAAAAAAAAAAAAAAAATCATTGAACTGCACTGGGCATCACCCTTAAAAACCAACAGTCTTACCCTGTCCCTCTCCCTTTCCATTATAAACCCCTACCATTATCCTCACCATGGGTCACCAAGGCCTACAAAGCCAAGATCTCTCTCTCCCAAAGCCCTCTGCATTCCCATTTCTCATTCCCATTTCTCTGGTGCCTTGGGCCTGGCTGCACATCCCCATCACCTCACTTAGGCACTTACAGTTCCCTCTTCCAGGAGGGCTGTCTCTCCCAGTGAATCCCTCTCCCTTCAAACCCAGAACAAATGTCACCACATAGGAACACTTCCTTCCTGGAAACCCACTGCACCCATCGCTATGGTAATACCACATTACACGTTAAAATTATTTCTTTACATGACTACAGTATGTCTCTCTCTATACTGGCATCTTTTGAGGGAAAAGATCATGACTTACTCATTTTAGTTCTTCTCCCAGACTGACTTGTAATTGGTACTTTTGATAAATGTCAGTTAAACAAATCATTAATGGTCTAAAATCTGTAAGAACACCTTAGATTTAACAGTTTCACAACTCTCAGAGTACCCCAAAACCAGTACCTTATATGATCATTAGGGCAATCCTGGAAGATTATCCCCATTAATCCAGAAATTTGGTTAAGAGAGAGCACACAACTGGTGACAGAACTCGACTATTTAAAGCCCTCCCACCGTCATCATCTTGTGTAAGTGAGACCTCTGGGGACCATCTGAGTCCCTTCCTAGACAGATTTACCCACTCAATGTGTGTTATTCCCTCTCCTAGTGGCTCTTAATCTTGGCAGCACATTACAGTCACCCTGGAAGCTTTAACAAGCTCAATGCCGAGGCCACTCCCAGACCAATTAAGTCAGTATCGCTGGAGTAGGACCCAGGCCACAGACTTTTTTAAAAGCTCCCCTGGGAATTCCATTTGGCAGCAAAGGCCAAGAATCACACTGTTCTAAGCAAACCCTTCGAATTTCATTTCACGTCCCAGACAAGACTGCAGCTGGCTTCTCGTGATCATCTTGAGGTAGCATCTGCCAGGGCTTGGTCAGCTGGCAAGGGCTAGGAATCAACCTCTCAGATCCCAGTGGGAAGACTGCGGCATTAGGGCCACAGGCAGAGTGGGCTCAGGGCCAGGCTCGTCTGCCACCTGGGCATGGGACCTGGGCAGTTCGCTCGCCCGCTTTGCACATTAGTCCCTTCAGCTTCACTGTTGTGAAGCTCAAAAAAAAAAAAAAGAACAAAAAAACACACCAGGTGGGAAGAAACCCTTTGCAACTGGAAAGGAAGGTATAGAAGGCTGTCTGACCAACCTGACTGCTTCTACAGGGCCCCAGGCCTCTGATAATATAATAATGCAACATGGGCCACTGCCATCAGCTCTCTCATGTTTCCTATTTTAACGTAATGGAATCCAAACATGTTTTCAATTTTTCACAAACTATAAAACAAACAAAAAGAGGTGTACAAAAAGAATTTCCACACAGATGTCTAGTTAGATAAGCTACAACACGCATTCAGAGCACGCAATGAAAATAAGTTTTAAAAATAACTTTGTCACTTTACAGGAAACCGAAATCACTTACAAATGTCATGATGTGTACACTGAATAGTTGAAATCTAGTGACAACTGGTTCCCATAACTATTTTTCTTTTTTTTTTTTTTTTTTTTTTAGATTTTATTTATTTGCGAGAGAGAGAATGAGAGACAGAGAGCATGAGAGGGAGGAGGGTCAGAGGGAGAAGCAGACTCCCTGCTGAGTGGGGAGCCCCATGCGGGACTCGATCCCGGGACTCCAGGATCATGACCTGAGCCGAAGGCAGTCGCTTAACCAACTGAGCCACCCAGGCACCCCTGGTTCCCATAACTATTTTTCAAATGCCTCCCAGTAAGAAAAAGCCAGTATCCTTGTTAGCAACTCTTTCCCATTAACCTTCAGTGTTCTGTGACTTAAAATTAAACTTAAGGGGGCGCCTGGGTGGCTCAGTCGTTAAGCGTCTGCCTTCGGCTCAGGTCACGATCCCGGGGTCCTGGGATCGAGCCCCGCATCGGGCTCCCTGCTCAGCAGGAAGCCTGCTTCTCCCTCTCCCACTCCCCCTGCTATGTTCCTTCTCTCGCTTTGTCTCTCTCTGTCAAATAAATAAATAAAATTCTTTAAAAAAAAAATTTAAAAAAAAAAATTAAACTTAAGGTTTTTATTCCTTTGAAACTAACATTGTTTCAAGAATTTAATTTAAAAAACTCAGGAAAATTTAAAATCTTTTTAAAGGGAAAAAGATTAAATTGCCTATTTTTGCGACGGTGGCAGATTAATTCTGAAATTCAACAGCATCTTTGGAATAAGCTACAAGTTTAGCAAAACAATTGCTTTCCTATAAATAAATTAAAAATGAGAACAAAATGCATTCTTCTAAAACTTTCAAAATAACTTATCCACAAAATACACATCCCTGCTGCTACTCCAAGTGGTTTTTTAAAATATATACCTCTGGGGTGATTTCAGCTTCTGGTTCACTGATCAGTCTGTATTTCTTCCCATTCTGCAATAACTTCTGGCAAACAGGAGGCTTGTCAATTTTCATGAATTTCTTAGAGGAGTGCTTTACCGACTTGGAAATATCCTACAGGTAGAAATAGGTTTTGGCTGTGAAATGTATCAGCAACAACTCGAAGAACCGTAAGTGCCCAGCAGTGTACGTGCCGCCCTGCATTATCTTCGTGTCCCCCTACAGAATGACAGCGATGGCAAAACCTTCATAGCGCTCTAAAAGGGAGGCTAATTAGGCACCTTGGACCCATGCTGCAGGCTTCCAGGTCTCCAAACATCTTTCTGCCCAAGCACACCAGCCAGAAGCAACACACGTGCCCTGTATGGGACCGAAAGTTTGCTTCTGAAGGATTTGAGAAAATTGCATGAGCACTAGCATTACATATTTGTGTCGATTATCTGCCCATCGTGTGAATACAAAGCAACGATTTTATTGTATACAGTTCTGCTTTACCCAGAGCTTGCTTCTACCCAGCACTTCATGTGTTTCTACCCCCTAGTTTCCCCACTGTCCCAGAGGGGTCGCTGATCTTATATGCGCAGTTCAGATGCCCCGAGGAGGCGAATGGAGACTTTGGCCCAGGCTCACTTGTAAAGCAGCTGTATAGCTGAACATGAAATCTGGGTTTCCTGAATGCAAAGTGCAAGGAAATCTTCCTACAGAGGAAAAAAAAATCAACCCCAGAAGGTGTAAAAGTACAGCATCAATAGGAAGCACATCCTGCCCTAACCATGCCATGCTCCTATGGTTCCAGCGATATAATCAGCTCCTCACCCCCGCTTCCCAGGAAGTAGAGATAACATCCTTTTAATTAACTGAATTTACTTTTAAGAAACATAAAGTTCATTGAATAATGGTACTTATTCCAAATCCATGCTAATTCTACTTTACTTTACTTTTTACACCATTTTGAAAAGTAGTTTCCCAATTTAAAGTATGAACTTTAACAGGATTATAGGAAGCATATTTTACCTTCTTAGGAAGAAACTAAAAACCTATTACTCAATAGAGTTCTTAAATTTTAATATATATTGCCAATTACAATCAATACAACTTATGTTTAAAGCCATCCAAACACTGTAACCTAAAAACACTGGAAATAGGTAGCTTGATATTGGAGGGGGCCAAGGTCTGGCTACGCCAAGATGGGCCACTGTGGCATGAAGATCGTTTTTAGTTAAAAAGCAATCAAGGGTGGGGGTTGGGTGAAATATGTGAAGGGGATTAAGAGTACACTTATCATGAAGAGCCCTGAGTAATGTATAGAATTGATGAATCACTATATTGTACACCTAAACTAACATAATCCTGTATGTTAACTATACTGGAATTTTTTAAAAAATTAATTAATTCAAACAATTTTTTTAAAAAAGGCAATCCGAACCCAGCAGATTCAGGGAAAGCTCTCCCCCACCTCCTGCCTGACAGCTGCCTAAAAGAATCTGCATAGAGGCCCTGCTCCAGGAAGAGAACTGTCACCACAGATAACTACACTAGCACATGAACTAGGTAAGAGAGACAGGGAGGGGAGGAACGTAGCAAGGCCTGTGGGATCAAAGTCCTCTAGGTCCCATGGCTTCTGAGTGGCCCAGCAGATGCTTGTTTACCAGACATTTACTCTTTTTCATTTTCCTGTGAATTGCATTTCTTCCCTTTGAAGTCCCAGACCCCTGCCCCCTTCTCCTTAGATCAGAATGACCGCCCTCCAGGAATCAGAGAACTTGGCATGCACCTAGGCACTGACCCTATAACCTCTCTAGATGAGTGCCAAATGAGACCCACAGTGGGGGGACACTTCAATCAACAGGAACGGGACCCACAGACACATGGCATCATGTTTGAACACAAAGTAGTCAAACACTTACTATTCATTTTCATTAACTTTACCTTGATGAAAGACTCGTTATTGGTTGCTATGTACACTCGAAAAGACAAGGATGGGTTATGGTCAATGGCTTTGTAGAGAATCACAGCCCCATGGTGGTATACGGTCTCTTCACTTTGAATAACAGGTCCCACAGGAGAAAGAGAGTTCACACGCCATTTGACATGGGTTGTAGAATGATCCACGGTAGATTCTAACGAGGCCCCAGAACTTTTAACATGTAAGACTTTGAATGTCATATTGGCATCATGGTCTGTTAAAATATGAAGGTAAATTAGCGCTCCAGGCAGCACACGGGTGCACACATACTCTCACATATACACACACGTGCACACGAATTACTTTTAGGAAACAGGTACTTACGACCCAAGCAGAGGGAATGTGGAAACTGAATGGAGGTAATACAGGTTGGGTCACATTTAACATCAAACAAGGGTCCACCGACAACCCAGGGTTTAACAACCAGGTCTGCATATTTGCTCCAGGACAAAACGCAATACTTGATGTCAACTTTTCTGTTAACCTCAAATATCAGACCAGTTTCCGTGCACTGGTAAGTTCCCTCTGTGTCCAACTTCAGTCTGCATTGGACAGATAAGAACACCTTTTTAGTCCTTATGTTTGGTCAGGAGAGGACTTCTTAAAATTATTTATGTTTTTAATTTCATTCAAAAGCACTAATGAAATTCTATAGCATTTTGAAGAAGCATCACTACCAAAGAAAACAGTCCAAGTAATTACATAAAGTATGTGAAATTAATTACGTTGTTTTGTGTTTCCCCTACCTGGGGTCATTTTTATGTACGAAGTTAAATTACTGACGATGTTAAATTTTCTCTATTCACAACTACTTACAAAAACTGTTCCCCGGAAAGGAGCCTGGGGGTCACTTGTTCATTGTGTTTCTGGAGAAAAAGTACAGACATATTAGCAAGTAATACACAAGTAAATGTTATTTTCTTAAAGCAAATTAGAGAATCATATTCTATAATGAAAAGATACTTACATTTTCAGCATTACAGTGTTCACAGTAAGGTTGGATCTTTTTCAGTTCTAAACGATAGAGAAAAAGTTTCACTTCCATGAATGTGATTGGCATTTTCAAATACAAATTTTTAAATAAATATATGTGATATGACCAGATGACAAAATTCAGAGGTACATGCCCTTTCAGCAGTAACAATATTTAAAAGAATATTTTGGAAAACGTCAGTTTATACCTGAATGTGAATGATCTTTGGGCAATTCTTTATCCTCCCAGTCTTCCCCTGTGAACGAGATCATCACACATACATCGGCACAAGTCTAGTCACAGGGTAAATGGTGTACTACTCAAGCACCCACCTTCAGCTTCCCAACCAACAGAACTTTAAACATGTATTTAAACACCTCCACAAGTCGATCCAATGACACATTATGTTTGTCAATCCCATTGTAGGTCTAAGGTGCAAAAATGAGCTCGAATGTGACTCGAGTTTCAGTACACCCTATTTTGGCACATAAATCTTTATGTGATCTTTCTATGCGGCAGCAAAGGCTTTGTCATCATCCTTTACACCGACCCTCTCACCCAAGCATGGGAGAGAAGCAGAGGAAACCGCATCGCCCGGTTCTTACTCTGAGCAGAAGCTTCCTCCGCGCAAGACCCTCCTGGCTCCCCATCTGTGAAGACAAGAGGGGCATATGAGCAATCTCTTCATTAGTTATTCCTCACCGGGGCCAGTGTCTCCACTGGAGAGCTGCAGCCCCCACTGAAGATTCCTTCATGGCCCAAGATAATGCCTGGTTGGCATCAGCCCTCCAGCTATTAGGGCTAGAGATTAGCCTGGAAGAAAAGAATTGACATCCGATTTTAAGCATATTTAAACTGGAACGACTGTAAGAGTCTCTGATTTAGCATGCAGATTCCTTCCATATGGCTCAAGGCCCTATACGATCTAGCTACCCATTACCTCATCTCCTGCCTGCCTCCCCGCACCTGCTGCCCTCCAGTCACTACCCACCATTTCTCCACCTCAAAACTCACTCCTGACTCAGGGCCTTTGCACGGACTGTCTCCTCTCACAAATATTCATGTTGTTTGCCTCCTCACATCTTTGTGGTCTCTGCTCAAACGTCCCCTTATCTGAGAGGCTTTCCTGACACACATGCACACTCCCCTTCCCTGAAACAGGGCCTGCCTGACATACTCACTCTGCCCCCTTCATTTTCCTCTGGGGCATCTCCCCCACCCGGCGCACTGTAGTTTAGTGTTTTCTGCTTCTTGTTTCTCTCCCTACTAGAATGTAAGCTTCATGAGTACTGTACCACAAGGGCCTGGTAAGTGCTCAGTCACTATTTTCTGAATGATTAGAATTCTGTAGTACAAAAATGTATTAAGAAAGGGAACAGCAGGGGCGCCTGGGTGGCTCAGTCGGTTAAGCGTCTGCCTTCGGCTCAGGTCATGATCCCAGGGTCCTAGGATAGAGCCCTGCATCGGGCTCCCTGCTCAGCGGGGAGCCTGCTTCTCCCTCTCTCTCTACCCCTTCCCCCTGCTCATGCTCACTCTCTCTCTTTCTCTCAAATAAATAAAATCTTAAAAAAAAAAAAAAAGAAAGAAAGAACAGGAACAGCAATGAATTTTTCTATTATCTACGTTGGTCACTAGTTGCATGAGCTTGGGCTCTCTGGCAATATTACTAAGTCTCCCCATGCTTCACTTTCCACATCTATCCAATGGGGATTAGAATAAATACCACCCCCCCCCAAAATTTAGGAAAATTAAATGACCATTCCCTAATGCTCAGTAAATGTTAGATAACTATTATTAACTATTATTTTGCTATGATGATAGGTGGGACTCATTAAAAAAATTTAAGAATTCTAGACAACAACCCTGTCACTTAAGGCAAGACCTAATGTGTCAAATGCTTGGATTTATATTGTAAAGGTCAACCTTTGGGAGGGTCACCCCATGGGTAAGGCACTCCTCAACACATATACAAGGTCCTATGCCATCACCAATGCCCAGGAGGTACAGACACCCCCTGCCCCCAGGATAGCGCGCTCCTGCCTGATCTCCTGACCTATAGGGTCAGTATCCAGGGACCAGGGCTTGCAAGAAAGAACCAGCTTTAAAAAAATAGCATGACGATAATGTGGCAAATAGAGACTAAAAGTATTCAGGGTCCTGGACTCAGAACACGATAGATCTGAAATACTGACCCAACTCCTGCATCACACCATCCTCCGATCATATTTCCTCAGTTACTGTCCTATAAAGGATCATAAAATTCTAAATTATTGATTGGCTGTCTGTCTACATTGTATTTGATCCACAGCCCATGGGTTTTCTGCCTTAGGAGCAGAGGAAGTGAAAGAGATCAGAGAATCCTATCCAGCTGGCAAACACTGAGTCTCTGACCAGGTCTTCCCAGCCAAAGCAGAGAAATCGAAGCAATTCTCCCCAATTTATCAACCATGGCTTCCCTTCAATCCATTGGACATGGGTGACCCCACATTCATGCCTGTGAGTAGAAAGCATATCCACTCAGGAGGAGGACAGGTGGGCCTGCATCGCCGGCTGGCCCACAGAGGAGCAAACATTCCAGTGTGGCCTACCCGGTCTTTCCACCTGACCTGAGAACGGAGGTGAATGGGAGGGTACCTCTCTGATCTCTCCCCTAATGGGAAGGATCAAAGACCTTTTAACAATGAGAATAATCTTGGGGGAAGGCAGGACCTCTTCCACGACCTGGGGCTCCAAGGACAAGCATCCTCAGCCCTCCCACAGAAGATGCCAGGGCACTTTGACTGCCAAAGAGTACCAAGATGTTTGACCCAGTCAAGGGCCAGCCCCTCCGAGCTCCACATATGCCCTGCGGACCACACTGACCCCACCCACCCACCAGATTTTGAGCCTATCTTGAGCCTCCTTGACTCCGAATGCCTTCCACCTAGGTTGCCTGCCCTGGTGTGGCCCAGGCCTAGCTTTTGGACCCTGAGGGTCCTGACCCTGGACTCCATGTCCCTATGGCCCATTACCCAGTTGTTACCAGGGACAACATCAGAAACCTGGTCCCTATGCCAGCTTTCTAATTTCATTTCTATCTTAATCCAACCTATTGAGGCTGGACTTTTGACTGCATTTTGAAGGATGAAATAATCCATAATGTACAGAGAATTGCGGGTGAGAGGATTGGCACACATTTTTTCTTTATGGGTATCAGAATAGGACATTTCCACAAGGGTGCTACACACTATTCCAGCTTCTTATCAATGTATAACATGATTTCAGGAAACTTACAGTTACCATCACAGGTTCTCCACAGAGAAACTGCGGAGAGAATCAGATCATATACAGGACTTCTGAATGAAGAGATTTCATTTATTTTCAAGTACTGCAAAGGAGCCCTCTGACTGCCTTGCTACAGTGTTCATGGGCAGATCAGAGTCTTAAGACCTGGGGGAAAAAATCCTACAGTAAAATAAAATCACTTAAAATACAAGCTTAGTCACTCACAAAACTTTAGACAAAAACCATATTTTATTTTTAGAATCTATCCCCTTCAAGTGGTTTCATACTCAAGTTGTTCACAAATAGCTAGAACAGCATGCCAGAAACTCTAAACCACAAATGGTACATCTGGAGCGGCAAATAGTTGCGTCGGCCCTAATCTGTGAGCAGCGAGCACCACAGAAGGAAGCTCAGGCTGCTTGCGGCCAGCCTCTCAATCTTTCCTCCTTAAGGCACCTAAGAGCAGAACGGCACACATACTATCTTGGTATCAATGCACATCACGAGCATATGCTTTGTATGCCCGGTGTAGGGAGCTCACATTCTCAAAACACTTAGAGAAGTTTCCTAATGTTAACCTTAATTTTGCACAGAAAAAAGATAATGAGCAAGCGATCGGTAATGTAAAAATCCCAAAGGCTATCCTTCCCTTTCTTCCTTTCAACAACAAAAAATAAAATCGGGAGGAAGGATATACTCACTTGTTTGTTCTGGTTCTGGTTCCTCATTATCTACAAAAAGAAAAAAAAAGTCTAAATCAAATTCTTTTGACAACCAAGAGGAAACACAGGCTGATGGGAGAATAGGTAAAATGTTTGGCTTTCGCCAATAGCAACCATTTCCTGCCTTTCTTCTTCAGCTCATCCTGTTCTCCCACTTCGCTTGCCAACTAGAAAGTATTTACCATGTATGTATTTCTTCAGGACTTCACAAAACCACGCTAGTAACAGGTCCTCAAACAATATAAGAGCTGTGTGCATTACTTTAAGATAAAAGTAAAGGTTCATAGGTTTAACCAGAATTCCATAATTAAGGAAAGGCATACATTACTCACCAGATTCACTTTCAGAGCTGCTCTCAGAGCTGCTGTCCTCCCCTGAATAAAAACATACACCACAGGAAGTACACAGTGAATAAAAAATATTTTTTAATTATACCTATTATAAAATAGATCCGAACTCAACTGATTTCTTCCTAATTTAATAAATTCTCATTGAGTCCAAAACTAGTCTGGTTCCTATAAGAGGGGGCTTATTTTTCTTCGGAAGTGGATAAAACATACTTGAGTTATTAAGTATGAGCTCCGATCACCCTCTGGCTGCAGTAACGATTTCATCTGGTCGTCACGCAAGCCCTTCCCAGTCGTGACTTGCCCTCGCTGCTCCTATCTGGCTCCTGCATTTGCACATCTGGACAGTTCACACGCACAAGGCCAATGACACAACCGTGCAGAAATTCTGGAGTGTGTGTGCCATTGACTGAAGCACAGGACAAATGTAGTCCGTATTATCCAACTACTTCTGGAAAGAGTAGTCCCCAAGAATGCTCCCTCCACTTCCTCACCCCCGACTCAGTGCCTCAGCCCACTGCAATCACGCTTCTGTTCCCACAGCTAGCTGGAAATCCTCTCCCTGATGTCCCCAAAGGACCACTAACCCCCAGAAAACGACTCCCACAGGTAGACACCCACCACTCCCTCCTGCCCGCATGGCCCTCCGGTGATGTCTGTCCTGGTTCCCCTACCTCTCTAAGTGCTCTCCCCCGGGGCGGCCTTGCAACTCCTCTCTGCCACCACCACCCTCCCCCCCAATTACTAACGCCCCAGGCCCCACTCCTCATTCCCAGCCTCCTTTCCCCCTCGAGAGCCCTCAGAAGACACGGCAACCACTCCCCAATCGGATCCTGACCTCCACCTCCAGGGGCACCTGGGCCTCTCCTGGCAGACCCCAAGAGCTCCCCAGGCCCAACCTGCCAGCCAAGCTCATTCCCCACTCCCACTCCTCATCCTCTCCTCCTCCCAGTTTCCAGACACTGCCTCCCCCTCCACGCAGGCTCTGGATTCAGCATGCACACACATGGAAAGCTATTAGCATTATTCTCAAACCCTCCTCCCTACGTCCATAACGAAGGAGTGGCAGCAGTTACAAGGAGGGAGGAAAAGATCTGAGAATAATGAAAACAATAATAACAGCGCTAAAAGCAGCTTGTTTTGAGTGTTCCATGTGCCAGGCATGTATGTATGTTTACTCGTTTACATGTACTTACTCATATTTATTCACTCATTTTGTATATGTATACTTCACATATATTTATGTAAAATGCTTCACTTGTATTTACGCATGTCTCCTCACGACTGCCCAATGATGTAAGCGGAGGCCAGACCACCCCCACCCTACCCCCCACCCCCCACCCCCAGGAAGTCTGGAGCTAAGATTTCAAC
Organism: Mirounga leonina; assembly: GCF_011800145.1. Classification (NCBI taxonomy): domain Eukaryota; kingdom Metazoa; phylum Chordata; class Mammalia; order Carnivora; family Phocidae; genus Mirounga; species Mirounga leonina. Next base: position 53,287,652 of record NW_023270268.1, read on the forward strand.
TCTCGCAGTCTGGCCAGAACCTGCACCCTCAACCACGTTGCTACACTTACACACATGCTTATTATTACTCCAGCAGGTCAGCCCCCGGGAGCTGGTGACTGATTGGACGTGGGCCTAGAGGGGGTAGTGGGAGGCAGGTTCCTGTATGAGAGGATGCCTGCGGGGAGGTGAGGCACTGGCTATGTAGGGACAGACGCTGGGAAATCAAGTGATGGGACGTGGCCTTGGTCCTCCAGGGCTGGAAGCACAGAACAGTGGTTCTCAACCTTGGCTGCACCTTGGAATCACCTGGAGAGCTTTCTCAACACATCCATGCCCAGGACTCGGCCCTTCCCTAGAGGTTCTGATTTAGCCGGCCTGGGGTGGGGCCTGAACAGCAGTATTTATCTTTAAAGTCTCCAGATGATTGCAATGAATTTTAACCACTCCCCTGTTCCCCAAACTTGAATGCCAGGATGACTGCCACTCCTCCAAGCCTTTCCAGATACCTTCCCACTGCCTGGAAGCCCCTCCCCAAGGCCCCACCTCCAGAGTTCCCAGGGATCTGTTCAGACTCAGCCCAAAGTCACATCTGCTGTCCTCCACCCCACCGAGTTAGCCACGCCTCCTCGATGATCCCTCCTGTCACATTTATCCTCTGGCAAACGGCGGCTGATTGTCTTGCTGTTGGTCTGCCAGGCCTGGAGCTATGTCTTACCATCTTGAATGCATGAATGAACATCTGCCCGGCTTCTAAGTACCAAGCAGACCAAGACCAGCCTCCTAGGTCAGTTCCCTTGCTTATGGAAACTGCCACCTACCAATCTGGAGCGGTTTGCCTCCTTCTTCAGTCTCTCCTTGCCCTCTGTGTAAGGAGGCCAGCTTGCCAGCCAGCAGCCAGGGAATGCCTGAATGTAACAAAGCAGCTGCAGTCCATAAGTAAAATAAATTATAATTTTCTAAAACTGCAAATGCTTCATACAGTATCAGTTTTTTAATAACTCAACATTGACTTAGGAGTACCATACCTTTTTCTTCTGAAGAGACATTGTGACGGTCATCACTAGCACAAGAAAAGAAAAAGACTTTTAAAAACTGATACTAATTTTACATAAGATAATTACGAAAATCTTCAAAATGTTCATTATATTGTTTCTCCAGAAATGTTGCAAATTAAAGAACTCTCTCCCTCCTCAATGGTTTTCCTGCCCCTCTCATTCTCCACCTATGGGCTGACTCCACCTACAGCCAAGCCAAACACACCAATAGGGCTTGTTGGATGTGCACCTGACCCCCTTCTCGTCCCGTCACACCCCCAGGAGCCAGCACCACACCTTCAAGGTTCACAGGATTGCCATTCCATGCCCAGCCATCTGGCTTTCCTCTGTCCCGTCCCTAGGCACACAGTCCTAACGGCCCAGCCTGCATTGGCCTCTAGGCCCTCCATCTGGTTCCGTGAGTCATCCTCCTTCTCCCAGGTCGTCTCATTCTGCCTCTCTGGCCTCCTCCCTCAGATATGGCACCCTGAGCACTGAGGGCTCTAGAAGTTCTCTCCCTTGTCCTCACCACGGCCTGAACTCTCTGTGCCCTACGCACATGGTCTCCACTCTCCTGCTCCCCATTCTCCCCTGGACTCAAAGCTACCTGGCTTCTGCTCTCCCACGCTACCAGTGACTCCTGGCCAACAGACCCAATGGGCCCTCTTCAGTCCTTAGTGACTATGGCCTCATTAGATGAAGTAGGTGGCGTGCTTCTCCATGGCTTCCACGTCCCTTCTTACCTGGTCTGCTGCCACCTCCCACCTCCCCTGTGGCAGTGACCTCTCCCCTCTCTGTGTGCTTCATCCACTGGCTCCATCTGCTCCAGCCTCCCGGGCAGCAACGTGACCCGGAGTCACCTCTGCGTACCCTCCTCTTCCCACCTCATACTGCCTCATGCGCCCTTCACACCAGGGTTTCCCATCCTAAATCTGCACCTCCTTCCCAGGCCTCTTCTCTGAGTTCCAGGTGCCCGGGGCCTGGGGGGCACTTCAGTACTTTAAATTAACCACAGTCAGCACCTAATCGTTGCTTTCCATCCTCATCAGAACCTGCTCCTCCTTACCTGCCTTTGCAGAGAATCACATCCCTGGGGCACCTACCTGGAACCTCCGGCAATCACCAGCTCCTGCCCCCTCTTCCTCATCAAGCAGCCAATCCAAGTCCTCCTGAGCCTCCCTCTAGACATCTCTCAAATCTGTCCCCTCCTTGGCATATACTCTCTGCCTCAGTTTAAGTACGTTCCCTCTCTCTCTCTTCCTCTCCCTCTCTGTCTCTCATCATTGGCTCTCACCTGGTTAGTTGTTTATAATTTTCTCATACTTAGTATACATGCCTGCAGTCTCCCTCTCTTGGTTCATCATGTGACTATCAGTGTGATCTAATCACGTCTTTGCTTATACCCTTCTGTGGCTTCTCAGTGCTTTCTGGCTAAACCTAAGTTCCTAGGCAGGGCGCACAAGGACCTCCACCTGCTCCCTTGTCTCCCACCCATGCGCTCCCCCAGAGTGAAAGATCCTCAGTGTCCCAAGCACACCCTGGATAACACACACACACATATACCACTCTCTCTGTATCACCACCCCAGCCAGGGTCATTGCCTATGGCCTTGCAAGTCATATGCCCCAACTCTGGGGGCTCCATGAACATGCACTATGATGTTGGGGCACCCCCTGGAGTTGTGTGTGCATATAAGTAACAGCCCTGCCCTCCCCTTGATGCCAAAACTCCTATTTATCATGTAAGAACAGCACTTCTCAAAGTATAGTCTGAGGAACATTAGAGCTATATGAGGTACCCTCTAAAAACAGTTGTTCTGGGCCCACTGAATCAGAATCTTTGATGAATAAATGAAAATACAGAAAGAAAACAACAATGATGTTATTTGCACTTATACGTGTTTAAAATCTTTATTTTCTCATTCAATCACCCCAAAAAGCCTCTGAAGGCCATTTTACGAATGCAGAGAGAGGTTCAGACAGGTTAATTAACTTCCTCAGGGTCACAGAGCTAACAACTAGAGAAGGAGCACTTGACTCTAGGCCATTATGACTTCAAAGCCCACGTACTTGCCTGGCCCAAAGCCTTCCCCGCCCCGTGCCCACCACTCCACCCCCAGGTCCCAACCCTGGTTGCAAACTGAGGACCAAGACCGCAAAGGCAGCAGACCAACTGCTTTCCCTTTCCCTCCTCTTCTTCCCCCAAGTCAGTTGGGACCCCCAGATGTTGTAAACCTCCTTGACTCAGGATTTTAGCTGGTAAACTTCCCCAAGTATTTGGTATTTCCCAAGCTCCATGGTTCTAGGAAATACACACATTCTCATTTTCAGACTTAAATCCTTTTGTTTTTTAATCCACAACTCTTGCTCAAAAGGTCAGGCTGTGGTGGTGAACTTGTAATTGGGAAATGCTTCAAGAAACCAAGAAAGGCTAAAATATGGTTTTTAATGAAATTTATAAAAGGACAAGCCAAACATGACATCTTTTTTCTCTAGACTCCTACCTCTTATAATGCAGTCACTATGCCTTTTAATTTGAAGATAAGTATGAGAACATGGATTGAAAGTTGGCCATTCTTATTGCACAAAATATGCCTGGTTAAAACCCACTTCTGTGTTCTCAACAAAACTGTGTTTTTCTCCTTACTAGCACTTTCATTTTCCCCTTTCTGCAGCTGCTTATCTGTTTCCAGACATGTATCCATCTGCTTAGATATTACAACTTTTGCTAAAACCCAGAAAGCCTCTGCATAAAACCTTCATTTTCTCCGTGAAGTAGATGAGAGTGAGTGGTGTCCAAGATGAGATTAGTGAGGCTGCGGGGTACAAGGCCAGCTCCCGGCACAGAAACACCCACACGAACGCCAGGACAGCGAAGGGGGAGGGGCTTAGACGCAATGAGGAGGAGCCCGCCCCCAAGGCAGCTCCCGCCCCCAAGGCAGCTCCCTCCCACCCCCACCCCCGCGCCGCCTCAGGAAAGCCACATGGGGCAGGCAGACCCTAGTGGACCCAGAGGGCTCCTTGCCACTGCATGAATGCTAGGTGCCCGCCCTCTCTTCTATCATGGACACTGTTACCACCATGGAGAGAGAGCACCCATTCCAAATGTTTTCAGTTTAATTCAGGGACTAAAGATAAGTAGGAAAGGGGCATGGACATCTACTACTCAGCACTTAAAACTCCTTAAATGTTGATGTGGACTCCATCTATATTACTAGGTAGAATTTTACTGCAGTTCCAACACCAGCATCAAATATAAATGTTGCCTCATACCTATCGGCTTCCAGGCCCCAGACTGGCACAGCCCCTTCCCTTAGGGGAAGGGGGAAACAAAAACACCCTGCATCTTGGCACAGTAAAATCCCTGAGCTGCTGCAGGACAGAAAGAACAGGCTTAAAAACCTCAAAGGGCTAATATTAAATGAGGGTGTTTATTGAATGTTTGTTGGAAAAATGAGGATTCTATGAAACTATGTGCAAATGAGCAAAACCAAATGTTGTCGGAATTAAGTCATAGCTGCAATGAAATGAAACCTGAGAGCAATACCAAATCTTCATGTAGGTGCAGGACCTTAAAACTTCCAAAGTGCTTTCAGACCCACAAGAGCACCAGCTCCTCACATGAACTCTGCCAGGAAGGCAGGGCAAGGCCTGCCATCCCCACGTGCAGATGAGGACACTGCAGCTCAGAGGTGCCCAGTCACGTAGCCAAACCTGCACGGGCCGGTGAAGGATGCACGAGAACCAGAATGCCTGGACAGGCTGATATCAGGCATAAGAATGATTTCACCCAATCTGGCTCCATAAGTAATAATTCTCCACCCAAATATTTTTTAACAATACTTAAAGTAAAAATAAAACCTTAACATGATAACAACTTGTATTTGTTAAATGTTTACTGTGTGCTGGAAATTAAGTCAAGGACTTGGCATTATGTCCATTAGCTCATTTAACCATCACGACCATCTTTTAAGTGCCTGACACTGAGCTAGTAGTATCCCCATTTCACAGAAGAGAAAATAATGCTCAGAGATCTTGGGTAACTTATCCAAGAATCGTGGTCCATCTGATTGGAGAGCCCAAGCTTTTACCAGTACAGTTTTACAACAGAAAGCTAAAAATTCTGCCAAGTAGATAACGACAAAACACCAGTCTTTCTTCCTACTAAGGCTCCTACTGCCTATGTTTTTAGGCATACATAATACGCCCCAAATCCTCGTCTAACTTTTCACCAGAATTAAACCAAGCAGTATTTTACTTCTTTTAGCCCCTATCAACCTTCTAGAAAACAGACCATAACAAGTAAAGTAAAACCCATAAGTAAATCAGTTAAAGAAAGTGGAAAAGATTTTATGTTAGTTACAAACCAGAGTTAAAATGCACAATCATGAAATAACTATACTTCCTGGGGCATAATCGCAATGCAAGTAATATTCTCTATAATATAGATCTCTTTTCCATCAATTCAAATTAACAAACGCCTATTTACCATATGACAGATGCTGCGCTAGGCAGAGGGGATATAAAAGTAACACAAAACACATGAACCCTGTGCCCAGGGGGCACCCAAATGGAGGAGGAGACAGATCAGAAAACAAATACATATGTATACGATGCAGGAAGAACAAAATAAAAATAAACATAAGCTATAGTGTTAGCCCAGAGCAGGCTCTGAAGAACTAGGAAGAACCGAGCTCTTATGCTAAGATCACAGGCACATGACTGACTACACAGCCAATTAAACCATGATGCTAAGGCCATCTTGCATTTTCAAAGAGTACTGCATCCCCACAAACAGGATCCTCCAGCTGTTAGGCTCAGAAAAAGCTGAACATGAAAGGAACCTACAAGATCTTCCAGTCTGATGCATCATTTTACAATGGGAGATGGGAAAATAGGAGAGGGCAAGTGAATAAATACCCAGGATCACATAGCTAGTTATAAGCAGACACAATCTCACAACTTGTCTTAGGTCTCCTGGCTTATCAATTCATTCATTCAGCTAACACATGTGGAGTGTGTGTGCCAAATATGAGCGAACAAAGCAACTGATCTGTGCTTTCCCCAGCCCAGCAGCCTGATGGGGAAGCCTGACTTCCTGTATCTAAGACAGGAAGTGCTTTGAGAGAATGACAAGAGAGCTCCTCTAAGATTGAGGAATTGGGGAGGGCTCCCTGGGGAAGTGACATTTAAGCTGAGCGACAAAGGACAGCAGAAATGGACAAGAGAGAAGGACTGGGAATAGTAGGGGCAGCTCCTGTCTGAGACAGGAAGGAGTGGATCAAGGTCCAGGAACAGGAGGAAAGCAAGTGTGGTCAGGGGGAGAGAAGCAGGAGATGAGGAAGGTCAGGGAGGTGGAGAAATCCTAACTCTGTAACCAAACTGATGGTAACCCCAAGGATGCTAAGTGGCAATTATTCAGTCTGCTGAGTAGTATCTATATTTCCATCTTGGGAAGATTGACATCTTAAAAGCAGAGGAGGAAGTCAATAGTGCAGGGTCCCAGAATCTGCTGTCCTCAATGTCTTACATGGGGACCACGTGAACCCGTGCAACCCTCTGACAACCTGCAGGTTAAGACACTGCTTGTGTTGAGTCCAGAGGCCTAAGCATTTCCCCAAAGAAAACCTCAGTCCCCCAGGCCACAAGAGCCAGTCCCCCTGCCCAGGCAGTTGTAGTAGTAGGTGATAAAAACCTCCCACGGGGCTGTGTAACTTTAAAACACACTCCAAGGAAACTGTCTGCATTCAGAACTGAGCTCTAGAAGCCAAAAGTCCCCTCCATACAAGCCAGGACAGAAAGACTTCCATCCATGCCAAGCTCTCCAAGACCAGCCCTGGGGTAGGTCAGAGACTCAATAAAGGGAAGGTGGGGGCAGGTGGAGGAGTGGGGGACAGGAGAGATGTGGGTACCCTAAACCACCAGCTGTCCAAAACCTTGAGGATACTTTCTGAACCAAATTGGCTTCCCATCATGACCTAGTTTCTTCTCTTCTTTCTTCCCAAAGATCACCACTTCCAATCAGCTTGCCCACAAAAGAAGCCATCCTATGGGTCTTTTTCTTCAATGTTCAGGTCCCTGAATGAGAGCACAGTCTTGGGTTCCTCCAAAGGTACTCAGTGCTGGTAAAGATGGAAAATCCACAGGGCTGGCTCAATAGGCTGGCTCCTTCACCTACCCCTATCCCCTTTTTAAATTTCTCCAATAGGAAAAAATAATGGTGGAACTGGTAGATCTTTGGGTACCAAAAGGCTAAAGGATTCATTGCATATTATTTGTAATAGGCAAAAACTGGAAACAACTACCATGCTCATTAAGAGTAAGAAATGGATGAACAAAACGTGATATAATCATATAATGGAATATTATGAACAATGAGAATGAAAGAACTGCTTACACACAACAATGTGGATCAACCTCACAAACATAATGTTGCATAAAACAAACCAGACATGAAGGTTATATGCTATATGCTGCTATTTTTATAAAGCTTACAAATAAGCAAAATTAATCTCTCATTCCTTTGGGAAGGAGAAACAGGACTGTGAGTAATCAGAATATGAGAGAGGCTTCTAGAGTGCCATATTTTATGTATTGATCTGGGCAATGGTTACATAGATGTGTTCACTTTGTGATGTGCCACTTAAGATGCTTGTGTTTTCTCTATGATTGTGTACACACACACACACACACACACACATGGGTTTTCAGCATCTTGGAAAAGGAAAGTATCTAGAACTTTGGCTTTACAGGCCACAGTTGTGAATGGAGAATAACCCTGGCTGGTAGGGGAGCAAGATGAAGAGGCTAAGTGCATTGAGGATATGGCCTAAAAGGCAGCTAGCTGTGGGGTGGCAGGAACTGGGGGAAACAGTTTCAGGGTTTACTCCCTTCCTCCTTGTACCTGTCAGTGAGAGCTTAGCCTAATGTACTCCAAAGGGAAGTGGGGCCAGGAGAGAAAAGGGCTGGGGACCAGGCTGGCAGGGAGAAGGGAGGCCACTGGGACATTTCCAGCAGTGAGAAGACAAGGAGGGAAGGAGGAAAAGAGAAGAAAGAAATCCTGAGTGAACAAGGAGAGCTCTCCTGAGCTGAAGATGTGTGGGGTGGGGAATTGCCATGACTCAGCCCCGCAGAAGGAATTTCTCTTCTCCGCTCCTTGAGCCAATAACATCTCATGCACACCTGGATTAATGGAGTTATTGCACTGCTCTGCGGTAATTTGTTTACAAGTCTGGGAACTGATAAAACAATGAGTGCGAGCGAGGGGGTGTGTATAGCCAAGGATTCCACATCCCCAGCATCCGGCACATGGTTTGGCATAGAATTTGCACCGAAAAAAAAAAGTTCATTGAACAAATAAATGACAGAAAGACTAGGGTAGACATAAAGACTCTATTCCTCAGTATTTAAAAAATCTGTAACAAACAGCTTAAATGGTCAAAAATATGAGAAGGGAATGCTGTGCAGCTACTAAAAATTACAAGCAATTTTACAGCTTACAGAGACTTGCACCTCACCCTTGGCTGATACTGAATTTTATGGACTTTGTTGCCATGCTGAAACATGAAAATGACACATTAGCAACAATCTCCCTGAAGAGGCCAGGAAGATCAGAGATGGAGGACTAAGGAGTTTTCGTGGAAATAGGTGGGGAGGGTACATATCCTACAGTAATACCAACAAGGGCTGGTAGTTCTGGGTGGCCAGCAGAAAAATTCGGTTAGCTCTGTTTGTGTAAATAACTGTGTTAATGTCACATACTATATTTCAATTCACTTCCTCTCTTTATTGCTTTGGCAGGGGGAAAACTTCACTTCTAGCAATAATTTAAAGTTCTCTTTAACAATCATTCCCAAGACTTGCTGTTGGGTGAACACCTCTGTAAGAAGAGTTTTTGATTTTCAATGTGGACTCAGTTCGTGTCCTACTGTGGTTTTGTTCATGATCCGAACGTCAAGAAATCAAATAGTAAAACCTATCTACACACAGCCTTTTCTAGGCTGCCTTCCTGATTGCAACAGTGTTTTAAAGAAAGGACAGTGGCAGAAAAAACAAACCTCCCTCCTCCCTGTGAGAAACTGGGCCTAATGTTTAATGATCCACGAAAAACTGAAGTCGTGGACACTTTAAACCTTGGCAGTCTCTCCTTGTTCTAGTTGTTCCTGTAGAAACTTGGTTTTGCAGCAGTGACTGTCCAAAAAGAAAATTTTCTGCAGTCTGAATCCTTGCTGAGCGTTTATGCACTGCTTTTGGGTGACTTCCTGCAAGCGCTTAACGGCAATGAAAGGATTACCTAAAGGATATATTACACAAACCGCCCATCACACGTCTTGTTGAAACACCACATCCGATGCTAAAAGCCTCCTCCTGCAGATGACAGTAACTCTGGAGAACACGCCCACAACATCCTTAGAGCATCCCCAAACTAGCTCTTAATAAACATTCCCATGTAAAAAGCAGCTGCTTTTAAAGCTCTGGTGAGGGACGCCTGGGTGATTCAGTCGGTTAAGCGTCTTTCTTCGGCTCAGGTCATGATCCCAGAGTCCTGGGATCGAGTCCCGCATCGGGCTCCCTGCTCAGCGGGGAGCCTACTTCTCCCTCTGGCTGCCGCTCCCGCTTGTGCGTGCTCTCTGACAAATAAATAAAATCTTAAAAAAAAAAAAAAACTTAAAAAAAATAAAGGTCTGGTGACAAGCAGAAGCACTGGCTACCTTTACAGTTATAGCAGAAATCCTTCAAGCACTGTTGACTGGAGCCTTCTGTGAGCGAGACGTTGTGTTAGCGCCACATGGGGGGTGAGGGGCTGCCGGGGGTGGGGCCTCCACGCATCGGCAAGGGCGGCGTTAAGGGAACTAATTCTACCCTCGACTCAAACAATTTAAAAGCCGAGAGTGTTCAGCAAAACCCCGGGCACCCTCCTGGAGCGAGTCCTCTTCCAGGTACAGAGGGCGCAGGGGCTCCCGAGAGCTGAAGCCCGGGAGCTAGGGGCAGATGAGGACAGCAGAAACCGAGGCTCGGGGGCGGGGAGTCACCGCGGAGGCGGGAAGCGCGCGAGTCCACCCGCGGGGAGCAAGGGGGCGCCGCAGGGCGACCTGCCCTCCCCGGCACCCGCCGGCGACCCGCAGCCGCCTCCACCAGAAGGATGTGAATACGTCGGGCCCACCTGCCACCGCTGCGGCGCCGAGCAGCAGGCGCCCAGGAAAGCGCGGCCGCTGGGAGCCGCAGCGCCGCCTGTAGGCCCCGCCTCTGGGCCGGGAGCGCGGGGCCTCCGGAGCTGCGCGCCCCCGCCTCCCGCGCGGGCACCTGCGCGCGACCCCGCCGCCGCCGGCCTTACCCAGGTGCGGCCCGCCGAGACCGCGGAGCCAGGCATCGAGGGTCCGAGTCGGGCCCGGGGGGCGCACTGGCTCCCCACGCTCTGCGCCCGCGCGGGGCAGGCGCCGCCCGCGAAGTGTGCTTTGTTTGTGCGGCCGGAGCGGGGATGCCGGGACGGGAGTGGAGCCCTCGCCCCCGCCGGCACAGGGCAAAGGGCAGAGCCCGGGAGGGGCCGGGGGTGCCGAAGGGGGCAAAGCCTCTTCTGCAACGCGTCGACGTTGGGCCCGGCCGTCCCCCGACCCTGCTCTGCCCCTTCTCCTTCCGAACCCCCCAGCCCCGCAGATGCGCTCACCTGCTCTCCACGACCCCCACGCCGCGGTTCATCGTCGCTCTGCCGCTGGGAGGGGGCGCCACGCGCGCCCCGGGCTCGGCGCTCAGTGCGCACCCGGGCGGCTGCTGCAGGGACTCGCGTGCGGAGCGCTGCCCTGCACACTCGGAGGCGGACGACGCTGCGCGGGGAGGGAAGAGGGCGAGCGAGAGCCACCGGGGGAGGGGACTGACTGGGAGGGGGTGCCGGGCGCGCATCCGCAGCGGCGGCCGGAGGCTGCCGAGGCTCCGGTAACGGAAACGCACGCTCGCCGGCGGCCCCGCGCGTGCACACTGGCGTGCACACCAACGTGCACACTCGCACACGTGCGTGCGCACACCGGCCCAGCCCCGGCTGCTTGTCGGCGCCCTCGCCCCGAGGGAACTCGGCTTGATGACCCTAAGCGGCGGTTTCTGTGAAGAAGGACCCGCGCCATTCTCTCAGGAGGGGTCAGAGAGCTCAAGTCACATGGGAACTTTTTAAAAACACCCCCCCCCCACGAAGGGGTTCCCAGATTTGCTTCTTAGGATCTATAAACCCCCTGAAATTCTGTCAGGTTTTGTATCTAAAATACAAGTGCCTGGAATGAGGTACCACAGCTTTTATCAAATTAACGGCTTCGAGACCTCCCCCCGCCCAAAAAAACCATAAAGATGGATGGATTAAACCAGTGGTTCCCAAACTTTGCAATGTATTAAATCACCCAGAGAGTTTTTTAAATAGCGATGCCCCACGTAGCATCTCACACCAATTAAATCCGTGAAGTGGGACCCAGGCATCACTATTTTTTAAAAGTTCCCATGTGATTCCAATGCTCAGGAAAGCATGCGAACCACTGCCTAGACGGTTGGTGGTCCTCACCACACACTGTTCTCTTTTACCCCATTTTTCAGCATAGTTGCTTGTCTGTTTTCCACGAAGTGGTGGCTGTCACAGCACCTAGCCCAGGTCTGGCTCACTTCAGGGCGACTGCAGGAAGGAGGCAAAGTCAGAGTCCAGGATGGGTCCTCTAACTGGCAGCCTTCTCTTTGCTGTTCTGAAATTCTCCACAGACTGAAATACCCCTGGCCTCCTGGAAATGGCCTCATGTAATGCTTGAAGCTGGGGAAGAAAATGGCTCATTGCAGCTTGAAGAGACATCTGTCTTTGAGATTCCTCCAAAAGGCTCAGCCCCGTGCCTGCCTCACTGTGACTGGAAGGCCCTGCGCTGGCAGTGTGGGTAAGCACAATCAAAGTCATAACCCCTACTGGTGGAATACCTGTGAGTCCAACACTGTAGTCGATACTTTATATTCTAAGAAAGAGCTGTCCTGGCCCTGTTACTGGGCCTTGGTGTTCTCCCGCCGAACATCAACAATTTCGCAGAAGATCAACACCAGACAAGGCCTCTCTGGGACCATGATGGATCAAGACAAGAACAAGATCACTCAGCAATCATGTCGGAACACAGACAAAATGTGAACATGGTCCAAGCCACAAAATACCAAACATACAGCTATCCTGGCTAATAAGAGGGACTGCTGCTTCTTGGCCACTCATGCCTTTAGGCTTACTCGAGTCTGCCCTCTCTATGGCTAAGATTTATGAAGATACACATTCATAGAACTACCCCTGCTTTCTTAAGCCTGCCCCCAAGTCAGTTAACAAGAGCCCAGATCCTTTAATGATATTTTCTAACATCCTCTCACTGAGATACCTTTATGGTGTCCCTCACCAATGAGTAATAAATCCAGCTTGTATAACTACAGGTGTATTCCAGTTGGTCTTTGGCAAGAGGACATTAAAAATAAACTATCTTGCTTAATCATTGCAATAACAACACAAGGTAAATATTACACCCTCTTTACATATACACTAACTGGGGTTCTAATAGATCATATAACTGGAGCTCACACAGGGCCACCAGCTGTCCGTGAAAGCTGGTTCATGTTCACATGGGCTTGTGGGGAGCCAGACTAGTCTGTTGCCTACCCACACAAACTTTGGCTTCCAGATGAGCCTGAGCTCTAACCCCAGCTCTGCTATGGGAATTTGAGCAAGTTATTTAACTTTTCTCATTCTCAGCTTCCTTGCCCCTCCCCCCAAAGAGGGGATGTCTAAGAACTGGTATTTTTTTAATTGAGATATAATTGACATATAACATTGTATCAATTTCAAGTATACAACATAATGATTCCATAATTTGTATATATTGTGAAATGATCACCACACTAAGTCTAGTGAACATCCATCACGGCACATAGTTACAAATTTTTTTCTCATGATAAGAACTTTAAGATATACTCTCTTAGCAACTTTCAAATATATAATACATTATAATTAACTATAAGGAATTGGCATATTTTGTATAAGCTCCCCAAGTGGCCCAACCCAGCACCTGTTGGCCCACCGCGGTTTGGGATCTACTGGCCCTATACTCCCTTTTCCTCTTTCCCATTCACTTCTCAACCAATTGTAACATTGTTCCTGACCCACTGCCCACTCTTGCTAAGGTCAGCAGTTACCTTGCAGCTGCTACATCTGAAGTATACTTTTCCATATGCTATTGACTCACTTGACCATTCTCCCCTTCCTGAAATTCTCCTTCTTTGGCTTCCAGGAGGCCCACATGGTATGATAAGCAACTGAGGCCCAGAGAACTAAAACACTTGATCCAACAGCCTGTGAGACACTAAAGCCTGTAAACAACCATGTGAGTGAGCTTGGAAGTGGATCCTTTACCCCAGTTGAGTCTTTTCATGACTGCAGCCCTGGTGGGCCAAGCTACTTCCAGATTCCTGACCCACGCAAACTATGACATAATAAATGTTTGTTGTTTTAAGCTGCTAAATTTCAGGATAATTTGTTATGCAGCAGTAAACAACTAATACAAACAGGAAACAAGATCTTACGGTTAGTGCAGTAGAATCACATCATTTGCACTTCAACTTAGGTAAATTCAACCTTAGTTGGTTTGAAAAAGAGGGAGAGAGAACAATTTACACAGTGTCGACAATTCTGCCTTCTATTTCAGTGAAATAACAGGATAAGATGAAAGAGGTGGGTCTGGTTTCATTAATCAGTCTGTTCCAGTCCTGGGCACCTCTCACAGAGGAGAAAGTCTTGATGGTGGCTGTGCAGCTCATATTTTTAACTATCCATATTTAGTACAAAGTGGGGGAAATGAGGCTAATTCACTGACTTGGGTTCGATATATAATGCAGTCAAAATAACCCCTGAAATTCCTTAAGTAATCAGGACCTGAGCCCAGAAGTCCCCAAGCAAAGAATAGTACTGACGTTAGGCCAGGGCCACCCTGGAAACTTGCTTTAGATGGCCCCACTGTGGCCCTCCTCCATTCATACCTCCCACAGGATGAGGAGCCAATAAGGCCCAAGGGATGTGCCCTTCTGGAGACTGTTCCCCCCCCACCACCCAACTTATCGACCAAATTCAGGGGATAAGAGATCCCAAATTCCCTGTCCAAATGGTCCTGAGCCCATTTCTAGGGCCTGCATAGGCCTTTTTCCTCGGTCCAACTTTCTGTGGGTGGAGCATATCACCAGAGTGTACAGGCCAGGGTAAGAGACACCAAGGGCAGCTGCTTAAGGGGATATGGATGGCGCTTGGGTGGTCCACATGGGAGCTGAGTGGTCCACATGTGTGTACAGAGCCCTTCACCATGCGGACAAGGCAAGCAGTGGAAAACCAAGAGGGTGGCCTACGGACCCCGAGCCAGCTCTCCTAATGCTGCCTCACACTGGTAATGGACTCTGAGAAGTCTAACTTGACCTGATCTTCCACATCATTTTACAGGAATATCTGTCAGGTCAGGAAAATGGAATGTATTTCATTTAACAGTGGGCTAGCTTGATTTATAACTTTTAAATATTTAGACATATTACTTAGGGACATGCATCATTACTGTAGCCTTGGGTCCAAATGATCAGGAAGCTCTGGCCAAGAACCAAATTGCTTGTATTTACTTCAATTTACTCTAGTTTTGGCCTCTCTTTGCCTGAGGAAGTGGAGGCCAAGGCATCATTTGAATGGGAGAGGACACCACAATAAAGTGATTACTTTTCCATCTCCTTCTCCTTTTATTTAAATATATTTGTTTATTATTTTTCCCAACACATTTGGTTAAATCCATGAAGATGGTGTGTCTTCTCTCTCTGAGGCCCAAATGAGGCTTGTTCTTGGGAACCCCTGTTGGTAAAGTCCATACTTGGATTTTTTGTATTGTGGTGGTTGTTTAATCTTTTCCCTGGGGTAAATACTCATCTCAGGAGTGTTCATTCCAGACTATTTTCCCCAAACCTTCCTATATATTATAGAAAATACCATTTTTATGTATGTTTGTCTCAAAAATTGTGTGACATGTGCACTGCTTTTCAGTTTGTTTTTACTCTACAGTGTATCTCAAAGGTTTATCTATCTAAGGACAAATTTTGTTATTTATATATTTATCACTATTTGATTTATATAATTTTTAGTCTCATTTTGATACTAAAGATACTATATGAAATTTGTATGTGAGTCCTGCTTGTTTTTAGATTAAAAAGTAAGTTTATTTATCTTAATATTTGGAGAATGGAGTATTAGTAGAGAGAGATTTGAAGAGAGGATTTCCTGAAGATATCTTGGAGAATTCCTTAAATACTATAATATCAGGGGCACCTGGGTGGCTTAGTCGACTCTTGGTCTCAGCGCAGATCTTGATCTCAGGGTCGTGGGTTCAAGCCCTGCATTGGGCTCCATGCTGGGCGTGGAGCCTACTTAAAAAAAAAAAAAAGATACTGTAAGATCAGAATGAGAATCGTTCCTTGAAGCTGTGAACAGGAGAAGATCAGGCATTTCCTGATTTAAGTATGTCAAAGACTACTCAGTTTTCTCTCCACATCTGTTTTCTCTGTGTCATAGACTCTTATCTTCTAGTACCAGGCCTAGAAAAGCAGATGCAGCCAAGATATCACCACTAAGAAGTTCTTTTGCTACTGACATTATCCAGTAGAAGTCTTTAGTTATGTATTCAAACAACTCTTGGTTTTCTTCCTAAAGGCCATTGATATATTCTCTTGGGTTCTGAACTACCTTAGAGCTTGCCGTGTTTGTTTTCTAGAATGAGGGCATCCAGGTTTTTTTTTTTTCATTGTTATGTTAATCCCCATACATTACATCATTAATTTTAGATGTAGTGTTCCATGATTCATTGTGCATAACACCCAGTGCTCCATGCAGAACGTGCCCTCCTCAATACCCATCACCAGGCTAACCCATCCTCCCACTCCCTCCCCTCTAGAACCCTCAGTTTGTTTTTCAGAGTCCACCGTCTCTCATGGTTCGTCTACCCCTCCGATTTCCCCCGCTTCATTCTTCCCCTCCCGCTACATTCTTCTCCTTTTTTTTTCTTTCTTAACATATATTGCATTATTTGTTTCAGAGGTACAGATCTGAGATTCAACAGTCTTGCACAATTCACAGCGCTTACCAGAGCACATACCCTCCCCAGTGTCCATCACCCAGTCACCCCATCCCTGCCCCCCCACTCCAGCAACCCTCAGTTTATTTCCTGAGATCAAGAATTCCTCATATCAGTGAGGTCATATGATACATGTCTTTCTCTGTTTGACTTATTTCGCTCAGCATAATACCCTCCAGTTCCATCCACATCGTTGCAAATGGCAAGATCTTATTCCTTTTGATGGCTGCATAATATTCCATTGTATATATATATACTACATCTTCTTTATCCATTCATCTGTTGATGGACATCTTGGCTCTTTCCACAGTTTGGCTATTGTGGACATTGCTGCTATAAACATTGGGGTGCACGTACCCTTTCGGATCCCTACTTTTGTATCTTTGGGGTAAATACCCAGTAGTGCAATTGCTGGATCATATGGTAGCTCTATTTTCAACTTTTTGAGGAACCTCCACACTGTTTTCCAGAGTGGCTTCACCAGCTTGCATTCCCACCAACAGTGTAGGAGGGTTCCCCTTTCTCCGCATCCCCGCCAACATCTGTCATTTCCTGACTTGTTAATTTTAGCCATTCTGACTGGTGTGAGGTGGTATCTCATTGAGGTTTTGATTTGGATTTCCCTGGTGCTGAGCAATATTGAGCACTTTTTCATGTGTCTCTTGGCCATTTGGATGTCTTCTTTGGGAAAATGTCTGTTCATGTCTTCTGCCCATTTCTTGATTGGATTCATTGTTCTTTGGGTGTTGAGTTTGATGAGTTCTTTATAGATTTTGGATACTAGCCCTTTATCTGATATGTCATTTGCAAATATCTTCTCCCATTCTGTCGGTTGTCTTTTGGTTTTGTTGACTGTTTCCTTTGCTGTGCAAAAGCTTTTTATCTTGATGAAGTCCCAATAGTTCATTTTGCCCTTGCTTCCCTTGCCTTTGGCGATGTTTCTAGGAAGAGGTTGCTGCGGATGAGGTCGAAGAGGTTGCTCCCTGTGTTCTCCTATAGGATTTTGATGGACTCCTGTCTCACATTGAGGTCTTTCAACCATTTAGAGTCTATTTTTGTGTGTGGTGTAAGGAAATGGTCCAGTTTCATCCTTCTGCATGTGGCTGTCCAATTTTCCCAACACCATTTGTTGAAGAGACTGTCTTTTTTCCATTGGACATTCTTTCCTGCTTTGTCGAAGATTAGTTGACCATAGAGTTGAGGGTCCATTTCTGGGCTCTCTATTCTGTTCCATTGATCTATGTGCCTGTTTTTGTGCCAATACCATACTGTCTTGATGATGACAGCTTTGTAATAGAGCTGGAAGTCCGGAATTGTGATGCCGCCAGCTTTGCTTTTCTTTTTCAACATTCCTCTGGCTATTTGGGGTCTTTTCTGGTTCTATACAAATTTTAGGATTATTTGTTCCATTTCTTTGAAAAAAGTGGATGGTATTTTGATGGGGATTGCATTGAATGTGTAGATTGCTCTAGGTAGCATTGACATCTTCACAATATTTGTTCTTCCAATCCATGAGCATGGAACGTTTTTCCATTTCTTTGTGTCTTCCTCAATTTCTTTCTTGAGTATTTTATAGTTTTCTGAGTACAGATCCTTTGCCTCTTTGGTTAGATTTATTCCTAGGTATCTTATGGTTTTGGGTGCAATTGTAAATGGGATTGACTCCTTAATTTCTCTTTCTTCTGTCTTGTTGTTGGTGTATAGGAATGCCACTGACTTCTGTGCATTGATTTTATATCCTGCCACTTTACTGAATTCCTGTATGAGTTCTAGCAGTTTTGGGGTGGAGTCTTTGGGGTTTTCCCCATAAAGTATCATATCATCTGCAAAGAGTGAGAGTTTGACTTCTTCCTTGCCGATTTGGATGCCTTTGATTTCTTTTTGTTGTCTGATTGCTGTGGCTAGGACTTCCAATACTATGTTGAATAGCAGTGGTGATAGTGGACATCCCTGCCACGTTCCTGACCTTAGGGGGAAAGCTCTCAGTTTTTCCCCATTGAGAACGATATTCGCTGTAGGTTTTTCATAGATGGCTTTTATGATATTGAGGTATGTACCCTCTATGCCTATACTCTGAAGAGTTTTGATCAAGAAAGGATGCTGTACTTTGTCAAATGCTTTTTCTCCATCTATTGAGAGGATCATATGATTCTTGTTCTTTCTTTTGTTAATGTATTGTATCATGTTGATGGATTTGCGGATGTTGAACCAAACTTGCAGCCCAGGGATAAATCCCACTTGGTCGTGATGAATAATCCTTTTAATGTACTGTTGGATCCTATTGGCTAGTATTTTGGTGAGAATTTTTGCATCCATGTTCATCAGGGATATTGGTCTGTAATTCTCCTTTTTGATGGGGTCTTTGTCTGGTTTTGGGATCAAGGTAATGCTGGCCTCATAAAATGAGTTTGGAAGTTTTCCTTCCATTTCTATTTTTTGGAACAGTTTCAGAAGAATAGGTATTAATTCTTCTTTAAATGTTTGGTAGAATTCCCCTGGGAAGCCATCTGGCCCTGGGCTTTTGTTTGTTGGGAGATTTTTGATGACTGCTTCAATTTCCTTAGTGGTTATAGGTCTGTTCAGGTTTTCTATTTCTTCCTGGTTCAGTTTTGGTAGTTGATACATCTCTAGGAATGCATCCATTTCTTCCAGGTTATCTAATTTGCTGGCATAGAGTTGCTCATAATATGTTCTTATAATTGTTTGTATTTCTTTGGTGTTGGTTGTGATCTCTCCTCTTTCATTCATGATTTTGTTGATTTGGGTCATTTCTCTTTTCTTTTTGATAAGTCTGGCCAGGGGTTTATCAATCTTGTTAATTCTTTCAAAGAACCAGCTCCTTGTTTCGTTGATCTGTTCTACTGTTCTTTTAGTTTCTATTTCATTGATTTCTGCTCTGATCTTTATTATTTCTCTTCTCCTGCTGGGTTTAGGCTTTATTTGCTGCTCCTTCTCCAGCTCCTTTAGGTTTAGGGTTAGGTTGTGTACTTGAGACCTTTCTTGTTTCTTGAGAAAGGCTTGTATTGCTATATACTTTCCTCTTAGGACTGCCTTTGCTGCATCCCAAAGATTTTGAATAGTTGTGTTTTCATTTTCATTGGTTTCCATGAATTTTTTAAATTCTTCTTTAATTTCCTGGTTGACCCATTCATTCTTCAGTAGGATGCTCTTTAGCCTCCATGTATTTGAGTTCTTTCCGACTTTCCTCTTGTGATTGAGTTCTAGTTTCAAAGCATTGTGGTCTGAAAATAGGCAGGGAATGATCCCAATCTTTTGGTACCGGTTGAGACCTGATTTATGACTTAGGATGTGATCGATTCTGGAGAATGTTCCATGGCACTAGAGAAGAATGTGTATTCCGTTGCTTTGGGATGGAATGTTCTGAATATGTCTGTGAAGTCCATTTGGTCCAGTGTGTCATTTAAAGTCTTTATTTCCTTGTTGGTCTTTTGCTTAGACGATCTGTCCATTTCAGTGAGGGGGGTGTTAAAGTCCCCCACTGTTATTGTATTGTTGTCGATGTGTTTCTTTGCTTTTGTTATTAATTGCCTTATATAATTGGCTGCTCCCATGTTAGGGGCATAGATATTTACAACTGTTAGATCTTCTTGTTGGATAGACCCTGAGAGCATCCAGTTTTTTTGTTGAAGTTGCTTTTCATGGCATCCTAGGACTTGCTATGCACCGGTTTCTCCAAATGACAAAACAAGCAGTCCTCCAGCTTCCATGGAGGAGTGTTGCCCCCTGGCTCCACTGTCATTCGGAGCTCACCACAGTACACCTTCCTTCCAGTGAAACACACCACAACTGACAACATGGCCTTTTGCCCAGAACTAACAGATTTCCAGCACTGAAGTTAAATCATTTATCTAGAAGAATCTTTATCTAGTTGTAATGGACTGAATGTTTGTGTCCCCTGCCCACATAATTTAGATGTTGAAACCCTACCCCCTGCTGTGGTGGTACTGAATGTGAGGCCTTTAGGAGGTAATTAGGTGTACATAAGGTCATGATGGTGAAGACCCCCGCCCCCCCAATAATGAGGTAAGTGTCTTCTTAAAAAGAGAAAGACAGGACACCAGAGCTCCCTTTTCATCTTGTGAGGAAATACCAAAAAGGCGGCGACCTGCAAGCCAGGAAGAGAACTCTCACCAAAAACCAAATCTACTAGCACCTTAGACTTGCCCAGCCTCCAGAACTGTGAGAAATAAATGTCTGTTGTTTAAGCTGCCAGGGCTGTGACATTTTGTTATGGCAGCCCAAGCTGACTCACACACTGGTCTTTAGGCTTCTGTTGTCAACCAATGTTATTATATTTTGGGGAGGACTATTCTGTTTCTGCCTTTATCTGGCTAGACTTTATCTCTTTGCTTCATTTACTTTGAGACAAGTATGTGAGGAGGAATTTGAGGAAAGTAACTTCAGCTAGGAAGTTATCATTCTTCCCTCCTACAACCCCTGATATCCCCATTCTAATCGTGCACCTGAAGATATAACTACTCAAAGAGTGATTTCCAGAACTAGCTTTATGACAGACACATCATCATGTCTCCGATGAACTCTAGGGCTGCTACAGACCAATAAAATATTGCTCAACACAATTTTAACTCGCCTTAATTTTTAAAATTAAAAATCATCTGGGGTTTTTTTAGGAGGAAATAGGATTAATTATAATTCCAGAAAAACTGGAAATTTTCCTTTTAGTGCGATTTACTATCATTTTATGTATAAACCCTGTCTTCCCATTTGTGATGACAGAATCCATAAGTACAGGTCAGGATGTTAGTTTGAGCTGAAAACAAATTTAGTAAAGGCCTTGCTACACAAAGTGGGGTCCACAGGCCAGCAGCATCAGCATCACCTGGAAACTTGTTAGAAATGCAGAATCCCAGGCCCACCCAGACCTACTGAGTCCCAATCAACATTTTAACACAACCTCCTGGTGATTTGTAAGCACTGCAGTTATGAGAAGCACTGATATAAAGATATTGGGTAGTTCATAGACTCTCCAAGAGGGCCAGAGAGCAGATTTGGGATATTGCTGTCTGGAAGAACACCCCAATCATTCCACAGAGGGGCTCAGCGAGGACAGGAGCCTGGACAGCCACTACTGGGCAGCAGACTTCATTCACTTTTGGAGCCCATGTGGGTCCAGTCCCTTTTTCATCTCTCTAGCTTCCAAGCCGAGGCATAAGGCAGATGCAGAAGGTTGCTGGGGCCCACGTGACAGCTGCCCCTCCAGCTTGGGGGAGGCCAGGAAAGGGAATGGCATTTTCAGTTTAAGTAATGACGGGAGGGGTGTGCCTCCGAAGGGGAGGGAGTCTTCAAAATATAGGCAAGGAGGTTCAGCTGCTGGGTGGCCATAAAAAATGGCAGATCTCCACTTCCTACGTATTTCTTTTTGGAGGAATGGTGGAGTCCAGCTCTGCCATTATCTACCCAGTCACCTTTAGCAAATCCAGCCTCTATTCCCTCATCTTTCACATTATTTTAGTATGATGGCTTCTATTTACACAGAGCTTTATAGTTTGCAAAGCATGTTTTCCTTTGAGCCACAGAACAACTCTGGGTAATAGATAAGGAAGGGAGTATAATCTCCACTTTATAGGTCGGAAAAGAGAGGCACAAAGTGACCTGTCTGCAAGTGCTGAGACCACGAATCTTCAAGCTTCAGGTACTGTAACCCGGAACCACAGTTAAATCAGTTAATTCATGTGAAAGTAAATTGGAAGTGTAATGTGTTATTCCAGTGAAAGGTATTTCTTGTCACTCCGGTATTGTTCCACAAATACACTTCCTGATGGACTGAATCACCCACCATGATTCTGTGGGTCCCAGAATCAACAATCCCCTTTCTCTCCTTGTGGTATGGTAAAACTATTGCCAGGAAAAGTTAATAATTAATATCAGTGCTGGTGTGAATATTAATGAACAACAAAAAATACCACAGGAACCCAGATGGAAGAAGTGACTAAACTAAAATTGTTTCATTGTTTACAGTCATCTGCAGAAAGTGACTGAGAAGACATTAAACATTTCTTCTGAACTATTTTTGAAGAACTAAAATGGCCGCCAATTCAATTATTTGTTCTTTGTCCTCATACTTTATAAATTCTTCTATAAGTTCCCATGTCCAATTCTAGGAGGTAAAAAGGCAGCTAGAGAAAGGCCCAGGACAATGATTAGACCAGAATTCAGGTCTTCTGTTCTCAAAATCAATGTTTATTTTGAGTTCATAAATAATGAGGCTTTTCTATTTTTTTTCTAGAAAGACACAACAGTTTCCTTTTATCTCTTTTAACAGTAGGTCACACCGTATGGTTCCTTCATCATCTGTTATGAATTCCACTAACTCCAGTTCTTTCTTTGTCATTGATGTTACATCAAGTGAAAGACTTTTCAACAGGGTTTTTAACTGGGTGAAGTCTCAAGGTCAAATGTCTTTGGCAAAACCTGCCCAAGGAAATAAGTTTTCAGCTAACATAGTGGAGGAAAGATTATTACACTTTTTTTACTATTATGAAGTCCCTCTGTGCAAATGTATGATAATAAATGTTATCACCATCCCCTCTAAACTAAAATAATTTTATTCACATTCATTTATTTGCCTAAAATTGAGAGATTTTACTAAGAAAGAAAGGAAGAATGATTATTAGGACAACCAGGAGTCTTCTCTTCCTTGAACCTCACTGCTCTGTGACTGTGACCTTGGACAAGTAACTTGTCCTCTCTGAGCTTCAGTTTTGTTCTTTGTACAATGAGAATAGTAGGATCATAAGCATATTGTTAGGATTTAGCTAGTGCGTGTAAAGTAATAGTTCAGTGCCCAGCACAAAGTGAGTGCCTAATAAACATTAACTACTACTAATACTGAAAAGAATTGCATGATTGAAGCACTAGATTGGAGCTACTATGACGAGAACTGTATGATGGCTACAAAACTTGGATTAGAGTGTGAGCATATAACAAGGATTATTTTGCTGGGTATTATATTATTGCTGAGCTTTCTCCTATCGCTATTTCAAGGAATTCTGGTAGCTAAATGGAATATTAAGATTAGATAGTTTCAGATTCTTGGAAAACTGAGGTTTAATTTCCCCAGATAGAAATGGCGACCCCAGGTAGAAATGGTAGAAGAGTTGGATGTGTGTTAACCTGCATTTTCTAGATACAATATCTAGATAGTAGCCTAGAACAATGACACTCAGCCTCAGTTTGACAAAACTTCAGGTTGTCTCCAGATATTTGTAAGCATACAACGAATTCTTCAAAATGAACTTAACTAAGATAATTTTTATGCATATGCAGTATACACTGTGTTCTGACATTATTTTATGCAACATTTACTGAGCTCTGACCACGTACCAAGCACCCTGGTAGGTACTGGAGATACACTGACAAGTGAAAGTAGAGATGGGCCCTGCCTTCCTTGAGTGGGCAACCTCTTAAGGGAGAGACACTTTAATCACATAATTGCCCAAGTCAATGTTAAAATTGCAACTCCAGCATTATGAACAGGAGGTACATGGTGCTCTGAGAATATACAATAGGGGAAAAAGCTACACAGGAAGATAAGGAAGGTTTTCCTGAGGAAAGTCATGCCCTTTTTCCGTCTGAGGCATGAGGAGCATAGTGGACATGTTCTGATGCAATCTGGAATTAATCCAGGTTTTGTGGGGCCTAAAAAGCATATAATTTGGGAAGTTCTCTTTCAGAAAAGGAATACAAACATATTTTACTTTGGAAATTTTATATAAACACATTGACCCGGGGTGCCTGGGTGGCTCAGTCATTAAGCGTCTGCCTTCGGCTCAGGTCATGGTCCCAGGGTCCTGGGATCAAGCCCCACATCGGGCTCCCTGCTCGGCAGGAAGCCTACTTCTCCCTCTCCCACTCCCCCTGCTTGTGTTCCTTCTCTAGCTATGTCTCTCTCTGTCAAATAAATAAATAAAATCTTAAAACACACACACACACATCAACCATGCAAACACATTAAGGGCCCATGTAAGTGAGCAGCTCTGAGGCTCAAGCTTCATCGGTTGTAGGTAACCCTCTCAGGATGGGATAGACTAACTTGGTGATGGCTTTTGAATGAGCAAGCGAAGTTTCCAGACCCTGCCCAAGGTGACAAGTACTCCAATTCCCTCTTAGAGCTGGGGACCAGTGAGAACTTTTAGAGCAGTCTTTATAGTAACCTCAATTTTTAATTAAAAGGCCCAAAAGAATGGGGTACCTGGGTGGCTCAGTCAGTTAAGCGTCTGCATTTTTGGCTTAAGTCATGATCTCAGGGTCCTGGGATGGAGCCCCACATCTGGCTCTCTGCTCAGCAGGGAGTCTGCTTCTCTCTCTCATTCTCCCTCTGTACTTTCCCTCCCTCCCTCTCTCTCTGTCTCTCAAATAAATAATCTTAAAAAAAAAAAAAAAAGCTCAAAAGGGTTTGCTGGGTTACTCTAGGGCCTGGACTATAACTTTCAGATTTTTTGAAAGTGGTATTCATGGGCAAAGAGATTTTCCATCCTTCATACCCATGATGTGCAACTCAAGGCAAAACTCAACTAGGGTGACCATCCATCTCAACTGGCTTGAAACTCTCCCAGTTTTAGCACTAAAAGTGCCTATCCTGAAGAAACCCCTCAGGCAAAAGGGGACAGATGGTCACCCTCACCCAATAGAGGGCGGCTCGTGAGTCCTTACCACTGGGATGCCTCTTCTGGTGGAAGTGGGTGTGACAAGCATAATTATTGCTCACCCACTTTCCCTTCCCCTCTATTTCCCAACAGGAAGGAGGTGTACACTTTTCTGTTCTTTTGAAGTTAGGTGATGTCATGAGACTTGCTTTGTCCAATAAAACATGAGTGGAAAAAATGTTTGGGACTTCTGGGTAGAAACATTTAAGAACCAGTACGTGTATTTCTCCATATTTTCTTCCTCATACCATGACACTGGCAATGTCTTAGATGGTGGAGACTTTGTCAACCTGAGTCCCTGAGTAGGGATGACATGGAGCAAAGCCCCCCCACCAACCCTCAAAGTCATGCAGTGTGTGGAATAAACTGTTATTCTTTTAAGCCACTGGAATTTGGATGACTTTTGTTACTGCAGCATAACCCAGTCCATCCTGACTGATACAGAAAGTAAAGCCAAGACCCTACTTAGAATCTACAGAAGTAGTATGGTTTTAATGATTTTCTTGTGGAAAATCTTCTATATTATTACTATAATAAAACTGTTGTACATA
Source organism: Mirounga leonina (assembly GCF_011800145.1). Lineage (NCBI taxonomy): Eukaryota > Metazoa > Chordata > Mammalia > Carnivora > Phocidae > Mirounga > Mirounga leonina. The sequence continues at coordinate 53,313,045 of NW_023270268.1, forward strand.
TCCTGATAGGATACTGAAAGAAGAGAAAACCAGTGTCACTTTTCCAAACTCTCTGGCAGGAAAAAGGTCCTAGACTATCCTGAAGACCTAGTGAGAAAAACTCCCTGGGCTTGGGATTCCTCTAGCAGGTGTTGCCCTCTCGACGTCACAGGATTAGGCAGGTGCATGATGCCCAGACCCTTCAGAGAAAATGAGGCTCTGCCACAAGTGTGCTGCACTATAGATTACAAAATTTAACATGCGCTCTGATAGTAACAGGGTTAAATTAGATATGACATATAAATATTTAAATAAGTCTATGGAGGTATCATTTACATACTGTAAAACAATTATAAGTGTACAATTCCATGAGTTGTAGTAAACTTGCCAGGTTGTGCAACCATCACATTTTCACCCATTAGAACATTTCCATCACCCCAAAAAGATCCCTCTTGCCCAATCACAGTTAATACCCATTCCCACGTCCAACTCTAGGCAACCACTAATCTACTTTCTATCTTTACAGGTTTGCCTTTTCCGGACATTTTTCAAGTTTTTTTTTTAGATTTTACTTATTTATTTGAGAGAGACAGTGAGCGTGAGAGAGCACAAGCAAGGGAAAAGGCAGAAGGAGAGGGAGGAGCAAACTCCCCACTGAGCAGAGAGCCCAACATGGTACCCGATCCCAGGATCCTGGGATCATAACCTGAGCTGAAAGCAGACGCCTAACCAACTGAGCCATCCAGGCACCCCTGGACATTTTATATAAATAGAATCATACGTTATGTATTTTTTTGTGTCTTCTTTCAGTTTACATCATGTTTGTAAGTGTCATCCACATTGTGGAATGTATTAACACACACACACACACACACACATCAGTATCGGTATATATATTTTTAGGTAGCCATATATTTTTTTGAAGAGGCAGGATATGGTGGAGAAATCACAGGCTTCAGAGACTGTTAAACTTGTGTTGAATCCCAACCCCCGGAAGCTCTCAAACTGTCAGTTCAATTATTCCCCATGCCTTTAAAAGAGTAACAAAGTCTCTGTACTTGAATACAAGTATCCCTATCATTCCCCAACATCTTCTTTCTCAAGGTTTCTATGGAAAGGTGTCTGTACATCAGAAACAGTATCTCCCTGTGGAGGGATTAACTGAGAAGGGGCAAAATCCCAGAAACCTCACAGTGACCATTTCCTCCTCGCTCCACACAACATTTCCTCAGCCCTGCAGACAGAGCACCTGGCATGGTCCTTCTCCTTCCTTGGGCCAGGTTTCCAGAGGTGCTGAGGAGCCCTGGAGTAAAGTAAACTGCCCAGAGACAAGCAGCAGGAGGAAGACAGGAAGGCAGAAGAAGGGGGCAGGATAACTCAGAAACCCAACAAAGCAGCAGCAAACAACCCTGCAGATACAGCCCAAACAGCCTTCAAGAAAAAAAATTCTGGCATCAGGGTGTGCGTTTAAGATACAGATACCAAAATACCTGTGTGTAAAACTTTGGATTTCCTTACTATAGATTTTATATACCTCGCTGTTCCCACAGTGCATCAAATATTTACTCCCCTAAAAGATAACACAAATGTAATTAAGAAGACATCATGATATTGCAGAAAACATTTAAGCCCTGAGCTGAGGGAAAATGCCAGGGGAGACACTCTCGAAATGCCCTATTCCAGTGGTTTCCAGCCCTGGCTGCACGTTAGAATCACCTGGGGAATTCTCAAAAAGACTCGATGCCCAGGCACACCCCAACTGTGTTAGTTCCCCCTGACTGGCAAACAAATTACCACAAGCATGGTGGCTTACGCAACTGAAATTTATTCTCTCACCGTTCTAGAGGCTGGAAGTTTGAAATCAAGGTATGAGCAGGGCTGCGCTTCTTCTGAAGGCTCTAGGGGAGAATTCTTCCTTGTCTCTTCCAGCCTCTGGTGGCTTGAGGTGTTCCCTGGCTTGTGTCCACCTGGTTGCAATCTCCACTCCATCTTCGAGCGGCCTCCTCCTCTTCTCCATCTGTCTCTTCCCTGGTGTCTCTCTAAGGACACTTGTCAATGGATTTAGGGCCAACTGGGATAATCCAGGATGATTTCCTCTTAATATCCTTGGCTTAATTACATCTGCAAAGACCCTTTTCCAAAAGAGCTGACATTCACAGGTTCTGGGAAGTAAACACACCTTTTTGGGAGCAACCATTCAACCCACAAACAGCTGCTAGAGAATGAGTGTTCGTATGCCCCCAAAATTCCTATGCTGAAGCCTAGCCCCCAGTGTGATGGTATTTGGAAGTGGGGTCTTTGGGAGGTGACTAAGTCATGAGGGTGGAGCCCTCTTAAATGGGATTAGTGCCCTCACTAAAAGAGGTCCCAGAGAGCTCCTTCACCCTTTCCTACCATGTGAGGACACAGCAAAAACACAGCCATCTATAAATCAGGAAGGTCTATAAATCTCACCACACACTGAATCTGCTGGTGCCTTGATCTTGGACTTCCCAGCCTCCGGAATGATAAGAAATAAATTTCTGTTCTTTATAAGCCACCCAGTCTATGGCATTCTGTTTAGCAGCCTGAATAAACTAAGACCGAAATCAACCAATTAAATCAGACCTTTCAGGGTGGAACTGGGCATTAGCAATTTTCTTTTCTTTTCTTTTAGAGAGAGATTGAGAGCAAGAGAGAGATTGAGAGCACGAGTGGGAGGAGGGGCAGAGGGGGAAGCAGACTCCCAGCAGAGCCGGGAGCTCAACAGGGCACTCGATCCCAGGACCCTGGGATCATGATCCAACCGACTGAGCCACCCAGGCATCCCTGGGCATTAGCATTTTTTAAAGTTTCCCAAAGTAATTCCAACTTGCAGCCAAGTTTAAGAAACACTGATCTATTTGAACTGCCACTTCCTGCCCAGCAGAGGCCCTGGGGTGGGAACAGAAGAGGCCCAAAGAGAGCCCAGACAAAGATTGAATGGACTGCCCATCACAAAAGGAGGAGAAGAAGGGAATGGTTGGGAAGAGGGAATCCCTATGGAATAATATAAGAAATGCCCAATGGAATAGGAGAAGCTTCTGGCTTCCAGGGTTTAGAATTTGCTCATAGGAGGGAGTTTGGCTAAAGGTTAAGGGCAAGGCCTTGACATCAGATAAGGCTGGTTTCAAATACTGGCTCTGTCATTCGTTTGCTTGTGACCTTAGGCAAGCCACCTAACCTCTCCGCACTTGAGTTGTCTCATCTCTCAGAATGGAAAGGAGACAGCAGCTACATGCCATCGGTTACTGGACTTAAAGGTTACCAATGGAATTTAGAAATGATAGACCAGGGGCGCCTGGGTGGCTCAGTCATTAAGCGTCTGCCTTCGGCTCAGGTCATGATCCCAGGGTCCTGAGATCGAGCCCCGCATCGGGCTCCCTGCTCGGCGGTGAGCCTGCTTCTCCCTCTCCTACTCCCCCTGCTTGTGTTCCCTCTCTCACTGTGTCTCTGCCAAATAAATAAATAAAATCTTTAAAAAAAAAAAGAAAAGAAAAGAAAAAGAAATGACAGACCAAATTCCCAAAGAGCTGGCTTTACTAGGTACAGAAAAAAAATGCAAAACGATGGGAAAGAAGTTTAATATACAATCCCTTGGCTGTTTTTACCTGTAATAATTAAAGTGAAAGTAAAGGGGAGCATTGTGGCAAATCCTGGTGCTGGGCCATACTCGAATTTGGCTGGTCAGAGCTAGGGTTAATAGCCTCATGGTCATGACCAAAGGGACAAATTATGCTCAAACAACAGATAACACCTCTGCAACCTCTGGACACCAAGAAAGCAGTCCAAATGGTGCAGGGAAGAGGGTGTGGAGGGTATGCAAAACCAAGAAACTACTAAACCAGAGGACATGGTGTGAAGGAGCTGTCTCATTTTGTAGATCGATATCATCAGCTTCCTAAAGAACTTTTACTAAAATAGATTGTGCGAGTGATTAACTGAGGAACAGTCTTCTTGATTTTGAATACAGCAGAGTACAAGAGCATGTTTGGTTGATGCGGGACCCACCACTTACTATTGAACAATCAGACATGGCGGTACACACTCCAAACACACAGCAGGCTGTTCCAGAAGGGAAGCTAGCCCGGTAGACTGGATAAAAGCCACTGTAAACTTTGTTTACCCTGAGAAGGTACATTGGTGGTCCCAATCCTTAAATGCTGAATGGAACTGCCCAGATGAGGCAGCTCATAGGCTGCATTGGCAATCCATGCTGATTTGGCTTTATGATGATCAGGATGTTCATCCTCTTAATATACCCCTTACCCAGGTCATAGCAAACGCTGTGATTAAGGGAGCCCCTTTTGCATAGATACCCCATATAAACATACTACTGCAAAGGCAAGCAACAGTCCAAGAAACCATATCAGAATTGTTTTCTCAGCTTACCTGTAGTCTAAGAAAATTAGGCCCATTCACCAAAGAATGGGGGAAAAAGGAGGATAGTCAAGGAACGAGTCCCAGCAGGATAGTCTTTAAATAGTTATTAGGAAATGGAATGAATATGGAGGACACTGATGATGTTAAAAAAAACACTGATCTTAATATTCCACTATGGGAGATTGAGTGGACTGATAGCAGCTACTGCTGGTGCCCCAACATTGAAGGGCTCTAAACAAATCCACTCTACTTACCCTGGTTTGGAGGAAATTCAAAAGCTGGAAGGCAAAGATAACAATGAAAAACATGACATCGTATCACTGGTGGCAATGGTCAGGCAAATTAATCAGGATGAAGATTGATAAAAGTAGCAGGGTGTCTTGGCCTGATCCCTAGCTTGGGAACCCAAGGCCATATGCACATGTGTGGCCAAAATGGCCAGGGGGTGGACAAAACTTTTTCTGGGACTCCTTAATGCAGGAGCCCAATGTGTAATTTCAAAACCTATTGGTGAGGTCCTCAAGGGGGCCACAGTTAGCTTGGGAGCATAGGGGGATGCAATGGTAGAAAGTTTGGATGAAAATTGGATTGTCTGAACAGACTATGTGAGATAGTTGTATCCCTTTTATCTGGATGTATTATGGGGATGGATATTATGTCTGATCGGGAAACACTTCCTACATCTTGTATTGTAAAAGTGAAGGCATGTAATTGTACCTTTGGCCATTATTAATTGGACATGCTAAATGAGAACCTATAGATTTGCTGGTGCCCACACAGGTGGTTAATATGACACAACTCTTGGATGCCTAGTAGACAAGAGATGTCCACTTTAATGACATCTCTGTAGGTTAGCCTTGTGTGGCCCATGAGAAAGAGAAATGGCTGATAGAGACAAACAGCAGATTATCAAGGCTTGAATAAAGTACTATATCACCTACAGCATTAGCAGTCCCTGGTGTGGTTCCAACACTGCAAAAAATATAAGCCAAAGATACTGGTACTTGGTGCTAGATCTTGCAAATGCTCTTTTCTTGATCACAGTCTCAGAAAAGAGCCAACCACAGTTTGCTTTCGTATGAGAAGGATACCAGTTTACAATGACTGTGTTGCCACAGGGTTATTCAAATTCACCAGCTTCCTCCCATAATTTGGTTTGATAATATACTACATTGATGATATCATGATAGTATCAGACCCTGAGGAACGAGCCAAGACTACTTAAATGAAAGGGTGACACACATGACGAACAGAGGCTGGTTGACAAATCCAGCGAAGATCCCAGAGCCCATCCAAAAAGTAAAATTATTAGGAGTAACGTGGGCAGGAGCCCAACTTTGACATGCTACAGACAACTAAAAACCAACAGTCATCGTTGCCCACCCCTGGAACTAAGGCCTGCGGTGGTGCTTGGTTGTGGAGGGCATGGATTCCACGTCTGGGCGCATTGCTTGCTTCCATCATAAAACTACCTGAAAGAAGGCCGTATTTGAATGGGAGACTTCACAGTAGCAAAAAGTGATAGCCCGATCAATATTGGGCCCTCATGATTCACACTGAGATATGATCTTGGAAGTATCTGCAAACTCACACTTAACACAGACTAGAGCTTATGGCAATAGCCCCTGAATACTTTGCTGGGGGTGACTGCTGGGATTTGAGGCCAGAAAATTTCCAGATGCAGCAGTATGGTACATATCATATGAGAGATGAATATTGGCTTGCTATTACTGGGCATTAACTGAAACTGTGTCTGTGAGTGAAGGACCCAAAATAATCTTGAAACCTGAAATATGCATTAATATCTTGGGTGATGTCACAGAAACATTCCAATAAGGAAATCAGTACCATGAAGAGCTTCATAATAAAATGGAAATGGGTCTACTCAGGAACATGCTCCTGGAGGAATGAAAGGAGGTTCTCATTATTGCTGGAGTCCAGCTCCAGCCGGGGTGGGTCTCTCGTAGGAGAGAGGACGGCGTCGGCGAATGAGGAGACACAGACACAGGATCAGGTTGCAAGCATCTTCTCCTGACAGGCTCAGAGGAACTTTGTTTATATGTTAGGATATTTTTGTTTTTCCAAATCTTAGATCATTTTCTGGATTACAGCCATAGCCTTCTTTCATTTTTCCTTTGTAATGGTTAACATGACCTTTATTGATTTCTGCTTATTGGCTTTGGCTAAAACTAAAAAACAGTACGCAAAGAGAAAGGTGCTAGACAGAGCGTGACCGTCTTGTTATTTTGTTCTATAGAAACTAATTCTTCGTGGAAATATTCCCACAATTATAAAGATTGCCATAAACAAAATGAAAGAGAATAGCAAGAGCCAGCTGTGGAGTCTCCTGTTTTCAGGATCATCCCCCATACTTGGACTTTGTCAAACAGCATGAGTAGCTTGGCTCGCGCCACATTATATTCAGGAGTGGGTAGCCTCATTTCTACAGAGCCAACTTTGGGATCATTGGGGGAGCTGCCAGATCCTATTGACACATTGGTGGTGTCATATGAATGACTCTTGACTGACCAACAAAAAGCTATGTGGTTTATGGATGGCAGTTTACAGTACAAGCAGCATCCTATTTGGAAGGCTGCGGACTGTGACGAGCTGGTGAAAAACTATAACTGAAGAAGGCGAGAACCAATCAGCACAGTGGGCTGGATTACATCTATTTTCCTTGCATTGATGGAGGAATTGAACAACCATGAGAAGAACCCCGAGGTCAGAGTGTGTCTGGCTCATGGGCTTGGCCATACAGTCAGGCAGATGGACAATGAAAAATCAGATTATTAGGTGGCGGTCAATATGGGACATAGTCCTATGGGAACTTAAGGGGTGCATTAAATAGGATGTGTCAATGCCCAGTAGAAGAACTTCTTTCCCAGATTGGAAGGTGATTGGAATCAGCAACTGGTTATCTTGGTTCATTCACCTGAGGTGTTCAACTGGGTCCAAGGAGAGGGGAGCTGCAGCAGCACAGAGATGGGCTGGTCATCAGCATGTTCCTCTTGCACCCCCAGCGGCACAAAATGCCAACCAGCGCTGCCCTTTCTGCCAGCTAGGAAGACAGAAACTACAGGCAGCTGGGGGGGGCGGGGCAGATCCCCGGGGAGAAGACTCGTGCGCACAGCTGGCAAGCCGACTACGTTGGGTCAGGGCCAATAGTGCTGGGAGCCTATAAATTGGTCCTGGTGGAACAGACACTTAATTTGGACTGGGCTTTGCATACCTAGTGGTAATGCAAATGCTCAAAACACTATAAAAGGACCAGAGCGGAAGATATAATTTGGAACCCGAGTTACATTTCTTCAGACCAAGGAATGCACTTTACAGCCCATAGTGTCCAAGAGTGGGCAAAGAGCTCTCTCTCACACAAATGGATATAGCATGCTGCTTACCATTCTCGGAGTAGTGGTTTGATAGAGAGCTGGCAGGGACAACTGAACATTTACTGCCTACATTTGGGGAGATAACGGCATGAAGAGCTGATGCACACCCCTTCCTGAGAGTGTGTTCACATTCAAGCCCTCCTTGGCTCCCCACTCATTAGATTGCTCTGCTTCTCTGGAGGATTTGGGGGATAGGGGGTGGGGAGGGTGCTAGGATGACTATATAATCGTTCCCACATCACCTCAACTTTCTTTTTTCGTAACTGGTGGTGATCATTCTGGGACCAGGACTGCAACTGTAGGTACCAAAAGCAGGAGAAAGTCGAGATGATCCCGACCAAGAAACTCTAACTATGCCTTTAAATCTGTATGTCAGAATTCCTAAGGGCCTATGGGCTGCATTGTACCTTCACTGCATCTGGCAAAATTCAGGTTGACCATGAGTGCAGCTGTGTTGCTCAAAGCTCTACAATGCCTACTCATTCTGCACCTGTGTAGCCCTACTCTGTATGAAGAGGAGTGGATTGAGGGAGAAGCACTCTGGATCAGCACAGGGGCTGAACCTCACATCCCTTCAAATGGTGGAAAATTTGGGTAAAAATAAATGACACATGGAGAGGAGAAACAGTAGCTGGGGGTAAAGGAATGAATAAATGGGTTTATGCAACAGGAGAAATCCAATATTGCCCTGATGCCATTAGTGAGGCTCAAAGTAACAGAAGAATATTGTCTCCTAGCACAGTTATATCAGGTGCCTGAAAGGGTAAAGCCATATGTTTGCCAAGACCATCTCTGCTTTGGGAGTCTGACAAGGACAAGTGGAAATCTGCAGATCTGACTAGCATTGCTCTGGGTGACATTTTAGTCACCTGATCTAATGAACTGAACCAATTATTAAGAACCAAATAGAACTCTAGTCATGTTCCCACATCTTTTGGCTCTTATTTTCCAGGTTACATCTCCTACCAACGATATCATTAAGTTAGGAATTTCCAGGAAATACTTCCTACTGGGCCACCGAATTGTGTAGTATACAGCTTCTGGCCAACTGATTACTGTGTAAACCTCGAGGATCAGATGCCTATGAAGGTCTCGAGTCACAGGGATCAAAATATAGCAGTGGTATACCCCATATGCCACAGAGTACTGAGAACAAATACATACTACCCTTGTTTTGGTGGATGGCAAGGTATGAAGCAGAATAGGAAAAGACGATGACTTTCTGGGGAATAAAGCAGTGGGCATCACATGGTGGAGCTGAGTTCCCCTGGAAACGGCCTCACCCCAAGATGAAGAAGGCTATGGTAGGCCTGATGGCACATTCAGACTATACTACACTATGTGGGACTACCACTCATCTCGCCCCAGCAGGGGAGTATTCCTGAGGACAAAACATGTATCCCAACTGCACCCAGGCCATCAGTACACAATCACAACAGCGTGCATGGTAGATTCAGCCGCATTGACCCCCTGGACAGAAAAGGGTCTTAGGGGAGATAGGTACCCGTCTCGGTGTCAAAGGACAAAATGAATTTGCTCTTACTGAGGAGCCATATTCAGAGGATGACAATAGAGTTTTGTTTTGTTTTGTTTTAAGATTTTATTTATTTGAGAAAGAGAATGAGAGAGAGAGAGCACATGAGAGGGGGGAGGGTCAGAGGGAGAAGCAGACTCCCCACTGAGCCGGGAGCCCGATGTGGGACTCGATCCCGGGACTCCGGGATCATGACCTGAGCGGAAGGCAGTCGCTTAACCAGCTGAGCCACCCAGGCGCCCGACAGTAGAGTTTTCCTATTACTGGCATGAAAGGTAGCCTGTAAAGGCCTACTGTGCAGCACCCAGGGACAAAAGCCATCCAAGTCAGGGATAATTAAAGACATTTTTATTGGATGCCCAAGGCAACTTCAGAATAAAAATCCCACTTTTTATTGGGCTAGTAGTCAAAGAAATGGACCCTGTAAATTTATAAAACCAGTTTCCAATTAAACTCACTTATTGCTTTTAGAGTCTGTGTCGAGAGCATTCTTATAAATCCTTAAACAGATTTCCATGCAGTTCGATTTTCTAAGGGTCACAGTTTTATGTCAGAAACACTGAAGTTCCAAGTAAATCAAAGAAGATTCTTTGCATAAACCGCGTGGTCTCCCGTATTTCAACTCCAGCTCCCAAAGCGCTCTTCCATGGGCCACAGAGTCCAAAGGGCTCATTTTAAACTAGGTTTAGACGCCTGTTCCTGTGCCTCTGTTTCAGAAGGCCCCAGCCAGCCTCACTGGCCTCATTCCCTGAAGCTGCAGCTCAAACTACAGTTTTACTGGGTTGGGAGGAGGATAGGAAAAATGCCAAACCATGAAGCAAATGGTAAACAATGAAATATTGATGGCGTCAAAAAGAGCCTGAGGGAATCACAGAGGCTCACATTACTCAAAAGCCTTGCGGGTTTGATAAAATTGCTTAGCAATGTACCTAAGGATAGAAAAGCCCAAATACACTGCACAAACTCCAACTGTGGGGGTAATCAAGTTTTTCAAACAATAAAGAAAAAATTAAATTCTGGATTTTAAGATATTTATTGTCACCTTCCTCTCTTAGACCTATAGGCAGATCAGTTGAAGAAATATTTAGATTTGAAAAGAAATGTCTAAAAAATCCAACCTCAGAGCTGTACACTGTAAGACAAAGCCTCCAATATGCTATCACCTTTTAGATACTCATCAGCTTCTAATAAAGAAAAAAGATAGCTTTGAAATTTTTGGAAAACATGCTTTGAAAGAACTTTAAAGTACATTCTCGGGGGATATTAAGTAGCTGGGTTGAGAATAAAACACTGTACCATTTAGCTTCTGGTAGAGGATGTGAAAAATCTCTTTAGAAAGTTCCAAGCCAAATAATTTGGGGTAATTGCTTGAGCATCTGGAAATACCAACTCTTTCATGACTTTGGTCTGACCTCAGAGAGATGCAAACATACATGGGAGAGCCCATCAACTTTTCCATTGTTTATATGTCCATGCTTACAAAATCATGAGCAAAAATGAAAGTAGTTTGATATATTGCAGTGGATGGAGGTTTTATGGGTAATTTTTTTTCTTTTCTTCTGATTTATGTTAATGTTGCTACTCTTACCTGATTTCACAATCACATTTTCACAAATGTTTCCTGCATGATGCTTCCTCTACAGCCAAAAAGATCCAGGGTTACACAAAAACAGTTGTGGGGCAAGTAGGTTCTTGACCAGATTTGTGTGAATTCTCCCTAGAGCCCAAGATGAGGGATCTTAGGATAAAAATAAAGACTCCCAGCAAAACCAAATACCTGATAACCTTCTAAATAAGTGATAAAGGAGCCGATGAACCACTGGATTTCAAATCTAGCCGCACATCAAGATCTGCTATAGAATTTTAAAAATACAGCTGCTCAGATTCCTAGGCATTGTGATTCAGTAGCTCTGGGGAAGGGGCCAGACATCTGTATTTTTTCAGATCTCCATAGACTATAGTTAGGAATGAGAATAGACAAGTTCCTGCAAGCATCGTGGGGAAGTTACTTTTCATTTTATATCCAAATGTATGTTTTGACCTTTTTTTTTTAGCATGTAGATGTGTCTATAATAATAAATAGTATAAAAACAGTTTATTTTAGGGGCGCCTGGGTGGCTCAGTCGGTTAAGCGTCTGCCTTCGGCTCAGGTCATGATCCCAGGGGCCTGAGAGGGAGCCCTGCATGGGGCTCTCTGCTCAGCGGGGAGTCTGCTTCACCCTTTCTCTCTCCCTCTGCCTCTCCCCCTGCTCGTGCTCGCGCACTCTCCCTCTCTCTCTCAAATAAATAAATAAAATCTTTTTAAAAACCAGTTTAATTTGCAATCATATATACATATGATTCACAATCACATATACATGGAAATTTGTTCTTGCTACAGGTCCCACAAATGCCTCCATTCTCTGCTTCTCCCAGAACAGTTGGTAGATCCCTTCGAGTTCTATCCCTTTGACATGCAAATGCAATACCCCTTGCGAATTGGTCCTCAAACAAGGCTGTGCGTCAGAATCACCTGAGAAGCTTTTCAAGCTATAGACTTCCAGGCCCATCCCAGGGAGATCTTATTCGTAACATACAAGGTGGCATCAAAGATCTTCATTTTTAAAAGGCTCCCCAGGGAGTTCTATCATGTTTAGAATCTGCCACCTTAGGGGCGCCTGGGTGGCTCAGTTGGTTAAGCGACTGCCTTCGGCTCAGGTCATGATCCTGGAGTCCCAGCATCGAGCCCCGCCATCGGGCTCCCTGCTCGGCAGGGAGTCTGCTTCTCCCTCGGACCCTCCCCCCATCATGTGCTCTCTCTCATTCTCTCTCTCTCAAATAAATAAATAAAATCTTTAAAAAAAAAAAAAAGAATCTGCCACCTTGGGTTGAGGGGGAGCAAATTAAGCAGTTCCCTATCAATCACTGATATCTTACGAATATGAGGATGCAGGGCAGATTGGGCCATAGTTGGTCAGAGGAAGGAGAGGGTTTATAGGAGGGCACTACATTTGGGAGGTGCAGAGAAAAAAGGACATCGACAGACCAATTCTCCCACCCCATAGTTTGGCTAGTTTCTAGCCAAAACCTTGCACTGAACAGATTTTGGCTGCATCTTTTACCTTTTCAGACTTCCAAGTTATAAAATACAGTAAACTCAGTTGCCTTTCAATTGTTTTGGTCTTTGGGACTATTTTCAAGTAAATAATATATGCAAAAGCCATGACATTAAAATGAGAAGCAGAACATACTAAACCGTAAGTTCGCAAGGGCAAAGGTAGGGCTTGAGATCCCTTCCAGTTCCAGCCATGCCTACAGATGGCTTGGTGGATGCCCAGTGAAGGTCCATTGCTCACTAAAAATCCGGCAAGCCACCTGGTTTTTACTTTAGCTCCTCCTTTTGAGTGCATTGGGACAAATCATTCAATCAGGACTTCAGGCTTTTTCTGGCAAATTAACAAGAATGTTTCTTGAAAAACTTTAAGGACAGACTCCCCCCCCGCCCCCCATGAAAGTTGCTACAAAGTTGAAAATTTGTTAAATATAACAGAATCAGTTCTAGACAGGATTATAGTAGAGTAAGATATAGGGACTCTAGAATAAAAATAAATTAGAAAAAGTCCAGGATAGGTTTGCAAAATCCCAGAGAACTTGTACAAATTGAACATGAAAGGTATTTAATGATTTAAAGAGCTAGTGAATCTAGTCACGATGGTAATATGATATGAACATGTCACAAGACAGTATCAAAGCTTCGAAGAATTTCTATAAGCCAACATTTTAAAGACATATTTACTTGTTCAGACATATTCACATCTGTATTGATACATTCAAACAAGATTCATGAAAAGATATGGATGAAGGTAACACTTAAATGACATTTACTTTTGCTTTTGAAATGGAGATTCCCTCCCTCGCCTTTAAGCTATTTGGTTCCCAGTAACATCTTTTCTTTCAAATTCACTCCCTTAGTTTAATTTTTCTAAGTGCCTTTCTCCACTAGCTTTCAAATAAATTATTTACCCCTCTGAAATGTTTTAAACATCAACCCAGCCAAAGCTGATGTAAGTGAACCCAGAGGAATTGACCACACAAAATGAAAGGTTTTTTTTCTTAAATGGGGCTACAGAAAAACAAGGCAAAATTGATAGAAGAATAACCTTAATTCTCCACTCAGGAGAGGAAATGCGTGCAAGACAAACTGGGGTATGATGACATTTTCCTAGACGTTTCCTTTTCTACCAGGAGTCAAAATGTAGCATATTCGGTGCCTGTTAAAATGGATAAGTTGCTAACATACAAAAATTAATTGTCGTATAGAAAAGTGTTAAGGTATTTTGTCGAAAAAGGAAATATTGCAACAGCATACAGTATTTAGTATGACTGAGTTAGCATATAGGATTTAATTAAAGAAATGTTAAAAAAAAACAAAAGGCATAAATTCCACAAGGTTTTATTTTCTGGCAGATGACCAAGGACACAAAAAAATGAACTGTGATTTTTCTCAGGTTCACAATGCAAGAATGAAAATTTTCAGACTTTGACTTTTACCTTAAAATAAATGCAGAAATGGGGACAGCTTTGGCCAGAAAGGGGATTATGTACTGGGTATGTTCCCACCTCGATTTAGAAAAATGCTCCTGGAGGATGAACAATAAACCTTTTAAGTCTCTCTCACTGCAGCTGTACACAAAGGAGCAAGAAAGACCTAGAAAACACAGCAGACGCTGAGAAGGAATGGGACAGAGCTTCTCCGTGGAAGCAAGTGTGGGCGAAGCAATGAGTTGGGATCTGTTCCCACAAGAATGTTTACATCTTCATTAAACCAGAGACTCCAGCCAAAGAAATACCTCCAGGGATTAAGAATCAGGATTCTTTTTAATGCTTTAGCTTGTAATGAACTACTAAAGAAATTAAGTTGATACAGGAAGAGAGAACCCACCTTATTTTCCTGCCCTCCGACCGCAGATCCGTGGTTTCGAGTGAGAAGTGACCTTGGAATTCACAGAATCTATCTCCTCCACCTTATTTCATCATTGAGAAAACTGAGGCCCACAGGAAGTTTTTTCTAATCTTCCCACCTCCCCTCCGTGCCCCAGCGTGGTCACTTGCTAAGTCCCTTCTGCTTGTTACTACTGCTCCAACACTGGTCTGGAGGCCTCTTAGAACTCTTAGATTTTGGTCAGCAGAGTCCTTAGATGACTTAACAAACCACCAGCAAGCCACTCACTCATTCACACACACACGCACGCACGCACGCACACGTGGGCACGCACTGCACACACAAGCGCAAAAACTCGCTCACAAAGGACAAAAGCAAAAACGAATCCCTCACGTAAATAGAATAACAAGCAGTAACTACAGGGTACATCAACACAACGGAGTTATTGTAAAAGCACAGGACTGGAGACTGCTGCTGTACAGAAATGTGAGAATGAAGTAATATCCAGGAGGAAAAGGCAGTCAAAAAATTCCCTTTATTTGCAGTGGAGAAACCTGACATACATCAACAGTGATCAGTCCTGTGGATAGGGCTTACTGTTGATATGATGTGAGGAAAATGACACTCTGTCTCGGTGGCCTTTTCCGAAAACGTGTAACCCCAGTCTAATCAGGAGAAAAAGATGAGATAAATCCCAAGTATCTACAAAGTACTTGACCGGTACTCCTCGGAACTGTCAAGGCCGTCAAAAACAAGGGAAGTCCGAGACACGGATACAGACAAGAGGAGTCTAAGGAGTCACGACTAACCGCGATGTGGCATCCTGGATGGGATCGTGGGACAGGAAAAAGACACTAGATAAACACTAAGGAAATCTGAATGGACTTTGGTTTGTTAATAATAATATAGCGGTATTGATTTGTTATTTGTAACAAATGTACCGCACTAATTAATATGAGTCGTTCGTAACAGGGGAACCTGGGTGCAGAGTATATGAGAACTCTATGCTATCTTTGTGATTTTTTTTGTAAATCTAAAACAGTTCTGAAACAAAATGTTTATTTACAAAATTCTATTTATATAGTACATATACTGGTGCTTCTGAAGTCAGAAAGATCAGCTTACAGTCTAGTTTCAGCTTCTTAACCTCATCACCCTGGACGACTCTTGCCTTCATTTTCCTTCCTTGTCTCTAACGATTGTAGAAACTGAAGGGGATCCAGATACTTCATCCCGAAATAAGCCACTTTGGCATAAGGATTATTTTTATTATTTTAAGCTAAAGGCAACTGAGAAACAGCAGACATAGGAAGAGCTCTCTGCCCTCCCCCTCTCTGCCTAAAAGCAGGGCATAAATTCCCCTTCGCAGATGTGACATAAACTTCCATTTGTAAAGCTATTCCTCTCTCCCATACCAGGAAGAGAAACAGCTTAATCACTGCAGAGGGTGCCTGGAGTTGAAGTCAGCACAGCAAATCTTACTTAACAACCCTTGTCTACCACACAGTTCCTAGTCAACTTCCCACACTTGACTGTCCTTCAGAGCCCCAACACCTTTTCCTTTACCTAATCACTTCTCCACAGTTTATCATTCTTTGTAAAATAATATATAAGCCCCCAACGCTAACGACTTCTTTGGGTTTTCACATCCTTCCTGTGAAGTCCCCATGCATATAACCATTTTAATAAAATCTGTCTGCTTTTCTCTTGTCTGTCTTTTGTCAGTTTAAATCACAGGCCCAAGTTCCAGAACATAAGAGGATAGAGGAACCATTTTTGCTCCTCCAAAATCAAGTGAGATCAATGAACTATATGTGGGATTGTAGCTAAGAGCATTGGAAGCTTCACATTATTTCCTGTTTGTATGACTGATAAGTACCTTCTTTAGAATTCAATTTCCTCATCTTTTAAAAAAAATTTTTATTTCAATTCAATTTAACTAACATTTACTATATTATTAGTTTCAGAGGTAGAATTCAATTTCCCCATCTTTAATCTAGAGGTGATCATAGTACCTTTATCTCAAAGAAACACTGTAAGCAAAAGATGAGATGATGCCGATGGAAAGTGCCCAATGCAGTTTAGGACATGTGAGCTATTATTATACTTAGTCAGTCCCTGCTGCATAGTTGACCCTCAGTCAGAGCTCATTCCTTTTTCTTGGCTCTCCTGATAGAGGCACAGCAGGGGCAATATCTGGCCCCCGCTTTGTTAGTTTAAAAAACACATTTTATCCATCCAGTTAGGTGTGATCAGGTCCAGAGAAACTGAGTCATCTTAACCAAACTTCAGGAGATTAGCTCACCAACCAGCAAGCTAGTGTATTAAGTTTCCTAGGAAATATAATGGTCAAAGAGGCTGAGTCTGGCTGTGAGGCTGGTTCCTCCCAGTTGGAACATCCTCTGATGCTCATCTCAGGTTCAAAAGTCTGCTCAAGAAGGACTGGGGTGGGGTGCAAAGAATGTTATGGTCTCTAGGGAATATGTAGCCAGCTCTTGGGAATTTATGTTGCTAGTCCACTGTTATGAGCTGAACTGTGTCCTCTCAAAACTCATGTGTTGAAATCTTAACCCTCAGTACCTCACAGTGTGACTATATTTGGAGGTGAGGCCTGTAAAGAGGTAAGTAATATAAAAGGAAGTCATTAGGGTGGGCTGCCTTCCAATATGACTGGTGTCCTTATAAAAGGAGGGGATTAGTATACAAATAAGCACAGAGGGAAGACCACATGAGGACACAGGGACAAGGAGGCCATCTGCAAGCCAAGGAAGAAGAAACCAACCCTGCTGATACCTTGATCTTAGACTTCTAGCTTCCAGAACTAGGAAAAATTAATTTCTGTTATGTAAGCCACCCAGTCTGTGGTACTTTGTGATGGCAGCCCTCACAAACTAGTACCCACCCATTATAGAGAAACACCTAGAGGGCCTGGCACAAATTCTCCCTCCTAACCAATTCTCTTTTTCAGCTCTCCTTCTCAAACTGTGAGTACAGCACACACTGAGACATGTTATAATTCATTTGTATAAATCACCTTGTGTATAGACTTACTTGTATAAATATTTATTTTATAAATAAACTTATTTATAAAAATATATACAAGCAGAAAATCAGAATCCCTTGTTGAAATTAAGAAAATACTCCAGTATGGAGCTTGCCAAAGTAGATTTGTCTACAAAAAATGATTCCATAGGACACCTGGGTAGCTCAGTCAGTTAAACGTCTCCTTCGGCTCAGGTCATGATCCTCAGGTCCTGGGATCTAGCTTTAGGCTCCCTGCTCAGCGGGGAATCTGCTCCTCCCCCTGCTCGTGCTCTCTCTCTCTCTCTCTCTCAAATAAATAAATACAATCTTAAAAAAAAAATGATTCCATAGTAAAACACATTTGGAAAATACTACATACTATTGCTTCTCTTCGAAGTTCACAATGTATATCAATACATTAAAGGTTCTGAGAAACCCTACAATAATGAATGTGTTTCAACATTATTTAATCCAGTACTTGCAGAAATTATTTGGCCATGAAACTCTTTCTTGTAGGTTTCTTTTTACAATTCACTTTGAGAAACGTTGCTCTGGTCAAATGCATCCCACTAACCCATCATCATTTAAATGTGTTATTTCCACAGGAGTCAGTTATGTCATTCTTCTTATTCCCACAGTTTTTGTTTTTCAGAGGGTGACATTTCTTGGCTATCTTCCCAGATTCTCAAACTGCTCACGCAGTATGGAAAAATAAAATTCTCCTTGCAAAGCAAGGTAAAGAGGAAACAGAAATCATTTGAGCTAGTGTCGTTATCTTGTTACATCAGTTAGCTCTGAAAGTTTTGACAGGGACCTAGAGAATACAAGGATACAAGAGAAGACCAGAAGCTCCCACTGAGGGCACCCAGCTGGATTGGACAGTGGAGCATGTGACTCTTGCTCTCAGTATGGTAAGTTTGAGCCCCATGTTGGGTGTAGGGATTACTTAAAAATAAAATCTTAGGGGCGCCTGGGTAGCTCAGTCATTAAGCGTCTGCCTTCGGCTCAGGTCATGATCCCGGGGTCCTGGGATCGAGCCCGGCATCGGGCTCCCTGCTCGGCGGGAAGCCTGCTTCTCCCTCTCACGCTCCCCCTGCTTGTGTTCCCTCTCTCACTGTGTCTCTCTCTGTCAAATAAATAAATACAATCTTAAAAAAAAAAAAAAAAAGAAGCTCCCACTTGATGAAATGTACTTTTTAAAGGGTCATCTTTTCTGAGGCTTTCTGAGGATCTCTAATTGCAACTGATATTTTTAAGAGCCAGATAAATAGGATAACTAGTGGGAAACTGTTACCCGTGTGATGCAGAAGGGGACTTTCTGGAAACTAAAACTTATCCTATCTCTGGACATCTTCAATCTGAGTTTTATCTTGATGATAAGAGAAAAGTTAACTCAATGAGTTAAAAGCCATTGTTATTTGTACCTGATTTTTGTCTTGCCCCTTGGCCAGCTGACCAGTAAAATAGTTATTCCTTTTTTGGTCTGTTCTTCACCTTCGTCTCTCTTACGACTCTGATTGCCATTTTGGATTCTGCACATGGGGAGAGAGCAGCTTCTGAAAAAACAGATGACCAGCTTGAGAGTGAATAATGAAAAATTTATTTTCTAAAATGAGTAAGCTAGGATGTAACTTACAAACTTGCTGAATTCCTCGATGGAATTACAAATAGAGAAGGTGCCCAGAATATTACAATTGAAAGAGAAAATGATGGCTATCTCATACAACATCCACCCTCCTCCCATTTCTCTATTAATAGAAGAGGAGACTTGGGATTGGACTGCAAGGGAGGGTGTGTGGTCCCCAGCAAGAGCCGGCACAGTCATGGAGAGCTGGCTTCCACCTGAGCAAGGCTACTTACCAGCTGGGGAACCCTAAGCCATCAGTCACCGCCTCTGCAGAACTTGGAATCATTGCTGCTCTGTCCTCCTTTATGGGCGGTCGCAAGGAGTAAAGTAAGATCAGGTGAGTTTGCAACTGGGCAACTTCTACATGAGAGGTTGCAAACTGATGGCCTGTCATTTTCCTGATGTGTTTTCCTGAAATTTATGATAGCTTCAACTCTTAAATTAGGAGAAGTTATTTGAAAATCTTGCCATTTCTGATAACATGGATGGAGCTAGAGGGTATAATGCTAAATGAAATAAGTCAGACAGAGAAAGACAAATACCATATGATTTCACTCATATGTGGAATCCAAAACACAAAACAAGCAAAGTTAAACAGAAACAGACTCATAAATACAAAGAAAAAATGGATGGTTTGACAGAGGAAAGGGAGGTGGCAAGACGGGTGAATAGGTGAAGGGGACTGAGGTACAAACTTGCAGTTATAAAATAAATAAGTCACAGGGATAAAAATTACAGCAGAGGGAATAGAGTCAATAATGCTGTAATAACTTTGTATGACAAATGGTAACAACACTCACCGT
The DNA here is from genome assembly GCF_011800145.1 of Mirounga leonina. NCBI lineage: Eukaryota > Metazoa > Chordata > Mammalia > Carnivora > Phocidae > Mirounga > Mirounga leonina. The sequence continues at coordinate 53,332,726 of NW_023270268.1, forward strand.
GGTGAGCATTTTCTAATGTGTATAAATGTCAAATCACTATGTTGTACACCTGAAACTAATATAATACTGTATGTCAACTATACTTCAGTTAAAAACAAATTGGTTTTCCATCAGGTTTTTAGATACTTTGTATAAATAAATTTATTTGTAGAAATGTAAGCAAGCAGATAATCAGAACCCCTTGTTGAAATTAAGAAAACAAGGTCTTTCAATATTGGGCCCTCATTCCTACACACATGGAGCTCAGGAGCATTCCCCCCTTTTGATGGGGTATATGATCTCCAGGTTACATCTGTGCCTGCCCCTACCCATTTGTTAATGAGACTTGTGTGGTACAGAGAGGCTTTGGATTTCTTAACCTTTGTAAAAGAGTGAGTTGGAATATTGGGAGTCAAGGTATCTGCACTCCAACTTCCTCCTGGACATAATGTATCATTTCTTTACACTAAGGTTGGAGCTTTGATTTATTTATAAGTCCATAATCACTGACAACACTGAACTTTACCAGATCCCTGTTCTTCTGGAAAACAGGGAAGATTAATCCTCCCAACCTTTTGTTTCCTGAAATCCTCCACCCTTCTGTGTTACTAGAAAGGGCTCCTGTAAAGAATTATCCTTCCCCTTAAGACATGCAAACACTCCCTTGTTTACCCATGAGAGAGCCAGACACAGACCCTTCAAATTCCTGTTCTTTATCTAGTTAAAAAACAAAATTCAACTGAGTGAATTTGAAGATCTGTTTGGCTTTATTCAAAGATTCATGAACTGGGCAGCATCCCATGTAACAAATAGAAAATTGCTCCAAAGAACTATATAAATTGGGAGATTTTCATAGGCAGAAGGGGTCAGGTCAAGGATGTTACTAGCAAGGAATGGATTGTTTCAGGCAAGGCCACCTTCCTTTGGGGGATGGTAAGGGTCTATCAGGCAGATTTCCTCCCTAGTGCTGACCAGGAAATTCCAGACCAACTGGTTAAGATTATATTCCTGGAAAAGGCTGCAACTGTAGTTCGGTTGGGTATGATGTTTGGTGATGTGTTTTTACACAGGTGACTCCATTTGGGGCCTGTTGTCTCTTTAATAGTCTCAAAAATGACCGGATGAATTGACCCCTCCCCACTGGGGAAAGAAGAATTACCTCTGCCTTCAAGATCCTTCTAGATGGACTAAGAATCAAATTGACATGAGACAGATTAACAAGAAAATTCTGCATGTATGGAGAATCCATACAGACATGGAAATTCCAAAGACACTCAGGCAAATATATGTCATTCTGAACTAAGGAGAAGGGGGCAGGGGTCTGGGACTTCAAAGGGAAGGAATGCAATTCGAAGGACAATGAAAAAGAGTAAATGTCTGGTCAACAAGCATCTGCCGGGCCACTCAGAAGCCATGGGACTTAGGAGTTTGATCCCACAGGCCTTGCTATGTTCCTGCCTGTCTCTCTTACCTAGTTCATGTGCTAGTGTAGTTATCTGTGGTGACAGTTCTCTTCCTGGAGCAGGGCCTCTATCTAAATTCTTCAAAGTAATTGTGGGGGAGCAAAAAGTTTCTTCCTGAGTCTTTTGAGTCTTGATTGTGTTCAGTTCAGCATAATCTGCATGCCATAGTGGGCTATCTTAAGGCAGCCTGCCCTTGGCCCCTACACCACCCCCCCCCAAAAAACCCCACTAACTAGACACAGATATAAATTTTTTTTTGATCGGCTGACTGACTGGGGCTTCCCCTGAAGATAGAAGCAACTCCACCTGTAAGATCACCCCACCTATAATTTGCGTACTCCTCCCTATAAAAAGTCTTAGGGGAAACCTGCAGTGACATTGATCTTGACATCTAGAAGGCTCTTTCTATTGCAACAGTCTGACTAAAGTCAGTTTCCTTACCTTATTTGTTCAGGTTTATTTGCTTTTGACACCCTGGTTCCTAAAACTGTATAGGATCTTTGCACAGAGCACGAATCCTATTAAGCATTTCAGACTGAGTCACAGTGTTGGACAGTGGTTGAGTGTTCTCCTAGCTTAGGGGCTGATGGAGAAAGGGAAGCTCTAAGGAGGCAGGACGGGAGAGCAGGACAAATCTAGAGATAGTTTGAAGAGAATAGTGGAAGGTGTGTCTTTGTGATGGACAGAAAATTCTCTAAAAGTCATTTCCATTCACTCAAGACAATTCCATAAGCTAAGACATGCCACCTCCAGTGATCTCATCAAAACCCAGCCCTGATCACTGCACTGATCTATTCAAAAGACTGTGGCTGTTCTCCATTGCCTTTGGGGTCCAGACCAAAATCTGTAGTGTGGCACAGAAGATGCTTCACAACGTGATCCTATCCAGTCTTTCCCGTAGCTTCTCCCCACCAATCCTCAAGCCACACCCTCCCCCAATACAGCAATACAAATGAAGTATCCAATTTTGGGCGAGCGTTCCTGGGGAGACCTGAGCTCCACGCCCCATATTAGGACTCTGGCACGACTCCAGGAGCGCCGTTTACTGAGGAAAACCAGTGGCCCTGGGAGAAACGGGAAAAAACCAATGTGGGAGCTCCGGTTAATCCCGGGAACCTGGCATTAAGGCAGTCCCGCTGTGGACCGTGCAGGGTATCTGCTGGCCATTAAGGGAGAGAGACGAGGGCCATAGAAGAGCATCGTGCTTCCTGGGAAACCCGGCGCGGACCGAAAGACAGCCTCCGATTTTCTGGTTCTAATCTCTCCATGGCTTTGAGCTATTTTACAACCTTTTCAGTTGTAAGTAGTTGATAGCAATGCAAAATGTTCTCATGAACATGCAAATTTTGTCCTGAGAGAGGTCGAATTGATTTCCCTAGCCCCTGTGGAAAAACCAGTTTGCTTCCGTTTACGTATTAATGTCACTATTTCTGATCTATAAACACATCCGTTCTTAGAGTTATAATGCCTGCCTGGTTCCTTCATTGATTAATGAGCAAAATTAAACCTTTAGCATATACATACAATTGATCCTTGAACAACACCGGGGTTAGGGGCAATGACACCCACAGTCAAAAATCCACACGTGGGGCGCCTGGGTGGCTCAGTTGGTTAAGCGACTGCCTTCGGCTCAGGTCATGATCCTGGAGTCCCGGGATCGAGTCCCGCATCAGGCTCCCTGCTCGGCAGGGAGTCTGCTCCCTCTGACCCTCCCCCCTCTCATGTGCTCTCTCTCATTCTCTCTCTCAAATAAATAAATAAAATCTTTAAAAAAAAAAAAATTCACACGTAACTTTTGACTCCCCCCAAAACTTTACTGTTGACCAGAAGCCTTATGATAACAGTTAATTAACACATATTTTGTATGTTATATATCTACATTATTCTTACAATAAAGTGAGTAGAGAAAAATCATAAGGAAGAGAAAATACATTTATAGTACAGTACTCTACTGTATTTATTGAAAAAATCCGTGTATAAGTGGACCCATGCAGTTTAAACCAATGCTGTTCAAGAGTGAACTGTGTGTGTGTGATGATGATTTTAATTATCTTTTAATAGAGCGTTAGATGCTGTCTGGTCCCACCCAAAATTCTTCCAAATCTACCCAGAGACAAGTTGTCTCATCATCTTGAGAGAGTCGCAGGAGATGGAGGGTTGATGTCACTATGCCAGGACTAAAAAAATGAATTGTGAAACATCATGAAAGAAGACCTTCTTCACCCTGGGAGCAGCTCCAGCAGCTGGGAAGACACCAGCATCAACAGGTGGAAGATCTGTGCCCAGGTCAGGCGGGGGGGGGGGGGGGGGGGCAACATTGGTCAGCTTCTGTGCCACAGTGGCAGTGGGTTAAGGAGAGCTGTGTCTAAGGACAGACATCACAGCCAGCCATGGACAGAAGGGAAGCCTGGAGGCCTGAGGAATGGATGAGCCTGGGAGCCCAGTGGGCCTCAAACCTACAGGGTTTTCTTGTCGTCATTGTTAAATATTCCCAACATTCTTTGAATACCCTTTTTTTTTTAAGATTGTATTTATTTATTTGACAGAGAGAGACACAGCGAGAGAGGGAACACAAGCAGGGGGAGAGGGAGAGGGAGAAGCAGACTCCCCGCCGAGCAGGGAGACTGACGCTGGGCTCGATCCCAGGACCCTGGGATCGTGACCTGAGCCGAAGGCAGACGCTTAACGACTGGGCCACCCAGGTGCCCCTGAATATCCTCCTTAAGGCAGACATGGGACTGGGGAGGAAAGAAAGGATTAGGTTACTTTGGTGCTGTATTCAAGTTCTTGGATCCTGATGTGGGAAACAAAAGCAGAAGAAAAATTATTAAATTTCCTTACTACCTACAGCCCACTGACAAGTCCTTGAAACAGGCAGAGTGACTTTCCTCTAGGGACTCAACTGCTTCGATGTTAATACTTTGCTAAGGGCAAAAGGCAATCTTAGCCTGACCCTCAGGATCCTGTAAGTCTACTTTAACATATAAAAATTCCTTTAGATATTTCATTTATCTCTAAACCTCCCCCCTCAAAGATATGTGTTGGCAATCATCCCCCAAGCATATGGCTCACCGATACACATCTGAAGGGTCTCATGACTCAGGTTTTATTAGCCCGTAATAAATGACCATTTCCCAACAATAGCTAGCCCCCTTAAGGTCCTGGAAACCTTGCTTCTAAATTCCTTAGAGACTTACGCTATCCCTAACCCCTGCCCCAACTTGAAAGTATATAATGAACCACCACCTTTTTTCACCAAAGACTTCTCAAGAATTCTTTCTTGGCCATTGGCTTCTAACCCTAACGTCTTTCCTACATCAATCTTCATACTCGTTATTAAAGAATCTGGGATACCAGGTTATGTAAGAAAGCAAGTATCTTATGGTATAGAAAATACGCTCTTGAGATGTCCATCTGTTGAGATCACCCCTTCTTCAAACATCCCTCCCCGAGCACACTAGTATCCATACCAGTTATCAATCAAAGACTATGGTCAGTCTCTCCTCGGCGGTCAGGGATTGTCAACGTATCTGCCATTTTCAGATGACATTGGTGACTACGAAGGCTACAATGCAATCAATTTCAAAATGAAATTGCAAGTCTTCTGAAAGATGTGGGTGTGTGAAACAATGAGTCTGACACTGGAGGAGTGTTTGAAGTGTGTGCGAAGCCATGACAGGCAGGAAGAGACAGTTAATAACAGAGGGGAAAAAAAAAACTGACCAGATTTGGCAGACATGGTAGGTGACTCATTCAACATCTTCCACCCCCTTCTTTTCCTGCCTGTCTCTACTTTAGAAGCTGGAAAAGCTGAAATAACCTTTCTCCCTGTCTTTCCTGCAGCCAACGTGAACCGGACTGCCCAAGTTCAAATCTGGCTTCACCTCTTCCTAACTACATGATCCTGAGCAAGTCATTTAGCTCTCTTTCCCTCAGTTCGCTCATCTGTAAAATGTACCTGCTTTGTGGAGTTGTTCTGAGGATTAAATGAGTTAATATATGCAATGCCCTAAGAATAGTTCCTGGTGAAGAAAACAAAAATGCTAACTCAGGGGTACCCGGCTCTTGGTAGAGGATGCAACTCTTGGTCTTGGGGTCATGAGTTCAAGCCCCATGTGGGCCATAGAGCCTACTTAAAAAAAAAAAAAGGCAACACTAACTCAAAAACCTGGGTGGCTCGGTCATTGGGCATCTGCCTTCAGCTCGGGTCATGGTCTCAGGGTCCTGGGATCGAGCCCCGTGTCGGGCTCCCTGCTCGGCGGGGGGCCTGCTTCTCCCTCTCCCTCTGCCATTCCCCGTGCTTCTGCTGTCCTGCTCTCTCTCTGTCAAATAAATAAATAAAATCTTTAAAAAAAAAAGATATCTGCACCCCCATGTACGCTGCAGTATTATTTACAATAGCCAAGATATGGAAGCAACTTAAGTGTCCACTGATGGATGAATGGATAGAAAAGATGTGATATATATATGCGTGTGATATATACACAGACTGGAGTACTACTCAGCCATAAAAAAAAAAGAATGAAATCTTGCCATTTTCAACAAAAGTGGATGGACCTTGAGGGTGTTATGCTAAGTGAAATAAGTTAGACAGAGAAAGACAAATACTATATGATCTTACTTTTATGTGGAATTTACAACAACAACAAAGACACCAAGCTGACAGTTATGGGGAACAGACTGATGGTTCCTAGAGGTGGGAGGTGGGCAAAATGGGGTGAAGGGAGTCAAAAATTACAAATTTCCAGTTATAACATAAATAAGTCACGGGGATGTAATGTACAGCATGGTGACTATAGTTAATAATACTATATTGTATATTTGAAAGTTGCTAAGAGAAAAAATCTTAAAAATTCTCATTACAAGAAAAAAAATCTGTTAACTATGTGTGGTGATGGGTGTTAACTAGACTTATTGTGGTGATCATTTCTCAATATATACAAATATTGAATATATACAAATATTGAATTATGTTGTACACCTGAAACGAATATAATGTTTGTCAATTACACCTTAACTGAAAATAAACAAAAAAAAGAATAGTTCCTGGCAAGTAGCAAGCACTCAGTGTGACCAGGAGTGTAACTGATCTAGAAGTAGGGGCACATGCATGTACACCTCTCAGTGTGGAGGTGAGGAGACACAATTAACAATCCCACAGACTGCATATTTTGGAGGAGGTATGGTTTGCTGAAGCAAATTCTGGATGCTGGGCTGGCTAACACCCTAGAGGCCCACCAGCTCCGCTGAATCACCAGCAGCCCAAGGCGATTGCCATAAGTCAAGCACTCACCAGCAGCCCAAAGAGAAGGTGTATAACTATTGAATTCCAGACTCATCACCACTGCACCCTTGGAAGGCTAATCCAGAGCCAAACAAGTTTGGAAAGTTCTTTTCCTCCTCTCCTGATACTCCTTTTACCTTTTCCTCTGCTTAATTTTCTCAGGCTTAATTTTCTCAGCCCTGTATCTATTCACACAAAATTGTGATAAACACTCCTCTCCCATCTGTAATGTTAATCTGGAACTGTGTGGAAGGCATAATCTTGCCAACACTTGGTTGGCTATACATCATCATTAGCAGAACAATTCTGCCCCCCTTCAGCCACATTTGTCAAGTTCCTACTGTTTTCTTGGCTCGAACTTTTCTCCCTTAGTAACTCTTCTTGGTAAGCCCCTCAATTTCTTCCATCTTGATGACTGTGTTTCCTTAATAGTCCCTCAGTTTTCCTGCCCCCTACCCCAGACTCTTCAGGGACTCAGGTTGGCTTTTGCTCACCAAAGGGCAGTCTGGCTGAATGTGCGGTGTCCCATTTCTTGGCTACTCTTGACCCCTTGGCTGTTGAGTTTTCCTCTAGAGCACGGTGGTGAGTAATTGCACCCAAATCTCTAGCAAAAGCAGTGCCAAGAACTAACAGGAGGCCCTCTGAGCATAAAATTACAATTTCAAGCTGAGGAAATGTTTCTCTAATCATTTCCTGCCTTTCTCAATTCCTTCCATCCCATCTATAATCATCCTCCTTAAAGATAAAAATAAAATAAAATCTGGTTATAGAATTTCTGAACTTTAAACAGATTCATTGCAACACAGGTTGTAAAGCTTCCATTTTGTACAAATTCCCAATTTGAAGAGAATAGATATGCAATCCATCTGTGAAATTCATAAAGCAGAACTTTATTTCATTAATAGGCAGGCTAATTCAATGTAGACATATGAAAAGGACCATGAGTAGTATCCAGCAAAATATATGGAGCATGAAATAGTGAAATAGTATTAACAGCACTCTAAAGTTGAGGCTCTAAAAGCAGCATAAACAGGAAAGGCATGCTGGTGATTTAGAGAAGGGATTTCTCAGTTGTCATTTTGTGTGGCCAGTGATACTTTGACATTACTGTTCAAAGCATAATTTTTAACTTAAAATATTATGGACAAGCAAACATTTCACAAAAGAAGATATACCAAAGGCTGAAGCACATGGAAAAAATGTTCAACATCATTAGTCATCAGGGCAATGCAAATCAAAATCACACTGAGATATACTAGAATGACTAAAATGAAAAAGACTGACAATCCAAAGTGTTGGCAAAAATGTAGAACAACTGGGACTCTGGTTTTCCTTTCTGGTGGAGATGAAAAATGGCCCAGCTGTTTTGGAATAGTTTAGCAGTTTCTTAAGAAACATTCTCTTACCTTATAACCCAGTCATTCAACTCCTAGATATTTATGAAAACAAATGCCCGCACAAAGATTTATACACAAATGTTCTTAGCAGTTTTATTCATAATAGCCACAAATTGTCAAGAACCCAAATGTCTCCCAACAGGTGAATGGATAAACAAAATATGATATATTCATACAAGGGATCGGCAAAAAAGGGACGAGCTACTGATACATGTTACAAGGATGATCTCAAAATCATCATGTGGAATGAAAGAAGCCAGACACAAAAGAGTATATGCTGTATAATTCCACGTATATAAAATTCTAAACAATGCAAACTTATCTCCAGTGACAGTAAAGCAGTGGTTGCCTGGACACAGGAATGAAGACAGGACAGACTGCAAAGGGGCACAGGGAAACCTTTGGAGGTGAGGAAATATTCTTGTATCTTAATTCTGGCAATAGTCTTATAGGCGTGTCAAATCTGTCAAAACTCATTGGACTGTGCACTGTTTATTTTTTAATTGAAGTAGAACTGACACACAAGGTTACCTTAGTTTCAGGTATACAACATAGTGATTCGACAATTCTCTACGACACTGTTACAAACCATTGACTGTATTCCCTATGCTGTACCTTTTATCCTCATGATTTATTCATTAAGTAGCTGGAAGCCTGTATCTCTCTCTCTCCCCTTCATGCATTTTGTCTATCCCCCCACCATCTCCCTCCCCTCTGGCAACCATCAGTTTGTTCTTTGTATTTATGGATCATTTGGGGTTTTGTTTGTTTGTTTATTCATTTGTTTTCCTTTTTAGATTTCACGAGTAAGTGGTATGGTCTTTGTCTTTCTCTGACTTACTTCACTTGGCAGAATCCCCTCTAGCTCCATTGAACTGTGCATTTTGAATAGGTGCAGTTTCTTGTATGTAAATTACACCTATATTAAATCAATAAAGTTGATTTTTAAAAATATTATGGGCCAAGTGAAGAATAGCATTACTATTGCAAAAAGCAGAAGAAAACCTTTTTCTTCTTGGAAGACATCTCCTAAGCAAGTCTTCAACCGTTTAAGCTTTGGCTACTATCAATAGGAACAAATGCGGTGTGTCCAAACTGAGTTGGTTTACTTCCTGGAAACCACCTGGAATGAGGCACTCTCGGACCTGGCTTCATTCATAAGCAAAAAAGACAATCCCTTTCAAATTTAAAATAGTTCTTCTACCTGAGTGCCTTAGGGCAGGACACTCTTTTGAAAGGGATTTGGACAGGAACCTGAAGTTTCTCCAATACCCTTTGTGTATGGTGGAAAGGTCCTTCTGTCTCTGGGAACTGAGCTTCTAGATTCAGGAGTAATATCCATGAAGATGACCATCACCCACACTCTCTAACCATTCCCTCTCTGCTGCCCGTCTCCCCAAGATAACCGAATAAACCCATATCTGGAACTGCCACTGGGCACATATTATAGCTAAGCACTTCACATGCATTATCTCATTTCATTTACTACAGCAACTTACATAAGGCCATTACTGTTGAGATGTCTGTTACATAGAAGACAAAACTAGGGCTTGAAGAATTTGTGTGATGAACCCAAGCTACATTGCTCGTTATTAGCAGAGCTTAATGAATTAAAATACAGACATTCTGACTCTAGGGCCATTTTTAACCACCTTACTCCCTAACATGGAAATCCACAGAGTCGACCATTCAGTTAAAACGACCCTCATGTTTGCTAACTATAATTAAGGCACCACCTGGGGTTAAGCATTCCCACTGTAAACCCAAATCTAGAGCTCTGGGCATCGCTAGTGCTTTGGCCCCTCGGGAAGGGGGGGAACCGGTCAAGGGTAGGGAGGCAACGTGTTTCCACCGAGGCTTTCCTGGCTGCCTGAGTCCCCACACTGGGGATGGCCCACAACTTCCTGAATAAAGCCAGACCCAAGAAGGGACTGATTATCCCAGTGACACCCCCAGAAGAAAGTATTTCACGTTTAAATTCTCCTCCTTCGGGAGCATGTCTCTTACTCTTTGTGTAGAAGCCATGGCTGTTTTGCCATGAACATTTGTTGAAGGGACATTGTCTGGATACTCTGACAGAGTCCAGCTCCAGGCCAAATTCTCGGTGTGATTTTTCAGGTCCCACATAGGCAACTATAAAGGCTTTCCCTGGCCCTCCCTGGCCAGCCTTGCTCTTACGCATACCTGCGCCTCCATTAGGAAGTCTCCTTATCAAAGAACTGGAGAACTGTAAAGATACTTTTCTCCACTCTTGACTCAGTACTCAGATCTTCTCCACTCCTAACTCTTCCCTCCTTACCCCAGGCCCTTGGGTCCACAAAACTGCTCAGACCTTTTGTCTGGGGCTCCCTCAGCAGTGAGATGACCCTTCCAACACTCCACATCTGCACTGATCTACCTGTCCCTAGACTCATACGCTGTTCCATGGGGAAAACGGATCACTAGGGAGCTGGCGCTTTCTATGGATTATACTCTTGCTTATACTATTGCAGTCAGTGACAAAAGCCTTGACTATTTACTTTTCATTTTACTTTAGTGGGCTACTCCCCCACCTGGCCGCTCAGCTCTCTCAAGCTCAGCTGAGCTGCTGCAACTCTTGTCTCTAAAAACCCTGCCCCAGAGACACAATGGCCTGTGTCCCACCTTTCTTCTGATCAATCTTCTTAACTACACCCTCTTCTTCCGTCCTTTCCTCTTTATTATAAGGCTTTGCACGCATCTTTCTTTTTAATTCCTGCCTCTCAGGGCCGTACATGCAGCTAACTCAATGTCCAGATAGCGATACTGCTCAGCTTTCAGGCCTGACATTCACGTGAATAACTGCATGGGTGGTGACAGGCATCCCTCCACCTCACCTGGGAGGAGTCATGTTGGCAGTGACCTCCCACTGGGACAGCAAGTAGTGAGGTTACCCACCGCAGCAGGTGATGCTGACTAGCGGTGCGTCCCACAGTGGCCCCTCCTTGAGTTAGGGTGTACCCTAGAACTTTGGGGAGAGTGAGGCTCTGTGAGTTCCCGGTCTGAGAGACCACTTAGTGGAGGCGGTTGTAAGCGACTCGAGTCTCTGAATGTCATTACAGAGGCAATGCCCACTTCTCTGACAAGACAAAGTTCCTCGGGGTCAGGAACACTGGTTAGTTCACCTTTGCATCCCCGGCACTAGGTGTGACTCAATAAGTGGGTGCTGATGACATGAAACAAGCCACAAACATATGTTACTTCTGGAATGTTGTCATAGAGCAACTTCATTTTCCTTATCACCGTTGCTCTAAGGTTATCTAGTGGCACTAGTTCTCCCCTCACCCTTGTATAAAAAGTCAGGCAGGTCCTATGACTTCTCTGTCCACTTCTTAAGTCACAAACCCCGTCTCAGATTCAGTATTTACTACATCTAGGCCCAAATTAAAATTCAAAACTCCAACTGTGGCTTATGGTTGAGCTGTTCCCCTTGGGTATATGGTGCCCAGGGCCAGCTGCCAACAGGAAGACTCAGTTTGGGGAAGAGGCTGTTTTCTCTCTTGCTCCTACTCTGCCGATTTCTGCTCATCCACTTCACCTGCTGCGGTTTCTGATGTCTCCAGGGTCTGAGGGTCACAGGAAAGTTCCGAATTGACTGGTTCTGTCATCTGTGGGCCCCAAGCTTTCTGAGTCTGACTGATTTTTAAAGTAGATGATCTTTCTTATAGATATTTTGTGGGTTCTTTGGAGAGCTCTGCTCCCCCCTCCAAAGAAACCATAGATTATCAAATTTGCAGCTATGTTGCCCTAGGTGAGTTCCATTTTATTCCACTGGTACCTGACCTAGGATTCCAGCCAGACCTTTACCTCCTATCAGCTCTGTTGGCCCCTGCATGAATCTCTGGGATAGAACCTAAGATAAGCCTAAGCCAGCTCTCTCTTGTGTTATGACCTACATTTGGTGCACAGGAAATATGCCCTCTTAACCTGACAAAGTCTGCAAGTGTTATCTGGTCCCAACCTAACACCCCTCCTTTGCTTACCACCAGAGCTGTTGGCCATCCCACTCTTCAACACTGAGGTTCACTTCCCAGGCCAGAGTTGAGCCCAGATCACTGTAACCCAACTGTTGAGACCCCCATCTGGCTCTCCTGGGCCCCCTTGCATTGGGTTTGAGAGGAGAGCATTCCTTGCCCATTGGCTAGGATCAGACTCCCAGTGAACCCATAATAGTTTTTGCAAAAATCCGCTTCCCCATATCTCTCTTGTCCCTACTCCCTTCAGTCCTTTATATATCCTTGATGTGGGTGAAGAGTTCAAGAGTCTATAACCACTTTTCTGCTCAATCCTTTGGAAGTTTGCGCGTTGGAATTCGGTGTCTATGGTACCTCTGGTGCCTCAGCAGTTACGCATTCATCTGAAGGAACTGAAGCACAAATGCTATTAAGCTTAACATAAAATTAATTCGCCTGCTCAGCGAGGAGAAAAGTGGCTGAAGAGCTGTCATGGCTCAGTGCCCCCAGATGACTCATATGTGTGCCCTGACCACTTTAGGGGTGTAGAAGGGGCCCCATAAACATGAGGTCAAGCTTTTTGTAGGTGGAAAATCAGAAGAGTTTCCTCCTAGGTGAGTGTCGAGTGGCCATGGCCCAACGAGAACAGCTAGAAGGAAGTGATGAGCCCCACCCACCCTGCAGCCTCCCACGGCTGTGGCCACAGAGAACTTGGGGTCTGCTGACAGTGTTTTCCGACAGCCCCTGTGGGAATGGTAGTAATTAATACCCATATTGAATGGAACTGAAAAGTCCAAAATAAACTCCCCTCAGGAGGTCAGGGGGTTGAGGGAGGCTGTAGGCAGCTGGGGCTGGCTTTAAGATTGATAATTGATAACAGAATGGATAATTCTGCAGACTGCTGGGCAACGTAAGCCATTACTGCTGCTGGGGTTCAGAACACGCTACCCCAAAATATAGCACCTTGGCCTATTAAATATTTTAAGCTGAAGGGGTTTGAGAAAATGGCAGAAGCAGGAAGACCACTCTGACACCCCACCCCTCCTCCCCCCACACCTGACCCCTGTTGCCCTTCTTCCCTGAAACATGTCATAAAACCCTCACACGAGAGGTGGGAAAAAAGGAGCATCCCTATCTCCAAAGACAAGGAAGCACTGAGAAGAATCCTCACAAACAGGCCTTGCTAAGTTTCCTCAAGTTCATTACGATTACCTCATACTCCTAGCTTATTATATTTTTATATGATTGTTCGCTCTTCATCAAACCTAGCATAAAAATACTCAGGTCTAACGGTTTCTTTGAATCTTCATTTCCTTATGAAGGCTCCTGTATCCCATAAAACTTATATTAAATAAATGTGTATGCTTTTCTCCTGTTAATCTGCCTGTGTCGGTTTAATTTTCAGACCCAGCCAGGAACCCCCAAGAGGGTCAGGGAAAACTTTTTCCGCCCTTACACGGCTTAGGATTTCTTTCTGTCCAGCACTATATGTAGTGCAGGATCCTGAAAAATAAAACCTGTAGGAAGATCCGGGGCCTGGCTTTTCCGAGGGTCCTTGCCCATCCTTTAGGCTCAGGAAGTGGGCGAGACCATTAAGAAGGAAACCAGGAGGCTCTCTTTATTCCTGGAGCCCAGGATCTAAGGAGCCTCTTCTTGCCTCCTTCACATCTGAGCCACCAATCAGAGATACCACCCCAAAACTCCCCATGCAATAACCAACTCTCTTGGTCCTTTGCCAAGAAGACTCCAAAGGGTTCACCAAAAAAGCCTCTCTAGCTTTCATAATATCTTCACTTTTTCAGAATTTCTACCCACTCACCACACCCTCTCATCCTCCAGAAATTTTCTGGGGAGGAGAGAGGAAGGAAGGATACAACAGCCAGTCCTCTGAGCCCAAAGGGGATTCTTTCTTCTTCCCAAGATCTTATTTGTGAAGATTGAGATAAAGGGTAGCAAAGACTTCAGAGAAACAAAACTCAGAAGGCCAGGAACTGATAGAAGTGAAGGTTCTGGCTGGGAAAACTCTGAAGACGCAAGAGTTCAAGACTGAGGTATGGGACATGGGCATAGAAGAGTACTTTGGATTGGGACCAGAAGTTGTCACTCAACCCTCAGGTGAAAAGGCCTGGCTTCCCCCATAGCTGAGAGCCAGGACAGTGGGGGAAACATTTCAGACTCGTGTATTATCCTGCCTAGCTGAATTCCATGACTCTACCGAGTTGCTGTATATGACACCAAGACATTCTTCATCCCAAGTATGCTGATTTGGATGACTCAGCCAGAAGCAAAGCAAAGAATAGGACTGTGGGACCACATGAGAGCCCAGCAAGCAGTGTGGAGTAGAAACTCTTTAATTTGTTTGATTGAAGGGGAGCCAGGAGGACTTTACATGGGAAAGAGCCTTCGATAATTGTGTGTCTGACTCAGGCCTTTTTGTGACAGATGTTTAAAAAAAAAAGACATACATTTAGCCTTCATGGGAGAATAGAGGAACTATATCAATGCTTTTCTTTTACTAAGACATAAATATTATATAAAAAGAAAAGATTAAATGGCATGGAGTGGCAAGTGATAGTGTAATCCCTGAAGGTTTGATTTCAGATTAAAATTCAAGTTTACCAATGTTTATACTAGGATAATATACTCCCAATGAAAATCCTAACTTTTCAGCTTGTTTGTTACAATCTGCTTTTTACTTTTTTTTGCCAAAATCTCCAGCTGTTTGAAATCTAACAATCATCCCTTAAGCTGTTTATTATCCTTAGCATGTTCTTCATAAACATAAGACACTTGTTAGGAGGGAAAAAGGAAGCTCTGAAATTAGACTTTCTGTTCAGAGGGTTTCTAATTCACAATAAGATAATTGTAAGGGACCTAACAACTAATTTATTTCATAATATAAATATTTTTGAATGTAACTTATTGTGTGTGGGGGTGTGTGTGGATGTATGTCCTCATCTGTCACATGAGACTTGGCATTCCTTGGGGTTTCAATGGCAGATTTCGAGCACGTTGAGCTGTGTTTTAGATATTCTCAGCAGACCAGCTCTGATAGGAAATTGAGCTCCTTTCATTCAAAAGAAAAATGAATCCAATGCCTTTTAATGGGATCTATATTCAATTAGTCAACAAATGGAAGAAAGAGTCTACCAGTGAACACATTCCAGACAACGGAATTAAGCTAATTTACTTCAACCTGATACTATTGTTTTCCTCCTAGAACACAGGATAAAGTATAGAAAATTCTCAGGTTTCCTTTAATCATCACAGTTCTTTCCAATTTTGTCTGTGCCTGAAAACATAGATGCCCCTTGTATGATTGTGTTACCAAATGTGATTCTTCTTTCTTTAATTGGAAGAGACCTTAATGTAAGTAACTCATTATTTATCATTAGCTCTCAGCCACAACAGTATGCTTTTCTGCATCTGCACAGAGCTGTCATCAAAAGGCCAATTTATTGTTCAAGGTGACCGTGGACTGAAATAGGTATTTTTCCTTCGAATAATCGAGGTTTCACAGTTTAAATGAACGTGTACAAAACATACAAGGTCAAATAAGTAATAAAATGTAGCTAAAGGAGCATAAAAGCCCCCATTTAAAAACAAAACAACTTTATCCTACCCCTGTGTAAGTAAGCCCTCTGGCAGCAAAACAGGGACTTCTGCTGGGATAGTCCATCTCTGCAGGTGGCCTCTTGTTGAAGTTCTAGAAGTTGGAGCTTTAAAATGGATGCAGGGAGGTAAGTTTTTGAAAATCACATCAAGGGGCACCTGGGTGGCTCAGTTGGTTAAGCGACTGCCTTCGGCTCAGGTCATGATCCTGGAGTCCCTGGATCGAGTCCCGCATCGGGCTCCCTGCTCAGCAGGGAGTCTGCTTCTGCCTCTGGCCCTCCTCCCTCTCATGCTCTCTCTCTCTCATTCTCTCTCTCTCAAATAAATAAATAAAATCTTAAGAAAAAAAATTTAAAAAAAAGAAAATCACATCAAATAATGACAAGTACAGACATTGCCCACCAAATATGGTTGTGACTAAATATATCTGATAATGCAGGTTTGTTCAAATGATTGTCTTTCCCAGGTTCGCCCTGTCAAGTGTCATAGCCTCAATCCTTTGGTTTTACTGAAACAATGGCAACATCGTTAGCAACTAAAATCACAGAGGTGCTTCGGCCTTTGGAGAGCAAGGGCAAAGCTTGATTTTTTTCTCCAAGCCTTCTTCCCAGGGGAATGGGTCAATGAACCAGCATTTGTTGTTAGGTTGAAGGGTTTGAAGAAAGTGGGTTTGTCACTCACTCAGCTGCACTTGGCCATTTTCCCTGGCTATTTACAGTGGTCTGGGGACTTGCACTAGGCCTTGGTGGGTCAGATACTCAGCCTTGGGAGGGTCCCAGATTTGCCCAAAGACAGACTCATGGCCACGGGAGGCTGATGGACAAAGCCACGTGCTCATTTGTTAATTTCCACTGAGAACTAGAACTGTTAGGTGGGCCAGATGTTCGTGCCATCTCAAGTAGTCCCTTCTTCTTCAGAGGCCGGGGAGGCCAGGTTTGCTGGTGGTTCTCTGGCAGCATGGCCTCAGAGCTAGGGCAGGAGGCGCATGAGTCAAGGGCTTGGTCCCAGCAAATTTGGGTGGCCCATTAGACCATGTCTACACAGTTATTCCTGTACCACACACTGGCTGGGCACTCCTTTTCCAGAATGGTGTTTGAATAGGCACCAGTAACATTTGTTTCGGGGATTATCCTTTCTCTAGTTTCTATAGCTAACCAACTGCCTCTTACTGATGCTCTCTTTCTTCAGATAATTTAGCGCATTTGATCAAGTTTTCAGCAGTTGGGCTACCTGGGAGCCACTCTGTATCTTTTTTTTTTTTTTTTAAGATTTTATTTATTTATTTGAGAGAGAGAATGAGAGACAGAGAGCACGAGAGGGGAGAGGGTCAGAGGGAGAAGCAGACCCCCAGCTGAGCAGGGAGCCCGATGTGGGACTCGATCCCGGGACTCCAGGATCATGACCTGAGCCGAAGGCAGTCGCCTAACCAACTGAGCCACCCAGGCGCCCTGCCACTCTGTATCTTTAAGGTGACTTGTACACCTCTGCTCGGAGCCCCTTTGGGCTCAGAGGATAACTTATTTTCCTCTCTGTGGGGTGGGACACTCAGGTCATGGTTGCCTCTATTTAAAACCTACATGTAACACCAAAGGAAAGCAGAGAAAGCTCCCGAGAGGTTATGTATTATCAGGAAAGTGTGTTATCCTGGGGGGGGTGTCTTCAAGGTTAGGTAGTCACTGACCTGGTGGAGAGGACAAGGAAGTCATACCAGATGGATGGTGTGGGCATTAGTGGGGGATGGAGGCTAGGAGCCCTGGGCACAGTGAAGATACTATTTGAGCAAAGATAAGGAGGTAGGCAGGTTCACCTTGTCTGATAGTCTGTGGGGTGGGGCCTTGTCTTTTTCTCAAGTATATCTCTAGCACTTAGCATCTAACACATAGTAGTTGCTCAGCAAACACAATGGAAGGGCAGAGACCAAAGAAACCAATTGATTTGGAGTGCAAGGTTTCATCCTGGAGTGGGATTTCAGGTTGGGGAGTCTGAATCAATGGAAAGAAGACTGGAGCTAGAATCAGCAGATCCAAGTTGAGTGATCCAATATGTGACTTGGAGCGAGGCAGTTCACCTCTTGGGGCTCAATCTCCTCTGTACAACAGGGATGTTGACACTGTAGCCACTTCACAGGACTGCTGAATGGTAGTGAGTACAACTGTGAATGGGAAAGAACAATGGCGAGTGGGGAGCTACTTTAGAAAGCACAGTGCTCACAGAAGGTAGTGGCAGTGATGAGAAATAACCCAGCTCCTTTTGCTGTGCAAGGAAAAGCCACTGAGGAAGAGGGGTGCGGGTCCATCTCTGTTGAATTCCCCCTCTGTTATGCAAGATCATGGGCAGCCTGCTGATGAGGTTCTTCAGCGGGGCTGGAGAAGGAAGTGGGGTTTCTCACCCAAGGTCGGCAGATTTGCCAAAATTAAGAGAGCAAGCAGAGCTGAGAGCCAAATGAAAAGCTGGGTTCAATTTAACAAAAAAAAAAAAAAGGAGATTCCAAACAGGACAACAAGGGTGAAGCATCAAAGACAGAAGCATGAAGCCAGGAATCTGAGTGCCGTAGAGAGGAGATAAAAGCCAGGCCCTAAGTATAAGCACATGCCCAGAAAAGAGGGACTGTCTGTGGTTGTCTTTTTTTTTTTTTAAGCTTTATTGAGATACAATTCATATACCACACAATTCAAACATTCCAAAGGTACAATTCAATGGCTTTTAATGTATTTGCAGGGTTAGGCACCCATCACCACAATCAGTTTTAGAACATTTCATTAGCCTGGGAAGAGAACCCACACCCTTAGCCATAACTCCCCAGTCTCCTCACGCTGCCTTCATCCCTGCGCAGCCTCCTTTCTGTCTTTATAGATTTGCCTATTCTGACATTTCATATAAATGGCATCATACACTATGTGGTCCTTTGTTCCTGGCTTCTTTCATGTAGCGTGTTTTCAAAGGTTTCAACCAATATTGTAGCATATAGAAGTACTTCATTTCTTTTTACCGCCGACTAATATTCCATTTTACGTATGTGCCGCATTTTGAATATCCAGTCATCCGTCGATGGGCAGAACTCTATACCCAGAGTAATTATCACTAAGGGTGAGGGCACCATAAAGACTGTTAGGCTTTGCAACATGCCAGTGTTTTCAACCCTGTTAGGATATGCCTAAAAAGCTTATGCTGAAGAAAAAGACTGACATCGTTACTGATTGGATTCATATCCAAGTATGAAAAAAACAGTCCATGTCATTCAGTTAAAAATTTCAATGCCTCCACGTCCTCTAAGGGGCAGGCTTCCATAGAGCAAATGCTCATTTGGGAAGTGCTAGGGAGTACTTGAGTGTGTAATGCTGTTCTCATTGATAGCCATGAGAAAATTAAATGTCCCATTAAATCCACTTAAAAGAAAACTGTGAACTACTAGAAAGTCCTTACAGGAAGACACTCTTTCCTTCCCTGATGTGCCATTAGCAGAGCAAGTGATTCAAGCTGTTTTCTCAGCTGTGAGAGTTGCACTGAGCCCCAGTCTTGTGGCCAGAAGACCTGATGACTAGCCGCTGAGGCCAGGGCTCCCCCGGGACGGTGGGTCTGGAGCTTCTACTGCACAAAAGTCACAGTCTCATCCTGGCAGCACACCTCCCACCTTTCCCTCATCAGCCACATGAGCACCCGGCCCCAGACTCCAGACCCTAGCTGCAGTTCTGCAAGGGGAGCCCAGAATTCAACATGACAAGGTTGGCTCCCCTCTTGCTGGGAACCCCGATCAATGAGATGAGGGAAATCATACATGGATTGAGCCTGCTTGCGAGGAAGACCACAGGCAGCAGATCTGGCTCGGCCTTCCCCACATGTGACGGGAAGCTGGAGGAAACAAGCAGATGATATTCTCTTCCAGCTAACGCTCACCTTCGGTTGAAAATGATAATCATACTTATTTCTAGCCGTCCGCCCGAGATCCCTTCCAGCCCTAGAAGACTTTTCTCTACTGAAAGAGGAAGAAAACAGGGCCTCTACACTGATTTTCTCTTCTGAATTGTGCGCTTGTTGTAGCTTATGGTTTTCTGGGTTTATAAGTAGCACATTCCGTGAACATATGAAGGAAGTGAAAGCAAAGCAGAAAGTATGATGAAGAAAAGAACAGTAACTTTCCACTCAGATTTAATCACTGCATCTGCTCTGTTTTCTCATTGTGGGAAGTCTCTATATATTTGGCTTTCCTGGATTTGTGCATCATGGTCTCTCTCTTCTCTGTGTCATTTTCGTCTCTATTCAACTGTGAGAAAATGTCTCCTTGGTCTTCTTGCCCTAATTTAGTACCCGCCGTGTCCACCGACTCCATGCATTTCCAGATGTGGCTACTGTGTCTTAAATAGTCTTCCTGCACCCATTGCTCCCTTTTGCCGTGTCTACCTGCTCCTGGGTCTTGGGTGCGGTATGCCCTTAAACTCCCTGAGGACACAAATTAGAGATGCTTTAAGGTGCCCTACTCCTGGGCTTGACATAATACTTCCAGAAGGGTACATTTTTGCTTTGATTTCTCAGGTTGGACCTCTTGTCATAAAAAAAAAAAAAAAAAAAAAGCTTTGAATATGTCTGGTGGTTTTTCTCCATAGAGAGGGGCTGTCTCTTTGTGTCCAGTATTGGGAGAGGAGATAGATTCTAGCAGCAACCATGTGGGTCCCTTGTGAAAATCCCACAGACCGAGTAAGGAAACCGATGCGGTAGTTCTGCTTTTTCAGATTAGAGGTCTGCTTGCAAGTGGGAAGTAGGTGGGGCCTGACCGCCGAGGCCAGATTTGCAGCAACGCTGCCCTGGCGGGCGCAGAACTTCCTTCTCTGGCTTTGCTGTGCGGTCAAAGGTTCCTGGGGGGCATCTCACCCTTCCTCAGCCCCCACCGCCTTCAGCAGGACCCGCTTCATATTTGGAGACACCGTCTGCTCCCGAGCTAGGCGTGAGGGCCAGGGACAGCCTCTCGCTGGTGCGGGGCTCTGGCCCTGATGGGGTTGAGATTTCACCCTTTACCCAGGTCCCCTCGTCCCGCCTCCGACTTCCTCATGGACGGGGCATCCCCCCAGCTCCTCCTGTTCCGCGAGAAGGGCTTTTAGGGGGGACCTGCTCCAGCTTCCTCTCCACTCCCTGTGGCAGATAGGACATCGCCAGTTTCCTGCCCAGTGTCTGTCCCCCTGGCCCTTTGCCTACAGAGCCCTGATTTCGTTCACCCACACTGTGTCCAACCCAATGTGGGCCACGAGTGATTCACCTGAGCCAGTACTCCAGGAAGGTGGTTAACCACACCAGAGGGTGCTTTGGAAATATGGGGCTGGGGGGGAAGGGTGGAAGGGGGTGTAAATGTCACAGTGATTGAGGGGCACCAGACAGTGGGGACAGGGGTGCTGAAGGAGGCCCTGCAACACGTGGCAGAGGTGTGTGGCGCGAAGACTGGCCCTGCACGTCCTCATGCCCCCTGGAAATTCAGGTAGGTGAGAAAACTATCGTTTGCGCCTCCCGATCAAACTCCATTTTACAAGGAAACACAAATACATGTTTCATAGCTTTAACCAATGCTGAAATTTTCCAGAAGTACAGCGATTGCATAAATCGAAGAAAGATTGTGCTAGGCTATGTTATGTTCGTGCTGTTTTGAAATTTACCAGGAGCTATTGCCTATTACAGACAATGACATCACCGCTGGGCCTCACTGCTTGTGTGTGAGTTGACAGGGCCACACCCCAACATTGTAGCTGTCACATGGACTTATGTGTGAGGGGGTTTGAGTCCCTGCTAACAGAATCGAATATGATTAAATAAGGGGAGGTGCACGAAACACGGAAATCCGAGTTAAATGCATTCTTACAAGTTTTCAAAATAATTTCATGTTTGTCATCCCATATTACAATTTTTTTTTTTTGGTTTAGCATAATGATAAGAAATCTATGGTGTGAGAATAATAACATTTATTCATTTGGGGGTTGCCTATTGTTTTTCAGCTTTATTTTGATCTTCTTGCCAGAAGAGTACCAAAAACCTTCTCCAGAGCCTCCTTGATTATGATTTTTTTTCTAGAACATCTCCTGGTTCATTGCTTATTGAAGCACAAGGCCTCCAAGGGTTTGTTTTGGTTTGTTTTGTGTTGTTTTTAGGTCCTCAAGGCTAAGGGTTTATTGTGACATGCATTAAGTCTTCAAGACAGGAGATGGGTTTCCTGTGGTCTTTCCCCAGTTCGCTGTCCCATGTCATAACAATTATTTTTTAAGGCTCAGCTCACTTGAGAGTATATCATAGTCTTCATCGTCTCCATTTCCACAGCCTGTAATTTGCCTGGACAATTAAGGGTTTTTTTCTTCTTGCTTTTATCCTATGCAAACAAGTCTGGTTTGTTCCTACTTATACTTACACTGGTTTTTATTCTAGTGCACATTTGAACCTCTGCTCTTTCATCTTCCTGTACTTCTTGTATGGAATATCTTCTGATCTTTTTTTCTTTTTTCTTCTCAACTATTCCTTAAAAAATAGGGGCAAACATCTGACTGTGACATTATGTCTTCTAATGGAGTCCTACAGAGGCAATTATACACTGAAATGCATACATTTTCTTATAAATTACTTTCCTCTTATTTCTTATTTTTATGTCACATTTAGGGCATTTTTCTAAAATTATGGATCTAGACCGGTTATGTGATCTATTCATTGCCTCTCTGGATAAAGGAGTATTACAAAATATTTGTGTACTAAAAGGAGGGAGTAAAAGGGGAAATTTTTTTCTGATAGGGTTGAGTTTAGGGCAAGTGCAAAAGTCCTCTTCCCCAGGGTCGCAGCCTCCCTGGAGCCAGGGTGGGGGCGCATGTGACCCAGTTCCAGTCAATGAGATCCAAGCAGATGTCTGCTGTGTGGCCCGGTTGGAAAAGCCTTGTGTTCTCTTGACAAAGGGAGACATAGTGGCTTGCCTGCCTCCTCTCCCTTTGTTGTTACATGGAATACTGATGCGTGTGGCCGCGGAATGACTAGTCCGAGGAGAAAGCCAGCCTACTCAGGATGGCAGACTGGAAAGAGAAAGCTTCCGAGCGCCCACATGCCATCTTTGACCCACTGAACCCTCTGCTTCTGGAGATTTAGTTATGTGGGGGAAACTTTTGTTTAAGCCATTATAAATGAGGCTTCCTGTGACCTGTTTCACTAATAACTGACTGTTTCTTTGCCTGCCCTGAACCCTAAGCTTGCTGCTCTCACGTGTAGCTGCCACCCCAATGACTCCACGGCATCCTAAATCCGTAGTGACTTGGGAATCACTATTTAGAAAATTCTGTGAATGACTGTTCCAGTGGGCACCACTATGTTTAGGGAAACTGCCCGTATTCTCTCCAGGATGCTCCTCCATTTTGATTATTCAATCTTTTGAACAAACCATAGGGGAAAACTTGATCTAGTGACTCTTTGATGCCTTCTTAGGGAGATAGCTGGACGGTACTAGCGTGGCCTGGAAGCCTAGATTGCTGCAGCCGAATGTTCTGTGGAACAGCATGTTGCTGGAGTTCCGTTGTTAGCTAATGCCAGTGGCGTCGATGAAATAAAAGTAAATCTGTTAACTCTGCTACTGTAACCACTTCAGGCTAATTACTTAAGTGAAGTGGTTTTGCCTTAATATGGAACATTAGTCAATTAAATTACATTTGACTACCCATAACTTTTGTTCAAGGAGCACTTCATATACAGACACCTCTAATCAGAGCACGAAGCACTTAAATACTTAATCTGGTTAAATGGAAGTGAAAACCGTAATGCATGACATTCTCCCTACTAAGGGAAATCTTCAGCCATTATGTCTGTGCAAGACCAGGCTTTAGAAACAATGAGAAAACTACCAGCAATCACTTAGAGTATTTTGAGGAGTATAGGAAAAGCACCCAAACTGTATTTATTCTCCAAAAAAAAAAAGTCCTTGAAATTATTCCTGTACCAAAATATAAAATGTTGGGGATGCCCAGGTGGCTCAGTCGGTTTAGCGTCTGCCTTTGGCTCGGGTCGTGATCCCAGGGTCCTGGGATCAAGTCCTGCATCGGGCTCCTTGCTAAGTGGGAGCCTGCTTCTCCCTCTGCCTGCTTCGCCCCCGCTTGTGCGCTCGCTCTCTCTCTTTCTCTCGGACAAATAAATAAATAAAATCTTTAAAAAAAAGAAAAAAATATAAAATGTTGGAAATTATAGTACACTTGATTTATTCTCTAACCAACCAGCAGACAATACAACAGGGACTTTAAGAGACCATTTGCCAGAGGACGTGGAAGATATTTTGTCCAGAAAATAGGTCACTTGCCATAATTTTATGGAAAAGTTTTCGTTGGCACTCATCAACTGCTCTTGCATTCTGTGCCTAGTTTGCACCAGGCCATGTGCTGGGCATCAGCCAACATCGATAGCAGGAGAGACCCTGTCCCAGAATCGGTGGTCCAGAGGCTGGGGCAGGTGAGCAAAAGAGAAGATGCAAAGGTTGACCAGGTCAAGATGAGCCTTGGGAACAGACATGTCAGGAGTTTGGACTTTGTTCCAAAAGCATAGAGAAATCAGTGGATGTTTTGCACTGCATTCACTGCATCACTTTTGCATCGTAAAACCATCTCTCTGGCTGCAGAGTAGAGACCAGATGGAGCAAGCAAGACTGGAAGCCAGGAATCCAGTTGACATGTGCACAGGTAGGGCAACAAGAGGAAACAATGAGATGGCCTGGGGAGATATTTAAGAAGCGGATTTGAAAGGACTTGGTGAATTACTAGACACTGGGTTGGGATGATTATGATTCAGTGGGTCTGAGTTGGTGCCCAGGAAACTAAATATCTTTAAGAAACACAAGCCAAGAGTTTTAGAAGAACATAGCGTTTCCCTGAAGAACTGGACACCTAAAAGCTAGTGAATGATGGTGCCTAGGTCACTCAGCCTGGCTTCTCTCTTGGCTAGCTGGCACTTCATAGCAGTTTCTACATGAGTGTTCTGTCTTTCTTTCCCCTCCAGCAAACCTCTGGGCAAAGCAGAGGTGACAGATCCATCACACAGGGCACAAGATTGAGCAGTCTTCAAGGGAAACTTTCCACGGCCCCTGTCCTAGTAGAAGAGGTTAACAACATTTGTTGAAGGTCTGCGCTCATCTCTGACTCTGGTTAGATGCTCCATTTTATCTCATTTAATACAATAGTATTATTATCCCCATCCTGATGAGAAAAAGGCTGAGATTCAGAGAGGGTGAGTGTGCTGTCTAAAGTCACGTGATTAGGAGTTGATGGCATCTCAGTTCAGGTCTGGCTGGTTCCACAGGACGGGTATGGCTCGTGCCATTGCCTGGTGCTTCTGCTGGGCAACAGTCATGGTGGAGTGGGAATAATGGGGCTACTCCCATTTTTACCACCCTAAAACTACAAGATGGCATCTGGCTGAGCCCAGTTCAACCAAAGTCCCATCATAAGCCTACGACTTATTCCCTGTTGATGGGCCCATCAAGGAACACATCTCCTGAAATTTAATACTTTAGTCAATCCTTGGCTAGCATTGTAGATCTGACCTTCCACCCACTTAAAGAAAGTGTGGAGATCTTTTCCACTGTCAGATACAAATGAGATCCAGCTGCCTGTGACTTCAACCCCAGGCCAGATGTTTTAAATGTTAAGTTTCCTGCCCAATGTATCTTTTCATTAACCAAAAATTTTTTAACTGCAGGCTGCAACCCGTTAGTGATCCTGAAATCAATTTAGTGGATCACAACAGCCTTTTAAAATATTGGAACAGAATAGACTAGAATAGAACAGAACAAAAAATATCAGAATGTACCCCACAGAGTAGAGGGTGTTATCTTGTGAAACTTACATGTCAGTTGTGTTTGTATGTGATGATAAAAAGTATATTTCTTACTCTGAGTTGTGGTTTAAAAAAAAAAAAAAAGGAAAACCGCTGCTTTGGAGGGCTCTGTCATCCTTTCTTTACAGTTCTTGAAAGAGCAGCTCTCTCTGCCCATGGGAGAAAGTTAACTCACAAACAAAGGAATGGGAAGGAAAAGACAAGTGGAAGGCAGAGTCTTACTGAAGGCAGGAAAATAACAGCTCGCAATAAATGGACATGTTCTTGTCAACAAGTCATCTGAGGCTAGTGTCCTCAGAGAGACTCTACAGTAAATTATTTTGTTGTACCAACTGCACTGTTTTCCCACGTCTCAGGATCGCTTTGGGATACTGCTTTGTGGATACTCAACAGTTTGGCTTTCTGGATGCTGCAGCACGAAACCAAGAAGTACATGTGCTTTCTTTTCTTAACTTTTCATTAATGGAAACATTTTAAAGATTTACAGAGGTAGCCAGGATGGTTTAATTAAACCTCACATACCATCCCCCGGCTTCAATAATGATCAGGTTCTGGCCAATCTGGTTTCATCTATACCTTACCCACTTTCCAGATGTGCTATCATTTTATCCACAAATATTTCAGTGTGTATTCCAAGAGGTGATTTGTGAACACTGGGTCTACTAGGGTCCTCACACACTGCAATTGAAGAGGACTGCATTCTTTGAGACATGAGGCTTTGGCCAAAACACAAGAACAGGCAGTCAGGTCCCATAAAAAGTAGGTCAGATGGCTTATGTTCCCTCTGACCAAAGACCCCAGAAAGGAAAACTGCTCACATATCCCAAGAAAATCTCCAAGAAACAAAGGAGGCGTGGGGGACAGAATGGCTTTATGAAAAGTAGGATATAAATTAAGAGCTCATGTTCACCACAGATGACTACCAGAGACTGGTCCAACTTTGTCATTTTGCAGATGAAATAACTGAGGCCAGAGAAAGTGACTTGGACCTAAGGGCCAGAGGACAGTCCTCTTGATCTTCAGTCCACAGAATCGACACAGTACGTGAATACGGTTCTCATTCAAAGTTAGAGACGGAAAGTTATTATAGGGCCTGCTAGTCAAGAAGGTGGACCAACTGCAACATGGGATATCTACTAAATTGACATTCTAGATCTTTGTCTTTCCTGAGTCAAATCCCTGGACCATTAACTGCCTGAGACCAATTCCATCTTTAAAAAAACTCAACATTCCAAAACCTTCCTCCAATGACCTGCTTCTTCAAACAACTGATTCCTTCCTTTTCCATGGCTCTGCCCTGCCTCAAGGTCTAGTCCAAACTCCTCAGCCAGGCCTTTCATGGCCTCCTGTCCCATAACCTCCACCCCATTCATCTCCACAGAGCCTCGTTGTTTTCCCCTGTGACCCCTGAATGCCCCAGGCTGGTTCCCCTTTCAAGCCCTGCAAATGTGCTCTCTTGTGTAGAACTTTCCTTGCTCCTCTTGCTCCACAATTTATCCATCCTTCTTGGCCTCCTTCAACTCTCTAAACTTTGGGAAGCCTGGTATTCCCAGACATGCATGCCTCTATCTCTCCCTTTGTCCGAATGCCTGCAGTATTTCAAATCTGTTTCATTCACGGCAGTGCTTTTTAATACTGCCTTTTAATTATCTTACCTTGGTTCACCTAGTGATCTCATCTGGGGGTCTCTAGTCCTTGAGGTTAATAACCGAGTGTTCTGGGGCCCCTGGGTAGCTCAGTCAGTTAAGCGTCTGCCTTCCCCTCAGGTCATGATCCCAGGGTTATGGAATCAAGCCCCGCATCGCATTGGGCTCCCTGCTCAGCAGGGGGTCTGCTTCTCCTCCCTCTGCCCCTCCCCCTGCTTGTGCTCTCTAACTCTCTAAAAAATGAAAAATAAAATAAAAAAATAACCGAGTATTCTCCTTTTATGAACTATCTCCTGCAGTAAATTAAATACGGGCAACTTGTGGTGCCTGGGTGGCTTATACAGTTAGGAGGCTGACTCTTGATTTTGGCTCAGGTCATTATGATCTCAGGGTCCTGGGATCCAGCCCCACATGGGGCTCTGCACTCAGTGGGGAGTTGGCTTGGGGATTTTCTCTCTCCCTCTGCCCCTCCCCCAGGTCATGCTTTCCCTCTCTCTCTCTCAAATAATCTTTTCAAAAATGCTTAACTATTAAACAATATATAAAAATAAATAAATAGGGGCAACTTGTCAGTCAGGGCAGCAGGGCACTGTGGAATGAGCTTTGGAATCAGAATTCCCTGGGTTAGAACCCCAGTCCCGCTGCTCGGTAGCCATGTGACCATGGCCCAGTTCACTGACTGTCCTGAATCTCATTCTTTTCTTGTAACATTCTCCTCTTTGTAGCATATACAGAAGATATGGAATTGACTACCCACTTACCCAGATGGTATTTAGAATTTCCAGGCCTGTGTTAACTAGAAGCTACTGAGTAGTTTTGTGCCACATCACTGAGGGGACAGAAGCAAGGTTGAATTCTATCATTATTTTCTCAAAAGCAACTCCAGGATAAAACTGTGCCATAAGCCAAGCCCATGGAAGCTGAAGTCGAACGCTGCTAATACTGGAGGGGTTTGACAGCTATGATTCGCAGGGATTGTTACAGACGTGCCCAGAGGTGCGGGAGTGCCTTGGGAGGACTTTTAGCATAGTAATTAACAGCAGATGCCGCCACACCAACCTGAACCCTCAGGGGTTGGGCCCCTTGGAAGTTCATTGCTGTCCCTGCTGCCCCTACGGCTCCAGTAAAGTTGGACACGGGTCAGGAGGCCATCCTCCATCCTGCAACTAGGAACTTGCAAATGTGACGCCAGACCACTGCAACGTTATTTAATACCTCTGGGTTCTAGTTCATGGTACTTACATGGGTCCATGTCTCACAATACCTGTTGTTAAATATTAACAACAGTCAGCCAGCCGCTCAGGTCCCAGTTTGCCCTGGAGTGTGGTGGTACTGTTTGTATCAGCCATCATCTGAGATGAAATTCAGATTTTGCTGCTGGGCCTGGGAAAGCACCTTCAGGGAGAATTCTGCCCGCTGCCACCCCAGGCCGGGCAACTTCAGGGCGGAGGTCACCTGCAAAGGTGAGCAGGGAGGGCGCCTGGGTGGCTCAGTTGGTTGAGCGACTGCCTTCAGCTCAGGTCATGATCCTGGATTCCCGGGGTCAAGTCCCGCATCGGGCTCCCTGCTCAGCGAGGAGCCTGCTTCTCCCTCTGACTCTCCCCCCTTTCATGTACTCTCTCTCATTCTCGCTCTCTCAAATAAATAAATAAATCTTTAAAAAAAAAAAAAAAGGTGAGCAGGGAGGTGGCCGTATGGAACACAGCAGTTGTCCAAGGACCCAGCCAGCCTCTCTCTGCTTGTTCTCTGGGCTTCTGTAAACATCCTCAGAGCCGCCTGTTTGCCCAGCACTCCCCTGCCCCCTCTGCCCTTCTCCCTTCTTTCTGTTTGTTCGGACTTTGCCCCTACCACCTGCTAGAGGCAAATTGGTGGAGGGAGAAGAGACTGGCTGGCCACGCCAGGGGCTATGTGGACCCAAAGTCCTCAACTTTCCCATGAGACCCATAACTCTCTGATGGTGGAGATCATTTTGTTTTTTTGTGCACACAGTAGGTGCCCAATACATATTTACAAGTAGGACAATAGGAACCCCTATGGTGGGATTAGGAGAATGTGCATTGAAGTCAGCCACACCTTCATTCAAATTCTGGCTCTGCCATTTCCTGGGTCTCAGACCTTTGCAGTGTTATTTAATACCCCTGAGTTCTAGTTCATGGTACTTACATAGGTCCATGTCTACAATACCTGTTGTTAAATATGTTTACATTAAATATCACCCCTAGTTATCAAAGATAAAATAACACTGTATGTATAAGGCGCCTAGCATGGATGAAGTCCTCTAGAACTGCTAGTGATTATTATTAGTTTCTCAAAGGCAAAACTCATATCTGACTCATCTTTGATCCCTAGTATTGTCTTGTACATATTAGGGGCTTCATAAACTTTAACTAGTTGAATTCATTCTCCCAAAATTTATCTATTGGGTGCCTCCTCCATGCCAGGAGAACTGGGGATACAAAGTGACAGGCACAGTCCCTGCATTCGTGGAGTTACTATCTAACAGGGAGAGAATGACAGTAAATAAATGACCCAGTAGGGTGCCTGGGTGGCTCAGTTGGTTAAGCGACTGCCTTCGGCTCAGGTCATGATCCTGGAGTCCCTGGATCGAGTCCCGCATCGGGCTCCCTGCTCGGCAGGGAGTCTGCTTCTCCCTCTGACCCTCCTCCCTCTCATGTGCTCTCTCTCATTCTCTCTGTCTCAAATAAATAAATAAAA
The DNA here is from genome assembly GCF_011800145.1 of Mirounga leonina. Taxonomy (NCBI): domain Eukaryota; kingdom Metazoa; phylum Chordata; class Mammalia; order Carnivora; family Phocidae; genus Mirounga; species Mirounga leonina. The sequence goes on from NW_023270268.1 coordinate 53,362,618, forward strand.
TCTTTAAAAAAAAAAAATGACCCAGTAACATTCCATGTGTGGTCAGTGTGTCGAAGAAACACCCAGTGGATCAGAGCTAGCGAGATAGGAGCGTACTGTTTGAGACCCTGTGAGCCCCGGAGCCTGGCTAAGGAGGTACCAGAGAGCAGATACCTGGGAGGACAAAGGAGCCATGGAGAAACACTGTGTCACTGACAAAAATGCTACAATCACATTCGCTTCAAGACCAACACGGTGGTAGATTTTGATGCTTTGATTAGAGTGACATTAACATTTCTCATTTTTAAGCAGCCCTTAACTGAAAGGTCTCCATCCCTGTTCTTGTCCTGTCTCCCCTCTTAGCTCTAAATACCGAACAAAGCCTTCTCCCTTCTCCTGCTTCTTTTCTCCAAGCACTTCATTCAAATTTTATAGTCCCTCTTTCCCTCTTGTGTTCCAAAACCACTTGGATCTTTTTGTCCTTTTCCTCTCTAAGTGTTCCCCGGCCCTTTTCTGCAGAAGACGCACATTTTCGGCAAAGCTCTCATCTCCACGCCCTTTGAGACTACCACAGAACAGCGAAAAGTGCTGAGCGCATCAGGGAGGTGAGAGCCGCAGACGGGGAAGGTCAGAGCGAGCTGAGCCGACAGAACCGCCTGGGCGGGAGTCCCGGGGCAGCCGCAGTGGCTCATGGCCGGCAGGGCTCTCAGCAGGGCTCAGAAACCAAGAGGCCGTCGCCTGCACACCAGGAACTGCGAAGCCGGCATTCCCCTCCTGCCATCCCAGGCTGAGTCCTCTGGCTTCAGCGGGGCTGTGCCAAGCACGGGCCTCAGGGGGCTCGGAGGGGGAGAGCACGCCCACGTGATGGGCTTGTCAGCTTTTCTTGATGGTGACAACCCAAAGTAGGGCCCACAGAGTGTGGGGACGTTCGCTGCGGTGGCCTTTGTGTCAGCTGTCTGGGACCTTCATGCCGCATCTTGCACCATTTCTTATCTCACTCTGTTTTAAACGGATTTATTCTTTCTCCTTATCTCCAAGGAAATCTTTATGTCAAGGTGGGGGGGGGGGAGGAAGTTAGTAATGGGCCCAAAGCTAAGTACAATGAAAACTAAACAATGATCTCAAACAATGTTATCTTAGATACTGCAGCCCGCCAAATACTCCGACCGAAGGTTAGATGTTTCATGAAGCTCTCTGCTAAAATGAAAGCAAAGAGGCAGGAAGGTAGGTTAGCAAGTGTTAGATGTTAAAGCCATAGTAGCAATTATGTTTTGACTTTATCAGAAGGATCGAAGGAGAACTGAAAAGGAAAAAGCATCCTCAGTACCAATTCAGTGTTGAAATTCTGTGTCCACATAACGCCTTAACATATAAGGGAGTCCGCCGGTGAGTTTGGGTTACCCCGCCGGCTTCTGCGGCCATGTACACTGAGTTCTCATGGACTCTGGCTGGGACAGGGCACTGGCCACACTGAGTAGACTTCCCAAGCCAGCAGCCTGTTATAGCCCCCATTGGAAGAGTCCCAATGACCACGCAATAGTTACAATTTTTGAGCTCTTATTATGTGCCAAGCTCTTAACACAGAGATTTTAAGTCTCCAAGACATGTATTGTTATTTGCGTTTTAGAAATGAAGAAGCAGGGGCTGGGTGCCCAGGTGGCACAGTTGGTTAAGTGTCCGACTGGGTTTCAGCTCCAGTTGTGATCTCAGGATCTTGAGATCAAGCCCCATGATTTGGGCTCCACGCTCAGTGTGGAGTCTCTCCTCCTCTCCCCACTGCTCACTCCCTCTCTCTAAAATAAATAAATCTTTTTTAAAAAAGGAATGAAAAAGCAAAGAAGTTAAGTCACGATCCAATCCCAAGACCATCTTCCTCCAAAGTTCTTGTCCTGTCCACTACACTCCACTGCCTCCCTAGCTGTGAGATGTAAGCTCTCTGAGGTCCCTGTAAGACCATTGATTTTGCCTGGTGGAGTGGTTTTCAAACTCTGTTTAAACCTTTGCTTCAATTTTCTATTGCTGTGTAACAAACCACCAGGAAATGTAGAAGAAAAGAGTGTTTTATTTTGAACACAGCTCTGAGGTCCACAACAAGACAAGCGGGATTGACTGGTCTCTGCTCCACATGATGTCTGCTGGAGACAGAATGTCTGAGACAGTGTCCTCACGTCCCCTAGGATGGCTCACCAGGCTGGGGGCTGGCTGGAGCAGCTCACCTGGATGCTTATGTCCGTGCCTCCAGCCTACTCTTTGGCTGGTCCCTTGGCTCACTGCCACATGGTCTCTTCAGCAGGGTAGGGCTTCTTCGACGGCGGCTGAGGCCCCAAGAGCCCACTTGTCAAAGGAGAAGTGGAAGCTGCCAGTCATCTTAAAGGCTCTTCACTTCTGCCACATTCTTGGGACAAAGCAGTCACGAGAGTAGCCTCGATTAAGTGCAGGGTAAATAAAGTCCACCTCTTGATGGGGACGTGAAAGAACTTCTGGCCATCTTTCATCTGCCACAACTTTGAAATCTTTGAGAGGCTAAATCATACACAGAATTTGAATGTGCAAATCTGATAAAGGGAGGGAGACATATTGGTTTGAAGTGGGGACATAAGGGGAGGGTGCAGAGCTTGTCCACCCTGCTGCTCTCTTGGACTTTAGATGAAACCAAGGTCTCTAGGGAAGAGAACTTGTAAAGACTGACTTGGATGACATCAGAAGAACAAGACTCTCCAGGACCCTGCCTCTGCCTGCCTCTCTGACTTTACCTAGATTCATCATCTCAGCCCACCCCACTTTTACTCTCTGAGCTCTGTCCTTCTTCCTGTTTGTCAAACACAGGCCTACCACTGCGGTTTTGCATGAGACTGTCCCATTGCCTGGAATTCTCATCCCTCAGGCTTTCACACCGTGAGCTCCAGCCTGCCATTCCGATCAGGGAGACCTTCCCTAGTGAAGGTGGCCCTCCCCAAACTCCAAGCACTTTCTATTGCATTAACCTTTCTTATTTCCTTGGTAACACTTAATATCTAGAATGTATCTCATTGAAACGTTCCCCAAGGGCAGAGGCCTCGTCTGTCTTGTTCACTGCTGTCATTCTTGGCACCCAGCGCAGAGCTTGCCACTTAACTAGGCACTCGATGAATACTCATTGAAAAACAGCATGAATAGTTGAATGGATGAATGTGTAACAGTGAAGGGCTATTTAGCCCTATCTTCTCCTCCTGATGTGTTCCCAGGGCATTCCAGAAGAGGATGGATCCTTTGGGATTATGTAACTAATGGTTCCTACACAGGAAACAATAATATTAATACAACTAAGAAAAATGGCCTCGACAGGGGCTCAGTCACTACCCCTTCCTGCAGCCCAGGTCTCTGAGTCCTCTTCAAGCGCCCTTCCAAATCAAGCAGTCCCAAGGCCGGCCCAGGGCTATAGACAGATCTGACTGATAAAATTCACACAGGTCCTGAGCAAAATGTTTCCCTGCAGCCCTGTGAGAATCCCTACCAATCAACTCTCTGGGATATGGCCTTTGTGTGGAACCGTGCCCCCCGGGTGTAAAGTGCTCAGTGATGGATGAGGATCGGACTTCTTCATCCTCCTGCCCGACTACAAGTGCCCAGCCAAGTATCCCACCTGCGCCCTGCTTATTTCAAGTTCACTGTACCCAGCAGTGATATGTATGTCCAAGCATCCCCTGTGGCTACTCTCAGAGAACCCAGCTGGGTGAAGCCAAGCCTTAAAGGGATCTTGTCAGCTTGCAGCTCAGAGCTATGACATAAGACATTTGTCCCAGAGACCGAATAAGAAACAAGAGAAAGGCGGCTTCATTCCTACACAGAGCCATCCCTTTGGACAGAACTATTTTCAGAAAGGGTATCTTCAACTCCTAACCATAGGGATGTCTGAGTTACCAAACACTAAACTCAGTCCTAAGACTCCAAAGAAGGCCTCTGTTGAGAATATGATTCTCATGACAAACAGCTTTTGTGCTATGGCAGAGCGTTTCAGCAGTTCGTTCTTAAAGGGTTCTGAACAAGTCACTCGGGACGGCCACTTGAACATAAAGCTTTTCCTGTTCCCACCCTAGGGAAGATTATTTTTTCTTACAGATTTCAAAAGATACTATGGTCGGTATTAAGGAATTCCAAAAAAGAAGAAATAGCTCTTGCTTTTAATTTATTCATGAATGTAACCTTTGTTTCCCTGGGCTATACCAGCTGTGGGGGAAAATCACAGACATGGGTTCTTTTTTTTTTTTTTTTAAAGATTTTATTTATTTATTTGAGAGAGAATGAGATAGAGAGAGAGCATGAGAGGGGGGAGGGTCAGAGGGAGAAGCAGACTCCCTGCCAAGCAGGGAGCCCGATGCGGGACTCGATCCCGGGACTCCAGGATCATGACCTGAGCCGAAGGCAGTCGCTTAACCAACTGAGCCACCCAGGCGTCCCCAGACATGGGTTCTAATCACAGCAGGAATTAATTTCCAGTCCCTACCCCATTTGTTACTGGAATCTAACTCTTTCTGATTCTATAAATATCACCCTGGGGCGGCCGACAGCCCCTGCCATGTCGCCCGTGGGTTCCAGGTGACACACACCATCCTTAGCTGCTGCCAACAGCGCTCCCACACAGGAGAAAGCCAGGGGGATAACTGGTCCCCCAAGTGTCATGTGTCTTCCAGCCAAACTCTGGTCTTTTGGTCTTGTTTATTCCCCTTTGTAATTCCTTGGTATGGGGGGAGGAGGGATGTTAATTAAGAGACTCCTTTGCTGTCCCTGAAACTACATCTAGAAATGGGGCCCTATCTTTGATTGTCTCTAACTTCAGTGGCCTTTTCCACTCTCTTCAGTGGCCTAAGGACCTTTAGGTCCTGAGACAGCCATTATCTTTGTCTTCATTTCGATCCTGTCTGTAAACCCCAGTGACCACTTACTTGTTTACCCCAAGGAGTCCTCATGAAACCAAGAATATTTGGTGGTCTGCTTTGTAGTCCCGTAAAAGCCTGCAGATTTGTACCACCGTGGCCTCTTTTTTTTTTTTTTTTAATTTTATTTGTTATGTTAGTCACCATACAATACATCATTAGTTTTTGATGTGGTGATCCACGATCCACTGTTTTCGTATAACACCCAGTGCTCCATGCATTACGTGCCCTCCTTAATACCCATCACCGGCCTAACCCATCCTCCCTCACCCCTCCCCTCTAAAACCCTGTTTGTTTCTCAGAGTCCATAGACCACCTTGGCCTCTTTAACCAGAGAATTAGTAACCTAAGTTTGGTCCCACTGAAAACTAACTTTTTTTTTTAATTAACATATAATGTATTATTTTTTTCAGGGGTACAGGTCTGTGATTCATCCGTCTTACACAATTCACAGCGCTCACCATAGCACATACCCTCCCCAATGTCCATCAACCAGCCACCCCATCCCTCCCACCCCCCTCCCCTCCAGCAACCCTCAGTTTGTTTCCTGAGATGAAGAGTCTCTTATGGTTTGTCTCCCTGTCTGGTTTCGTCTTGTTTCATAAACATGGCAAAAGAAAAATTTTCTCTCTTCAGACACACTGTCTATGGATCTGAAAATTTTTCTAGATAATAAACATGCTATACTGAAGGGACTAATGGAACCCAACAGGCACACTGTGAAGGCCCCACAGTGTTAGTGTTCCTTAATTTCATACAACCTCCAGCTCCTCCCCCAAACTCAGTAACTCTACCTGAGTGCTCTAAAAAAATATCCCCAAGGTCATCAATTTCATGACACAGCTCCAGATGGATTGGGAAGCCTTTCTCTCAAAGACGGTAGGTCTTGGTTTATTGTATGCTACCTTGATATCAGTCTATGCAGCTCTCCTTTAAGACAGTGGTTCTAAAAATGAGCCAAGGATCTTTTGGCTTAGAGCATTAATCTGCACAGTATGTACTTTAGGGGCATGAATTAATAATTAAGTTGTGATCAATTCACTTGTGATAGCCCTTCTTGGTGTTTCATCAGGAACACCACCACCCAGAGGCTATTTGTATCTACAAATAAGAGATTTGGGGGTGTGTGGGGGGAGAAAAGGGAAAGGAACAGTCCATAGACTAAAGCTATGTAGAGAGATCTGTGGCCCCAGGTGCTCCGTCAAATGCTCGGGCTCACTTGGAGAATGCTTTAGAGTCATTTCTGTGGTTGCGTCCTGGATGATTCACCATGAGCAAGACATTTTACCTGGCCCTATTCAAAACTTTGGAAACAGAAACCACCATTTGGAAAATACCACAATAATAATCATAGCAGTCCAGAATCATCAAAGGATCCTAAAATCAGTGGACAGTTTAATGAAAACCAGCATTATCTACTTATTCCTACATGATACTAATTAATTACAAAGGAAAAACAATAACCTCAGAGTGGAGAAACCCACCAGACCCACCCGAGCCAAGTGATTAAGTTTACCTGGCCAGCAGTGGCACGTATGCATCATATACCCCAGAGATGATTCGCTGAGAAGGCTATTCTTGGCAAAAACGTAAAGCCCAAAGATGAGCAACAAGAAACACCACACAAACCCAGTTTGGAGATCACTGTAACAAAAAACTGGCCAGGGCCCTTCAAACATTTTAAGGTCACGAGAGGCAAAGAAAGACTGAGGAATTGTCCCAGATTGAAGGAGATTAAGGAGATATGGCAACCTAATGTCATGTGCGATCCTGGATTTGGACCCTGGTTCAGAAAAAAAGCATTAATGGGACAACTGACAAAATTTGAATAAGGTCTGTGGATTAGTTGTATTCTATCGATGTTTATTTCCTGGTGTTGAACATCCTACTGTGGTTATGGGAGAAGTACTGGGGTTGTGTAATGTTTGGGGAACGTAATTGAAGGGTGTATGGGAATTTTTTGTTACTGGTTTCACAACTTTTTTGAAAGTCTGAAAGTACTTTGAAATGAAAACATTAAAAGAGTCTTGAGACACGGATGAAATCAGAGGAAAATAAACATCAGAGCAAACTTGTGCAACAAGTAAGATTTGAAATAACAGAACTACTCATTCGTTCAGCAAACTGAGCACCTACTTTGTGCTGGGGGCTGTGCTGGGAGCTGGGGATGCAATCCTTACTAGTTAGGACATGTCAGTCTGGACTAGAAGGATCCAGACACATAAATGATGGGATGCTGTGGTGGGGGCTATGTTAGAAACTCGAACAAAATATTACAGTATCACAGGGGGAAAAGAAGTCATAAAAAATTAGAATGTATCATTAATGGGCAAAGAGCAGCTTGAAGACGTTACAAAAGCATGGGAAAGAGACCCCGAGGAGGGAAAGAGGAAGTGAACGGGGAACCATCAATCGCAGAGCAGCAGAGGGCAGGCTAGAGCAGAAAGAGACACAGGGGGAACAGGGAGGAATTTGGGAGAAGTTGGAGAAGAGATGATGAGAAGGTTGGTAGGTGGCAGGAGAAGCCTGTGATTAGGGTAAGAGTGATGAGAACAGGAGAGGGCTCCTCAGAGAGGAGTCCCTTGGGAGTAGGCATGCAGTGAGGCCACAGTGAATGTGAGCATGGGAAATGGGAAATGGATTTACCTGGATGGCCGAGGAAGCTCATGCCCTCTCAGCCTGCTCAGATTGAGTCCCGCGTTGTTTTGGTAGCAAGAAGGCAGAAGAGGGCAGACCAGCTGACACGGATTACCTAGAAACCCCAAAGGCAGGTTGGAGGGTCTTCTCAGAATCGGCTGCTCATGCTGCTCTTTTTTCCCCCTCCTGCCATCCTGACCTGAGTCACTGCACTAAGCCAGCCCCCTGTGACCCACAACAGTGGGACCCCCCCAAGAGAGCAGACTCTGAATAGCCACTTTCCTGTGCCTCAAGGAAAGCTCTCGTGGAATGTACTGATCTCAGAAGTTTCCAGACTCAAAGGCCAGTTCCTAGCATGGCCTTCGTGATTCAGTCTGAAATGGTTTTGTTCCAAGCAGAACTTAACTAGAACTCTCTCCAGCAGCTCACTTATTAGCTCTTCTTATAATACCTTCAACCAATTAAAAAATAGAATGGCCAATTAAGAGATATTTTCTTTCCTGTTTCACACTGATGGCAGTTAGTAATATAATGTGCTTTAGTTATATGGCATGCCTATTGGTTCTGAGGGTGACTTCAGCGAGTTTTAAGAAGGAAAAAAGAAAAACATTAGGTGCAATCCCCTTCTTGGGATAAAGATTCAAGACTTGGAAGGACAAGTCTATGAAATAACCAAGCCAGCAAGAAGGAAAACATGTCCAGTCTGCATCTAAGACAAATCTAAATTCCAAACTGAAAAGAAATGTTTGCCTTGACTAAATAAATGTGTCAACAATTTTGACCAGCACTGTGTGATGAGATGCTAGTTTGTTTGAGAGTGTGTGGGGGCGTGTAAGAGAAAAGTGGGGTGCTCCCTGCTGCAAAGATTGCTACAAGTCACAGGAACTGCAAAATGAAAGATTTCCTCAACAACCGCGTTTGGACAGACCTTTATTTTTCATTTGTGAGTATGGCCAGCAGGTGGGGATAGTTCTTTATTGGTAAGTAACTATCGTAAATCACCTGTTTTGTAACTTTCTAGGATGCGCCAAAAAGAGAAATCAATTTAGAATTGTTAGGTCTGTATATTCCTCAGATAACATCAAAAGGATGAAGATATGTATTATCATTCCCCTACTGAAGTAGTAGCCAGAATGATCTTTCTCAAATATTTATTGGGTGCTATGTGAATAGGTAATATACCCATTTAAGTGGTCCTAGGCCATAGAGCTGGTGTGTGCTGGACCTAAGATCTCATCTCAGCCTCTGTGGCTCCAGCCTTCACTCACCCATTCCATGAGATCCTGCTTCAGAGTAAACTCTAGAAAGGCCATGCAAAGTTAAGGCTATCTAGTGTAATCTCTACAGCAATCACAGAAGGAAAAAAAAAAAAAAGGAATGCAAAGAGCTAGAGCTACAAAGCTCAACAAAGGTTTTTCGCAGAACTTGGCACATTAATCCCACCTCCTTTGGGAAGAGCAGATGACCAAGCAGAATCAAGACAAATCTGAGGGGCAGGTTATTCATAACGAAGGAAACCCAAATGGCCAAGAAACATTAGAAGGTTTTGAAACTCAGGAAAATGAAAATAAAGCAACACAATACCATTTCCTACCCAGCAGACTGGCAAGACAAAAGTCTGAAAAATACATGTCTTAAAGATGTGGGGAAATGGGAGTGCTCATAATTGCTGGTGAGAGTATAAATTAGCACAGCTTCTTTGAAGAGCAAGGTGGGGGTACCTAGTAAAGTTGATTTAAAGCAATTATGGTAGAACATTAACATGTATTTAATCCCACTAGTGTGCACATAGTTGGGTATTATAGCTCTTCTGTACTTTCAAATAAAACTGGAAGTAAAACAAAGATTTATGTTCAATGATGGTCATAGAAGCAATTGCTTATAAGGCAAAAAACAAAAACACCAGAAATTGGAAAAAAAAAAAACAACCAACCAACCAGAAACATGTCCAGCAATAGGGGGCTGGTTACACAGGTCGTGTATAATAAAATAGCATGCAGCTGGATAATATAATTTACATATGTATGAAAAATGTTACCTTAGTGTATTGCTAAGGGGTGAAATGAAGCTATGAAGCAGTAATTCTCCCATCTATTTGCTTAAAAGCTACACGCTGCTGATGCTTTCATGTGCGTAGAAAATGCCCGAAAGGATGTCCAGGAAACTGTTAATAGTAGTTACCACCGAGAGTAGAACTGGGAGGGGGAGGGGGAATTCTTATTTTTTGATTTATATTCTTCTAAATTATTTGAATTATTTTTTTAGCGTGAGCATGTATTACTTTTATATTTTTAAAAAAACAAACCTTTAAAAAGTTACTTTTGTTCATAATAGCAGTCTACTAGTTGATTTGCTGAGTCATTCCAGTTGCAAAATTTAAAAAATATTTTTTCTCAAGTTTCAGCTAGTGGAAGGAACTTAGGTTTTACCACCATTACTCATCTCATTATGTCCTTTATCCCTGTTTATGTGGCCTCTACAAGAACCCAGGACTCCAGGTCACCTCCCTTTCCTGCCCTGACCCACTATTCCCAAACTCCTGAAGCCTTCCCCTGGGTCTTTAGGAAATTCAGTCACTAGAAAAATCTCCCACTATCCCAGCCTTCTCTCTAGAGGGAGTCTTCCCCTTGCTCTCAGGGAACCCTGCTGTTCCCTGAGGACGCTGCTCCCCAGCCACCCTCTCTCCAGGCAGCTACTCCCCTTCTCACAGGCCTCATGCCCCTGGACCTGGGCAGGTGGGGCCCTCGCCTCCCTCCCTCCTCACTATCTACACCCTTTGGTATCTTTGAACCTCAGGTCACCAGGTGGGAACACCCATGTCTTCTTGTCATCTACCAGCTCTGGGACTCACCCCTGAGACCTTGAAGATGATAGTTCATGACTCAACGTTGCTTTCTCCAACTCTGCTCCTGCCTTAATTCTTGATGATTTCAACATCCACTCAGATGATCCTCCCAAAGCTGGCCTCTCAGTTTCTTTCTTCTCATCCAGTGCTCCCTCCCTCCCCGCCTCCACCCTGGCTACTCACATCCAGAGACATATTCCAGTCACATTAGCAACAGCCACAACCTCCCTAGTCTACTCTCTGATACATCCCCCTTGTCTTTCCATTTCACTCTTTCTGGTACCTCAGCTGGACTGAAAAATCCATCTGCCCTATTACTTCTTACTTGTCCTATAGCCCCCTGTTCCCCTCACTTGTTTCTTTACCCAGTTTAAATTCCATGGTCAATCTCAATTCAACTCTGTCTACTCTGCCTATGCCTGCACAGCTGGATGAGTCTGGAGAAAAAACATAAGACATCAAGGGGTTGAGTGGGTGAGCCATATGATATCTGGGAGCAGAATAACCCAAAAGTTAGGAACAGCATGTGCAAGGGCCCTGAGGCATAAAAGTACATGAAGACCTGAGGCATAAAAGAAGGCCAGGCAGCTCTGAGCAGAGTGAATGAGGGAGAACATGAACAAAGATATGCACATGAACACAACCAAGTCATTTAGGGTTTTGTAGGCCACGGTGGTAAAGATTGCCCTTTCTCTGAGTGGTAGGGCACCATCAGAAGGGTTTGAGAAAGGAGTGACACCAACTGACTTCTAAGGGCAGATGTTACTCTGGTTGTGGTGTTGACAATAGACTACAGGGAACAAGGGCAGGAGCAGGGAGAGCATCTAGGAGGCTATTATAATAATATAGGCAAGAGATGGTGGTGGCTTGGGCCAGTCTGGTAGCTGTGCAGGTGCTAAAGAATGGTCTGATTCTGGATATATTTCAGAGGTAAACAGGATATGGTAACTGATTAGATGTGGGACATGAGCAAATGAGAGGGATTATTCCAAGCTGTTGTTCATTTTTATTTGTTTGTTTGCTTTTTGCCTGCACAACTGAAAGAATGGAGATGCCATCAACTGAGATGGGAAAGACTGGGTGGGTAGAACAGGGTTTATTTTGGGAGAGAGCATCAGACAAATCTTAAATCTTAGGGAGGCCATTCTTGACCACCCTCTTTAGGTTGTACTCCCACTGCAGCACTATCCATCCTCTGCCCTGCTGCATTTTTCACAGCATGGATAGAGGAGAGTCTGCCTGGCTGACAGTCCCCCACCCCCATCCTTGGCCGGGGAGGGGGAGGGGAACAAGGGACCTCGTTAACTGTCTCTCTGAGGACGCATTCAACGGAAACTCCAAGAAGAAATGAAGGTGAATGGGAGGGAATGGAACCTGAGTGAGTAAATAAAAACAGATGTTCCCATTACACAAACTATAAACAGAAAATAAATCATTCCCTTTCCACTTATTTCTTTTGAAAATCAGGGACAGCTCTAGGAACAATACATATTTTTCCTTCCCCATCAGGGATTTAAAGCTGAACCTCATAAGTTAAGGTTCTTGTATGCCGCTACCACATCCTTTTCCTGCTTTCTACTGAAACAGGTGACCTTAGCAAATTGGCATCTTCTGGAAAACCAGGATCCCTGCCTGAGGTGTGATTTGGCAAGAGGCCAATCGATGTGGTCTGGCCATAATTTTATTTTGACTTTAAGCACTCCAGCTGAACCAAATAAATACCTTGCTCCATTAAGAACAGTCTCAGGTAATGTATCTGTTCATTCTTTTAGACATTTATCTCTCCAGAGACTTCAGACAATGCTTTTTCACAGGTAATATCCATGTAAGTACCTGCCTTTTGCAAACTGAAGCAACAAGTCATTTAGAACACCAGCTTACCCTTTTGACTGTGCTTGCCTACCCTTCAACATACCCTCAGCTGAAGGAGGCAAATAATATTCTGGGATATTAAGCCAATACATTCTCACTCTTGCTCATATCTACATAGTACATCTGATGGGCTCAGAGCACAGAGATTTTCCACAATCCCTGGCAGAAGCTGGGTTTGGGACAAAAGCCACAGTGTTTTGGGACTGCAGAACCAGAGGCAAATGGCTGAGCCAGAGGCTTCAAGCATGTGCCAGCATGATGCCCAGAAGACTCAATGGGGTCAGTTGCTCCCCCGCATGCATCAGCTTAGGGCTTGTCCCACGCAGACAACCAGCAACAGAGACCACCAAGGATGCAGAGGAAAGACATTTCTTTCTTTCTAAAGAATTGGGTCGCATGATGATGGAAGCTGACAAGTTCCAAGATCTGCAGTCTGTAAGGTGGAGACACTGAAGACCTGATGGTTTAGTTCCAGTCCAAAAGCCAGCAGGCTCGACACCCAGAGCTGATGTTTCGGTTTGAGTCTGAAGGCAGGAAAAAAGCAATATCCCAGCTCAAAGGCAGTCACACAGGAGAAATTCCCTCTTACTTGCAGGAGAGTCTACCTTTTTGTTCTTGTTAGGCATTCAACTGATTGAACGAGGCCCACACATGTTAGAAAGGGCAATCTGCTCCACTCAACCTACCTAGTCAAATGTTCATCTCATCTGGAAACACCCCCACAGACATACCCAAATAGTGTTTGGCCAAATATCTGGGCATCCTATGGCCCAATCAAGCTGACACATAAAACGAACCATTACATTTATGTTTAGTCACCCTAACTCATCTGCATAACCCAGAGCCTGCCTCATAGCGTGGCTGCACAAGGAGAATTCATCCTTTGGGATCAGAAATTCTTAACTGAGATTATTTGGCTGATTGAACAGGGACTTTATGGAAAAGAATAAATTTGGATTTCTCCAAACTTCCTCACCCATACTTTTATATTCCTGAGGTTTCTATGCAAAAAAAACCAAAAAACAAAAACAAAAACAAAAAACCACCTGCTTATTAGTTAACAAGAGGAGGCTTTTTCAGGGCAGCTGGGTTTTAAGATATTCCCATATTTATAAATGAGAGCCAAGATCTATCAAACCTTGCCTCTCTTTCAATGCCAGCTCAAATTCAATTTCTTCTCTTAAACTTTTCTTGACTGTCCTACCCAGAACTGGCCTCACCCATCTCCAAGTTTCTGAAGCCATTACAGTGTGAACCCTGGAATTTAATACATAACCACATAATACACGGCATTGGGACTGCCCTCACTTGCTGGTACCTCCCACTCACTCTCCTTTGGCCAGTCCTATCTCCATGGGATCACAAGCAGGTCAAGAACTATGTGATCTCATGGTTCAAGATGTCAGCCTCCTGCTTTGCCACCTATTTCCTGTTTCAAGTGAGGTGATTCCCTAGCTGTCCCCGGCACAAGAATTTAGTAATTCTTGCTCCTGTCACTCAAGGTTCTTAGTTGCAAGCAGCAGAAACCAACTCTGGTTGACTTAAATTGAAAAGTAATTCATTAAAAGGAGAACTTCAAGAATTTTGTGAGCTAGTTATTAAACACAGCCACTACTTAAAAGTTAGATTATAGAAACTTATAATTAAATAAATTGTATCAAGAACAAAGGTCAAAACTCAACTCAAAACACAACACCTCCTAATTATTTTACATTTTATTAACATCTATACTATTGAAGTCATTACATGAATTGTATCTGTATAACAGAAATACCATACAGCCGTGCTTTTATGTATCTCTTCCCAACTCCATGTTCAGGGATATTGTGTTGGTAGCTTGAACTCAGCAATGGTGAGTACATTTATACCATGGGAATTGGCAAACACTACAAGGCAGGTGGTTTGTCTGTTTGTTTGTTTTTACTCAAAGAGCTGATTGTTAAATATTTACCAGCACACCATTAGTATTAAGCAATTCACCAAACTTCCAGATTTGGCTAAAAGAATAGGTTTAGATTACTCAGTCAGGATCAACAGTCAAATCTTCAGTGAGATCAATGCTGCAGGACCAGTTACGTAATTTGCAGGTCCCCTGTTCAAAATTAAGAATTTTAAGACAGCAATGGCCAAGCATGCATCAGACCAAGTGTGGGGTCCTTTTAAGTGCAGGGCACTTGTGGACTATATAGCCCACATGCCCGTGAAGCCAGCCCTGCAACACCCAGAGCCATGCTAAGTCCAAAGACCCCACTGCCTTAGGTGCTAAGAACAACCCTTCAGACTCTTCCACTGACCCCATGTACGTTCTTCATGGACACTGTATTAGAACCACTGCTCCGGCTGCTAATGGCACCTCAAAGAATCTCATCAACCACAATCATGAAGGGAAAGGATAGAGATCTGTTTCTCTCCAAGGGAAAGAAACAGAGACAGAACCTATGTAGGTTCAAGTCCAGGCTCAGGACACCACTCCTGAACAGCACTGCCAGCCCTGACCAGTCACAGGGACTTAGAAAATTTTGAGTAAGGCACTCCAAAACGTGGGTGCTCTGAGGCACAAGCCTGGGGGAGGGAGAGGGCCTGGGTCCAAGGGAAGTGACAAGAGGTGTGTCCAATGGGCAGCACCCACTACATCCCCCGATATCCTCGCTGCGAGGGAGGCTAGGAAATAGGCATCTGGCATTTTTTGCTTCTAACATTTCTCATGAAGTGGAAACCACCCCTTGGGAATGAGCTTCTGCTTTCATCCTCTACATCTCCAAACATATCTTTAATCATCCTTTCTGCTTCTGCTTTCTGCCTCAGAAGAAGACATTTTTCAATTCCTTTGTCAGATAAATAACTCCCCTAGCTTTCTTGATCTCATCCCTCCTGCCTCTTTCAGGACTTCAAGGCATCGATTATATTCCCTCTCGTATCTTTAGTCCTTTTCTTCTCCACTCTGTGGTCTACAGACTTGCCTAAAGCTTCCTCACCCTAAGAAGGAAAGAAGGGAGGGAGGGAGAGAAAGGAGTCTCCCCCCTCCTGTGTTGTGCTCTCCACTCAGGCTTCCTCCATTTTGTTGTCACCCTCTTAAACAGCAATTTACCCACTTATTAACGCCTTTACCCTTCAACCCATTGCAAATTTGCTTCTGTTTCCATCAATCCTTCGAAACTACCAGAAGATATTAGAACAAAAATTATAATTTATTATAACAAGAGACAGAACATACACAGATCTAACCTTAAGTAAATTATTGCCCCACTGGACTAATGCCCTTTATTCTTTGTTTTCCTAAAGTCAGTGGAATACAAAGTGTTCCTCAACCCAGGCCAGACCCTAGCAATTGTGGAGCATGGATCAATATTACAAATGGTGGCTCATATATCACTGTCTAAATAATTAGAATTTATAAGTCAAGATGACAAACTATAAAATAAAATATATCCTGTCTACTGACCTTGACAAATAAAATGCTATAATGACAGAATAAAAAATTACATATGTAAAGCTATGTTTTTAATATGACTGAAAATTGGTAAAGTATCAAAGATAACTGAATTTACTTATTATTGCATAAGTCTGGATGTTCTGTGGATATGCCAGAAATATTTAGATGAATAATAAAGAGCTAACTAATTCATAAGGTATTATGTGTTTACTCCATAAAGTTTATTTGTGCCTTTATTTTAGCAAAATCACTAATTATGTTTAATACTTAAGAGTTCTCATAATTCATATTCCATCAATAGTAAAGATTTAATGGATTAAAAAATAAAATATAAGCATATTCGAAGTAGTCAAAATTTAAATATATTTTCATCAAAATATAAAGTAAATATAAAATGCAAAAAATCAAAATTATTTTTCATATCACTGCAAATAAGTTATTCTCATTAGTTACCTATTAAATTAGAAGGCTACAGGCAAATTACAGTTAACAAGTATCAATTTTTAAATAATCAGATTTAAATGAAACTAAATTTTATTTAATTTCTTGAAGAACCAATGAAATATTATTTAATATTTTTTAAATCATAATTTGCAATGCTAGCATTCAGATACGTCTAGCTGCCAATGTAGGGAATCTATATCATGTTTTGTGTATTTTAGATCTAAAGTTTTATATACATGCATACAAATACACATATACACACACAAATATGCATACATGTATACAAATTTAAGAGTAATATGGATTAAGCTGAAAAATATTCTTCAGCTACTATGAACAACTGCTGCAACCCACACTAATTCATAAGTACTTTTGTGACTAAAAATTAGAACTTGAAGAGAAGCAAGACTATACATGTTCTGTCTATTAGAAAATACTTTGTCACACAAGCATCTATTGTATCCATGCTCTCTGTAAGGAAGTTTGTTTTTTTCTTTTTTTTTTTTTTAAGATTTTTATTTATTTATTATTGAGAGAGAGAGAGAATGATAGAGAGAGAGCATGAGAGGGAGGAGGGTCAGAGGGAGAAGCAGGCTCCCCGCCGAGCAGGGAGCCCGATGCGGGACTCGATCCTGGGACTCCAGGATCATGACCTGAGCCGAAGGCAGTCGCTTAACCAACTGAGCCACCCAGGTGCCCCGGAAGTTTGTTTTTTTCTGACCAAAATGTTTCCACCAGTCTAATCTTACTACACTCCAAAAGCAGCATCCATCTCCAGGATTGGCCCTGGTACAATTCCCAAAACTTTCCACCACATGTCCTATGTTTCAAGGACATAGCAGGCTGGGACTTCAAAAGCCCACTGATGCCAAACTCAAATTTTTACACATCCAGCTCTTTTCAACATAGCCCCAAATAAGCAGGGTTTTAGCTATTTAGATTGCCTACTTTGCATACTCCGGGATATTACACCCAACATCTGCCAGCCATAAATAATATAAACTCTGTAGATATAAAAGACCCCAGGCCACTGCTGTTCCAGAGACACCCAATCATGCAACGTCACCTAGACACTAAGCCCCCTCCAATGCCCCTCTTCCTGGGGGTTCCCTTGTCCTCCTCCCCTTCTAGATAGGGGCCCCCACAGCGTAGCCTGTGGACAGCATCATTCTGTGAGGGACTTCCCCCACATGAGAATCTGTCGAAGTGTTATCCAATAAAGCTTGTGAGCTACACCACCCTGTGAGCATATCTTTTTCCTTGACCAACCCCCAAATCACTCAAACTCACTCTTAGGGCCTTTCTCTTAGGTTTGTCTAATGTTTCCTCATGTTTAGACCCAAATTATAAATCTTTGGCAGGAATATCACAGGAGTGATGCTATGTTTTCCTCAGTGCATCCTGTGAGCTGGCAAATGATGTCCATGTGTCCTGTTACTTGTCTGCACATTTCTCACTGTAAAGATACTCCCCCCACCTCTGTAATTAATTTTATACGGAGCTATTTTGCAACTATATAAATAATCTATTCCTTATCTTTCAGGCACTATCTTTAGCATCTATTGATGTTTCTTGCCTGAATTAATAATTACTGTGATGGTTGCCACATTGAGATTTTTAACTCCATTATTCCTTCTGTGTTTATTAGTTGGCATTCTATTGTGATGAAGAGATTTCTCTGTGTTTACTTATTCATTTGTTTATTTAGATGCAGAGGTAGATAAACTGTGACCCATGGGCCATATCCAGCCTGCTGTCTTTTTTTGTAAATAAAGTTTTATTGGAACACAGCCATTCATTTATCTGTTGCCTATGGCTCCTATTGTGCTATAGTGGCAGAACTGAAAAGTTGTGTCAGAGACTGCATGACTCATCAGACCTAAAATAGTTACTATCAGGCCCTTTATAGGAAAAGCCAATTTCTGATTTATATCATGTAGACTCATGTATTCTTATTTTATTCCATTACTATCATTGTTTATTTGATGTTCGAATTGTCCTAGCATCGGCCATTGGAAGCACCTTCAAACTGGCTCCTGTGTCCTTTTGACCAGTTTCCATTGTTCTTTGAACCCTTCCTTACTTTCTGATACAAGATTTTCTAGGTTTTCCCTACGTTTTCCACAGAATCAGCCATTTCTCCAAGGAAACTTGGTTTCTTTTAGTTGGAAGTGGTATTTAGAAGCCAATGTCTGGTATTGTCCCTGGGGTGTTGCTGGAAAACACCAGAGAGGTCATGGTTATAGATCTAAAATTAGACATTGTTAGCCAATAGATGAGCTATATTGCTATGGGACTAAGTAAGATTACTCAAGGAAAAGTGCAAAGAGGACGCAGACTAGACCCAGGATCTCCAACATTAAAGGAAAATAGTCTGAGAAAAAGATATTTGTAGTAATATGGCTTAGGGTTTTAATGCCTATATCCACAAAGTGCTTATGTAAGTAAGTAAGAAATAATTAAGACCTCACTGAAGAATAAAAGGTCATATCAGACCTGTAACATAATTAAAATGAGAATTAGTAAATCAACAAGAGGAAATATATTCAACTTGACTTATGAAAGCAATGAAAATTAAAACAGGATACAGTTTTGAGTAATTGCCTTATTTTTTTCAAATATTTAGTTGGACAGTTTTCAAATTTATAGAGAAGTGGACAGAGGAGAATAATAAACATCCGTACAGGCATCATCTAGATTCAACATTTGTTAACATTTTGCTGCTTACTCATCTTTCTTTCAACACACATACCCACAGCACACACATTTTTTTTCCCCACCGGACCACTTGAAAGGAAGTTGCATATAGCTTGACATTTGATCCCTAAATATTTCAACATGTATTTCCTTATATATGTCCTTATATAGGCCATTTAAGGATTTAATAGTTTTTTAAATTGTAATTAAAAAAACATAACATGAAATTTAACATCTTAGGGAGTCCTGGGTGGCTCAGTCGGTTAAGCGTCTGCCTTCGGCTCAGGTCATGATCTCAGGATCCTGGGATTGAGCCCTGCATCGGGCTCCCTGCTCAGCGGGGAGCCTGCTCCTCACTCTCCCTCTGCTTGCTGCTCTGCCTACTTGTGCTCGTTCTCTCTCTGTCAGATAAATAAATAAAAATTTTTAAAAATAATAATAGAATAAAATTTACCATCTTAATCATTTCAGTAATGTTAACTATATGAACATTGTTGTACAACAGATTTCCAAAACTTTTTCATTTTGCAAAATGAAACAATTTCCTATTTCCCCTTCCTCACAGAAAATTAATTTTAATTCAATAAAATATCTAATATATAGTCCATATTCAAATTTCCCCAAATGTCTTTGAAAAAAAATTTTACAGCAGTTTTTTTAACTGCCATGTCCCTTTATTTTAGAACAGTCTCCCTGCCTTATTTTTGCTGTTTAAGATACTGATTTTTTTTAAGAGTCCGGTTTTCTTGTGGAAGGTCTCATGTTTTGGATTAGCCTGATTGTTTCCTTATGATTACATCCAGACTAAACATTTTTGGCAAGAACACTACATAGGTAATATCATGCACTTCTTGCATCATATCAGGAAGAACACAATGCTGGGTTTATGCTGGGTTCTTCACTATTCACAGTACTAAGTTTGATCATTGGTTAAGGTTGTCAGCCAGATCTCTCATAAAGATACTTTTCCCCTTTGGAATTAATAAGTAGTCTGTGGTGATACTGTGAAACCATGTGAATATTGTTTCCCAACACCCTTTCACACAATTATAAATAAGAGGTTGCAAAATGATTTTATAATTGGTTTTTAATTTATTTTCTGGCATTCTACTGTAAAGAAAAGCTTTCTCTTCTTTTTCCCCTTTCTCTTTCTTATTTATTTATTATCATAATGGCCTCATAAATTTCTGTATTCAGTAATTACCATCCACTACTGCCATTATTCTTTTTTTTTTAAATATTTTATTTATTTATTTGATACACACAGAGAGCGAGCACAAGCAGAGGGAGCTGCAGACAGAAGGAGAGGGAGAAGTAGGCTCCCCGCTGAGCAAGGAGCCCGATGTGGGGCTTGATCTCAGGACCCTGAGATCATGACCTGAGCCATAGGCAGATGCTTAACCAACTGAGCCACCCTGGAGTCCCTATTGCCATTATTCTTTCTGATGCTCATATTGTCAGATTTGGGCTGTCGGACCCCCCCCTTCAAGCTATGCTTTTTTGACATGACCGCATTAGCCTCTGAGCATTTTCTTACTTTCTGACACAACAGAATTTTCCAGGCTGTTGTTGTATTTTCTCTGTCCTTGACATGGTATCACTCATTTCCCCAAGGTACCCCGTTTCTTTTTAGGGAGGAATGGTATTCAGAAATCAGGATCTCAGCTCTAGGTGTGCTCATTTCTACAAGGGTGTGTCCTTGTTTCTAGGTCTTTTCACTGTACATACTAGAGCGCGCACACACACACACACATTTACTCATTATCTTCCATTCAAATCCAGTAGCACAGGGTTTTCCTGTAGCCTTCCCTCATTCCATGTTTGTATCTCTCTCTTTACCCATGGTGAAAACTCTGGCTCATAAAAATGTTAATATATTCATTCATTATTTTTTTAAGTAAGCTTTTATGCCCAACATGGGACTTAAACTCACTACACTGAGATAAAGAGCTGCATGCTCTACTGAGTGAACCAGCCAGGCACTCTTTTTCATTAATTTGAATCTAACCCATAATATACACAAAATTATTTCAAAATTGCATCACCAATACCACTACTTATCACAAACCTACTGTAAGTCCAAAATTTCTTTGCCATTCTTTTTGTTCTCAGAATATACTCCACTAAAAATATGAAGCGTGCTGTGTTCAAAAGTTAATTGAATTTATTTTTTATTTCCCAAGTTATTGATTTGTTATACACTTATATTCATTTGTTTCTGTTTTTATCTAATCTTAGGGTTTATTATACACTTAAGTTTATTTTTTGAATATGTAAAACATTTAAGAAGTTCAAAAGTTAAAACTACATAAAAGGTATACTTAGAGAAATCTCTCCTCATCCCTTTTCCCTCTATTTGCTCCTACACCTTAGATGGAACAATTCTAAATAATTTCTGGCCAATTTATCTATTTTTTAAAATACATCTGTATTTTTTATGTATATATGAAGTAACTCCATATAAATTCATAAGATCTTCCTCATACTAGACATTGTGCTCTAGGACCAAAGAGAATGTAAAGATGAATGAGATATGAACTGTGGGAGAGCAGGGAACTATGGTGAAAAGATGTGACATGTATAATTTTTTAAAAAATTAAAACTTTCTTTTTCTTTTTCTTAAAGATTTATTTATTTATTTTAGAGAGAGAGTGCACAGGTGGGGAGAGGAGCAGAGGAAAAGGGAGAGAGAAAAATCTCAAGCAGACTCCCTGCTGAGCTTGGGGCCCAATGTGGGGCTCAGTCTCCCAACCCTGGGATCATGACCTCAGCCAAAATCAAGCATCAGACGTTGAACTGAGCCAGCAGGCACCCTCCAAATAAAAACTTTCTGATAAGAAAGCAGATGAGCTTGTAAAACTTCAGAGAAGACTTTCATGAAGGAAGAAGTGGTAAGCCACGTCCAATGAGGCTGAGAGGTCACAGAAGAGGAGGGCCAAGAATTGACCAAGAGGCAGCCATTGGTGATTTCATCAGAGTGGTTGCAGGGAATGATGACGATGAAGGAGTAATTGAACTGGAGTGGATTAAAGAGGGACTGGGAGGTGAGGAAGTAAGATATGAGCACAGGCATGTCTTCTAAGGGACACTTCAACAAAGCAGAAGAAAGAAATGGGGCTACAGCTAGAGGCAGACTTGATGCAAGCCTTTTTTTTTTTTTAACATGAGAGATATTATCTACTACATGCTTGGGTGCTGATGGGAGTGCTCTAGCACAGAGGGGAGATCGAGGTGGGAGATCGAGGTGTGAGGGAGAAAAAAGAGGATTGCAAGAGCAAAGCCTTGAATGTACAGGAGGCGGAGAGGATCCAGTGTACAAATGAACTAGCATTTAGTAGAAGCTTAATAAAAATGTATTGGATGAAAAAGAAATGGTAGGTAATGGACTCTTCCCTCAAGCTGATCAAGTCAAAAGATGGAAGACAGATGAGTGAAGCACATACCAGAGCACAAACAGCACCATATGAACTGTGGCTTCATGAGAATGCAAGAACTTTGAGGAAGAAGCAGCACCTTGTCAATGATGAGGCTTCTCAGATCAGGTGGCATCGGCTGACCCTCAAAGACAAGGAAATGAAGCAAAGGATTCTGGGAGAGAGAAAGGATATCCGTTCAGCCTGAAGAAATAACACGAACAAGAACAGGGAGAGATAAAGTATATAGCTTGTGCTTTCGCTTCATAAAACTTGTTTTTACTACAGCCAACATCAGACACAAATGGGATTTTCTTATAAATACTTGTGGCTAAAGTTTATTGATGGCACTCTTAATCCACAGCTATGGCAGGCGGACCAAGGTTTCTGATCCTATCTGTGAATGTCACTGGTCAGCCCTGAAGAATTTAGTGTGGAATCCTTTCTTGCTGCTCTCATACATAAGCCCTGGATTTCTTGAGCACACTGCATGTGGGGAGTGTTCTCATCTACCGGAGAGGCAACTCCTTCATTGATGAGTGGACAGAAACTAGCAGATTCTTTAAAAATTTCAGTCTCAGTTTCCTCATCTGCAAAGTAGGGATGGTAATACCTTGCTTGTAGAGTTTTGTGAGGATTAAAGTAGACAGTCTATGTGAAGAGCCTACTCCCTGTGTAGAACAGAATATGTGCTCAATAAATATTTAGCTATTTTTGGTATTAAACATAGAGATAGTTACCACGTACTAAGCACTTATGACATATCCAGTATAGCTCTAGGTGCTCAGTAGGTATTAATTCACTGAATCCCCCCTGCGTCTTATGAGATAGACATTATCATTGCCTCTAGTTCCACAAATGAGAACAGCAAGGTAAGCAAGCAGTAGGACGGGGATGTGAGATGAGGCAGGCTGGCTTCAGAGCCCTGTCTCTCCTCTTCTGGGCCACACTGACTCTCTAATAATTAATGGAATCACATCAGTTCCAGAACCAGATAAGTCTGTTATCCCAGACCCATTTCCCTTTTTAACAAGGAATCCATGAAGTAAAGCCAGTTCTTCACAACCATGAGAGCTGGCAAGAAGCGTAGAAAATGATCCACAGATTTTATTCACATGCTTTAGTTTGACCAACTGTCTTCACTCACTGGTTATTACTCCAGTAATAAAATGCAACATACTTTGATTTATTTTGCAGTTAAAAATTTAACATTATTCAAGAATAGGCTGAAATGTCTAGGGACTTATCCAGCTAAAACACACAAGCCAGTAAAAAAATATAAACAAAAATATTCATTGTGGTACATTTTATAATACTGAAATATTAGAAGCCACCCAAATATCTTTCATAGGGGTCTAATTAAAGTGTGGTACATCCACAACTGTTTTTTTTTTTAAGATTTTATTTATTTATTTGAGAGAGAGATAAAGCAAGAGACAGAGCACAGGGTTGGGGGGGTGGGGAGGGAGAAGCAGACTCCCCGCTGAGCAGGGAGCCTGACGTAGGGCTCCATCTCAGGACCCGGAGATCATGACCTGAGCCGAAGGCAGACGCTTAACCGACTGAGCCCCACATACACAGCTTTTAACAAGACTGAAATAAATTTAAAGATAAAAAATTCTCCTCTGTAATGTGAAGTGAAAAAGCAAGGTACAGAACTGTGTGTCTAATTTGATCCTACTTTTGAAAACTAATGCATATGTTGGTATGTGCCATTTTACAAATCTAGAGAAATAAGTCACAAACCCTTAACTGTAGTTATGAGGAAGGGATAACAGATGACTTTTGACTTCCTATGTTATACACTTATGGATCGTTTGAATTATTTATAAGCAGAAGAAAACAATATATGTTTAAGTAGGAGAAGAGGCAAAGCCTGCCAAGAATGGAGCAGGGAAGAATAGAGCCTGAAGCGGGGCTGGAATCTCTCAGTCCGTTAACTGCTGCCTCACTTCCTAGCAGCAGAATTTTATGACTGGCTGGCTCTCCACACATCCTTCAGCCAACGGAACACTGGTGAGCAGCGTCGTTAGAAATCTTCCTTGAGAGAACTCTAACACAAGCGTAAGAAGCATTACGACTTGGAAATATGGCCGAAGGGAAAAATCCATAAAAACCATCCATCGCCCCGAGTCTCTATCCATGGTAGGAAATGTGGCCATTAAGCCAATGAAAGGAATTAGGACCAGGATGAAATCACACCGGGCTGGCTGTGGAGAAAACAAGAGACGTTAAGTGCAATTCATCTTTAGAGAACTCCATCCTGCCCATCCGGCCTTGGGACCTACATAGCCATAAAAGCAACAGAGATAAGACAAATAATCACTAAAATATATGGCATTTTTACAGTGAGCCACAAATTTCAGAGTCTTTCACATCCATTTTATGCCACATTGTGTGTCTGCCCCATCCAGAAACTCTGGGAAGCAGGTTCTTCGGAAGAGGAGGCGTTTTGTAAGAGACACAGCAGGACCAGACCCCAGACTGTCTCATGCCCACTAGCAAAAAGCGTCATCCTAGAATGAACTGGCATAATAATGAGTACAATTCATTTTTAGGCAAATATGTCCTTTCCAAACAGCCAGATAAACAATGTATCCATCAAAGAAGAAAGATTGACAGCAGGTGAACAATGCAGAAAATGTAAGGGAAACTGAGCCTCTGAATGAAGCCATAGATAAAGGGAATCATTGGTCAGCCTGGCTTTTCCCAGATCTTAGAGAGGGGTGTGGAGTACATTTGGATGCAGTGACAATGCTCCAGAGGGTCTTGGGCCTGTGGGCACATGGTATGGTCCCCTCGCCATTCCATCACCACCAGAGTGGTCTGATATGCAGTAAGGAGAATGGGGATATGGGGACGCTCCTGTCAGTCTCATCTGAGGGCTGCACCCTCCTCCACTGGGGCCTCTGGGATGGCCAGTGCTTATTTCAAAGGCAAAAATTGAAATGCAAAATCATTACGGAAATTCCTCAAGGTGACTGAATGACAAAAACAAGAATAAAATTGACCTTTTCTCAACTCCAACTTCAGTGCCAGACCTCAAAATGGAGAGACATGAGGACTTGAGTTCAAGCCACACCTCATTTTAATTCTCATTGTATATATAAGCACAAACCTTACCATTGTTCTTTTTCTTATTGGCCACTTTGCTTCCTTCCTGCTCTCACACTGAGCTGAATTCATTACTCTATTAAGCCAAAGAAGGGAGAGGGAATAGATTGATAAAGTAAGGTAAATAAAGAGATGATTTAAATAGTTTTTAGGGGCACCTGGGTGGCTAAGTCAGTTAAGCATCCAACTCTTGGTTTCAGCTCAGGTTGTGATCTGAGGATTGTGAGATCAAGCCCTGCGTTGGACTCATGCTCATCGAGAAGTCTGCTTGGGACTCTCTCTCCCTCTTCCTCTGCCCCTCCCCAATGTGTGCACACGCTCTCTCTCAAATAAATAGTTTCTAAAATGGCTAGGTATCATATTTTAAGACAGCTTGTTCTTTTTTTTTTTTTAAGATTTTATTTATTTATTTGACAGAGAGAGACACAGCGAGAGAGGGAACACAAGCAGGGGGAGTGGGAGAGGGAGAAGCAGGCTCACCGCCGAGCAGGGAGCCCGATGTGGGGCTCGATCCCAGGACCCTGAGATCATGACCTGAGCCGAAGGCAGACGCTTAACGACTGAGCCACCCAGGCGCCCCAGCTTGTTCTAATAGCTTTGATGTCGCATTATAGATACAAAACTAGTCTTTAAAAATTAGAAGAATGAAAGAAAACCTAGAATATTTTTTCTTCTCAGTCTTCAGCAGGCCTTTATAAAGGAAAGCCTCTCCCTTGTCCACATTCCCAAGTAAGACTTTAATAAATGGACAGGCAGTTTGGAAACAACAATAAAAAATATCCTGAGTCTACTTCTCCAAAGTGAACCCAGGTTTTCTTAGCACTTTCTTTCCACTAGCAAATGACACAGCCTAAAAACAGACATGCAGAGAATGCTGTCTTTACAAATGAGGACCAGATTCTACAATAGGCAAAATCCATTATTCTTCCCTTAACCCTGCTAGAAACATGGATCAACAAAATGTGTATGTACATCTATACAATGGAATACTATTCAGCAGTGAAAAAGAACCAAAGTACTAATAATGCTACAACTCGAATGAACCTCAAAAGCATTATGTTAGGTGAAAGAAGATAATCACAGAAGACCACACCACGTTATGATTCCATTTATATTAAATGTCTAAAATAAACAGACCTCTAGAGATAGGAGGCAGATTAATGGCTGCCTGAGGCTGGGATAGGATGGAAGTGAATGGTAAGCAAGCATAAGAGATCTTGCTGAGGTGATGAAAATGGTCTAAAACTGGATTATGGTGATGGCTACACACTCGCTAAATTTACTAGAAGTCATGAAAATGCACACTTTAAATGGGTAAATTTTACAGCATGTAAATCACATCTCAATAAAGTTGCTTTAAGCAATGCGGGAGTCCCCTGCAAGTCTCAGGTTGCCAGATTTAACTTCACATTCCTGCTAGTGTTCGAACCACAAAATGACACACATATCATTTTTGTAAAATTGTACTATGTCCTGAGACTTGCTGCAGAAGAGACCCAGAAGCAAGTCCAGATGACAAAATCCCAAAGTTTTTTTCATTTAGCAAAGCTGACGATAGTCTTCTACATGCTTCCCCTCTGCCTGCTGGAGATGACTTTGGTTTGCTTACTTTTTATGAGAAATTTGCTATTGTCTAAACACTAGTTTCACTTGAACTTGGCTGCAGAATAATTGACTTTTGGGTGGTCAGATGTGACATCCAAATGTTAGTCAGCATGGGGTAAAATTTATTTAAACTACGGCATTCAATCCTATTTTTCTCATTTGGCTAAAAAGCAACTCAGAGGTTTTTCCAGTCTTAAAAAATTTATGGATAATTCTTTATCTTTATTTTACTTATATTTGTATTTCATGAAATCTGAGAATATCAATTCATTCTTTCCTTTTAAAATATTATGCAGGGCGCCTGGGTGGCTCAGTCGTTAAGCGTCTGCCTTCGGCTCAGGTCATGATCTTGGGGTCCTGGGATCGAGCCCCACATCGGGCTCCCTCCTCTGCGGGGAGCCTGCTTCTCCCTCACCCTCTGCTTGCCTCTCTGCCTATTTGTGCTCTCCCTCTCTCTCTCCTTGTCAAATAAAGAAAATCTTTAAAAAAAATAAAAATAAAAATAAAAAATAAAATATTATGCAAGTGCATGTATGTACAGGATTTCCGTCTTATTGGGAGCAGCAAAATATTGTTCATAAATAGGGAACTAGGTAAAACATTATACATCCAAACATGTAACAAATTACTATGTAGCTATTAAAAATATGGAGCAAAATCTATAGGAATTGGTGTGGAACTACCTCCAAGATACATTGTTAAGTAAAAAAAGCTGTGGAATAGCATGCTTATTATGGTACCCTTTGAATGTTTTTTAAACTAATATACCTAAGCATAGATACACCAGATTGGTAAGAGTATGTTCTCGTAAGAAAGGGAATTGAATATTTGGGGGTTTGCCCTGATAGGGCCACTAACTTTTCAGTACATATTCTTTAATATTGTTGGAATATTTACCATGTATGTTATCATTCACTGAAAATTTTTTTCACAAAAAAAATTTTTTTCATTTGATAAACCATACATTTGATAAACCATAACAAGAGGCAATTCAAATACTCTAACAACTTCTGTTCAAATGCAATAATAATGACATGTAATAAGAACTCTGCCCAAATTTTAATACATAGTTTAATAAGAAAATTATTTGAAGACTTCAATTCCTCCATCTCTAAAACAGAGACATTATTATGAAGTTGACAGAATAACACTTGTAAGATTTTATAAGATGCAGAATCATTGAGATGGAGTTTTGCAGGGGCAGCTCATGCTTGGATATAAGTAAACTGAGTTCATCTGTAGAAGCAATAGATCTCTCTGTACTGGACATTTGTTTCTTATTCATCATTGGATCATTCAGGTTGAATTGGACTTGACTTATGGTGATCAATTATGGCTTTTTGTATTACAGGACCAAATTCATTATCAGATCCTTGGGGACTACGTTTAGCATCAAATATGTTTGCAGTAGCAGACAAATTCATAATCTGCCTGTCAATTCACTCCACTGCCTAGTCATTCTTCTGCCTATACAATTAATTTCGCTGAAGAACAGTAATAAACATATCTTAAAACTATGATGGCACATTATAGTTTGCAAAACACTTTTACATATTTTATTGCATTCGACCGTCTTAACAACCCTATGGAGGAGGCAAGACAGACATTATTATGTCTGTTTCACAGATGGTCATAGATTACCTAATCAATCAGGAAGCAGAGAGCTAATATTAGAAGCTGGGCTCCCACTATCCCATTCCATCTAGCTAGATGCATTTTACAGTACGTGTGTGAGAGTTCAGAAATGGGTGTGTCTGTGTATAAAATCTGCTCTTTGTATCAGAACATATAGACCATCTTTCAACTTTATAGTTTCTGGGTTTTGTGAATGGAATTCACATGGACATTGTTTCGCTTGCAGTTCGAACTTACCCTGACAAGTGCTCGCTTCGGCAGCACATATACTAAAATTGAACTTACCGTGACAATTATATCATCTAAATTCACCTGGGTAGCCAAAGAGTGCTCTTGTGCGACAGGGACCATTCATTTTCATAGTCTCATTTATGACTCATGGATTTGTGTGGGTGTTGAAAAGACAAATCCAAAGAAAGAGGAATGGGAAAATATTTCTTTCTATATTTAGATATAAATAATAGAAAGAGGCTGAGCTAGGTTATAAATAACGATGAAGTGAAATGTTCTCCAGAAAATCCATGGCAATACCATTACTGCTGCCTGAGAAATGTGACTGCTTAAAACTCTGGTTTGGAAAACCTATT
This sequence comes from Mirounga leonina, assembly GCF_011800145.1. Taxonomy (NCBI): domain Eukaryota; kingdom Metazoa; phylum Chordata; class Mammalia; order Carnivora; family Phocidae; genus Mirounga; species Mirounga leonina. The sequence continues at coordinate 53,391,792 of NW_023270268.1, forward strand.
CATTGTAAAATAAAGGCTTTTTTTATTGCTATTATTGTATCAGGTCGTTGTCCTGAATTTTTTCCAAGCTTACAAATGTATTAATTGGTTTTATACATTTCAGTGATTCAAGATGTTACGGTTCTTAGTATGTATCATGTATTAGGAAAAGCAACTTGGGCTATCATTGGGTTATTGCTCTAGCTTGAGGTGGATTTTCATGATTTTTTTGCAGCAAGGTGTGAAGACATGTTTATTATTTTAAACATTAGCCAGTAATTGTATGACAAAGAAAATATTATTAGGTTCAAATAATCATTATTATTCTTACATGCACATTGACAAAGACATTGAATAGTATACCCAAGGCCAGAATCTGGAAACTGATAATATCCATGGCATTGATGTGACTTTTTTGCAGTACTTTTCAAGATTTAATGAAGTTAAGTAATTTAGCTTGCTTTTGGACATTATCTAACTTGTTGGAAGAAATCACCTAATCTGAGAAGGAAAGTATCACAATCTTGTGGAAGTGCTGAATCTGCCTTTCTTCGTAGCTTAAAAGGAAATAGTTGGTTGCAGCAGAATGTTTTACATCCCTTTTGTTTGGTTCCAACTTGCAGAGTCATCTTGCTTCCAAAATGATTTCAGAGCCAGAGATGGGAGGTTTTCAAGCCAGAAAGAAACTCCCCTCATCTTTGAATATGTGCCTTTATAGAATGTGAATCTCAAGGGCCAACTGTAACTGAGATCTGAATTTTTTTTAAGTTTCCATCAGATATATTTAGCAAGACTTAAGCATCCATTTGAAGACTTGACAGGATTTTATTCCAATAATCAGGCTCAGTATAAATAAATAACTTCTACTTCTTCCATACAGATGTTCTGAGAAGGCGGCAGGAGAGGGCCAGCTGAGGTGGACCCATTAAAGTGCGAATGGACTTCTGATTCTGTTTTTTATTCTTCAAGACTGATTTCAGCTAAGCTAAAGGAAAGCTGATTATGTCGTGTTAGAGTTAATGTGAGAGTTTACACTGTATTCTGAAACAGTAACCAGTCTCTGAGATAACCATTCATTAGCCCTTTATTAAACATTTACAGTAATGTAGATGTACACATACATATCATTTTATATGGCTTTTATCCTGAGTAAGGGTTATAGGGAGCAGGACTACTCCAGAGAAATGCTAGTAATGAGAAAAAATAGGCAATAGTATAAAAATATAAATTATCAGAGCCACAACATGCAAGAGATCAGAGATAAAAGTACACAAGCTTAAAAGAGCATGCTGTTATTAAAGGCCAGGTAACAGAAGAGATCAGAAATCCAGGCAGTTAATTCATAGCTTTAAGGGAAGTCAGGCACTGAAGGTCTGAGAACCAGGGCAGGTAAGGATGAGCCATGCCCCACGAGAATGCCACGAGAACTACAGATCTGATTCTGAGGCAAGGTCTCCTTCACACTCCCCAGGAAGATGGAAAATCTCCCACTCAAAGTCTGTGATCCTTTTACTGCCAAGTAGACTTAGGATCACCTAAATGAATTTTGTTAACAAGACAGACTTGATTTATGCATTATGGCTGTTCTATGGCTTCCTCAGCTCAGTTCTCCTCCTTGGCCAGTAACAGGTGAGAAAATTGAAACGGGGTGGGGACAGCTGACAGTTGTTTAAAAGTCAGGAGATAAGCACTCCACCCCACACCTCAGAGGCGGAACCAAGGTGCCTGCGTGCTTGACTCACATGAATGCTGAAGAGGTTGCTATAGAAATGTTATCAAATTGCTGGGATCAGCTGTGTACCTAACAGAACTTGAATTTCAAAGTCCACAGGAAGCATAGTTAGAAAGGACTTTCCTTGGCTGCTGTGTGTTTACAAGGCAGTTAGTAGATCAGATTGCATGTGGCTAGCCATCTCTGAGAACCTGGGTAGGGAGGGTAACATTGCCAGCAACCCCCCCCCCATGCTTGCTCATTAACAAGGAGGGGACTGGAGCTCCTAGTAGTGAAGATAAGGGGAGTCTGAGGGAGTACTTGCAGACACAGATCTCAGCCTCTATAAATGGGCAACACCACTGTTTCCATCTGTCACCAGGGACTGTAATTAGAACAGGGCTCACCCTGCAGATTTCAGGCTGAGAAATGTTGAGCACTAAGGAAAGGGGAGGGGTTATCAGAGGTGGAAAAATAATGGAGAGGGAGTCGGGGAGGGGCAGAGCAGGACAAATCCAGGGTGCAGAAATCCAAAACATAGGGAAGTTCCCAAACCCAGGTTGTAGGATAGCTTAAATATCAAATATCAGGTAGGCAAAGGGTAGAACAGAACAAACAGATATGTCAGGATAGCAGTTCTGAAATGGAGCCCTGTGTCTGATCCAAGGATTGTCTCATCCCAAGACTCTTTGGTTATTCCTTGCCAAAAAACTATTGCCCCAGCATGAAGAGAGAGCTAGACTTCACAACAAGAGTGGATTCTGACAATGTGTATTTATTGGAGTTTCCTGATGTCAAAATATGCCAGATACCCAGGGATCAGCTTGAAACAAAAGGAAAAGCAAACACGTTTGTGTCCATTTCCATCAGCATCCATAGCAGTTAGAGCTAAAAGAGGCCTTGGAGATGTCCTAATCCAGCCCTTCATTTTGCAGATGTGCAACCGAGGTCCAGTGTGGCCAAGTGACTTGCCTGAGCACACACAGTGAGCGGCAGTGCAAGGACTGAAACTCGCTGCTCCTGACGTTCTGGCCAGTGTTCTTTCCACAGCCAGGTTTTTAATGTTCACAGAATATTGTGGATGAAGGGCTAAGTCTCCGGAACATTAGCATCCATTTGCATCATAAATTCAAACTCCCACAGAAAGGAGGAAGTGGGGTACCTCCCCACCCCCCAACAGTAGGAAGTTAAGTGAGAAAGAAGTGTCCTGAAAAGTTTAGTAAAGACAATTTATATTTGCCCTGGAAAAGCAGATGTAGGATCTGGGATGTATTAGGAAAGCATTCATTCAGCTGGCAGTAATAGAAATCCCAAGCTTTGAGGGCTGAAATGAAGGGGGGGCGGTATTTTTCTCACCTTGCTGGCAGTGTTTTAGCAGCTCTGCAAAGTCAGAGGCAGCACCTCTGTGGCTCTCTGTCACAAAATAGCTGCCAACACATGTCCAGATAGGAACTCAATTCCAGGCCACCCCTTGCTGCGAGGAAACCGAGGGAAGCAAATGTTCAGGTTTTTCCAGTACTTACGGGAGATATAAGAAGGGAGAGAGTGTTTAGAATGGGGGTTGGGCCAGGCAGTTCATAAACCTGGGATGGCAGGGTTGGCATGCGCTCCATCACTCCATCCTTGCGCCAGACATTGCTAATCATGCAAACTTGGGGTGGACCTTGACGCTCGTCCCTACAGAGAGTTCCAAGCAAGTTCTCCCAATTAATCAAACCTGGCTCATGAGAGGAAGCCCATTTGCTCTCCCTGATTATTTTCTGCTTTCATGGCAACTCCAAGGTATGACAGGAAAGCTCTTTTAATAAAGATAATGACAGAGCTTAAACATCCAAATTGTAGACCCGAAGAAAGAGCTGAGATGGTCTTTCGTCCTGATTCTATTTTACAGCTAAAGAAACCGAAGCCCAGAGTGGCTAGGAGTCTTAATCCTTGTTACACAACAAGCCAGTTGAAGGTGGTTCCTTTCTAATCAGTTACGTTGGCAGGCTTTATACTCATCCTAACGCTGCTGATGCCACTCAAAACATCTCTGAAACTCCTCAGAATTTCTTTTATTTTAGTAAATGGGCTGCTAACACAAGAAAATTCAGCTCCTCTATTTTATAGATGCCTTCTGTCTCCCTCCCAATACTCCGCCCCTACCAAACAGCACTGCCCAGCTCACTCACTCATTAATTCAGCAAAAATTCGTTGAGCACGAGTCCCCCAGATCTAGTGTATGCCTTGGCTCCAGTGACTCTGCATTATGTTGGAAAATCCAATACACTCTTGGGCCCTTAACATTCAGCTGACCATCCCCCACCTCCTACCCCGCCCCCCCAGTCGTATTAAGGTTGCTTTATGAAACAAGTTGCCTATTACAGGTAGTTGTTCTAGAGTCAACACAGTCCAATAGAACTTTTTGTAGTACTGTAAATATTCTATAATCTGTGCCACCCAAAACAGGAGTCACTAGCCACTTGTGGCTATTTAGCACTTACAATGTGACCAGAGTGACTGAGAAACTGAATTTTTTAAAAATTTATTTTAACTAATTTAAATTTAAGTAGCTGCATATGAGCCTGGGTGGCTTAGTTGGTTAAGCATCTGCCTTCGGCTCAGGTCATGATCTCAGGGTCCTGGGATGGAGTCCCGCATCAGGCTCCGTGCTCAGTCTGCTTCTCCCTCTCCCTCTGCCCCTACCCCCTGCTCATGCCCTCTCTCTCAAATAAATAAATAAATAAATAAATAAATAAATAAATAAATAAATAAATAAATAAATAAATAAAAATCTTTAAAAAAAAAAATAGCCACATGTGGCTAACAGCTACCATATTGGACAGCACAGGTCTAGACCCTTCCTCCATTTCCTCCCCAACTCATTCCTCAGATACCAGGCTCAATCAAAACTTTCATGCATAGTTCCCTCTTCTCTGGAACCCCATGTGGTTGCCTGGACCTCATCTCTTCTCTGACTCCACATCACTTTCTGGGTTTGGCAACTCCATGATTCAGAGGGTTCAGAGGGATAAGCTCTGCTCTAGCCCTAGCTCCATAGACCTTCATAGATGCCCCCTTCCCGATCACCACATGCAAGAGGGTCAGGAGAGTCAGGCATTTGCGGTCCCACTGGAGACATTCAAAATAATGTTCTGAGGGCCCTTTGCCCTTTTGGCAAAGGAGAGTCACAAAATTAGAAATTTGCCCTCGGGTGTCTTTATCCTTAAGGTAAGACTTAGAGGCACTGCAACAAGTAGTCTGTGGGAAGTCTTCCCTTCTGTGAGCAGGGAACACTTGGGAAACAAGACTGGACAATAATTCTTATTCTTGACACTCAGCACCTCAATAATTAGTCATTCACTAGAATGCAGTATTTCCATGGTATAGTGATCCCATCCTTGGTGCTTTTAGTGGATATGCATTTGTCTGGAGATGAAGTTCTTTCACCTGCCACTGTTTGAATGTGAAATGACAAAGCCTGGAGACATGGGGCGCCTGGGTGGCACAGTCCATTAAGTGTCCAACTCTTGGTTTCGGCTCAGGTCATGATCCCAGGCTCATGGGATCAAGCCCCGCATTGGGCTCTGTTATCAGCGCAGAGTCTGCTTGGGACTCTCTCTCCCTCTGCCCCTCCCCCAAACTCGCTCATGTTCAATCTCTCTCTCAAAATAAATAAATAAACCTTTAAAAAGAAAAAAAGGCTGGAGACAGCATGTGGGCTCATAAGACAAGTTGTGCTTTCCAAAGATGACCACAATAGCTCCCTTCTCATATTCATCTCCCCTTGAATCTGGGAAGGCTTGTGACTTAGGAAGGCAAGTGACTTGCACTTGGAGCTCTAATCTACCATGTAAGAATTCCAGCTTTTGTGAGGCTGCCATGCCAGGAAGATGCACAAGCCAATGGAGAAGAGGCGTGTAGATGCCCCATTGGCAGTTGTCTTCAAGTCCTCCCATCCAGGCATCACACATGTGAGTGGGAGCTCCAGATAGCTTTCCAATCTTCCCAGCTGAGGCCCCAGACATGTGGAGCAGGAAAAAAATCCATCTGCGTTGTGCCCGTTTCACATTCTTGGCCCACAGAATCTGTGAGCATAACAAAATGGTTGTTGTTTTATGCCACTAAATCTGGGGCAATAATACCCACAAGTGTTCCATAAGTCCCAAGAAATTAATAACAAACCACCAATCCCCACCTCCCCACCAGCAGCTCCCGAACAGAAAGCACTCATCACCCCTACCATGACTAACTCAGTCAGCCACTGCCCTGGGCAACGTAGAGTGGGTCTGGAAGGACTTTTCTGACAGGACAAATCTCCTGGAGGGTTGACCTTCCAGCATGATGGGCAGTGAATAAAAGGAAGAAAACCACTTTACAACCTCAGGAACATAGGCTCCCACAGAGAGGGCTTTCAGTGGCAAACTTGTGACTACGAGCTAGTGAGAATTTAGACTGAAATGTTTTCCTGCCCCTGGAACTTACCCAGTACTTCAGAGATGACCCCTCAGGTAGAGGTCTCATTGATAAAATTACTAAATTCTCCAGGACTTAGCTCAAAGAAGGCTCCCTTCTAGGCAAGAGACACCCCCATAGCTGAACTGCCTTGGGCTTTCATCACGGAGAAGAGGATTGGGAGTAAGAAGGAGGAGGAGGCCTTTGGAGGGAGAACTGTATTCATGAGGATAAGTCACTTTCCTCCCCACCCTACAGGGGAGAGGGAGTGGGTGCTGTTTTGTTCCTTAGGGATTCCTGATTAAAAACTGAAGTTTAGAAAGGAGGTCCCCAAAAGACTTGCTCATAAAGTTTGGGTTTTATTCCAGAAAGGAAGACTGATGTCTTGTCCTTTGTTTGGCTATTTGCTTGGCCACTACCCAAGTGCTTGCAAATTGGGCAAGGTGCCCTGAGGGGAGCTTGCACTGGAGACGGGCTGGTGGGAGGGATGCAAGGGTACCTCTCACATTCCCAGGTCTCAGAGAGATAAAAGAGGGCTCTGATCAGCTCTCTGGTGCCAGTTTTGGAGTTTAAGCAAGGAAGAGGAGATTGGGGCTATAGGGTTACCAGATTGCTGAGTTTGGAATAAAGAGACCTGCAGAGCTGAGGAGCTTGGGGAAAGGCACGTCTTGGAGGGGCCACCAAAGCCATGCATTGAGTGCCACGGGGGTGAGAGGCTGCCGGCAGTGGATCTGGATCCATGTGACAACAATCAGGAAGGGGCCAAACTTCAAGGCAGGCTCTTGCTTAAGGAGACGGCCTTCCTTCTGTGCGGAAGCATGGCAAGAGGAGGTGGGCGGCCAAGGGAGCAGACCACTCCCCCTCTCACACTCCAGGCCCCTGGAGCCACAAGCTTAGCCTGAACTTAGGAAAGGAGGAAAGATTTGAATCAAATATGAGGTTGAAGTTCTAAGACAAAACTGAATTTTAACAACCGGGTCTCACTATTTTAATAACTGAAATAATGCAGAGTTACAGAAGTGGACTGAAATGACATTAAAAAGAACCCTCTGCCCGACTGCAGAGCAAAGTTGGGGACAGATCTTGGAAAAATAAAGCTCTTTTATATATGCACCCTCATGGGTTGAATAACCAGCAATCAAGCTGGTTACACGCTTCATTGACTCCCGGGCAGAGACTGCGGGTAGGGTGCAAGTCCAGGGTCTCACAACCTGGGGTGAAAGCTGCACTTCCCAGCTGGGTGCCCTTCAGCACATTAAGAGAAGTCCCTGAGCTCTCAGTTTCCTGTTTGTGAAGGGCTAACCAATCCTATGTCCCAGAGTTAGGAGATTTAAGTGCAAAAACGTCTGTACACATCCAAAAAAAAGGAGTTGCTTTTTGCTCTGTTTGCTCCTCCCCGTGTCATCTTCCTGGTAAGGTGACCTCCTTCCTCTCAGCTCTGGGGGTCACTGCTCCTTGCATGTCTGTGGCTGAGCAGCTTTTCCTGCTCCCATGTCACTGACCACTGGTGAAGTAAGGTTCTTTCCTGCCCAGAGGTCCTCTCAGATCCCCCCTCCATTCCATGCCAGAGAGGTTTCCCTTAGGCCCTCAGCAGTGACCACCAGATGCATCTTCTTTCTGCCCCAACAACTATCCTCTGTCCCTTTGAGAACCCGGGACCCCAGAGCTAGCACTGCCCCCCCGCCAGGACTGCCTGCTCCAGACCCCCTTCCGAGCACTGACTCTCCTCAGCAATGTTAGCTCAGAAGAGCTGGGCCCAGCTCACAGCACAGCACCTTGCTAGTGGACATTTTTTAAAAATCAAGGCAAAATTTATCTATGGTAAAGTGTACAGATTGATGAATTCTTACATATGGATACGCTCATGGAAGCACTCCTCAGGGTCAAGGTTTTTAAAAAGTAGATCACCCCACAAGGCTTCCCATGCTCCTTCCCAGTGAATCACCCCCTCTGCCAGAGGCAACCAGCATTCTGACATTTAAGTCACCGATTTGTTCCACCTGGGGTTGAACTTCTGCACAGAAGCATATCGTGTGTGGGGCAATTATGAATAAAGCTGCCGTAAACATGCACCTAACGTGCTTTCGGAAACATACGCACTCCCTTCTCTGGAGTAGACACCTAGGAGTGAAATGATGAGTAATGGGGTAGGTGTATGTTTAGCTTAAACAGACCGGGTGGGCATTTGATGAATGCTACCTGTTAGAAGAAGTGAGTGAGTGAATGGATGACACTTCAGCGCCACTGCTCTAGGTACTAACGTAGGAATGTATGAATTTGGGGGTAAAGAGGGGTTTCTTGTAAATGAAGTCCTTTGGGCTGACAATGGTTCAGGAAGGAGCATGAGGCTTCAAAGCGCAGGAAGGAAGAGGGACTGCACGAAAGACCCCTTGGAAGAGGCAGGTCAGAACTGGGGTGGGATGCGGACTGGCCGGGGCTTTCCCTCGGTGCTGAGAGCTCGGGCCCAGGACGGACACAGGGTCCACACACGGCCGGGCCCACACGGAGAGCCGTGGAGTACGCCTCCACCGATTCTCCGTCGGGGTCCCTAATTGGTTGCCGTCGCCGTGGGAGTCTTTAGTCGTAAAACATTTAGCTGTCAGAGCGTTATCAATCCAGCCATACGGATAATATATCAGCAGTGGAATCCGCAATTAGAGCAGCTGTATGTCAAGACCACTCCGGGGAAACCAGCAGGCCCAGAGCCCTGCCCCTCCCTTGCTGTTCCAGCTTCCCTCCATGCTGAGATCCCCAGTGCCACCCTGCTTTCTCCAAGCACCGTGGAGTCTGCTCTTAAAGCTTCACTCAGCCTTAGCTATGACCACTTCAAAACTGGCAGCCCTCCCCTACCCCCAGCAGTACTGGAGGGTTTCCTGCACCTCAACAGGAATTACGGGAGAGCATAATGACTGCAATTAATGGTGAAATTTCAGACACTAAGAGGAAGGGGAGTTGAGGAAAGAGCAATGGAGACATCCCAATTTCCCAAAATCTCACCTGGTTTGCCTTTGCATGTGATTGGTCCAACTGATAATGCTTCTCTGAGCTTCTGGCTTTACTATGAGGCTCAAATTAAAGATCCTTAACCTGCCTTAGGGGGCCCTTACTTATCTCCAGGCCTTTGCCCCCCTGCTTCTTTCATTCTGGCCACCCCCGCCTTCTCTCTGCCCTCTACACTCCAAGTTCTTGTCTCAGAGCCTCTGCAAACATGGCCTCAACCTACTTGCACCCGCTTCCTACCTCCCACTTCTTGCCAATTCCCTTTATTCCTTCATCTCAACGGACTGTCATTCCTGGTCCTCCATTCTACGGAAGGTCCCCCTCGGAGACTCAAGGACCCCTCAGAGACACAAGTTTCCTGCCTACCTCTTATGACTCTTGAAATTATGAAAGTTCCTTGTGTGGTACATGGTTGACATCTACCCCCTCACCCCCACAGGAACAAAAACCACATTTGGACATGGGTTTTTACTGCCTAACTCAAGGGTTGACACATCATACACGCTTAATCTAAGCTTATGGCATTAAGGAAGGAAACAAATGGTCTTTATTCACCCCTAGGCCTTCCATTATAACTATCACCTTAAGGTAAAGTGGAACATCATTATCATTACTACCATTAATGGACCAAAATCTTCAGTTATGTGATCTCAATTGTACAAATTTGCTGAGGAACAAAAATGTTAGGTTTGTCTCCTTCCATTGGAAAACAAAAATTCTTAAAGATGGTTTTGCCCAAGCACTGGAATCCAGTTAAAATTAGCCATTTAACCTTCAAGTTCAGCTATCAGCTCTGATATTGGAATCAGCAAGAGGCTCTTGCCGGGTAGTTCTCAAGTAGTGACCATTCTGAATTAATCTAATTATCCAGTTTGCTGATCACTCAGCTCCTGGGCTTTCCTTTCTTCGCTCATCCTCTATCTCCAGGGGTTACTTGGGTGGCCTCGGTGATGACCACGGAAGCTTCAGTTGCCCAAGTGCTCAAGCCACACACAGCATATCCAGGCAAGAAGGAGCCCCATAAAAATGACTCTGGCACCCCTAACTAGGTTTTCCCACTCTGGGCACTGGAATATGGACTGGAGGTTCTTCATTGAGAAGGCTCAAGTCTAGAGACAGATAAACCTCAGGTTTAGTCCCTGCTTTGCCACTGACTGGTCATGTCCCTTCATAAGATGCTTCATCTCACTCAGCCTTAGCTGACTCTTCTGGGTGATAGATGTTTATTTGAAAAGCTATCTATCTCTAAGCAGTGAGACTTAATTTATTTAAAATTTCTGTATCTTAGATTTCTTTATCTGCAAAATGGGGAAGACAATAATATCTATTCCTTGGCGTTGTTATAAAGACTAAATACGTTAATATGCAAACCTCTGCTAAAAAGATGCAGTTGATGCTGGTGATGATGTTGTTACTAATGATGATGGTGGTGGTGGTTTTGTAACACTGTGACCCAGTGTTACTTTGGAGTCAAACTTAAGTTCAAATCCCAGGTGTGTGACCTTGAGGAAGTTGCTCAATCTCTTTAAGTTTCCATTTCCTCTGTAAAATGCGATAATAAATCTGTGAAGTGGGATAATAATGAGTGCCTCCCTGGTAGGGTGGTGGTGAGATTCGGGTTCAGCACAGGTCCTGGCACATAGTAAGTGGTCAACAAATGGTAGCTATGGTCCTCGTTGATATCATTCCTATTACACAACACCTCAAGGGAGTCTTTAACTTGAGACCTTGTAGAGATGGCAAAAGGATCTTTTGGAAATGTCTGAGCTCACAGTCTATACTGATAATAGATAACTCGTAAGGCGAAGTATAGACTGATGGCCTATAAAAGAAACACAAGGATCTAATGTTGAGCTCTGGTTCCTCTTATTAAGCAACATCCTTAGCCAGGAGCGGCTGGGCTAACAGTCTCAGGGCTGATCCTGGCCAGTCAGCAATTGGTGGGCCCACACCGCCCTTGTGCCAAGCCGACTGCTGACATCTGGAGCTGAGTCTTAGTCGTTGCTTAAGCTCCTGGCTGGCGAATGTTCTGACGGAGGTTGGGTTTTACTTGTTGACAGGAGAGGAAGGAAAGAGCTCCTTTGTCCAGACAGTGTCATCTCCAGGCCTGCAGGGCATCCTCTGCTCTCTGCCAGGATACACAGTGCATGAGGTAGGCTTCAAAGCCCATCCGAGAGTAGAGGTTGGGGGGGTGGCCTTGAGTTTGCCTGGAAAACAGTCCCCCATTGAAGCCACAGCAAGATACTCCCTGGGACTGTCAAACCTTTCCTAGCAACAGCCCCCGAAACAACTCAGGTGAGCTTATCCCTCTCCTCACTGCTTAGTTACTGAATGTCTCATACCTGGAGCAGCAGATCCCATCGGGGCCTCCTGCAACACTCTGAGGGAGACAGGATAGTTATAAGGCATCTTGAGTTTACAGGTAAGGTGATAGAGGCCAGGGGACAGGCTTTGCTCAGGGACAGCCAATGATTAAGCAGAGAACCCAAGCCTCCAGCTGTTTTTCTAAGTCTTAGCCCATGTTTCTCTCTTCTTAGGCATGGCACAGCCCCTGCTGACCTCGACAGACACAGCTTACCTCCCACTGCCCCCAGCCCTGGCCACCTCCCTGTGCTTCAGACAAACTAGCCCTTTCCTGCCTCAGGGCCTTTGCACTCCCTGTGCTCCCTGGGCTGAGAAAGATGTTATTTCCGTGTACATGCCACTGCCTCTAAGAAGCCGTCCCTAGTTACTCTAAAGAAGCATTCACCAGTCACTCTCTCTTTCATCACCCAGCTCAATGCCTTCACATTCCTTACCTCAGTCATTTTGTTTATTTTTGTTTCCCTCATTTAGGCAAGAGCCTAGGAATTGTGTTTGCTACTGGCTCCCAGCACTTGGCACACAGCACCATCCTCAGACTCCGCAGCTAAGACCGTTGCACTGGACCCCAGAGGACCTGCGTCGAGCTCTTGAAGCTGTGCCTGCCCTGTGGGGTAAGGAGTCCACAGAGCCCCGCCCACCCAGAGTTACTGCCTCCCCTTCTAGACGACACTGGGGGACTCCAGAGCTGGGAGTTCCCTGGCCACATGGCCCTAAACCAGGTTTAGGGCTTGTGTGAGCCTCATCTTCCTGAGGGCAGATCACACCACTGGTATGAGACCTTGGAGCCTGAGGAGTGGCCAAGGGGAAGACCGTACAGCTGAGGCTCCTCAGACCCCTAGGCAAAGGGGTGCAGGGGGGCAGGAAAAAAGGAGGGATTTCCAGCCGAGGGCTAGAGGTCTGGAGATGGTGAGGAAGCTCTCTGTGCCGTGGAGTTTTAGTGCAGAACTCCAAGTAGCCCTAGAACTATACGTTTGAACCTGGTCTTCCTGGTCACTACAAAGGTATATTATACAACAGTGTATTATTTTGATTTATAACTTAAAATTTAGGCATGTGGTGTGGGGACCTCCAAGTATTCTGTCCCCAGAGCCTGACAGATGTTAGGGGCAGGCCTGCTAACATAGCAGACAACCATGAAACATTAGCTAACTGAGATGTAAAAAGGAATGACCTAGTGAATGAATCAAGTTTAGGCCCCTACACACCAGAGCTTCTAGAGTGGCAGCTGGGAGAGGTTTCCACAAAGAGTAAAGCTGAGCCTCTCAGTCAGTCTGGATATGCACAGCCCAAGCGAGGATCTTGTGCTGTGGTGGGTCAAATCAGTGTGCCTCGGGGATTGCTGTAGGACAGAGTCAGCCTCACTGATGAGATCAAATTAGAACCATGGCCAAAATAACCAACCAATTTCTAAGGTGGTCTAGAAGGCAGCTTTGAGTTTTTCTGTGGATTTAATTCCCCCCACTATGCCTTCCTTCAACTACTGACATGGCATATAGCCAGCTCCATCCTGTTCTTCTAGAAACTCTGAAGCTCATGGATAACCCCCACTAAGATAATATATTAACAAAAGAAGAAAAAAGAGTTAATTCCATAAAATGCAGTAACTGCTAAGTCAACTCCTTTTAAAACATTTTAGAGATTTTAAGGTCAAGAATTAATGGTCTGCTTACTTCAAAAGAATCAATTTATTTCTTCAGTGTTCATTTTCAGAATCAATCATTTTGCATCACCTAGAGAACTTAAGAAATTGAACTCGAGAGCACATTACTGTAAAAACACTCATCAGTCTATGTATGACTTCCAGCTACTACAAGTCTTTTTCACATAAATCTGAAAGATAGTTGATTTCTTGTTGCTTTGCTCTAAATGTAATAGCTAGTAATAATGTAGTTCTGCAGAAGAGTTCTAGATAATGGGTAGCAAAGCAAAGGGCTTGCCGGGATCAATGCAAACCAACAAACATGTAGAGCAAACCCACACAGGCCAGGCATGTGCTAGGTTCTGGCAGGGGCTTCCCGTGTCATTGAGCAGTACCAGCAACCAACCCGGGAAATGCATATAGAAATATGTGTTTGCTTTTCCCTCCGGTAGCTGAGTTATTCCCCCAAGATGGGCTTGTTTGGAGTCCTGAATTCTTTAAAGATTTATGCTGAAAAGTTGGAGGGCAATAATTAGACGTCAGTGTATCTTTGGTCACATTTGTTCGGTTTCTGCTGTATAAAAACATCCATTCGATTTAACCTAAAGGCTGATGCTATTGTCCCAATGCTGCAACTAATAGGTGGGTGACCTTGGGCGAGTCACTCCACCTCCCCAGGCTTCAGCATGGACGGATGATCTATAAGGCTGTCTCCAATGCTCACAGTCTGTTAATCAACATCACCAGTGGCTGGGACAGACCAGCTGTTGGGCTTTGGAAGATGGAACCTCCAGATGAATGAGGGATGTTTACTTTGGGCTTTTTGGCAGTTGCACACCCAGGGAACAGTGCTGAGAGCAGATTAGTAGGGGAGGCTTGCATAGAGAAAACCTTAGCAGTTCAAGCCCCTAAGCATCCTCTTTACTGAGAAGTGGCTCTGGATTAAACACACATTGAAATTACACACTCATCCCAAATTAGATTTCAGGTGGAGTGTCATTACTAAAGTGGAGAAGAGATAGCTGCAGCCCAAGGTCACCTGTTCTCCTCAACCTTCAGTGCTAATTGGATCAAGGTTAAATTTTCCCAAACTGCCACATAGTTCACACTGCATTTGTTTGGATGTAATGAGAAACTTGGAGTTGTGAGGCTGGCTTACCCTTTGGCATCTTGCCCATTGTTTTCTTGTTTTCTTCCTTCCTATAATATGGATGTCATGCCTGGACCTGCAGCAGAAATATTGTAACCAAGTAGTCAAGAGCCAGACGCTAATGTAAAGATGGCAAAGTAGGAAAAGAAAAGGGGCCTGGATCCTTGGGGTCTTCATGACCTGTGGTATCTATCTGTCCTACTCCCCCAGAACTGCTTGATGCATGCAATAAATTAGTCCCCTGACTTCTTTCAGCCACTGCCAGTCATGTCTCGTCTTGCATGCAGCCCAACACCATCCTTAAATGATACAGAAATGAAAGGTCTTAACAAAAAGCGCTCCACCTTCTCAAGGTCTCAATCTTATAGCATGGACACAGAGCTAGAGACAATTTGCTTTGTTTAAAAATAGCCATTATACGTAAACCACTTTTACTCTTAAGCAAGAAGTCATGTTTTTGTTTGCTGTAGAAGGCTCCCCACAGGGCTTACACTTTGACAGAATCATCTGGAGCCTAGCTACTTGCTTCAGGTAATGCATCTTGGAAAACTGTGCTAATATTTAACTACCGATGAGATCACAACCTGCCTCACCAAAGCTGGGTAGGTACAAGGCCTATTGTGCTCTAGGGTACCAGGGTAGAAAGCTGAGAGCAGAGTTGAACAGAACAAAGGTTCAGTAAACCTCAGGAGCTTTCTTAGAATATATGATCTCAGAGGCCATAATTCTAGCAATCATTAATAACTAGCCCAGACTCTATGTTGCTCGGTGGGGGTGGGGCAATTACTTCTCTTGCAGCCTTGACTTCCTCCCTTGTCCTCTAAGCCTCCTTTCTACACCCACACTGCCGTCTCTTACAGGGAAGAGACTAAATGTCAGCCATCCTTATGTCCCCTGCACCTAGCAGAGAATCTGGCAGATAGTAGGTGCTCACTAAATGTTCATTAAATGAATGAACACACACTTATCCTCACCCTTGGCTCACACTCACCTACATGTACCCACCATTACTACCCCTTCCTGGGCAGTGAGAAATCTAAATTGTTTTTTTCTCTTCCTACCTTGTCCAGGTGACCCTACTGCCATTCCTACCTTCGATTCTGGTATTAAGAAAGAGAAATGGGAAAGCAATGGGAGAGACTTACAGGCTGAAGGAGGTGATTTTTTGTTTTTAAGGACATGCGTGTCTGCTCATGGTAGTAATCTAGTAGAGCAGGACTGGTTGAAGATTCAGGAGACAGAAAGGAGAAACAAAGGGCCACGGTCCTTGAGAAGGTGAAAGGCACAAGTGGGGGTTGACCTTTGAGATGAGGAGGGGCACTTCCTCTACTGAAACAGGACAGAAGGCCGGCTTATGTCAGTAGACTTGTAAGTTTGGCTTCTATTTTTCTAACAAAATAGAAAATTTTATTATTGAGCATCCGACTCAGGTCATGATCTCAGGGTCATGGGATGGAGCCCTGCATTGGGCTCCATGCAGGCATGGGGCCTGCTTGAGATTCTCCTCCTCTCCCTCTGCTCCTCCTCCTTCCCTGCTCATGCTCTCTCTCTCTAAAAAAAAAAAAAAAAAAAAAAAAGAGAGAGAGAGAGAGAGATCCTCAGCTGAGAATACCAGTAAGGGTATAGAAGGTTGAGAAAAAAGAGCTAGTTTCTGAGATCCAATCAACCCAATCAGCCCGTCAAACTGTCTTAATTGTCTAATACCAACTCATGCAGAGAATAGGCATGGAGTTATTTTCTCACACTAGATCAGAATAAGTTTCTGCAGTCTCTCCCCTATACTTCAGCATCACCCATTCCTACCCTTTTCCTGGTGATGGCAAGGGAAGGAGAGGCAGAGAGTCTAATCTGGGCTACAGCAGGTAAAATTTGGAAAATTCAATGAAGTAAAAATGAGGCCACCTAGAATCTAAAACATGATGACTGAGAGAAGCAAAGATTTAATAAGTAGTCCTGAGGACTCTGGACATCTTTTGGTAAAGCTTCCAATGCTTATAGAAGTAAGACTTATAGTAGAAACAACAATCTTAACATCCCAAGATTATAGTAAATTTACCTTCGTCAACCTCAAGCCATTCTACACAATGACATTAATAGAGATGTCCTAAAACATGGGGGTAGGAGTATAGGAGGTAGGGGAGAAACTATGGCGTAGTTTTCCCTTGTTTAGACCCCACAACATTCTCTAGGAATACCTCCTGGCACACGCTAGGAATCCCTCACCAGACAGGAAGAAGAGCCATCTCCTAAAAGGGGATAGGTAGGAATTGGTTCTGGCCCAGAACCAAGAATGGGGAGGGACCTGAACTCCCATCTGGTCCTGGGGAAACATGATTCTTAGCCTCACTTGTACACAGAGAGAAGGGTATGAGGCTCACATCTTGTGTGCAGAACTGAGGAAAAATACTGACCAATATTATTCAAGAGAGTCCCATGCCTATTCAGCAGCCACTGTAATTCCCATCTTCCTTCTCCTTTGTCTGCGCTTCTTCCAGTCAGAACTTCTACATCTTCTTCCCTTTTCTCAAAGTGATCAAAGGGGGAAAAAACCTAGAAAACTCCTAATCTCAACACAAGTTTCAAATATTTTTAAAAAGATTTTATTTAAATTCAAGTTAGTTAACATATAGTGTATTATTAGTTTCAGGGGTAGAATTTAGTGATTCATCAGTTGCATATAACATCCAGGACTCATTACATCAAGTGCCCTCCTTAATACCCATCACCCAATTACCCCATCCCCCCACCCAGCTCCCCTCCAGCAACCCTCAGTTTGTTCCCTATAGCTAAGAGTCTCTTACGGTTTGCCTCCCTCTCTGTTTTTATCTTATTTTATTTCCCCTTCCCTTCCCCTATGTTCATCTGTTTTGTTTCTTAAATTCCACATATGAGTGAAATAATTTGGTACTTGTCTTTCTCTGACTGACTTATTTCACTTAGCATAATGCCCTCTAGTTCCATCCGTGTCTTTGCAAATGCCAAGACTTCATTCTTTTTGATGGTTGGTCCATTGTGTATATATACTACATCTTCTTTATCCATTCATCTGCTGATGGACATCTGGCCTCTTTTCATATTTTGGTTATTGTAGACATGCTGCTATAAACATTGGGGTGCATGTGCCCCTTCAAATCACTATTGTTTGCATCCTTTGGATAAATACCTAGCAGTGCAATTGCTGGATCAAGGGGTCGTTCTATTTTTAACTTTTTGAGGAACCTCCATCCTGTTTTCCAGAGTGGCTGCACCAGTTTGCATTCCCACCAAGAGTGTAAGAGGGTTCCTCTTCCTCTGCATCCTCACCAATATCTGTTGTTTCCTCAGTTGTTCATTTTAGCCATTCTGACTGGTGTGAAGTGGTATCTCATTGTGGTTTTGATTTGTATTTCCCTGATAAGTTTCAAATAGTTGACCATGCCTCTTCTCCTGTCAAAGTGACCAACACTCATAACACTAGAAATTTGGAGTTTCCGTGGAAGTAGAGTCTTGTGGTGAGTGCCTTTGTAAAGCACTGACTTTAACATTGTGGAATTTTATCCACTTGAAAAGACTGCTATTAGAGGAATTAAGATTAATGAGTTGACATGCTTTTATGATGGGAAAGGAGTTAGATAATTTTGAAATCCATATTCAGCCTTCTTCTATTAAAATATAAAATCACATGGCAGAGCATCTGGATGGTTTCAAAGCAGTGGTGGCCAGAGTATGGGACCCAGTGGCTTTTGGGAGTGCACATTTATTTTTAAAGGAAAAATAAAAAAGAAGAATGTTGGAGTGTAGGGGTGGTTACATTGAGAAAATCTGCCTAGAGTCACTTGACACCATGGGAAATATCCCAGTTCATTTGGCAGAGGAAATCCAGTGCTTCCACCCGGAGTGGTAGGAGATAATTCTGAGGAATTTCATGTATAAAAAGAAAAAAGTAAGAGAAGGCAAAAGTAGAGAGAAAACAACAAAGGATGTTGAGACCCCAAATATACATGCCCTTGGATCACAATTTTCTCTGCCACTGGGTATCTAACCACCCGTCTCTCATATATATTCATCCTCATTCGCCCTTGACTCTCCAGTGATTTCCAATGGATTGTGGTTAGAATCCTAACAGACCTTGTCCAATGGTCTTTAATCAGGATCACAATGAAAGACAAGCCAAGAACCCCATTTGCTCCGTTTGGAATATCTCTACATTAGCTCAACTTTCCATTAATGCCACTGACTTTGGACTTCTGGATAACGAATATAAGAAAGTGGTTCTGTTATCAAGCATCCTCAATAGCTCCTTGTTATCATCACCAAGATCTGAAGTTACGTGTTGTCCCACTCGTGAGCTGATTAATCTCCGTTTTCCAGAAGGAGCTGTACAATCACAGAGAACTGCTCAGTGGAGGTCTGTAACAGCTGTCCAACTGCAGCACCACCAGGCCACAGGTACACTTGCCTGAGTGGACCAGGAATGCATATCAGGGGCAGGCAGGGCAGGCAACAGGGGGTTTGAGCTAATCAAAGTACGAGGCTTGTTTAGAATTTATTGACGTGCTGTTAAATGGTATTGCAGCTTTTCCTAGTATGATGGCTGTTTATTTATTGATTTTTCAAAAGAGCTTTCAATATTGTGGTTTGTTTCTCATGGAGGTTTGAGCTGTTGGAAGTTGACCTCAAAATTGATGTAATTAACTGGTTTTCATTTGCTGTTTAATTGATGTTGAATTGCAGACAAAAAAGTTTGTGGGGGGGGGTGTCATTTTTAGTTAGTTGGATGTTGTTTTTGGCTTTTAGAGCCTTCTGGTTACTCAACAATAACTTTCCAAATGTTAGCTCCTCTCTGATTATTAGCTTTATGACGATTACTTTGCCATTATGCCTAATCAACAGCTGTGCAGAAACTCATTTTAATCATATTTTTCCCGCTTAGAAATTAGCAGATGAAGGATAATTACTACCAAAGAGCTCCACAGTTCTGACTGGCTGCCTCCTGTCTAACATTGTTGAAAATAAAAAATGAAAACAAACTAAAAGAAAATATAAAACTTTTATTTTTACTTCATAAATAAAGTATGAACTCTTGGCCTTTTTTTCCCATCCAGAGGCTGATAATGAGCTTCTCATTTCTCTATCCTGAGACTAACCACTTTTACCAGACTATGGTTATTTCATTAACTAGATTAATTAAACCAGATTAAAGGTGATCTTTACAGCATATGCCTTATAAGCAGCCACAGAGTTGTGAGAGATTTCAACATTCCTTAATTCCTTCTCCAGAGTTTAAGAAAGGAGCTTTTCCTTTCTGCAGGTTTCACAGAAGCATCAGAACTTTGAACAAGACCAGGGCTGGAATGGCTCAGAGAGACCATCTCATCCACAGCCTGCTCATGGACCTGGGAGTGGATGTACCCCAGGGGGCTTCCAGAGATTCCCAAGGGGACCGTGGCTCCCAAGAAGTTAAGACTTGCAGAACAAACTCAGCTCTTTCATTTTACAAAACTAGAAACCAAGAGGGTCTCAGAGTCAGTGGTGGCAGAGGTGAATGGAGAAGCAAGGTTCTCAGGCGTCCTAAACCTCCTGTGTCTCAAAAAAAGCCACCACATTCTCTAACCTGGAGTAATTGTTAGCACCTCCTCCTGAAGACTCAACACCCCCTCATGGCACTGCCCTCTGACCTCTGCTCTGACAAGAAATTTGGATGAGGGTGTGATGTGCCATGAGATCCACTGGACAAATGAATCTTTCTGACCTCAAACAGTGACTAACAATGGTTGGTTGTTTCCCTGGTACCACTGATTTTAAGTATAGTAAGGAACCTATGAAGCCATGGCTTAGAAAAATTCCAGTTTCACAATGAAATAGCAAGTTTACAATACCATCAAGGACCAACCCTGCAATGAAGTACTGGTCTTTAGATTTAAATGCTTTCGTGATCCCAAAGAATAGCAGACTATTAACAAATAATAGTTTGGAAACTTTGAAAATACAATCCATATAACTTCAGATAATTTCATTAGGTTTCAGATGTTATTGATATTTGATTATGAAATAATCTTACAACATTGAAACCAACATGACAAGAACAGGTGAAACCTTCATGGTCTAGAGTATTTTTTTTAAAAAAGACTTTAAGTAATCTCTACACCCAATGTAGGGCTCAAATTTACAACCCCGAGATCAAGAGTTACATGCTCTACCAACTGAAACAGCCAGGTGCCCCCATGATCTAGGATATCTTACAGTCTGAACATCCAAACAAACAAAGAAAAAACCTGAAGAACTGATACACTTGAAAACAATGGTTCTCAAACTTTATATGTTAGAATCACCTGGAGGGTTCGACAAAATACAGATTGCTGAGCCCTACCCTGGAAGTTCTCATTCAGTAGATCTGATATAGGGCCTGAGAATTTGTAGCTCTAACATGTTTCCAAATGAGCCTGCTGCTGCCGAACCAGGGACCACACTTTAAGAACCATTTGTCTAAAAGCTAATGATTATCAACTGCTACTGGCTTTCTAGTACCATCTTCACACTTACATATACCACTAACATTTGAATTAAATGCCTCTGAAATGCCCATTGCTTAGCAATCATCTGTCTGTCCGCCTTACCTTCCATTATACATACATCTGCCCCTTCTTCTTGCTCCCTCCCCGCCCCCCTCCCACACACATTGTGCATTCCTTCAGGGCAGGGGCAAGGACAAGGGCAAAGTAGATTTGAGTTCTTTTTTGGGTCTCCCACAAAGTCTAGCACAGTGTCTATAAAGCGTGTTGCCTTGATTTGCAATGGAACTAAAATTCAAGATAAGGGAGATGGACTAAATCACTTTAAAAATCCATTCTAGCTCTAAGGTTTTATTATTCAAAGGTTACCTCTTCAACCTGGTATCTGTTCTCATTTCCATGGCAGGCACCAGCTAGCTGTTCACAAACTCCATTTCCCCCTGTCAATCCTGTGCACACAGCTGGATTGCGCTTCCCAGACTCTCCGGGAGTAAGACACAGCATGTGACTGATTTCCAGTCAATGGAATGTGCATCACTTCCAGGATTGACCCACAAGAACCACCTACACAAGATCCTCCATGCTCTTCCCCCTCCACTAGCTAGCTCTAGGCAGCTTAGCAGATAAACTGATGATGAAGGACCCTAAGATGAATGCAGCCTGGGTTCCCAAATCACTGCTTGAAGGAGAATTGCTCCAATCAGGACCTGTTTTGAACTTTCTAAGGGCTAAAGGTAAACTTCTATTGTACAAGTCCCGCGAGATTTCGGAGTGTCTGTCCACCCTAGCCTTAAATCATTTCACAGCTACAGCTCTTATTTCACAGGTGCCTAGACTGTGGAAATGGCATCTGTGGGGTCTTCTTGTTTCTGACTCTCTTCCTCCATAAGCATCCATCTCATTGTGTCTTAACGTAAGTGGTTTCCACTGTCATAATAAGAAACTCATCAAAGCCTTTAAGCCTGCCACCAGCTGACAACTCTTACCTTGTATTCCATGCAGTTCACATCCTATGGCTAAGGAGAGATACTAACCATCTAAGATAAGCACCTCTTTGAACACAGAACTGTTCATTAGGCATCCCCAATCTACCTACACAGTCCTGGATTTCTTCAGGAGAGGAGACACAGAGTGGTCAGTGCCCTGAGATCTGCAATCCTGCTGCATGAGTTTTATTTGTCTCCCCCGGCATTCAGGGGTTCAGATCCCTTAGGACCCTCCTTCCGGCTGAGAACATGGTTGGGAGGTTTACTCCCTGCTTGTGCAAAAAAGCCCAGGAACTTGGCAGAGACTAATTGGTCCGGACTCTGAAGGTCCTAGCTGAGATCCCTTGGAGACCCTTGTAAGGAAGAGGAACTAATTTTTTTGCAAGTGTCCCATGTCCAGGTGTTGTGCTGGACATTTTATGTGTATTTTTTTAATTAACACAATATAACTCTTATAGTTGGGGATAATGAGGCACAGAAAAAGGGAGTCTTTTACCCACATCACACAACAGTGCCATGCCTGAGTCCTTCTGACTCCAAAGCTAGTGTTTTTTTCTAGCATAGCATATAGCCTCTCTAAAATCTGCCCAGGAATATGCCACACTGGGGAAACTCCACACCCCTTGTGATAGACACTACGTTTTTACCAGCAGATTCCCCAATGTGATTTAGTTAGGTTTAGAATGCGCCCAACTACTAAACTACATATCCCAGATGCCTTGCAACTAGGGGGTGGGTACACAACTCGTTTTAGCCAATATGGTGTCAATAGAATTGTTTAGGTAGAGCTTCTAGGAAAGCTCCTTAAGGCAGTAGCAGAAAGCTAGAATATAAATTTTTTTCTTTATCTGCATATGTTTTTTTTTTATATTTTGTCCTTCTTCCTTTTTTCTGCCTGAAACTCAGATGTCATCACATCTGGAAGTGGAAGTGATGTATTGTAACCATAGGGCAACAAAACGACTTCACAGAATGGCATACCAGCCCTGTGCTGCCTCCCTCTGGATTTCTTTTACGTGAGAAAAAAAATAAAAACACATATTTGTTTAAGCCACCATTTCTTCAGGTTTTCTGTTACCAGCAGTCAGACAAGATTCTAAGAGCTTCCCCTTTGAACAAATCCACTACGGAAGTGGTAGTAGATCTCCTGGCTCTTCTTGCTAAAATACATACCAGCTCTTCTGGCTGCTCTTATTTCCCAAACCACATCCCCTAGAGTTTCTCTGGAGGGTCCCTAGAGATAGGAGTATGCTGGCTGACATCCCAGCACTGAAGAGGCACCAGCCGGAAGGGCAATGTTGCCTGTGGTTTGTACTCTGCGTGGAACGTCACCCACCCACTGCAGCTGAATCCCCCTGCCCCACCTTGAGAATGCCGCCAGTGATGTATTCAAAAGTACACAGAACGGCACTTATGTGCCCATTCCTAAACCGCTAAATCATGGCACAGGTAATGGTCTTCCAGCTTCTCTCCAGCTTCTTTCAAACAACAGTCAAGATTCCCCAGCGACATAGGAAGGGTCCCAAATGAGCCTAACCTGGTTCTAATCACACCAGCCCCCGGCCCCGGCCCCCACAATGGTGGCAGTACTGAGCCATTGTGCTTTGTATGGCTTCTTCAGCAGGAGCCATTGCATAGGAAACCAAGATGAACAGCATGAGGAGACTGTTCATGAGACACATTTGAAACGCCCCCGGGGATTCACAGAAATAACTAGGGAGGGACATTTGTTCTGATTACTATGGCTGTGTAGAAAATCACCCAAAAACTTAAAGATTTAGGACAACAATAAGAATTCAGATCTAGGAATTCAAATGGGGGCACAGAAGGCTGGCTTGGCTCTGTTCCTCAACGTCCATGGCCTTGGCTGCAGACTCAAAGTAGGAAGCTGGAATCATCAGAAGACTCATTCATTCACATGTCTGGTGGTTGATGCTGGCTGTTGGCTGGGGGCCTAGGTTGGGCTGTGAGCTGGAGCATTCACATGAGGCCTCTCCATGTGGCCTGAGTTTCCTCACGACACAGTTCTAAGGGCAAGTGCCCCGAGAGAGCACCATGTTACCTTTCAGGACCTAGACTTGGAAGTCATAAACTCCAGCTCTTGAGGGAGGCATGTTAATGTCACATTGTAAGAGCACATGAGATAGAATACACACACACACACACACACACACACACCCCAGTACAGTTATCTTTGGAAAATACAATCTGCCACAATGTTGAAGGAATTCAGATGCCCTACTTTTACACTGCAGGCTGGGGGTTGGAGAGGAGAGGCAAGAGGCAGGGATATATGGTTATTGCCATAGACCAGGGAAGAACTGAATTACCGATTCAATTTTATAGTTACATGTATTCTCAGGCCCTTGCTATCTTAGCTCAGGCTGTTATACCATAGACTGAGTGGCCTATAAACAACAGAAGTTTATTTCTCATAGTTCTAGAGGCTGGAAAATCCAAGATCAGGGTGCCAACAGAGTCAGGTTTTGATGAGGACCCTCTGTGGGGTTGCAGACTGCCAACTTCTCATTTTATCCTCACGTGATGGAAGGGATAAGAGAGCTCTCTGGGGTCCCTTTTATGAAAGCAGTTATCCCACTTATGAGGGCTCCACCCCCATGAGCTAATCACCTCCCAAAGGCCTCATCTCCTAATATTTTCACATTTGGGGCTAGGATTTCAAAATATTAATTTTGGGGTGACACATTTAATCCATTTCGGGTGCATTTGCTTCATTCTTCAGGCTGTAAGATCTGTTGTACACACTTTGCATTATTATGATCCACAGTTCTCAGTGTCTTTTCCTGTCGCAACTCCTCTTTCAAGCTCCAGCTCACATTTCCCTTCTATGGTAGAGCTGTCCCCAACTTCCCAGGGGAGTACCTCCTGCTTCTGCTCCTCATCTTCCTTGCCAGGCTCACAGAATTCAAGATATACTTTTTGTAACACCTAAATGCTTATATGACTCCCGATCAACAGTAGTTAACATCAAACATTGGTGGGGCATTATCTGACTATTCCATTCTCTGGTGTTCTTTAAAGCATCTAATAAGTGTAAATTCCCAATTATATCTAGAAATATATATTGACTTACTGTAACTACAAACCCAAGATACAGTAAACATGCTCGGAAGAGCTTGCCAAAATGTTACTTTTAAGAGCCTATTAAGGAGCTTTAATATTTTATTTTGGGTTATGCAGATAAAGTTTATAAACAAGGTTGTTAAAAAATAATGGAGATGAGAAAGCCTTTCTATCTCTTTCTTTATATATGGGTAGAGGGAATAAAATACAAGTATAACTCTCCACCCCGCTGGGCAAGAACTAGGGCAATTCCTGTTCTCCCCAGATTGAGACAGAGGTCCCTAGCCCCATGTCACTTCTCAACAATGACCAGGATCTATCGAGAGCTTATCATGTACCAGCCACTTTAAGTATATCATCTCACTGAATTCTCACAATGATCCTGAAAATGTACCCCTTATCCCAATTTCACAGAGCTAATAAATGGCACCACTTGGATATGAACTCAAGTCTGCCTAATTCTAAAGCTCTGTACTCTAGACCACTCCACATACGCTCTCCACTGATGCTGTGGTAGATTACATGGTAGGTTACATGCTCGAGCCTTGTTAGGTGGGGTCAGCAGGGAGGTTACACAAGCAGGGATCCCCAAGCCCTACTGGAAATAACAAGAGCAAAGTTCAAATCTTAGCTCTTGTTTTTTTCTGCAACCTTGAACAAATGACTCTTGAGTCTCATTTTCTTCTACATCCTTTAAAATAACTTATTTTGGGGGCATTTGCAATGCATCGGGCACTTTGAAGTATCTCATTTAATGCTCACACAAGCTTAAAAATTAGATTCCATTATTACTCCCATTTAAAGAGGAGGAAACTGGGGTTTGGGGTGGTTAGGTAACCTCCCCAAGACTGTGGAACTAATGGTAGAGCCAGGTAAACCCAGGTCCATCTGACTCCATAGCTTTAACTCCCAACCACCCAGGATAATTGCCCCTACTAACACTTTCTTCATCCATCTTGTTGTAACAAACATGATGATACACATACAAGCATTTTGTAAGCGTTAGGTATGAAGCAAGTGTTAGCTGTTCCAATTCTGGTTACGAGGAAAACTGTGCTGAAAGAGGGAATAAATGTCCACATAAACAGAGAAATCTGGAATTCTGGAGCCAATGCTCTCTGGAACCAAACATAGACCGGCAGCCGGAAGGCTGTATTATTAGACAGTCCCACTTAGCAGGATCCATTTTGTGCAGCTTTGAGAAAAAGTAAATCACTGTACATTTCTTTCCAAACTGCTTTAATTACAGATTAGCCTTGTCAATCTTAATAAAATTGTGCCTCATGTTTAAGGTTTTATACAGAAAAGTGCTCAAGAGCAATTACTTTTATTTCCCAAGTATGTCATTTAAAAAATTCTCATATTCACAGTTTGATCCCCTTAACTCTATTCTTAGACTTATTTTTAATCTGACTCTGTTGAAAACTAAATCATGGCCCCGTGATATTGAACAACTTAAATGTCACAATAGTGACATAGTCATTGATTTTATATTTCTGTCCAGACTAGTAGACCTGAAGCAGAAAACAGTGAGGACTGAACACTAAAAATGTGCGTTTCCTTCCAAATAATCTGACTTTATGATTAAAATAAAATGAACTCTTTAAAATGACGAAATCTTCAAGATTAAGGATTCTAAGGAATGCTCTTAATTGATGGTGGACAGCCCTTTCAGATTTTCTTGTGGACTTAATGAAAAAATGGTGATTGCTTTGTTGGCCTGGCAAAACCCAGTCTATGGGACGTTAGCCTATAGTAAAGAGCCCTCATTTCTTTTTAAGATTTTATTTATTTATTTGACAGAGAGAGAGAAAGTGCACACAAGCACAAGCAGGGGAAGCAGGAGAGGGAGAAGCAGGCTTCCCGTCAAGCAGGGAGCCCGACGCGGGGCTCGATCTCAGGACCCTGGGATCATGACCTGAGCTGAAGGCAGCCATTTAATGGACTGAGCACCCGGGCGCCCCAAAGAGCCATCATTTCTTAAAATATTAACTGGAGTTTCAGTTAAGAAAAAAAGTGGCAGCAGAGTGTGGAGGGAGTTCCTTGGTCACATACATTAGAAAAATGCTACCTTATATTGTTCCCCCTTAGAGAATCACCATGTACCTTAACAAACTAAAGGCTCTGAAAAATCCTGAAGTAGTTAAGCTCACATAATTTTCTGTAACTGGACATTTCCCAAACTTACTCGGTCATCAAACTATTTTTCCAAGTAACAATAGCATCACAAAGAACTCCTCCTCTGTGAGACTTTGGTAAAGGCTGTTATAATTGGTTTTGAGATAAAAATGTCTGAGGCATGTGACCAAGCCACCTGAACTTCCCAAGACATATTGTAGTTGAGAGTATAATTTTTTACACTGAGATTATATTCTAAAGGAATTCGGTGATGCAGAGTAACATTAGAAAGCTCACAACATGCTCTAAAAACCCTACAAATTTAGCATTACTTATTTACATTGTAAACTATTCCAGAAAGATTTGCTATATTACATAAATAGAAATGGCAAAATATGAATAAGAGTCAAACAAAAAATAAATTGAATTAGAAAATCAAGGCTATATTAAAGAAGAAACATAAATATGGAGGGAGAAAAGGAGGGGCCAGCACACATGTCGTTAAACTTTAAATTTAGTTCTGAGCTCCCCAGCAACCACAGCAAAAAGGAATTCATGGCCATTTACATAATTACCATGGTGAAAAAGATTAACAAGTCCAGTCCATAAGGAAAACAAGGCTTTTTTGGACTGAATTCTAAAAGTAATCATTCAAAGGGAGAATTTCATAGGAGACATAATGCCTCCAGCCATTTTCCAAATGCAGTAACAAATTTATGTGGCTAATTCTTATAACAATGCCAATGATAAAGCTCAGGGCCAAATATTAAATTCTGCAAAGTTAATGGGTTCCATTTGTCTTTGGCTGATTCAGGAAGACAAGTTACAAATCTAATAAAACCATGATAGCCCTAAGACAAATTAGCTTTGTACTTCACCATTTTCAGAATCAAAATAACAGGCAAGAAAAGATAATGCACTCTTTTTGGTTAAATAATAATAGCTGACACTTATATAGACCTTGCTATGTGCCAAGCAGCGGTAAGCACTTTATATGTATCCATTCATTTAATTTTCATAACCACTCCATAAGGCAGGTATTATATCCTTTACAGATGAGGAAATACAGACTCAGAGATTCAGTGCTCAAGGTCACAGTCTAGCAATTGAGGCCAACTTTTCCATGCAGCTGGGTGGGAAAATGGGACTAGTCTTAAGCAACAGAGGAGAAAATACCACTCCCTTCAGTCTATAGAATCAGAGGAATCATGTCGTGTGTTATGGCTGTATCCCTAGAGCTGTAGAAGGGGGTTTGGGGCCACTGTACCAGTCAAGGTCCAACCAGAAAAAGAAATCATTCTGAGTATTTAAAACAGAGAGAATCAGATTAAATACAGAAAGAGCTAAGAAACCCCCAGGAGAGAGCTTGAAGCAGCCCAGAGATTAGCAAGAATGGGAGGGAAGAAGTGGTTTTACAGGAGCCTGGGGGCTGGGGTTACTCACAGCAAACCTGTCCATGGGAGCCATGGAAGAGTTCCAGGGCTCCCACCCCAGCTTCTCCCTCTGCCCCGCTCTAGTCTCCCCTGGCTGAGCCCTGCCAGAATCCTGATACCCTCAAGGGATCAGACCTTCTGTGATACAGGACAGAGCTGTGAAGGCTGAGAAGTGGATCTAAAGGCAAAATCGCCCCAGAGGGGCCCAGGTACTAACAGTAGGCAAATTGCCGGAAAATAATGGTTTATTTTGTAAGGCAAAATATTTTATTCTGCAGGCAGCAAAACCATGGAATAGTTGAGGGTGGTACATGTTGAAAATGTAAGTAGATTCATAAATTTAGGTAAATTAATTCCATAAAAATGCATTCAGCACCTACTGTATGCAAGTTGCCAGAGTTTCCTGCATGGTGCGGCCATGGCCTTCTAGAGTTCTGGAAGCTCTTCATGGATGTGCTCCCAATACTAATCAGCTTGTGCTGTCCCATGTGAGCCCAGCACATATGGGGATGCCTGTCCCGTGGAATGGCGAACAGAGTGGGTCCTGTGACTTGTGTGCGGCAGGATAAACCTTGCTGAGTGACCTAACAGCGAATCAGGACCATAGAAAGATGGCGCGCTGCGAGGACATTTGAGAACTTTGCCTCATGAATTTATTTTTTTTTTAAGATTTTGTTTATTTATTTGAGAGAGAGAGAATGAGAGAGAGCAAGCACATGAGAGGGGGGAGGGTCAGAGGGAGAAGCAGACTCCCTGCCGAGCAGGGAGCCCCATGCGGGACTCGATCCAGGGACTCCAGGATCATGACCTGAGCCGAAGGCAGTCGCTTAACCGACTGAGCCACCCAGGCGCCCGCCTCATGAATTTCTAATAGAGTACAGGCAGGCAGGAAGGAGTTGCATTCAAATAGCATAGCAATGGGTGAGGAGGTAATGTGGGTTCAGGGGAACCCTTCAGGTGAGCCTCCCAAAGTTGTCAAAAGGGGGTCAGTACACAAAAAAATGGAAAACCACTGTTCTACAGAGGCACAGATACAAAGCCTACCGCTGTGAACTGATTTCTGGAAGCCTGAAGGTTAAGATAGGTACACAACCTCCTAAAGCAGAGGTAGAAAATGAGAATTGCCACAAATGGGAGATGGTGTTCAGGGAGTTCCTAGAAGAAAGAGACAAGTTCTAAATGAGGAAAGTGGCTTTAGGGGTGAGTAGTATAAATTATGGAGGGTAGGTGACATTGGAGCTACATCGAATATGGTTTTGACCTGTGGAGATGGGAAAAGAAAATTGTGCCCTGCCACAGGGCACAGCCAAAGGGAAGGGAAAACATCTCCAAAGCAGGGGGTTGAAGAGCTATGTCAGGTAGTCATTTATTGAAACAAAGGGTGCAGGAAGGGAAGGAGTGGAAAATAAAAATGAAAAGGAAGATTAAGGGCGCCTGGGTGGTTCAGTCAGTTAAGCATCTGCCTTCAGCTCACGTCATGATTCCAGGGTTCGGGGATCAAGTCCCGCATCCGGTTTCTTGCTCAGCGGGGAGTCTGCTTCTCCCTCTGCCCCTCTCCCCATTTGTGCTCACGTGCATTCATGCGCGCGCTTGCTCTCTGTCTCTCTCAAAAATAAATACATAAAAAATCTTAAAAAAAAGAAAAGGAAAATTAAGATTATACTGAAAAGGCCCTTCTAAAATTCATAGTTGGATAAATCTGCAGTGGAAATTGTTAACCCAAAATTTGGATATTTGGTCTATTTTCACAATCTTTTAAGGCAAGTGTCTTGGAAGACGGTTATCCATGTCAATTAACGTTAGAAGCGGGAAGCCGGGTCCTGGGACTAATGGCCGGCTCAGATTCAGTGCTACTCATCCAGATGCCTGGTAACTCTAAAGTCCATGGACAGGGTGCCCAGCAAGAGAAGCACTTCACACTCTATCCAGGTGTACAGAGAATATTCAGAAGAAAGTATCAACAACTAATTTTTCCTTGTAATGAAAGGGAGGCAAAGGGTATATTACTAGTTTCAAGTTAAAATAATGGAGTGTAAAAATGTTTCACCTTATTCATTTCATGCTATATGATTTTTCTGCCTATGTGAGCATTTGACTGGTGCATCAGCCTACTGACAAATATATTCTACTTCAACAATCTGACCATTTAAAAAAAGAATGAGTGAGAATGAATTCATTCAGCTGATATAACTGGAATTCTAATTTCAGATCTTCTTGGCTTCACTAAATATATCTCATAATATTTATGGTTTAGTTTTTATATCTCCAGCAAAAAAAGAGAAAGTTTACCATTGGGAATTAACTGATAAATTGTTATAAAGCAAAATTTAAATATGGATGGTTAAGTCACTCATAAATACTGTTTCAGAGCCCAATATATCCTTGTTTCCCCCAGCATATAACTTAGCATACTGATGAGCACTGGATGGCTTAGTTCATGTATAAAGAATGGAACATAATGAAGGAGGGGAATTTATTTTTTGTTTACAGAAATGCTTACAAAAATAGCTGGCCTGTCATATTATTATCTAAACCATTATTAATGTGTTACTGAAAATGGCCACAAAAGTAACAGAAATTATTTCCTCAGAAGAACCTCATATTCCTGGTCTAGAACACAGTCCAGCTCGACTCTCATTTTCCTTATAAATTGCCTGGTCTCTCAATGCATTGGAAATTGTCAGAGAGAAGACAAGTGCCTCCCCCACAGGAGCCCCTTGAGCCATGCCCAAGCCAGTGAGAGAGTAAGATGCTTGCTCACACTTTTGAAGTAGCCTTGGATTCCAGTTTACTGGAATCCAGTTACTGTTCCCCCCATTTGCTCTGGGATTCAGGTGCTTTTTAACCTCTCCTCACCTGGAAAACTTCAGCCCGTCTCACAGGAATGTAGTGAGGAGAAAACCAAACAATGCATGCAGAAGTGCTCTGAAAAGCTAAAAGATCAAATACAAATGTAGATATTATTCTCATAAGGTCCTGAATGTAGTCACCCTTTTGTTTCTGATTTCAAGTGGGGGAGAAAGACTGCTATTTCCTTTTGCACCTAATTTGAACAAAAGATACAAACATCTCACTTTGACTTTTCTCCTACTTCAAGCATTTGGCTTGAAGAAGCCTTCTGTCAGCAAGCTGCCAACTAATAGAGTTGAAAGGAAATCCAAACTCCACTCCAAGTCAGGGGTGTGGAGGTGGAGAGAACAGGAAACACTGCTGGAACTTTCCTGGTCTCCAAAAAGAAACTGAACAGGACTGCAGAGGTAACTATAATCACACAACCTGTTACAGACCCTGCAGAGAACCAGATTTGTTTAAAAATTGAATAACAGGGGGAGATGGCTTGACTCTGCTTAAAGCTTATCTAGGACAGAATCTCAACTGTTGAGGTAGAAATGACATAGGCTTTGCCCCAAGCATAAGAGATGACGAGTGAAGGGTCATCCCGTCTTGGGAACTTGTCCCTATGCAGTTTCCTCTGCCTGGAACGCACCTTTCCTCTTCTCCTTGTCTTTTCTCAACGAACTATTTCTTAGGGAAGACTCTCTGGCTGACACCCCCACCACACCCCATTCCAGATCATATCTAGTGTAAAAAAATGTGAGTAAGCTAAACTTCTCCTTTATAATCGCTGATCATTGTTGGAATTAGTAATTCATTAATTTAACTGATTAGTGTCTGTTGTTCTCTCTCCCCTCCTCAGTAAGCTCCCTGAGTTCAGGGAAGAGTTTGATTTTTATAGAAACCCCAGAACAGAATAGAGTATCCCCTAGCTCAAAGTGAGTCCTCATTAAGTATTTATTAAATAAGTGATGAAAGAAATACGATCTGAAAAGAACTTCAAAGCAGATTATTTCAGATCACTAATTATTTCTATATAGGCACATTTATGCAAATATATGCTATTTACAATAAAACCCTTAATTTACTATTGCTCAGGGAGAACATATTGCAAATGGAGGGAAACCATAAAATGAAAAGGTTAATAAATCAATTTTAATAACAAGTTAGTAGTAAGGAAATATGCTACACACCCTGAATAAAGAGTTCTTACAGACTGGATGGTTTACAAGGTCCCAATTGCCCACGTTTACACATTTTGAAGAAGGGATGTGAAAAGGGCAGAACTATTGCTCCGCAGGCTTGAAGGCACAGCTCACAGTCACATTCTGTTTCTTTTCTTCTGCTCCGAAAAGTTGCAAAGTATGGCTAATTTGGCATTTATTCATATGAGCATAAATAAATGAGGAAGGTAAATTTTCCAAAAAATTCAAGCACTATGGCAAGATAAAGCAACTAATATATATATTTTAAAGATCTTTTATTTATTTGAGAGAGAGCATGAGGGAGGGGGCGGGGAGAGGCAGAGAGGGAGGGAGAAACAGAAGCAAGCTCCACGAGGAAGCCCCACGAGGGGCTCAATCCCAGGGTCCTGGGATCATGACCTGAGCGGAAGGCAGATGCTTAACCAACTGAGCCACCCAGGCGCCCTGCAATTAATATTCTTAATTTCTATCAAGCTATACTCCAAGACACCATGCTTTTTGGATAAAAGTCAGTCCCCATCCCCCTTCCATCTGATTTTTTTTCTCTTGCACACACTTATTTACATACAATTTAGTGCCAATTTTCAACAAAATAAGGTTTCTTTTTAATTTTTACATTGCGATCTTCCTTTACCTTTCAATTATTCTATGGAACATATAATTATATTCTATCTTCCTCACTAAGTTGAATTTCTGAACTTCTGCGAGCTAAGTCTACCCCATTCATTTGTGTGTTACAAATATAAAGAATACGGATGCTGAGTAATAAAGATCAGGTCTTTTCTGGAGCTTTTAAAGCTATAGTGTTTCTTTTCTTTCCTTCGAAAGGTTGTACACTATAAATTACATTACAAATAAAAATGAATTAAGTGAGACTGAGGTCAGAGAAGAAAAACAGAGGCGCCAGTTTCTGTAGAGGGTCTTTAATGGATGATACTTTGAGGCTATCAATTTGGAAAGAAAAAAATCAAATAAAAATCCATTTCATACTCATTTTGCAGACCTCATCCTTTGTCTTCATATAAGTAACTCTGCCAATGTCTTATTTTATATAGGATCTATGTTGTTCTTCTACTCTGTTCTAACGTTATACAAATTCTAACTCCTTAAAGGCAGACAGAAATTAAACCATTCAAATGCTGTTTGTTTAGTAATTTCAAAATAACAATAAGTAAGGCAACCTTCACCTATGTGGTTTGTTTTTTTTTTTAAGATTTTATTTATTTGACAGAGAAAGAAAGAGAGCACAAGCAGTGAGAGCGGCAGGCAGAGGGAGAGGGAGAAGCAGGCTCCCCGCTGAGCAGGGAGCCCGATGCGGGGGCTTGATGCGGGGGCTGGATCCCAAGACCCTGGGAAATATGACCTGAGCTAAAGGCAGACGCTTAACCCACCGAGCCACCCAGCGCCCCGCACTTTCACCTGTGTATCACCAAACCTGCCACTCTTCCTTTATTTTACCATTGCTCCTACTACTACTAGCAGAAATCCTAAAAGATCAGATAATAAAAACCCAAAGAGATCTTCATATTTTCTTCAACTTCACAGTCAAAGCCCATCTCAAGTTATGAATTGTCTTTATCCTCGAGATTGTTTGATACTTGTTAATTTATTTTTTTCTTTGGGAAAGTAAGAATAAGTCATGATCAAAGAGAAAACTGCCACTTGTTGCCCTTTGTGGAGTCTCTTCTTTACTCCATTTAGTGGCAGCTGGGAGTGCAGAACTAGGTTTATTCCATGCTAGGGGAAGAATTCCCCCCCCCCCCCAATAATGGTGAACATCTAACAGAGTTCCTTGAATATAGAAAATGTTCAATGTAAATTTGGCAAAAGAATGGGTGAATAAAAGAATAATGCAGTGTTCACTGTTTAAAAATGAATCATTTCCACTCCTTTATCTGACTACAATTTGAAACCCCTTGATAATCAAGCTTTACAAAATTGGTTTAAGGTCTCCCTACAGAGAAATAGACAATGGCACAGAGAAATGTTGTGGCTTCCGGAGAGCTTAGAAAGAAGGACCTGTGCTCAACCAAGTTTCACATGAAGTAACTTGTCTGAGGGACACTTCCAAGCTTCTCCAGAGGAAGAAAGGATTGTTTTGGAGTATGAGGCAAAGTAAGGTGTTCCCAGGAGCAGAAATATTTTAAATGTTTTCACTTAGGAAGGTCAATGGCCTGTTTAAATCAAACCACCACCCTTAGCCTTGGTCCATCAGGCTATTAGGGAGATACAGTGTGACTTACTCTTGGAGAAGTCTGCTTTTATCTGGCCTACATTTGTATCCTGCTTGCCTCTGTACTTTTCCTTTGCTTTTACTTTTTTCTCTCAATGACTATGGAGTTTCCTGTTTGATTCTTTATAGGGGTCTTAGTGTTTAAGGTGTGAAGGAATGAATAAATCCTAATCCTAAAACGATAACTGTCTGTTTCAGTCTTCTTTAATAAAAGCGCCAGCTCCTGGCTTCTCCACGGTGTCGCTCTTTTTTTAAGAGGACGCGGAAGGCCACCACCCAGCAGACGTCCCTGCGGGTCAGGAACCGCGGCAACTGCCTTTCCTCCCAAGTGCTCTAAGGGCCACCCCCAAGGAGTAGTGACTTCAAGGGCCGGTACTCCGTCCCCTGTGCTAAGTGAGAGAGAGAGAGCACAGACTCCCTTTAAAGGCGAACTCTGCAAACAAGAATAACCTTGAGAAAGTCCCTTTATATGCAGATCAATGCTCCGGAACGTTGCCAACCACTTACAACTCCCCTTTGACATTTCACAGATGCGTTTTCATGCTGGAGAAGGGGCCTCTTTCTACCCCGGAACCCAAAACCCCGCTTTGTGCCTCGGGTGCAGTTGGGTCTTATCGGATGAGCCGCTGGGGAAATGTGGGCCCCCTGTCCTCTCCTTGGTCAACTAGAGTCACCCTGACAGAGGACCCCCCTGCCTCCCAGGGGCTACTTCTGTGGTGCCTTGACCTGAGTCTCTCCGGGGAATCCTCTCTCTGTTCTGGAGGTCTCGTGGAATTCCAACTTCTCAGTCCCAAGGATCTGCCCAGAACCATCCGGCGGTCCCCAAGCCCCAAGCTCTGGGACGGCTGCGGGGCTGCGCTAGCCATTAATGGCCATCATCCATTTTTAATCAGAAAGATCACAAGAAAGATGGTAAGCGAATCCCAGTCGCAAGTCAATTTAAATAACATTCCTGGGGAAATCCAATCACTTAAAACTGAGACACCTACGCGAGCAAGAGCCCCCGCCCGACCGGCGGGGAAGAGCGCGACGGCGGAATTAATCGAGATCAGGGGGCTCCCGGGCTCAGCGCGGAGCGTTAACCCTTCCAGCCCCGGAGGGTGACAAGGGGGGCTTGGAAGAAGGCCGCCGGCGGGGCGAAAATGCCCACGGCGGCCACGCACAGGCGGTCCCTGTCACCTTGGGCAGCTCCGAGCGCCCTGAGCCCGGCCCGGGCGGCTGGGCGCGCGGCGTTAAGGTCAGCAGCTCAGGAGGCCGCTCCGGCGGCGAGGAGCTGCCGCCTCCCGCAGCCTCGGCGCGCCTCGGGCTCCTCCTTCCGCCCAAGCGTGGCCCAGTGAGCACTGCTCCGGCCGCAGGTAGCGGAGGCGCGGAAGGCGGCGCGCGGGACCCAGCGGAGCGCCCGGGGAGGGGCCGGCGGACACGCGGACAGACGGCTCCCCCAACCCCGCCCTGGACAGTAGCGACTGTCCGCGCCGGCCATGTGGGGACCCGGAGTCACAGCGGAGGGCCTGTCGGTGGCGCCGGCCCCGCCGCCGCTGCTGCCGCTGCTGCTAGTGCTGGCGCTGGCGCTGGTGGCGCCCTCGCGGGGCGGCGGGGGCTGCGCGGAGCTGGCGTGTGGCGAGCGGGAGCGCTGCTGCGACGCGGCCAACGCCACAGCGGTGCGCTGCTGCAAGCTGCCGCTGCACGCCTTCCTCGACAACGTGGGCTGGTTCGTCCGCAAGCTCTCCGGGCTGCTTATCCTGCTCGTGCTCTTCGCCATCGGCTACTTCCTGCAGCGCATCATCTGCCCCAGCCCACGCAGGTACCCGCACGGTCCGGCGCGGCCCGGGCCGCCGGGGGCCGCGGGGCCGCCCGACGACGACGACGACGACTCGCCCGCGCTAATGCGCGACGAGGCGGCCGCCGGCTCTCAGGACTCGCTGCTGGACAGTGGCGGCGGGGGCCGAGGCCGGGGAGGCGGCGGGCGCTCGGCCCCCGACTGCGCCTCGGAGCACGAGCTTCGCGTGGTCTCGCCGGTCTTCCTGCAGCTGCCCAGCTACGAGGAGGTCAAGTACCTGCCCACTTACGAGGAGTCCATGCGGCTGCAGCAGCCCAGCCCCGGGGAAGTCGTGCTGCCCGTGTCGGTGCTCGGCCGCCCGCGAGGCGGCTGCGCCGGGGAGCGCGACGGCGGCGAGGGCCGCTCCCCGCTCATCTGAGCGTCTGCGGCCGCTCGAGGGCCGCGCGGGCCGAACGCGCCTAGGGGGGCTGCGGGTGGGACGCAACGACAGAGGTGGCCGCTGCCACCGCCGCCCGCCTCAGACCCGCGCTGGCACCCGGGCCGAATCGCCGGTCGCCCGGCGCCGGGGTTGGAGTCACCCACGCTCCAGCTTTGCCCCGGGATCTTAAGTTTCCCTACGTTTCATTCGGTTCAAGGAAACGTCGGGCGCGCGCGGCGGGGGCGACGGCAGCGGACGAGGCTGCGGTGCAACTTCGAAGGACGTCCCCGCCCTCAGCCTCTCCTCCGCCCTGTGTTCACTCGTAAGTGCCTGCCTGCTTTCCGAATCAAAGAGAACACGTGAGCCCTTGAGTGCGTCGAGCGAAAGGCAGTAACCTTTAGGGATGAGGGGAAGGACGCAGGTCCATCCCTCTGCCTCTCGCCTCGACAGGGCACGGTCTCCCAGGATGGGCGGAGGGCGCGGAGCCGTAGGGCCGAGCGCCGACTGGAGACTGCTGCGCGCGGTCGGGGAGAGCAGCACCTAGGTATGATTGAATCCCTCCCTGCCTTGCGGAGAACCGAAATAAACCCGCTTGGTGTATTCCTGGCCCAGCATAGTCCCAGCTGATGGCTCACAATATGGGGGGGGGGGGGGGGGATACCTGTAATGTCCAGTTGGGTGCTGTACCTATTGAAGATACAGCAGTTAGGTATATAGAAGACCTTATTCTTAATAAGGTACAGTTGGACTTTGGATTTGCCAGTAACTGAGAAGATATTTATATTTATTTGTCTTTTATTTTTATATTTTTACCATGTATTGAACGTATCAGGAGTGTATTTGTGCAATTAATGACAAGATAATCGTCTTTTCCTCTTTTTTAGGCCTTAATGGCCCGGGAATTGTCTGTCATTATTGTTTAAGAAAATATTGGACATGATTTCATTTACAATGGGGAAGAAAAAAGAGGCATGGGCAAAGGAGAAAACGTACGTGACATAAAACACGTGAAGGATATCTTATTTTCGCTATTTGAGAAGAATATATTTTATTTTTAGTACTGTGGCATAATATATAACTTTTGTAATAACTGTAGATTGTGTAGTCTGGGTCTTAATTGCATCATTCACCACGTAGTTATATGTAGATATGATTGATACATATATGCCATACCATGAAGCATGATGTCATGTGCTTTTCCCTTTGTTTTGAAGTACAT
The DNA here is from genome assembly GCF_011800145.1 of Mirounga leonina. Taxonomy (NCBI): domain Eukaryota; kingdom Metazoa; phylum Chordata; class Mammalia; order Carnivora; family Phocidae; genus Mirounga; species Mirounga leonina. The sequence goes on from NW_023270268.1 coordinate 53,429,868, forward strand.
TCCACAACATGATGCAAAACATAAGAACTTGTGACTTCTCTTCAAAGCCATAATTGTGCAAGGAATGTACTGCAGAAGGATTTAGTCAGCATATCCTAAGAAAAACATAAATGTCATTGTATCAGTTCTACCATTCTATGAAATGTTTTTTAAGCAAATGGTAATATAAAATAATATATTAAAATGCATTGTGTATAATGTACATATGCACATAGTCTATGTACAATATACATATTGTATACCATATAATTACCACAGTTTATGACTGCCATGAAAGGAAAAGAAGGAAAACAAAGGTTTCTCTTCTTGGGGAAGGATGAGTGTTACATTAAGAAAGATTTTACATGTGAACTTCACATATGTATCTAGAAACATTGTTCTTATGATTAAAAAAGTTTGACAATCCTGAGATTGTATTAGAAGAAACTGATCTGATTAATTTGAGAAGTGATTTAATTGTGAAATTAATTTGAGAAAATGATTAAACTTTTAAAAGCTAATAGAAAAAGTCTGACAGTTCTAAGGAAGTCTGAATTGTAATAGAATGGTTTACTCTAAACTGCTAAAAGCTAATGACCCTGTCATTAAAATCATTTGAAGTGTTATTAAAACACAGAAAAACTTTAAAATTTTTCTCTGTGCAAATTGTATCAGATGTGTGACTATATGGCAATGCATTAAAATATGAAATGTGTATCTTTGTTATTTAAAAGCAATTTTAAGCTGTGTTTGGCAAAACAATAAGGAGTTGAGACTATTTAAATTGAGACTGGTACAAGATTTAATGAAATCACATCATATTGAGTAATTGCATATGTTAATATCATTCAAACACTATAAATTTTAGTTACATGTGGCTATCAATACCACCCACCATTCAAACAAACAGGAAAGTAGCCATAAATCTTTTAAATTATTTATCCTTTGGGGGTATCCTGTTTTAGACACATCTTAAAATTCACCCATATCTGAAACATCAACGTGAATATCCAGTACCAGTATATGAAGTATATCCTATATGTTGCTATTAGTAGCATCTTGAGCTTTGCAACAAAATCTTGTAAAAATACACTTAAATATGAATCAAGTGTATTTCCCTTGTATCAACTATGGAACATTTCTCTCCCTAAAATTCAGAATGTCTACAATGTAATACTAGTCATGCAGTGAGGTTCCACTGAATTTTAAAGTTACAACAAATTTTACACTTGTTTTTTTCCTACACAGCACACAAGCTTTTATGCACATCTCTCGGTTAATAAAAATGAGTTTGACTCTGGTTTTTTTCTTGCACTTCATTGATTTACCAAGCACGATTTGGGGGGGGGGGGAGGAATTCTTAAAAACTATTTTTATTAGTGGTAAATGAACATGTTTCATGGTAACACACACACACACATATATAGCATACCCTGTTAATACACACACAACCTATGTGTTCACAATGCTAGAAGGCCTGGATAGAAACATTTTTAAAGCACTAAGCATGGTATCTAGGTGTATCAATTTTATAGATTTCACCTGGAAGTTATTTATTATATAGAACTAGTAGAAAATAGAAATGTAGAAAACATTAATGTAGAAAAGTTATTCTCTCACCTGAAAATAATTTGTGATGAGATGCTGATTTTACTTATTTTCAATATTTTTTTATATAGGTGAGGGCACAGATATGTATATATATGCACATATTTATATATATATAATCATCAGTTGCTTAAAAGCATGACTGTTTTCTACTCATATTTTTCAATTATGGGTATTATATAATTATATATACATACACACATATATATGAAATCAGTTGCTTAAAAGCAATTTGTTGTTGGTGTTCAATATCATAAACAAGGGAGAAATGTCTTCTTGAGATAGAATGATAGTTTCAAGAGGCCATTAATTCAACCATGGAAAATGGCTTTGGCAACTATGCCAAAGGGCATGAGGTGTACTATATAAGGAAAACAAGATTCAATTGTAAAGGCTAAAGGGAATATTAAGGAAATAACTTCAACAGTTTAAAAAGCAATAGGCCAAGTACCTCAATGTTGTACTTCATGTATACAGTTTCTTTCAAGTGTAATTAATAAAGGAAACAGTTCACAGCTGGAACTTATAAACATGAATATGGTGTTCAGATTTAAACAATGTTCTGCATTGATTTCTGTAAAAATTTCATGAACATAATTAATTTGGATTTCCAGTTTGAAAGAAACAATGATGAGTTGTTTTATTTTGAGTAGCCCAGCATTAATCATCTCTCCAAAACTGTACATTACAGACAACCATTCAGTAATAGAATATTTGGCAAGTTTGTATCTGACCTTACTAGTTTACAATTTACTTTCTCACTCACCTTTCATCCATTGGGAAAAGATAGGAGGTTAAGGGACGGTATTTTATCAACAAAGAATGAATCAACAACCAGCTAATTGTAAAGAATTAAGACATACTTTCTTCCATAGAGATGGAAAGGATGTCTTTTTTTTTTTTTTTAAGATTTTATTTATTTGAGACAGAGAGAATGAGATAGAGCATGAGAGGGAGGAGGGTCAGAGAGAGAAGCAGACTCCGTGCGAACAGGGAGCCTGATGCGGGACTCGATCCTGGGACTCCAGGATCATGACCTGAGCCGAAGGCAGTCGCTTAACCGACTGAGCCACCCAGGCACCCGGAAAGGATGTGTTTTTTTTTTTTAATTTTGCCTGTAAAATAATCAAATGTCAAATAAAACCAATACTTTGATTATATTTAAATACATATAGAACCTAATTTTACTTATTTTCTTTTACTTACAGAATTCACTTTTAATTTTACAGCAAAAATTTTACAATGGAGGACATTTATGCTTGCCATTGAACTAAAGATCATCACTTTTTTTTCCTCTTCAACTTCTTAGCTAAGCACCTTCATTGTCTTGATCTGTCCTAGTTCTTATTTTCTTTCTTTGTATGTTATCTTGCTTTGAATTTTCAGTATTTGTTTTCACTAAAACACATCTCATAGGACTCCCAAATTGCTCTTTTCTGTGATTTAATATTGCTCTGGCTATGGCTTGGTCTTTTGCACAAAGTTTCTTCTTTTGGTAAACATTATTTTCCAAAGTGTTCTTTTTTTTTTTTTTAAGATTTTATTTATTTATTTGTCAGAGAAAGAGAGCACAAGCAGGGGTTGCTGCAGGCAGAGGCAGAGGGAGAAGCAGACTCCCCGCAGAGCAGGGAGCCCAATGCGGGCCTTGAGCCCAGGACCCTGGGATCATGACCTGAGCCGAAGGCAGACGCTTAACCGACTGAGCCACCAGGTTTCCCCCAAAGTGTTCTTTGTTTTCTATTTGCATCTGCTTCTATTGGTTTCCAGTTTTGAGCCAGGTGGTTTTTCCTTTTTATCCACTAAAGAACTGTAAACATATTTCTCGTTATTCTTATCCATAGAGATTTTCTCTGTCACTCAGCAAATGATCGTATCTTTGCAGCTCTCTAGCAAGAATTTTCATTTTTCTAGATCTCAAACAATAAATCTTGATTTGCCTTTTAACTTTTTGCTTCCTCAGTTGAAATTTTCTGGAGGGATTGTCAGCACTTTTCTCCCTACTTTTCCCTAAAAATGTGCTCTCTGCTATATTTATAAAAGCAAAGAATTAGACCCTTGTGTCTTAGTAGTGACAGGGACTTTATTTTGGCTTCCAAACCTCAAGTATATTATATGTCTGTTGACTGCTATATCTTTATGCTTCCAGATTTTTCTCACAGGCATCTTTGTGGTTTCCTTTGTGTCATTTTATCTGAGGAATGGTTAACTATTTTTATTCTTGCTCACAGACATTCTATTTGTTATACTAGATAAATGATCATATTCTATCTTTATAGGGAAGACCTTATTTGAGCCTGTAGACTTCAAATATAGCTTGATTTTCTCTTGCTTGCTATCTTTGACATTCTTATGGATTTCTGCATGGGTTCCTCTTCAACTTCTGTTTATGGTACCACTGTTTTACTGGGTAGACTAGATGGTACCTCTAACTTTATATTTCTTTTATTCCTGCTTCTGGATGATCTCGAAGAATCCCTATTGTATTGTTTAAGATTTTATCTGAGGAACTGTCAATAGTTTTATCTTCTGTCTCTCATTGGCTACATTTGTTTCATCATAGAAAGGATTAGAATCCTCCAGATTTATTCCTGTCTTATTTCAGTTTGTGGGAATTTTATGTATTGACCAAAGATTTTACCAGACCAAAATTACTTTTGATTATTTTCCTGGGTCTTAAAAGTATCTTCTCTTTGTTTTTAGGTTCATCTTTTTCTTGCAAGGTGTTCATTGGTTTGTCACATTTCTCCATGTGCATAACCCCTGTTGAACTAGCCAAGTGATCAGATTCCTAAAGATTTATACCAGTTTACTTCTTCCTCTTATGTTACTGTCTCTTTTTTCCATAGTTTCATCTTCTGAGTTTTTCTCTTGGAAGCTCTTCACAGTATTCTTTTCATTTTCCTTTATTTGAAATTTTTCTGCTGCTAGAAGCAATGAGACTCCCGAGTTCTATATAAGTTCCGTATCTGTGTCTGTGATATAGGGACAATGCTGACTCAGTTCTGCTTGAAAATTAAGTTCCTATTTCTTCCATTCATCTCTGCACATTATCTGTTGGGCTAGGCAAACATTTAGATTCTTGAAACTTTTTTGTTTTTTAAGGTAGATCTTGTTCTTTGACTAACTCTGTTTTGCAGATTCTTGGTCAAGTCTTCTACTTGGTTCTTTCTTTTAGGAGTTTTGACTGCTGGTGCCTGTTGGGTCTTCTCTGGGTTCAGTCTTTCCCACAGAAGTTTTCAGAAGTTTCCTGATTGTTGTAAGTTCAGTGGATTCACATTTCTCTCTGGGAGCTGTCCCGAGCTTCTTGGTTGTCTTATATTCTGGGGTCCACCATTTGCTGTGTGGTTTTCCTAAGGCCCTTGGTTCCTGTTGAGTCTTCCACTGGGTCTCTTGACACCTGTGGGTGAGGTTTTCACCTTTTCCACATTTCCACTTGGGAGATGAGGAGTTCTTGCTGCTTTCGCTCTCTGGTTGTATTGCTTGCTTTGGTGTTTTTATAAGCTTTTTGATGCCTTCAGATTTTCCACGGAGTCTGCATTTTCCTCATTCGTCCCCAGCCCTCTTCTGAGTATTCTTAGATTTTCTCATCATTCTGGTTTGTGTTTGGACTGTTCTAAGCTTTTTGTGGGCATCACAACCATTTATTTATTTCTCTGGTTCTGTTGGTGCTTGCAGGAATTCTTTGATACCTGCCAGGTCTTCCAAGGGCTTCCAAGGGCTCTGGTTTTACCTTAGGTGTTTTCAGCTGCCTCCTGATAATTCCTGTTAGATTTTCTACTGGTTCTGGATTCTGCTTTCAAGTGTCCTAAGCTTTCTGTGAAAGTTATCATCATTTGTTTGTTCCTCTGGGTTTATAGGAGCTCTCTGATGGCTGCCAGGTCTTCCATGGGTTCTGGTTTTATTTTAGGTGCCCTCGGCATTCCTGTGAGAATTCTTAGTTTTTACTGAGGCTGGCTTGTGCTTTGGCACACTCCTAAGCTTTCTGTGAAACTTAATACCATTTATTTGTTCCTGTTTCTTTTGGTGTTTGTTTGTGGGAGCTCTCTGATACCTGTCAAGTCTTCCACAAGTTCTGCCTTTTCCTCAGGTATTTTCAGCAGTCTCTTGAGTAGCCTGAGAGTTTCTACAGGTCCCGGATTCTGTTTTGGGGTGTTCCAAAGCTTTTTGTGGACATTTAATTTTATTTTAATCTGTTTAAAATTAATAATTTCATAAGTTAAAAACTGAAACTCATAGTACTGTGTGAGAATTCTGGCAATTCATTTTGATAACTTAAATAATATTTCTAGCATTTCTAGCTCTGATTTAAAATTTGGTAGCAATTACATTGTAGCCATTTTTCTAATGAGTAAAATATAAATGTGCACATTTTTAGACATAAGCTTGGCAGTTGCTGTGGGAGGTGGCACTCTTCACTTGCTACCATGATAATTATAACAATGATAACTATAATTCATTGAATGCTTACCTATGCCAGGCACTGGGCTAAGCATCTTGCATATATTATCTCATTTAAAATTCATAACAGGAGGAGCTAAGGATTTTTTTTTTTTTTTAAGATTTTCTTTATTGAGTGTGAGCACAAGTTGGGGGGAGGGGCAGAGGGAGAGAGAGAATCCTAAGCAGGTTCTGCTCAGTGCGGAGCCCGACCTGGAGCTCGATATCATGACCCTGAGATCATGACCTGAGCCAAAATCAAGAGTCAGATGCTCAACTGACTGAGCCACCCAGGTGCCCCCAAAGGTTAATAATAACGATCATTAACCCCATTTTACAGATGAGAAAAGTGTAGACAGAGAGGCGGAGTAGCGTGCCCAAAGTCACACGGGCGATAAGTAGAAGATCAGGAAGCAGATCCAGCCTGTTTGCCTTCAGAGCTGGTACTCTGAACCACTGAACTTTCACCATGCAATTAACTGAGCCTCACAGTGTATCTTAGCATTGTTGCTGCGGCTGTGGCCACATAGCCTCACGTTAGAATCACTCTTTATTTTTCCACAAGTGAAAGAAGGTAGCTATTACTTGTCACTTGCTGTTTAAAAGAACTGTTATTTAAAAAATAATAGAATCTAGGCCAGAAATCTTTAATGACCCAAAAACTGTGGAAATGCAGAAATGTTTTATGGGTAAACCTGAAATGATCAACAAAAACAACACGGTTATTGTTTTTTTGCATTTCATTCAGCCAAGTCCTTCAGCACCAAGTATGCCTCCTTCCTGGTCTGACTTTGTTAATTTTAAAATAGCTGGTAAATCTTGTCCAACATCTTAAAAAAAAAAAAAAAAAGCCAGAAAGCTTTTTGTATGCCCAGAATAAAAAACAAGAACTGTGGAGTCTGACATTATCACTAAATCCTCGATGCCAGCTAATATGGAAACAGGAACAAAATAGCTTCCTAAATTAAGATTCTATTTATATTCTTGTGGTAGAATATGAGTGTTTGTTCAGACTTTATACAGAATAACATAATGATTTAGACTGCCCAGATGAATCTCTAGACGCTAGATTTACTAGTTATGTGATCGTAAGCAAGTTGCTTAACTTCTCTAAGGCTATTTTCTCTTCTGCAAAGTGAGGAGAGTACCCACCTCAGCTGGGTGTCATATTAAGGTATGTACAGGTGTCATATTAACTTTACTTAAAAAATTGTCAGCTGGTTTTGGTTGAGGTGATACACTGTGGGTGAAAGCCTGGGTAGGAAAAGAGAAATGGGGTTTGGACAGGACAAAAATGGACCAGGAGTGGCAGACTAAATTATATGGGAAGGGTTGAGTGTGTGGATAAGAAGTGCTAGAAAGCTAGGCCAGTAGAGTAGGAGATTGGGATACTGGATCTTGAGACTTCCCCTATAGAGAAGCTGTGGGTGAGGACAAAGTGGAAACAGTGGTCTTGGAAGTGGGTCCTGGAGAGTGGACATGAGGGCTTTCAGAGTAGAGGAGGGTACAGGTTTCTGGGAGGATAAAAGGACGGGTAGAGGAGAGCAAGTCAATGAAAGCAAATGCATGGCCTGATGGACATTGAAACCCACCTCAGGTTTGACAGAACCGAGTTTGATAGAAAAGTGTTTATATAGACATTTCTAATTTTTAACCTGAAGAAGAGAAAGCCAAGGGAATATAACTGTCATGAAATATTTAAAAGGCAAACTTATAGAAGTGGAATTTTTTTACAGGGCTCTAGAAGGTGGAACTTAAAGGTAAAAAAAAAAACAAAACCTCAAATACATCAATTTTTTCCATCTGTCCATCCACTCATCCATGCACTATTCATTCAGCTACCACCAAAAAACAGATTTGAGGTCGTCTACAAAAAGGACACACAAAACAAGATCCTCCAAAAGTAAATGAAGGAACCAAGGCAAAGGGGAAAGGCAAAGCTGCAAAAATAAGGTCATACCTTGGTTCTGAGCTTTTTGGCAGGAAATACAAAGAAAATGTTCAATTAAAGGATTCAGTGTTTGTAAGTAAAAACCAGACCAGGTGTTTGAGAGAAGCACGTATCTTCCTGGTACTGACAGTTGGAAGAAGTTTCTCCTCTGAGTTCTCATAAAGAAAACACTGTAGTGGCGCCTGGCTGCTCAGTCAGAATATGTGACTCTTGATCTCGGGGGGTGTGAGTTCACATTGTGCATAGAGCTTACTAAAAAAAAAGACACTGTAATGTTAAGAATAACATATTCAACCATTTTTACACTAAATATGTTCCATAAGGCTTATGAACATTAGATCCTCACTATAGGCATAATATTGTAGCTCAGTACAATTTTTCAAGGAGTCTAAATGATGTAGTACAGTAACTCTTAACTCCTAATGCTTTGGTCTAATCCCAAAATAGGTTATATTCTAGAGGGATGGATGACTATATAACTTTCAAATATTTCACCATAAATGTTATTTCCCTCAAGTGTTTTGTTTTTTTTTTAAAGATTTTATTTATTTGTTTGACAGAGAGAGACACAGCTAGAGAGGGAACACAAGCAGGGGGAGTGGGAGAAGGAAAAGCAGGCTTCCCGCCGAGCAGGGAGCCCGATGCTGGGCTCGATCCCAGGACCCTGGGATCATGACCTGAGCCGAAGGCAGACGCTGTACGACTGAGCCACCCAGGCGCCCCATCCCCCAAGTGTTCTAAAAGCCATTTTGTTGCTTTTTTAAATTACAAAAATTATATTTAAACATAAACAGCGACCCTAAAGACTCTACCAAAAATAACCCACAAAACTGTTAGATCTAATAAACAGTAAAGTTGAAGGAAACAAAATCAATATACAAAAATTATATACACTAATAATGAACTATCAGAGAGATTAAGAAAATCTCATAATTGCATCAAAAAGAATAAAATATCTAGGAATTTAATGAAAGAAGTGAAAGATCTGTACACTGAAAACTAAGACTTGGTGAAAGAAATTGAAAAGACACAAATAAATGAAATGATATTCTGTGCTCATAGATTGGAAAAACCAATATTGTTAAAATGTTAATTTTATCCAAAACAATGATTCAATGCAACCCCTATAAAATTCCAATGTCATTTTTCATAGAAAAAAAAAAACAAAAAAATCCTAAAATTTGTATGGAATCATAAAAGACCTAAATAGCAAAAGCAATCTTGAGAAAGAAGAACAAAGCTGGAGGTATCACACTTTCTAATTTCGAACTATATTATAAAGCTATAATAATCAAAACAGCATGGTATTGACATAAAAACAGACACGTAGGTCAATGCAACAGAATAGAGAGCCCAGAAATAAAGCCACATATATATGGTCAATTAATTTATGACAAAGGAGCCCAAAATATGCAATGGAGAAAGGACAGTCTCTTCAGTAAAGGGTGTTGGGAAAACTAGAAACATGCTACATGCAAAAGAATGAAACTGGACCACTATCTTAGACCATACATAAATATAACTCAAATGGATTAAAGACTTGAACATAAGACCTGAAACTATAAAACTCTTGGAAGAAAACATAGGGGTTGTGCACCTAGACATAGGTTTAGGCAATGATTTTTTGGATTTGACACCAAAAGCAAAGTCAACAAAAGCAAAAATCCATAAGTGGGACTATATCAAACTAGAAAGCTTCTTTCTGGGCGCCTGGGTGGCTCAGATGGTTAAGCGTCTGCCTTCGGCTCAGGTCATGATCCCAGGGTCCTGGGATCGAGTCCCACATCCGGCTCCCTGCTCAGCGGAGAGCCTGCTTCTCCCTCTCCCTCTGCTACTCCCCCTGCTCATGCTCTCTCTCTCTCTGTATCTCTCTGTCTCAAATGAATTTTTAAAAAAAATCTTGAAAAAAAATAAAAAAATAAAAAGCTTCTTTCTGTACAGCAAAGAAAATAATCAACAAAATGAAAAGGCAGCCTACAGAATGGGAAAATATTGGTAAATAATATATCTGCTAAGCAGTTAATATCCAAAGCATAAAAAGAACTCCTACTAGTCAATAGAAAAAAAAAAAAAATCCTATTTTAAGAATGGGCAGAGGACCTGAACAGACATTTTTCCAAAGAAGGCTTACAAATAGCCCACAGGTACATGAAAAGGTGCTCAAGACCACTGATCATCAGGGGAATACAAATCAAAACCACAATGAGATCTCACCTCACACCTGTTAGAATAGCTATTATCAGAATGACAAGAAATAACAAGAGTTGGTTATGGAGGATATGGAGAAAAGGGAACCCTTGTGCACTGATGGGAATGTAAATTTGTACAGCCACTGTGGAAAACAGTATGGAGTCTCCTCAAAAAATTAAAAATAGAACTACCATATGATCAAGCAATTCCACTTGAGGGTATTTATCCAAAAGAAATGAAATCACTATCTTGAAAAAATATCTGCCCTTCCATGTTCATTGCAGCATTATTTACAATAGCCAAGACATAGAAATAACAGATGAATGGATAAGGAAATTGGGGTGTATATATATATGATGGAATATTATTCAGCCATAAAGAAGGAAATCCTGCCATTTGTGATAATGTGGATGGAACTTTAGGGCATTGTGCTAAATGAAATAGATGAGACAAAGATGAATACTGTATGACCTCACTTACATGCAATCCTAAAAAAGACAAACTCATAAATATGGAGAAAAATTAGTGGTGGCCAGAGTCGGGGAGGGGGGAATGAAATGGGTGAAGGTGGTCAAAGGATACAAACTTCCAGTTGTAAGATAAATAAGCATGGTGACTATAGTTCATAATAGTGCTTTGTATATTTGAAAGTTGCTAAGAGAGCAGATCTTAAAAATTCTCATTGCAAGAAAAAAATTTTTATAACTATATATGGTGATGGATGTTAACTAGACCTATTGTGGTGATCATTTCACAATATATACAAATAACAAATCATTATGTTGTACACCTAAACCTAATACAACATTATATGTCAATTATATCTCAATTAAAAAAAAAAAAAAACACTTCCAAAGAAGCAGTGGACCAGGTCGTTGAGGCTCATAACCCCAGATCCATTGCTTATTAGGGCTGTAATTTCAGTTGAATTGTTTAACTTCTTCGTGCCTCAATTTCTTCTTCTGAAAAGGAAGCTAGACGTAGTACATCAAAGGGTAAAACTCATAGAGCCTCGCACCGAGTACAATCTATGTATGAGGTGGTTGGCATTATCACTGCAAATGGATTTGAAAAAGAAGGGTCAAGGCTAACTTTGAGGCCATGAAGGGGTTTTCTGCATTGAGCTTTGGAGGAGCCTCTGAATTCCAGAATCTGTCAGAAGCAGAACTTTAGTACTTACCAAAAGCCTTAAAATATGCATAGCTTTGATTCAGCAATTCTCCCACTGAGAATCTATCCCATGGAAATAATCAAGGTCCTGTGAAAAGATCTGATTGCAAGAGATACCCTTTGAAGCACTGCTCTAACAGTGAAGTATTGAAAACTCCGTAATTCTCTAATAGGAGGACACTGGTTAAGTAAATTCTGCTCCATCATACAAAGAGACTTTCTGCAGCTTTTTAAAAAACATTTCTTTCTTTATCTCAGTGAGAGAGAGAGAGAGAGACCACAGGGGCGAGGGGCAGAGGAAGAGGGAGAGAGAAACTCAAGTAGACTCCACAATGAGTTCGGAGCCCGATGTGGGGCTCCATCTCATGACCCTGAGATCAGACCTGAGCTGAAACCAAGAGTTTTACACTTAACTGACTGCACTACCCAGGCGCCCCCATTCTGTAGCTTTTAAAATGATGTGCTAAGACATTATTAATTTGGGAAAACATCCATGATATAATGTCATTAAATGAAAAAAAAGAATAAAAGCATATTACGAATAAATGCGCACAGACACATAGGAGAAAATTCTGTTTTAAAACCCATATTTTATGCCACTATACTGAGATATTCCAACAAATGTATAGATCTTCCAGTCCTTTTTTGTTTAAATTTTTAATTACTCAGGTAATAACAAATACATCTTCCTTTTAAAAAGAAAACATTACAGGGAGCCTGCTTCTCCCTCTGACCCTCCCCCCTCTCATGTGCTCTCTGTCTCTCTCATTCTCTCTGTCTCAAATAAATAAATAAAATCTTTAAAAAAAAGAAAAAGAAAAAGAAAACATTACAACAAAATCCCCCCTAACACACCCACCCTCAATCCCTGCCCACTCCTTCAACTTGAGATTTAACCACTATGTGGTGAGTATCCTTTCAGAATATTCTCTGCATATCTTTACTACATAGAGATGTATTCATAGTAAATATATATAATACTATTTTGCACCAAAGGTTTTTGTTTCTGTGCAATCTTATCACATGTGTAGGTTCGTGTAACCACCACCACAATCAAGGTACAGGATGGTTCCATTTTTACAGAGATCCTCATGCCACCCTTTATAGCTTTATAGCCACATGCACCCTCTCCAGGTAATCCTTAACTCCTAACATCCACTAATCTGTTTTCCATCTCTATATTTTGTTATTTTAAGAACATTATATAAATGGAATCATACAGTAAATAACCTTTTGAGATCGATCAGCATAATTCCGTACAGATTTACCCAAGTTGTTGTGTGTAGCAATAGTTTTAACTATTGAATAGTATTTCATGATAAGGATGTATCACAGTTTGTTAAACCATTCACCCACCGAAACATCTCTGCATTGTTTTCAGTTCTTGGCTATTATGAGTTGAGCTACTATGAACATTTGTGTACAGCCTTTTGCATGAACATAAGTTTTCATTTCTCTGGGATAAGCGCCCAAGACTGTAATTGCTAGGTTATGTGGTTTGTGCATGTTTAGTCTGCAAGAAACTGCCATACTCCTTCTGTTAGTGGCTGTAACATTTTATGTTCCTACCAGCAGTATATGAGTGATCCAGTTTCTCTGCATCCTTGCCAGCATTTGGTGTTTATCACCAGTTTTTATTTTAGCCATTCTGATTGTTGAAGTTTCAATTTGCATTTCCCTCATGACTAAGATGTTGAACACTTTTCATGTGCATTATTTGCCATCTGTATATCCTCTTTGGTAAAATGTCTGTTCATATCTTTTGCCCATTTTCTAATTGAATTGTTTGTTTTTTACATTCCGATTTGATAGTTCTTTAGATATTCTGGTGCAAGTCTTTTGTTAGATACAGGGTTTGCCTACTTTCTCTTAGTCACTATTTAAGAGTCCATTTCTGTTTTTGTCAAAGTTATACATGCACAGATTTAAGTAGACAAATAGTTCCATGAGAACTGCTGTGAAAAACAGCAGGACTAAGCTCCTTCTTCTCATTGTCCCTCTCTCTTCCTAGAAGCAGCCACTTCCAGCTCTTTTAGCTGGCTCTCTTGCTACTTATTGCCACATCACTAAATAGCATGTTTATTATTTCCTGATTTTTTTGTTTTTGTTTTTTGGCATTATTTATTGCCTTTCCACTATGAAAAAAATGAAGATTTTTCTTCTTTTTTTACCTTCCATTTATTCCCCTCCAACATACGTACCAAATTCCTCCAAAATAAACCCAGAATCCCATATCCCCAATTCTAGATCCAAAACATTGTTTCATAATTCACACAGCCTGAACTCATTTGGCAGTAAAACGGATGAGAAACTACTTCTAATTTTTATTGCTTAATGTAAATATTCATATTGAGCTGCGGAAATATTGATATGTTTGATTAGGGAGTGATAGCTAAGACCCTTCTAGGGATGTTCTGTAATAAACTATCTATTTTCAGTATTACAAAAATTTTTGAATATCCATTGTGTTTCTTAAACAAATTTGAATTATTTTTAAGATTTTACTTATTTATTCGTCAGAGAGAGAGAGAGAGAATAAGCAGGGGGAGCGGCAGGCAGAGGGAGAAGCAGGCTCCCTGCTGAGCAAGGAACCTGGTGCGGGACTCAATCCCAGGACCCTGAGATCATGACCTGAGCTGAAGGCAGATGCTTAACTGACTGAGCCACCCAGGCATCCCACAAATTTGAATTCTGAAACATATTTGGCCCAAGGTTTTCAGATATGGGATTATGGGCCTGAATAATTATAATATGGTTAGATAAATATTCAGTGTTTACATTATTATGACTATGTAAATAAATTCTATTCACGGGTAAGCCATGTGATATATGATTTGATACTATTAATGTCAAAACCATGCAGAATTACTTTTATAGACTAGCACATTTTTAAATTATGTTAAAGAAGGATAACATAAGCTCATAGAATAGGAATTTTATTTGATGGTTTTCCTATATGTTATTTGGCAGATATTTAAACTGAACATTACTTCCTTGAAGTGTTTGCTCAAATTGCGCCTTCTCAGTGACACCTCCCTTTACACCCTATTTTATTATTTTATTTTTTATTTTATTTTATTTTCAGAATTCAAAATCCTTTTAATAACAAGGCAGGATCTGGGTTTGTTTTTTTTTTTTTAAGATTTTATTTATTTATTTGAGAGAGTGAGAATGAGAGAGAGTACATGAGAGGGGGGAGGGTCAGAGGGAGAAGCAGGCTCCCCGCTGAGCAGGGAGCCCAATGCGGGACTCAGTCCCGGGACTCCAGGATCATGACCTGAGCCGAAGGCAGTTGCTTAACCAACTGAGCCACCCAGGCGCCCCTGGGGTTAGTTTTTGTAGCTGTGACTGGTCCTGCGGCCTCTGGCTAGCTCAAAAATGGGAGATAAGCTTACAGCCACTTTATACTCGCCTTATTTCCAAAGAATTATAAAGTGTTTCTCCAATTAAATATTTTAATATGAATGTTACTTTACAGTAGAAGTTATTAGACTAGAAGAGCATTTTCAATCATCTAGAACATCCAGAAACCTCTGAAAAGTTGAATTGCTCTAAATTGTTTTGAAATCATGTGTGTTAGAAATCACTACATTTTAAAAATTACACACAGTGCATGGTGAGCATATGATGGCCAGAGAGAGATGTCCTCCAGCAGCTCAGGCCAAGTTGTGGGGACAGAGTAGCTTTAGAGGAAAGCAGACAGAATGAGAAAATGACTTTGTCACAGGCAATATAAGGCTGTGAAAATCATAAATTTTTTGGCCCAAAGGTCATTGACCACTGAGCAGGAGATACTGATAATATATAGGCTGTGGGCAAGGGGAAGGTAAAGATGGGTCTCTTTAAAAAAAAGAATTGCTTCATCACCTTCTCTTCGGCTTCTGCAGATGGTGTTCAAAGAAATCTGACAAGTGATTTTGCTACAATTCTATCTGCAGATCAAGAAATCTGCAAAACAAATAAAAAATCCATATATTTTTATTATGGATATTACCTTTTTATACAGTAGACCTTGTAAATTCTGATCTTTTTCAGTATAAGAATTGACAAGAAAAATATGTTTGAGGTATTTAAACAGGATTTATGTAGCATACGTTTTCAGAAATGAATGTATTTTCTATAAGTACAAAATGACAGATATTTGAAGATATTCTTCCACTGATACTCCTGGTAACTGTTTGCTATAGTAAACCATTTTCTAAAATATGTTTGCTTTAAGACTTGCTTATTTTTTATTGTAACTTATGTTCCATATTTCATTTATTATAACTTATGTTCCATGTACCACAGTCTCTGTGCCAAAGCATTTTTGGAGGGATCATCATGCCCCCAAAATATCACTCATCTGTAAAGGGGCCAGACCCCACGCATTCTGTATAAACAATCTTCTTCATTTGATGGTTATGAAATATACAAAATATTTATATATACATAAAAAAAGCACTAAATTAGATCAAATCCCCTAAAATGTATTAAATTATTAGTTTAAACTAACCAAGAAGCTTCTATAATAGATTTTTTTTTAAAGTGTAAGACAAAAGAACATAAATACACATTCAGTATGACTGTGAAAGTGATGTTGTGATACAATAAAGAGTATCTCTGGTCTTTGTCCCTGGTTTTTGGCACAGAGCTTCCAAAGCCCTTGGAATTTGAGAGATGGGAGTGTGTTATGCTAATAAAGTGACTCTAGGAGCCTTTAGTAGCTCCAGGGTGGGTGCTAGTTACTAGAAAAAGCAGCCAGGTGATTAGAGGGCTAGACCCTTCAGCCACCTGGCCTCCAGGGAGAAGACAAAGGCTAGAGATGAATCACAGGGCCAGTGATTTTTTTTTTTTTAAGATTTTGTTTATTTGACAGAGAGGGACACAGCGAGAGAGGGAGCACAAGCAGGGGGAGTGGGAGAGGGAGAAGCAGACTCCCTGCCGAGCAGGGAGCCCGATGCGGGGCTCTATCCCAGGACCCTGGGATCATGACCTGAGCCGAAGGCAGACACTTAACGACTGAGCCACCCAGGCGCCCCAAGGCCAGTGATTTTATCAAGAGTGCCTGTGTAATAAAACTCTGATTTAAAACAGTAACAACCACAACAAAACCTGGGACATTGAGACTGGGAGAGCCTTCCTGGCTGATAAACACATTGATATGCTGGGAGAATGATGGAGAGGAGAGGGCAGAGGAATCCAAGAGTTGGTGGGATTAAGGTGACAGTCTGGACAAAAACTGATATATTTGAACAAGCTTTATGTGAAGTGGTTATGACTCTTACCTGAATGAATTATGGGAATGGATATTGTGTCTGACTGGGGAAAATAACAGCACTGTAAAATAGAAGGCATGTAAATCCTTCCTTCAAGCCATAGTCATTAGACATGCTAAATGGGAATGAAGATTGCTCAGGCCCATGCAATATAGAACAGAGGCTAGAGTGCTGGTATGGACAAAACCTCTGCACAATAGCCACATATGGAGTGTAGACTGGGGCTTATGACAAAAGTCTGTGAGCACCTCCCCGTGACAGCTACTAGAACTCTGGACAAAGCAATTTCCATTTGGAGAAGCAATTACTAGCTTGCTATGAGACATTAATTGAAACTGCCTCTGACTGAAAAACATGAAGTAAGGATATCTTGGGTGATGTCAGAGAAACGCTCTAACGAGGAGGGCAGTTCTGTAATAGAACAGAAATGGTGTGTGCAGGAACACACCACCAGGACAACGCACGGAGTTACACAGCATGTTCATGAGCAGGTCGACTCGCTTCCCCAGGAATGACTCTGGAACCATGTGAGGAGCTGCAGGATTCTAGCATCATTCGGACAGTGCCTGTAAACAGCTCCCAACAGACCAACAAACAGCGGCTTGGCTTATGGATGGCAGTTTCAACATGAACACACGACACTGGGTTGGAAGGCCACCACTCTGATTGAAAAAGGTAAAACAAATTGGCTCGGTGAGCTGCACTGCATGCTGTTTACCCTTCTGTCTGGACCCTGACCTACTCATAGGCAGTGGCCAATGGCCCGGCCATATGGTCAGGCAGAAAGGCAGTGGAAGACTGGCCTATTAAAAGGGTGCCCTTCCGGGGCACGGCCCTATGGAAATCACTATGGGAACCTGAAGGGTGCCTTCAAGTAGGCCATGTCAATGCCCATCAGAACCCCCTTCCAGCATCAGAAGATGATTGGAATTGACAAGCAGATACCCAGGTGTGCTCACCTGAGGTGGCCACTGGGTTAATGAAGCGAGTGGACTGAAACAATGCAGAGGGGTTGAATCTAGACATATTCTTTTTGCACCTGCAGAGGCACGAAATGCCAACAGGAACTGTTCTGTCTGCCAGCAAGAGAGATTTAGAGACTGCAGATGGGCCCACAATTTCCAATTGTGGAAATGAACACCGCAGATAAAGGGGGACTACTGTATCTTCCTCAGGGCAGTACTTTGGTAAAGAATTAGAACAGGCAATCAAACATTGGTTGTCTAAATGGTGGGGGGGGGGGGGGGATAGAGACAAGAAGGGCTGGCTTACATGCCTTCATGAGTGTGTGCTCACGCTCAACATGAGGGGCTAGGAGAGTGTTCCCACTGTTCTGGATCTGGGGTCAAGGGGTGGGGGAGGATGCTGGTACAACAACTATACTTTTTTTTCCTTTCCCACATCACCTTAACTTTCTTTTTCCTGCCTGGTGCCGTGGTTCGTGGGCCGCGGCTGCAACTATAGTGCTTGAAGAAGGAATGATTCCTAAGCAACAAACTGTTTTAAAATATTTGTCAGAATTCCTAAGGGCCTAATGGGTGGGCTGTGCTTTCACTCTATCTGGCAATTTTGGGGGCTAACAATGCATAAACTATATCGCCTGTGGGTGGAAATAGCCCACTAGGTCTGTGCGTGTATAACCCTACCCTACATGAATGGGAGTAGACTAAGGGGGAGGCACTTGCTAGACTTGTATTGTTGCTTGCAACCTAGACCAGCACAGTGGCTGAACCTAAGGTGAAAAGGTTTGGATATAGATGGAGAGGAGGAATAGTGGCTAAAAATAAAGGAATGAATAAATTTGTTATGCAATGAGAAAATTCCAATATTAACGCTTGGCAAGAAGCTCAGAGCAAGAGATGAGATTGTCCTTTAGCTCAATTATACCAGATGCCTGAAAGTGTGAAGCTGAGACCACTCCTGCTTTTGGAACTTGACAAGATTAAGGGAAGGAAGCCTGCAACCCTAAGTGCCCTCACTCTGAGAGACATTCTGGTCCTAGGATATGATGATGATTGGACTAATTATTAGAGACTGGATGGGATTCTAGTAATGTGCCAATATCTTTTGACTCTTATTTTTCAGGTTATGTCTATGATAATGTGATATGCTATTACACACTGGCATTGTTGAAAAGATAATACTGATATTGATAATCAAATGTATTGGGAAATTGATTAATAGCTTCCTATCCTTACCCCACATTGACTCTTCTAAATGTTGCTGTATCTTTTATGCTCAGTCAGGTATGTACCTTGCCATAAAAGATCCCATGGTCAAAGACCAGGGGATAACCTGTGACATAATGAATATATCTGGTTTGAGATGAGGTGTATAGGGGGTGTCTGGTACAGAGCTTCCAAAACCCTTTGAATCTCCTTAGTGATAGGATCTTTGTTGTGCTAATGAGGTGACTGTGTGTGTGTGTGTGTGTGTGATGGTGGTTAGATAGCTTCAGCATGAGGACTGGTCAGCAGAATAACCACATGGTTGGAGGGCTCAGCCACCTGACCTCCAGGGAGAGGAAGAGTTCAATCACGTGGCCAGTGATTTAATCAATTATACCCATGTAATAAAACCCTGATAAAAAAAAATTCAGGACAGCAAGGCCTATGAGAGCTTCCTGGTTGGTGAGCACATTACCGTGCGGGGAGAATGATGGTCCTGGATTCCATGAAGAGAGCGCATGGAAGCTCTGTGCCACCCCGCTTTCCCCCCAGACCTCTCCTTTCTCCTGGACCTTGCTCTATGCATCTCTTCTACTTGGCTGCTCCTGAGTTGCACGTTTATAATGAAATTGTAGTTGTAGTTGTAGTAAAGCATTTCAGTGAGTTCAGTGAGTCATTCTAGTGAACTATCAAACCTAAAGGGGGCATGGTAGGAATCCCCAAATCTGCAGCCAAGTCACAAGTGTGGCTATCCTGGGGTCCCCGCATGTGGCTAGCAACTAGTTAGGGATCCTGTCCTCTAGTTCGTGGGACCTGACGCTAACTCTGGGTAGTATCAGAACTGAATTGTAGAACACCTTGTTGGTATCAGAATTGTTAGAATGCAGACATATTTCGTTATATTAACTTTTTAAATTGTAGTAAAATAAATATAAAATTTACCCTTTTAACCATTTTTCTTTTTAAACTTTTTATTGGAATATAACATAATGTAAAACATATAAATAAGTACAACTTATAAGTAAACTGCTCAATCATATTTCACAAACTGAACTCACTCTTACACCCAGCATCTGGATGAAGAACAGAATATTTCAACATTCCAAAAAAGAAAAGAAATACATTAAAAAGACAGAAACATTTTCATAAAAGAAATCTAGATATATTCATTAAAATGGGAGTGAGAGAGGTAGTCACTTTCCAATACATACGCATACACTCAGTCCATAATCTACCTTTCCAAAATTTACTTCATGGAGGATTTTCTAAGGAGTATTTGTGTTAATGTTCAAAAGCTTTTGTGGCAATAATTTTAGGACATACTGAATTAAGGTAGTCAAAAAGGTTTATCATTTAAGATTTTCACAAATTCAGACTCCAGGACCTAACGCCTGAACATTCTCAAGTCAAGGAGGAATGAGGAAAATATTTCTTGTCCATCCTAGATATATGTCTAAAAAATTGTAAGATATATATATATAACAAAATTTACCACTTTAACCATTTTTAAGTGTACGATTCAGTGGCATTAACTATATTCACAATGCTGTGCAACCATCACCACTGTCCATTTCCAGAACTCATTCATCCCAAACAGGAATTCTGTACTCATTAAACAATAATGCCCCATTTCCAACTCCCCTCCAGTGCCTGGCAACCACTATTTCTTCTGTCTCAATGAACTTCCCTATTGTAGGCACCTCATATAAGTGGGGTCATACAATAGTCTGGCTTATTTCACTTAGCACAATATTTTCAAGGTTCATCCATGTTGTAGCATGTGTCAGAATTTCCTTCTTTTTAAAGGCTGAATAATATTCCACTGAATGTCTACACTACATTTTGTTTATCCATTCATCTGTTGATAGACATCTTTTTTGTCCATGTTTTTGCTACTGTGCATAATCCTGCTATGAACATTGATGTATAAATATATATATATACACACACACACATATATATATACACACATTTTCATAAATCCACCCTCATGTATTTTTCTTATATAAATAAACTTTTGGAACATCTTACAATTTAGAGGTTGAATAAAAATTAATGATAACATACATTTTAAAGAGTCCAATGTTTTATTATCAGAATTAATATTTGTTCATGCTGAAGATTCAGGGATAAAATAATGGACAAAAAACTGGAATGTTAGCAATACTACATAGGTGTATAATAAACATATAGGAATATTTTGTAATTATTGGACTAAAATATATAAAAGATGAAATTACATCAATTATTTTGTGATTAGTCTTTCTGAATGTACTTTTAGTTTTAAATACACAGCAAGTGCTTATACTTAAAGAGTCTGTTTTTTTTTTTAGCATTGAAAATATGATTATCCTTGATTAATCAGAATTAGTTTCAAAAGGTAAAAATTCTTTGAGGTAAGCAAGAAATTTAGTGCCTCAGACCTATATTCTTGCTGGACTGGCTGGTTGATGATCGCTCTCGTTCTTTAGTAATTTCCATCTCAATTTTGGCTCTGATTTTCTCCCAATCTATTTGGAGCTGCAAAAGAAGAAAAGAAGAAACATACTTATATTTTATACCATATTTTGCTTAATTCAAGGTAACCAAGAGCAAAGAAAAATAGAATGATGGTTTCTAAATCACTAGCGAAAAAGAGAGCATGAAAGACAGGTTATGAAATAATGCTAAAAAAATACCTTTAAGAATAAGACCAAACGGAGCAATTACCACAATAAAAAGCAAAGACTCTCATTATGATTCAAAAGACCAAAATCTAGTTGTAGCTATTTATAAAAGGTACATCTAAAGAGTCCCATGGAGTCTTAGGATTCTGCACAGGTGCCTCAGGGCCAGGAAGGAGAAGGTGAAACAAGGGGGAAAATGGACAGGGTCCTCACCATGAGGCCATGTTTCAAATGGGTTAGCGCCTTACCTCTTATATACTGAGGTTTCCAGTAGAAGCCTAGCTCTGAGAAAGGATATAGGAGCATTCGCTTCTCCTGAGCATACTCTGAAAAACTGGCTGCTTTGCAACAACTTGTAAAGTAATATAGACATTGGGATGGTTTAGACAATGACAAAAAGATATTAAAGGAAGCGCAGTGGGTAAGCAAGGCTGGGGGACACACAAAAATAATCACAAAAACTGGTACCATTCTCGTTTCCTTTCCTTTTTTTTTAGATCTCTATGCCCAACATGAGGCTCAAGCTCACAACTGGGAGATCAAGAGTCAGCCAGGCACCCCTGTTCCTTCCCTTTGATCCATGATGCAGTGCTCCCTGCCCTGCCTTTCCCCTAAGCTCATTACACTAGGTGTTAGCAATGGACTCTTCTCTGAGTTCTATGAACAATTTCTTTAGGAAAAAGCATTCTACTGTTTAAAAAAGTTTAGAGGTCACTACTTTAGGAATGTGTGTTCTCTCAGGAAAGACACAGAAAAATTGGGGCCTAGATTAAATTAACTCTGATTTACAATGAAATAAACCCAAACTCCTGAGACTGAGCAAAAAGTGAACTGGTTTCCACCTCCATATAGGGGAACTGAGTGAGGTAAGTATTAATCCAGACTGAGGTACTACATGCTGCCCTGAGCAGATTTCTTTCAAGTAACTGGGAGATTAATTTAACCTTATCAGGACTTCATGCCTCTTTTTTTTTTTTTTTTTTTAAGATTTATTTGAGAGAGAGCGCGCACGGGGGCCGGGGCAAAGGCAGAGGGAGAGAGAGAATCTCAAACAGACTCCCCACTGAGCGTGGAGCTAGAAGCAGGCCCATCCCACACCTTGAGATCATGACCTGAGCCGAAATCAAGAGTCAGAGCTTAACTGAGCCACCCAGGCGCCCCCATGCCTCTTTTATTTTGTGCTGAAAGTTGATGGAATTAAGTATGTGGTTCTTTTTTATTCCAATATCCTTCAACTAAATTTTTGTACAGTAATTTGTGGATATTTTGGTCACTTTTTTAAAAAGATAATTCTATATACTTGCCTATAATGTGTAAAATAGATGAATTAAAAGAATCCCTCTTACTCATAGAAGATGAATGTGTGGTAAGATGGAAGTGACAGCTCACTGAAAGGCAGAACAAATATTAGATAATTTGAAAGACTCATTTTTCAATCAGGCCAGAACTTGATATTTTTAAATGGCAAAACACTCATTTCTAAGTCTAACAAAACATTTGCAAAAAGAAAGACAAAACATGATTAATGCCTTGGCCTTCTTGCAGCCTTAGACTGACCTAATCCATCACAATAAAACCATATATTGACCGTGCCCTACACAACACTTGCTCTGTTGCACCAGAAGTCCATCAAGCAAATTGATGGCATCTATATTAGTCACTTGTTACAGTACAGATGAGGGTGTCAGTTGATAGCTATCCTATTGAAAATAAACGTTTCACTTCCACTCTGGCATTAATCCAGTTTTAGAATAGTGTTCTACTGATAATTTAGTTCTTAGAGTATTTTTACTAGTGGGTTTTAGATAAGGATGTACTCATGACAGCTTTCAAGTGACTGACTTCTACACGAAGACACATCTTTTTCTATTATAGGTAGTGTCAGTACTATCTGGCACTTCTTATTCTAGTCCCTGGTAAATTCTTCTTATTCACATAGAAGTAATTTCAAAATCATACCAAATGGCTTTCCATCCTCTATCTCTCTTACTCTCGGCTGAAAATCAGCTTCCTCTTTGCGGAGACTACAATGACCATCAGACATGAATTCACTTAGTTTCCTTCTTCACACAAACTTACCTACATCTGTATCCATCTCTGGCTCTTTCCCTTCCGTCTCAGGCCAACCTCTTCACATATGTCCCCAATCCCATCTTCTTCCACTCCACTGGGACATCTGCCTTCAGTTCTCACTTACACATTCAATTTCCTCCTCTTCACTGGCTGTTCCTTATCATCCTTCCCCCTCAATTCTGTCTCCCTGCAAACTACCACCCTCACTCTTCTTCTCATTCCTGATTCTCATTTTCTCCCCAGAGCACTGTAATGTAACGTGTTCCTACTCCACTGCATACACTTTTCACTAATGCCACCATCAAGTATTTTTAGTCTTCATCCTATATATGATTCAATGACTCCTTCAACAAATATTTAGTGCTTACTATATGCCAAGGATTGTTCTAGGTGCAAGGATTCAGCAGTGAACAAAAAGATAAAAATCACAGGCTTCATAGAAAGATAAGCAAAGATAACAGTGGAAGATATAAAAATATATTAAAACGTGAGAAGTGGCAAGAGTTCTGAAAACAGGGAAGGGAAACAGTGAATGCCAGGGGTGGAGTGGGGGGGGAATGGGTATTGTGTTTCAAATAGAGTGGTAAGAAAAGGCCTCCCTGAGAAGCTGACGTGAAGACCTACAAGAGACAAGTGAGTCCATGGGTATATCTGGGGAAGAGCATGATGACAAAAGGAAGAAAAAGGTCCTGATGTAGAAGCATTCCCTGGACCTTGTTGACCACAGCTCTTTGAAAAATCTCTCAGACTGTATACCATTCTCTTCTGATTTGGTCTCCTTTCTAAATGTTCTTCCCAGTCTTTTTTTCTCCTGTATCTTTTCCCTAAACAACCTCTTAACTGTTAATATGCACCAGCGTTCCAACCACAACTTTTTTATACTTTCCCTAGGAGATCATACCAACTCACATAGCTTCAACTATGCCTACATGGGTCATGACCATAAATTTATTTATCACGTCCTGATTACTCCTTCAATGTTCACAATTATATTTCCAATTGCCCATTAGATATCTCCATCTGGATACCCCACAGGGACTTCAAACAAAAAAATGTATATTTTCATGTATTCAAACTCAAAAGGTCTAAAACTTGTATATTCTCATGTTCCTTATCTAGATAATGGTATCCCTCCCCATCTACTGTCACCCACGCTAGAAATGAAGTTGTTCTCAAATGTCTTGCCTAGTCAACTTAACCACCTCTCCTCCCACCCCCAAGCACAATGTTCTCTCGATTTTACAACTGATTTTTTTTCTTACATTAATCTTACCCTTTCCATCTCCTGGTGGAACTATTATAGTAATCTCCTACCTGGTCAGTGTCTGCCATGTTTACTTTTATATTCAAAGTAGCAAGGGGAGTACATTGTCTGCCAAAAGTGCTCAATAAATATTGAATGAATAAAAGGTAACTACCTAGCAGATGAGCTATCACCTAACAATTTCTCTTAGGTTTTGTGTCTCAGGACCTCATAAGATTATAAGGACTTAAAACCTGCAAAAGAGCTTAAGTAGTAGCTATGCCTAAAGTGGTTTGTCTGAACTACAGTATTGGCTCTTCTTCAAAATTCTCTACTTTCTGAAATTCTGCTCCCAAGCTGTTGGTTTGTTTGTATTTCCACTGTTTTCTCTCTCCTGGAATAATGTTTTAAACATTTCCTGGTTTTTCTACTTTTCTTCTTGTATAGAATATATTCGGTAGAGTGAATTTTATTTGCCAGAATTGCAAATTATTTTACAAATATTTACTGAACACTGCTGTAGACCAGGTATAATGACTCTAGTTGGGGTCTTAGAAGACAGTCCATCTTGTATAAATCCCAGGTTTCCATATTTTAAACTAGAAATGCCCAAATAACATTTCAGAGCTCATAAAGACAAATGTATATGAAACTTTTCACTTAAAAGGTTTCACATTATGCATTGTGAGCCCACCAGAATTCACCACATATCCAGAACAAATTTCTCAGTTTTTTAAAAAAGATTTATTTATTTTGTGTGTGTGTGAGAGAGACAGAGAAAGTGAGAGTGGGGAGGGGGAGAGGGAGAGAAAGAATCTCAAGCAGGCTCCATGTTCAGTGAGGAGCCTGTTGTGGGGCTCGATCTTATGACCCTGAGATCAGGACCTGAGCTGAAAACAAGAGTCAGATGTTCAACTGATTGAGCCACCCAGGCACCCCTAATTTCTCAGTTTTTAAAAATGATCTCTATTTAACTCTTAATTCTCAACTAAAAAGTTTATATAATCAAAATTTTGGCTTAGATAAATAGTGGGAAATTTTTAAAAATAATTTTCATCTTAACATACTACTTTGTAGGGCGCCTGGGTGGCTCAGTTGGTTAAGCGACTGCCTTCGGCTCAGGTCATGATCCTGGAGTCCCAGGATCGAGTCCCGCATCGGGCTCCCTGCTCAGCGGAGAGTCTGCTTCTCCCTCTGACCCTCTTCCCTCTCATGCTCTCTCTATCTCATTCTCTCTCAAATGAATAAATAAAATCTTTAAAAAAAAAAAATACTACTTTGTAATTTCTAGTTAGCTTCCAAATTACATTAATGAGGAAAAAAAGGAGGATACTAGAACATAGGACCATGGGGAGTCAAGGTAACCTATATAGTTTCAGGGTTAAAAAAAAAAAAGCCCTCAAAATAACAAAAAGTCAGGTTGTTCTAGTTATCTCATTTGGAAGATTTCTGCCACTCTTGTGATTGATGTATTACATTTGGTAACAGTTGAATACATAGATAATAAGAAAGAAGATAAAAATGTTAAGTTTTTGCTCTCTAAAATATAATTTTAATTATAATGCAATCTTTATAATATAAATTATAATAATTAAAAATTTGAAGGTAAGAATTATATTTTCTATGTCCTCCAAAGCACCTAATGTGAAAATACTGAAAAAAATATTAATGGCAAGGATAATGAAGACGAAACAGAGTAGGATGAATCTGCTTAAAAATTATGCAATAAAGTAAATTTAACGTGGGTGCTCAGTTTTAACATATCATCATATTTTCAAAACTATGATAAAAAGATCAAGTGATCGGTGATTCTCTGGGCTGCTTAGCACTGTAGTGGTGGTGGCTACTGTCATATTCTGTGAATTAGAGTGTAGTCCTCGGAGGTCCCAGGGACCCTGAGTTTGTCCCAATAGTAGAGTAAGCTCTCACAGCCCAAACTCTCAGAGGATTCATTTTCAGGACTGAAGTTCCAAATGAAACAAAAAGTCTGTGGAGCATCTATAAAATACACCCCTTTCTGGGCACCCGGGTGGCTCAGTTAGTTAAGCGTCTGCCTTCGGCTCAGGTCAGGATCTGGGAGTCCTGGGATTGAGCCTCATGTCGTCGGGCTCCCTGCTCAGCGGGAAGTCTGCTTCTCCCTCTCCCATTGCCCCTCCCCCCCGCTCATGCTCTCTCTCTCTCTCTCAAATAAATGAAATCTTTAAAAAAAATACACTGCTTCCTACCAAGAAATAGACAACTCATGTCTATCCCAGATCCAGATGTTGAAATTGCATCCAGAAACTCTAAGAATGGCCCCAAAGGCTTTACTACCTTGCAACTGTTTTGAAGTGCAAAAATGTAGATCACGACACTCAGTATTTTAAATATGGTGTGAGATAATAGAAAATATATATATTGGTTTCTGCTCCCAGTTCCTGGCAGAGAACTCCTGAAACTCTTGTAATTTCCTAAGGGATAAGAGCACTAGGAGCATCTTTTGTTCTAATATGTAGTCTTTGACCTTGCTTCCTGACACAGGGTTCCTGAAACCTTTGTAATTTCCTGAGTGAAAGGAGCATCTTTTCTTTTAAAGAGACAACTCCAGGGCGCCTGGGTGGCTCAGTTGGTTAAGCGCCTGCCTTCAGCTCGGGTCATTATCCTGGGGTTCTGGGATCAAGGACCGCTTCGGGCTCCCTGCTCCTTGGGAGTCTGCTTCTCCCTCTGCCCCTCCCCCCACTGCTTGCACTCTCTTTCTCTCACTCTCTCTTTCTCTTAAATAAATGAATAAAATCTTTAAAAAAAAAAAAAAAGAGAGAGACAACTCCAGATAAGTCCTTGAATGGCTCCTGCATGAGGGCTGGTCACCAGAAAGACCAAGCCATGATTAGAAGCTAGGAATTTTCAGTCCTGCCCCTCAACCTCTTGAGAAAGGAGAAGTACTGAAAATGGAGTTAATGATCTATCACATCTATGTGATGAAGCCTCCATAAAATTCCAAAATACAGGTTTCAAAGGGCTTCCGGGTTAGTGAACACATCCACACTGGGAGGGTGACACATCCCAACTCCAAAGAGATAGGAGCTCCTGAGGTTAGGGCCTTCCCAAACCTTGCCCTAAGTATCTTTTCATCTGGTTGTTCATCTGTGTCCTTTAATAAATTTATGTTTTAAATAAACATAAGTAAATGTTTCCCTTAGTTCTGTGAGTTACTCTAGCAAATTAATCAAACAAAGGGGACATGGGACCTCTGATTTATAGCCAGTCAGTAAGAAGTGCAGCTAACAACCTGGACTTGTGACTGGCATCTGAAACCTAAGGCGGGGGTTACTGGGATCTCTGATCTATAACTGGTCAGTCAGAAGCACAGGTGATAACCTGGGCTTGCAACCGGCATCTGATGGCGGTGGGGTGCAATCTTGTGGGACTGAGCCCTCTACCTGTGGAATCTGATGCTATCTCCAGGTAGATAGTGTCAGAGTTGAGTTAAATTGTAGGACACCCAGCTGGTGTTGGAGAATTGCTTGTCAGCATGGGAAAAAACCTCCACACATTAGGTGATCAGAAGTGAAGTGTTCTGTGTGAACAGTAAAGGAGACTCACAGGTGAATGACTCATAGTAGGGAAGAACTGTGTTTTAACCTATATAACAGGGAAAAGACTGAGTTTCTCAAGTCATATGGCAAATGGATGATGTTGGCTTTAGTAGAAATTGTAGATACCTTCTCCCTACCTTTGTTCTTCTTCCCAGGACTCATCTAATTTACCCTGTTCTTTAGGACAGGTCAGAACATTCCATTTTATTCTGTCTCCAAGAAGCAGCACTCCCACATCATGTACAAGCTCCACAAAAACAGAAGTCATATCTGACTCAGCATCCAGCATAGTACCTGGCCCAGAGTGAGCACTCGTAAACATTTTTTTGAATAAATGAATGAATAAAAGGCTAAGCAAATCAACTGGTTCACAGAATTTGGAGCAAGGCTGCCCCTGTCTTGGGATTACAAGGCTCTTGAGTCTGCATGGCTAGAGATGAACTATTTATTTCTGTAGTCTGAGCCTAGGTGGATCTAAGCAGGTGGCTAACAATAGTCCTGCTCTAGGCACTTGGGCAAACTGCTCCACCTCTCCTTGTGGGCTGCTATATACTGGAATGATTTTCTTCTAATTACAGTGATGAAACCTGAGATTCGGGTAGGGATTTGAAAGGCAAAGGTTTAGCCTTCTTTGGTTCTAGGCAGTGAAGTCTCCCTGGGCGAGGCCCTTCTCCAGGTGCAAACTAGCTCCCTAGAATTTTGCAAAGTGACAAAGTATCCATTTTCTGGCCAATGCCCTAGGTGTTTATGTATTTCCCCTGGAGCAGAATGGGCAGCTGGTGGAAGAGGAAATTCAGGAGTTAGAAACCTTTATCCCAGCCATTTATATTGTTTATATAAAAATATCAATTAGCACCCAACTTTAATACAAATTAAATATAATGAAAACAGACTTGAGTTAATCAAAACATGGCTTTAAGGGGCCTGGTGGCTCAGTTGGTTAAGCGTCTGCCCTCAGCTCAGGTCGCGATCCTGGAGTCCTGGGATCAAGCCCTGCGGCTGGCTCCCTGCTCAGTGGGGGGAGTCTGCTTCTCCCTCTGCCCCTCCCCCTGCTTGTGCTCTGTCTCTCTCACTCCCTCTCAAATAAATAAATAAAATCTTAAAAAAAAAACACAAAAAAACACATGGCTTTAAGATTCCAGAAAAAAATCAGTAGTATAATTATAGAGTCAAAATAAGACTGTAATATCATAAGGCAAAAAGTTATTTTTTGGAGATTATGGTATGAATTATTCCAATTTTGTCTTATTAAGATAAATATGTATACTTATAAAGCATATACATTATCATAAAATACTGTATAATACTTACACCTTCTGCATACTGCAAGTATCGTTTATTAGTTTCCTGTTTACCAAATGTCTCCAAAAACTTCTGACGGTAAGCAAGAACTGTATCAACATGTGTTTTGTATTTTACAGCCAATTCAAGTGCCCTATAATGAGAAACAAAACAGATTACCAGCACTGCTTGTATTAGCCTCATAGAATTTTGGGATAAGAGAGTGGAACAAATGGTCTGTGTTGGTCCCTCCCCACTCATCCCTCAATATGGAACACCATTCCCTACCTCACCCATCTTGCAAATTCCTACTTACACTTCAAGGTTCAGATCAAACATGATCTCTTCCCCCTGACCAACTTCCTTTGTAGAAATAAATGACCATTTTCTTATCTGTGTTCCCTAACATTTTACGCATACTATTATTCCTACAGCACTGCTTACAGTATATTATAATTATTATTTATGAGTCTGTCTCTTCCACAACCTATCCATTTATTGAAGGGAAATCTGGGTTTCATTTCTCTTTGGTGAGTACTCCAGAGTATATGTATGGTCAATGTTCCCTGAAAAATTCATTGAAATCATAATAAAATTCAAATGAATGAACTTACCCCCTATGTAAGTGGCTTAACTATCTTGACCATTTTTTTAAGTCTATAATTCATTCTGTTCTAGAATTTATTTATCTAAAGTCTAAGTTTATTCTGCTCAATATTCAATTAAATACTGATATCCTTTATGTTATAATACAGCAAATTTAAAATATTATAAAACTAAAATTTGTAGATAATAAAAATCTGACAAAACGCCTTTTGCCATTTGATTCTTAGAAAAAGTTAATAGTCATTTAAATTTTATAATCCAATTAATATATATCAATATAACTAAGTTATTTTTAAGGTAATATTTTATTTAAATAGCAGGCAAGAACTAAATGAATTACTGAAATCAGTGGTATAATAGCAAAGACATAAAATCTATATATTGATAATTTGGAGGGAAATGAAAAGATTAATCCTCAGTTCTTAGCCTATTTGTGTATGTAGGTTTTGGACAGCATCTCAGCCCATGATCCTGTGCATAACTCATATTAGTTGAATCAGAAAAATCCAGTACAGTATAGCTCTCCTACACTGTTTACGGTAATCTTGTTTTTTAAAAATATTTTATTTATTAGAGAGAGACAGAGTGAGTGAGAGAGAGCACGAAAGGGAGGAGGGTCAGAGGGAGAAGCAGACTCCCACTGAGCGGGGAGCCCAACGTGGGCCTCAAACCAGGACTCCAGGATCATGACCTGAGCCGAAGGCAAATGCTCAACCGACTGAGCCACCCCAGGTGCCCTGTAATCTCGTTTTTAAGTATGATGTTAAAGCACATTCTTTTTCAAGTTTCCTTGCTTTCTAATATGACATATGACTTCTGAATAGGCCAGTCCTGATTTATTTATCAGAGCCAACTATTGTAAATCAATTCTTTTAGACAATACTGACTACTGACTAGATTTTTTGCAACATGTGACCCTTCAGTAGGACAATCTGTTTCATTCTTAGTATGCTTTGGTTTGACCTAAATAGTCACTCTAATAAGTATTTTAGATATGCCCTGTGCATTAATTGACAATTGGTAGACAACTGAGAAAAATATTAAAGACTTAATATAAAAATTACGAATATAAGTCATGTGTAATACAAATGATAATGCCGAAATTCAGCACAATGATTTCTTATCAAAATATATTTACATAAACCATATGGCTAACTCCAAGGATCAGTATTTACTATCCATCGCAAACTCCTCACAAAGTTCCCTCATTCCCCTATGACTTTAAGTCTTTCAGAGAAAAAGAGGATACATAGAAAAGAATGCAGAAGTACTGCAACATAGAGGAAAAAAAGTGAAATGCAAGAAGGCAAAAACCAAATCACAGAGGCTCAAAATATGAGAAATAGAAGTAAAGATGCTTTAATCCTTCTAATCCTGTCCCATATCACCCTTTATATATCCTTAAGGCTCTGACTCCAGTGTGGTTGTGTGAGTGGAGACTCTGGTGAACCAGCCCTTTGGCACCTGAAATATGCCATTTCCTGTTCCTTTTTTATGACTGAACACAATTGGAGAAGGAATTTTTGTTGTGCAAAACCAGAAGTATTCCAAGTGGGGAATACGTAAGCATCTATTCTGGGTTGGGACTTTTCAGAAAGAAAATTATCTCCAAAGAGATAATTTGTTATGGAACATCAGTACATTTAATTATGTAGAAAGAACAGAATTGATGTCTAATACTGCATTTAGATACTAGATGCTAAGTATTATCTATATGATAGTCATTATTATTATAAAATATGCATTATCTGATTGAAGAGCAATAGCTAAAGGTAAACATTCAAATTATATGTGCTATTTTAAATGTTCTCTAAAAGCATACACTGGGTAAAAAATGTTTATCACACAGAGAAGGAATTCATTCCAATTATATAAGGGTTATGGGAACAGCATGTCTCTAGCTTTAAAATGGTTATTTGGCAACCAAACAAATGTGACATTAGATTATGGGGCTGGAATAAATCCATGTATCCTCTCTGATTTAAAATAGAAGGAAGTTATATAAAAAGATTTTATAACTTCAAAATATGATCTTTTACATAACTTGAATGAAGCAAAATCACTTTATATAACTGGTAGAAGTAGAGAAATTATTTTTTATTAATACTTACATAAAGTTTCTACTTCTCTTAACTTCAATTTTTGAGAACAGACTACCACCAAATGTCCAAAGTGAACATCACATAGATGACTTGCTTACCTACAACTCTTCAAGGGCTGTAACCTATTAGTTTGCAGGTAATTTTCCTTTTTCTTTTTTCTTTTTTTAAAGATTTTATTTATTCGTTTGAGACAGAGAGATACAGAGAGAGAGAGAGCATGAGCTGGGGAGAGGCAGAGAGAGAAGGAGAAGCAGACTCCCTGCTGAGCCGGGAGCCTGATGTGGGTCTCGATCCCAGGACCCCAGGATCATGACCTGAGCCGAAGGCACTTAACCATCTAAGCCACCCAGGTGCCCAGTTGCAGGTAATTTTCAAATTCAAATATGAATGACAGAAGCACAAACCAGCAGAACTGTGCTTCTCAAATGGAATAACACATATTAACAATATGAAATCTGAGGCGCCTGGGTGGCTCAGTTGGTTAAGCCACTGCCTTCGGCTCAGGTCATGATCCTGGAGTCCCGGGATCGAGTCCCGCATCGGACTCCCTGCTCAGCAGGGAGTCTGCTTCTCCCTCTGACCCTCCCCCTTCTCAGGCTCTCTCTCTCTCTCATTCTCTCTCTCAAATAAATAAATAAAATCTTAAAAAAAAAAACCAATATGAAATCTGTTCCCTTCTAAAGGACTTAAACAAATATAGAAATTCAGGGATCTTAAAAGCAACATAATACATTTGTTATCCAATACTTAAATTCTATCTTCCTAGAATTCTAATTAATTAATGGATCTGGGCAATGATCATCAGTGGCTGCTAATAACAGAAAAAGATAGGCAACCAGTCACTGTGAAAATATATTGAACACCACCTCTGATTGAGCCTTACCAAAAGGAAAAAAAAAGTTAAACCTGAATCTAATCAAGTTTCTAGATTCAACAACAATTTATGGCTAATCCAAGGGGCAAAGGAACATGTCAAATGACACCACAAAGATGTAATCAACAAAATCCAGACTATGGGAAACTCTATTGACCCAGTCTCTGCAGTGGGAAAATTACAAGAAAACACAAGAAAGAGGAAAACCTATAGATTAAAAGAAGCTTGAGAACATATCAATCAATCATAATGTATGGACCTTCTTTGGATCCTGAACCAACCAAACAAACAACAAAACAAAACATTTATGAGACAATCAGAGAAATAAGAACACTGAATAGAATTATTGTTAACTCTTTAAAGTGTGACCATGGTACTGTGGCTAGATTTTTAAAAACCTTGAGATACATACTGAAATATTTACAGATAAAGTGATTTGATGACTGGGATCTGCTTTTTAAAAAAATGGTAGGGTGGGTAGGGGTCGAGAGAGACAAAGATAATGAAAGACATTTCAAACCTGGAAAAATCAGCATGCCAATTTTATAACATAGTAATTTCAGGTGTGTATAAATCCTACAGGCTTTTTCACCGAGGGACACATAACTGAGAGAATGAGGGGAGAAACCTCCTATGTCATAGAGAAGAGCAGCACGCCACTCTTTCAGAAAGCAATCTGTGTCAAAGCCTAATGCGAGGAGAAGGCTACTACTGAGCACTCCTCATTTCAAATCCTACAGCCTTTCTTCCTTAGCATCACAAACCTCTCATGGCTCTGCTTCTCTCTGCCAGTCTGACTGCTTCATCCCAATCTTTCAGCAGATTTTTCTTCTTTCACCCACCCCATAAATGTAGTTGATGTCTTCTCACTCCACACATTTCCCAAGCAATTGTGTCCATTCTTCTGGTTTTACTTGCCATCCATTTGCTGATGACTCCTAAATCTACATCCCCAGTTCAAATCTTTCTCATGAGCTCCGGGTTCATTAATCAACTAATATCACATATCTATCTCTTCACAAATATTTTAAATCCAACATGCCTAACACTGAATTTACTATATTCCCTTCCAGATCTGCTAATAGTACCATCATCTACCTAGTTATTGAAATCAGAAATTCAGGAGACATCCTAGGCTCTTTTTTCTTCTTCACACCTCAACTTCTAATCAATCACAAGTTTAGAGAAGGCATAAATCTTCAATGGCAAACTCCTCATAAATAGAAATGTGAATAAATTCTTCTGTGATGTTAGGAAACTATTAAGTACAGCGGAAAATGTAATTTACCAAGTGGTAGATAGAAGAATACATTAAGATCAGTTGGGTTTTAGAATTGATGAAAAACATTTTTATTACCTTTCCCAGTTATAGAGATTAATATTGATCTGGATTGCTTGATAAACAAGGCCAGCCTGAAGAAGTACCATTTCAGCTTCCTGTATGTTCCCACTAAACATTAATAT